>NW_028225185.1:28946759-29574259 GCF_052327205.1 Somniosus microcephalus
GTGTGTGTGACTCGGAGGGGAACTTGGAGGTGGCGGTGTTCCCGTGCGCCTGCTGCCCTTGTCCTTCTAGGTGGAAGAGCTGGCGGGTTTGGGAGGTGCTGCCGAAGAAGCCTTGGCGAGTTGCTGCAGTGCATCTTGTAGATGGTCCACACTGCAGCCACGGTGCGCCGGTGGTGGAGGGAGTGAATGTTTAAGGTGGTGGACGGGGTGCCGATCAAGCGGGCTGCTTTGTCCTGGATGGTGTCGAGCTTCTCGAGTGTCATTGGAGCTGCACTCATCCAGGCAAGTGGAGAGTATTCCATCACACTCCTGACTTGTGCCTTGTAGATGGTGGAAAGGCTTTTGGGAGTCAGGTGAGACATTCGCCACAGAATACCCAGCCTCTGACCTGCTCTTGTTGCCACAGTATGTGTGTGGCTGGTCCAGTTAAGTTTCTGGTCAATGGCGACCCCCCAGGATGTTGATGGTGGGGGATTTGGCGATGGTAATGCCGTTGAATGTCAAGGGGCGGTGGTTGGACTCTCTCTTGTTAAGTGTTAGTCATTGCCTGGCGCGAATGTTACCTGCCACTTATCAGCCCAAGCCTGAACGTCGTCCAGGTCTTGTTGCAGGCGGGGGAAGACCAGAACTGGAGGCCGTCAATACAAGACAAGTCAATAAATTCAATCAATCAGGAATTTAGGAGAAACTTCTTTACCCAGAGAGTGGCAAGAATGTGGAACTCGCTACCACAGCGAGTGGGACCGGAACCCACCACATTCTGACCCCAGCCAAGCCGACACAAACTTCTCCATGGGGCTTTCAAGGCACGATACAAGTGGGAATTTATCAATTGCATTGGGTGGAAACCTCCCCCCCCCACCCCGTCGGTTGTCCGTACCTTCAGCTCCTGCAGCTGGTCTGGCTCGTACAGCTTGGAGGACACGGCCTGTGCCAGGAAGGCGTCCAGCTCGAATCTGTGCAAAATCCTGGTGCCCGGCCACTGCATCATGTACCTGAAAGACAAGCGGCAAAACCCCAGGGTAACTGGAAGGGAGCGAGGTCCGAGCCGGGGTTGGGGGCAAGGCACCCGAATTCAGCGCACTGCCAAGGCAAGAAAGAGTTGGAGGGATTAGGGGCTGTCAATATAAGAGAGTCACTAATAAATCCAATGGGGAATTCAGGAGAAACTTCTTTCCCCAGAGAGTGGTGAGAATGTGGAACTCGCTACCACAGGGAGTGGTCGAGGCGAATAGCAGAGATGTGTTTATCTCGCTTCCCCTTAAATACATGAGGGAGAAGGGAATAGGAGATGGTGATGGGGTGAGGTGAAGTAGAAACACACACACACACAGACCGAGGGTCTCACACACACACACACAGACCGAGGGTCTCACACACAGACAGACCGAGGGTCTCACACACAGACAGACCGAGGGTCTCACACACAGACAACAGACCGAGGGTCTCACACACACACACAGACCGAGGGTCTCTCACACACACACAGACCGAGGGTCTCACACACACACACAGACCGAGGGTCTCACACACACACAGACAGACCGAGGGTCTCACACACACACACACAGACCGAGGGTCTCACACACACACACACAGACCGAGGGTCTCACACACACACACACACAGACAGACCGAGGGTCTCACACACACAGACAGACCGAGGGTCTCACACACACACACAGACAGACCGAGGGTCTCACACACACACACACACAGACAGACCGAGGGTCTCACACACACACACAGACAGACCGAGGGTCTCACACACACACACACACACACAGACAGACCGAGGGTCTCACACACACACACACACAGACAGACCGAGGGTCTCACACACACAACAGACAGAGGGTCTCTCACACACACACACAGAACGAGGGTCTCACACACACAAACAGACCGAGGGTCTCACACACACACATAGACCGAGGGTCTCACACACACACACAGACCGAGGGTCTCACACACACACAGACCGAGGGTCTCACACACACACACCCCGAGGGTCTCACACACACACACACACAGACCGAGGGTCTCTCACACACACACAGACCGAGGGTCTCTCACACACACACACACACACACACACAGACCGAGGGTCTCACACACACACAGACCGAGGGTCTCACACACACACAGACCGAGGGTCTCACACACACACAGACACACAGACCGAGGGTCTCACACACACACACACAGACCCACACACACAGACCCACACACACACACACACTCTGAGGGTCTCACACACACACAGATTGAGGGAATCGCCTGGCGATGGAAACTGGGCTCTTGCTGTTCTGTGTGTGGGGGATCAGCACAGGCCAGGGGTGAACATTGGGGCCACTCCCTCACCGGATCACTTGCTCCCTCACACTCACCGCAGGACGCAACAGAGCAACAGCAGGTGGGTGGGGATGTTGGCGGGGTTCAGCATCCCCGGCGTGTCCGACTTCATGCAGGCGAGGAAGGCCCTCATGCGCCGGTTCTTGTCTTCCACGGCCTTGCCCAGCCACAGCTTCTTCAGGTTGGGGCAGGTCCACTCCCGGAAGGTCAGGCCCGTCACCAGCTCGGGGGTCTGGGGCGACTTGCCCTTGTAGGCCGACCACTCCTTGATAATGACCGGGGGCACTGCAGGGGGAAGAAATAGAGAGATTTAAATACAGTCCACACAGTGTATTGCTGTTAACCCAATTCACCGGCGAGAAGCGTTAGATGGCAATACCGTCGCAGGCTGTACCATCTTCTGCTGTTAAAAGTTACTCAAAGCGCTGACAGTGATGATGATTTTAACGTACAGTATTTGAATCAGCCCCTTATTTAAAGTTAACACAGGAGAAGGCCGTTCAGCCCCTCGAGCCTGTTACATTAGGAACAGGAGGAGGCCATTCAGCCCCTCGAGCCTGTTACATTAGGAACAGGAGGAGGCCATTCAGGTCCCTGGAGCCTGTTCCACCATTTAATTAGATCACAGCTGATCTGTATCTCAACTGTGAGGCGCAGTGCCCGGATACCGGGTGAGGACGTCAGCGAGCGTGCATCTCACAGCCAGTTGGATTTGAGGGGGGGGGGGGGGGGGGGGGGGGGAGAAAGACTCCCATCTCTCCAGCGCCTTTCCCCACCTCGGGACGTCCCAAACGCTTCACAGCCAATGAAGGACTTTTTTTGAAGTGCGGTCACCGTTGGAATCGCAGCAGTCAATTTGTGCACAGCAAGCTCCCACAAACAACAATGTGATAATGACCAGATCATCTGTGTTTAGTGATGTTGGTTGAGGGATAAATATTGGCCCCAGGACACCGGGGAGAACTCCCCCTGCTCTTCTTCCAATAGTGGCCGTGGGATCTTTTACGTCCAACTGAGGGGGCAGACGGGGCCTCGGTCTAACGTCAAACGCCTCGCGACCGTCAACCGCTAAACATTAATAGTACCTTCCACGGGAAGCCTCCTCCTCATGGCCAGCCGCTCTGCCCGCCTCTGGGTCTCGGACAGGCTGAAGAGCACGCCGTAGACATACTGTCGGGCTGACCTGTACAGCAGGGTGGCAGGGGGCAAGTCATTATTGGCCTCGTCCTCGATGCAGACAGGGAGCTTCACCTCGCCCTGGGAGAGGGGGGAAAAACGCACAAATTAATCCATGAAGGAAAACTCGGCATTCACATCAACAAGCTCAATCCACACCCCCCGAGCCTGCTTACTTTTTCCAATATTGAACGAAAAGGGGCAGCACCGTCGGAGGGGCGGTACCGAGGGAGCGTCGCACTGTCGGAGGGGCGGTACTGAGGGAGCGCCGCACTGTCGGAGGGGCGGTGCCGAGGGATCTTGCATCTTTAAATACATGCACACATACATTTGAACAGAAGAATACATTGTGGATTACACGGTACAAGTCTCCTGCCCTTCTGAACTCCTGCACCCTCTGGTTTACTACATGCATTAACTATCCGAGTCGCCACTCCGTGTACAAAAGTACGGGTCCCTCACACTTAACTGTCAAAAATAGAAATAACGCCAGCCACTTCACGCTGTTTTCTTCTGACCCACAGTTAAGAATTGACAAGTACCTGAATATTCCCTGCCCATAGGATAATTGACATGTAAACGACCCGAGGGTCTCCAACATAAGACTATAAGACAGTGCAGCATCTGACTTACCCTGGGCACCGCCACAGGAGATCAGTTAGTATAAGTTGAGCCGCCTTTAAGAGATGAACATAGATGCAGAAACTTACAGCGCAGGAGGCGGCCATTCGGCCCATCGTACCTGTGCCGGCTCTTTGAACGAGCTCTCCAATTAGTCCCACTACCCCCCTGCTCTTTCCCCACAGCCCGGCACATTTTTCCCCGTCAAGTATTTCTCCAATTCCCCCTTTTGAAAGTTACTATTGAATCCGCTCCCACCGCCCTTTCAGGCAGCGCATTCCAGATCACAACAACTCGCTGCGTAAAAAACATTCTCCTCATCTCCCCTCTGGTTCTTTTACCGATTATCTTCAATCTGTGTCCTCTGGTTACCGACCCTCCTGCCACTGGAAACAGTTTCTCCTTATTTACTCCATCAAAACCCTTCATGATTTTGAACACCTCTATTAAATCTCCCCTTAACCTTCTCTGCTCCAAGGAGAACAATCCCAGCTTCTCCAGTCTCTCCACATCACTGAAGTCCCTCATCCCTGGTACCATTCTGGTCAATCTCCCCTTAACCTTCTCTGCTCCAAGGAGAACAACCCCAGCTTCTCCAGATCACTGAAGTCCCTCATCCCCGGTTCCATTCTGGTCAATCTCCCCTTAACCTTCTCTGCTCTAAGGAGAACAACCCCAGTTTCTCCAGGCGTGCAATCTCTTTGCGTATACGCCCTCGCTCTTTCCAAGATCGCCGCTGGCACTTACCATCGTCAGGATCTGATAGATGTAAGGGTACATGAGCCCCTTCCTGTGCCTGTGGTCTGCCACACGCAGGACCTCCGGAGCGACCAGGGGCAGTGGCGGGGTGGTGATGTCCATGTGGTTTCTGGTTTGCATGGAGAGCAGTGACGGGATGTGTGCGGTGGGGTTGACGGGGGCGGGGCCCGCATCCTGTGCCGCAGGAGCTGAAGACCGCACGCTCCCGGCCTTGGCTTCGGGGACTCCCTGCACCAAACAAAGAATCATACAATCAGACAGCGCAGGAGGGGGCCATTCGGCCCATCATGCCTGTGCCGGCTCTTTGAACGAGCTCTCATAGAAACATAGAAGATAGGAGCAGGAGTAAGCCATTCGGCCCCTCAAGCCTGCTCCGCCATTGAATGAGATCATGGCTGATCATCCAAATTCAGTACCCTGTCCCTGCCTTCTCCCCATATCCCTTGATCCCTTTAGCCTTAAGAAATATATCCAACTCCTTCTTGAATAGATTTAATAAATTGGCCTCCACTGCCTTGTGTGGTAGAGAATTCCACAGGTTCACCACTCTCTGGGTGAAGAAATTCCTTCTCATCAGTCCTAAATGGCTTACCCCTTATCCTTAGACTGTGACCCCTGGTTCTGGACTCCCCGACCATCGGGAACATCCTTCCTGCATCTAGTCTGTCTAGTCCTGTTAGAATTTTATAAGTTTCAATGAGATCCCCTCTCATTCTTCTAAACTCCAGCGAGTATAAGCCCAATCAACCCAATCTCTCTTCATACGTCATTCCTGCCATCCCAGGTATCAGCCTGGTGAATCTTCGCTGAACTCCCTCCTTGGCAAGGACATCCTTCCTCAGATAAGGCGACCAAAACTGCACACAATACTCAAGGTGTGGTCTCACCAAGGCCCTGTACAACTGCAGTAAGATATCCTTGTTCCTGTACTCGAATCCTCTCGCTACGAAGGCCAACATACCATTTACCTTCTTAACCGCCTGCTGCACCTGCAAGCTCTCCAATTAGTCCCACTCCCCCCCGCTCTTTCCCCACAGCCCGGCACATTTTTCCCCGTCAAGTATTTATCCAATTCCCTTTTGAAAGTTACTATTGAATCTGCTCCCACCGCCTTTTCAGGCAGCGCGTTCCAGATCACAACAACTCACTGCGTAAAAAACAATAAAGAACATACGGAGCAATCCAATGAAAATTTATACAGCACCTCCCTCTCTCTCGAAAACAGCGTTCACCTCGTCGTGATTAAGCGCTCCGAACCGCGCACAGCCCCCCTCCCTGCCCAGCCCAGCGGGAGGTCCGGCCAACACCCGCTACAACAATCCCGTGGCAATGAAGGACGGGCTGGGTTACCTCGGGGCCGCTTTTCTCAGGGATCTTGCTCGGGCCCAGAGCGGCGCCTCCAGCTTCCCACTTGGCTTTGTGTTGAGAAGATTGTTCGGTGAGGTGGCTGAAAAAAACGAGAGAGTCCACCGATTAATCCACACAGGCAGAGTCCAATTACACGCGCATAGACAGAACTCCCGCTGGGAGCAGGAGCGTTGCACTGGAATGTCGGTTAGTCTCCCTATCGGCACTACATTTCATCGTGAATTCTGTGCTTATTGAAAATCTGAACGCTAGGGCATTGAATTAACTTACCCCTCCACCGACCCAAGTTAGATACAGACTGAAGCTCCCTTCACATTGCCCCAAATACTCTATCTAACCCGCGCTGTACCTGCCCTGGGAGTGTTTGATGGGGACAGTGTAGAGGGAGCTTTACTCTGTATCTAACCCCGTGCTGTACCTGCCCTGGGAGTGTTTGATGGGACAGTATAGAGTGAGCTTTACTCTGTATCTAACCCGTGCTGTACCTGCCCTGGGAGTGTTTGATGGGACAGTGTAGAGGGAGCTTTACTCTGTATCTAACCCGTGCTGTACCTGCCCTGGGAGTGTTTGATGGGACAGTGTAGAGGGAGCTTTACTCTGTATCTAACCCATGCTGTACCTGCCCTGGGAGTGTTTGATGGGGACAGTGTAGAGGGAGCTTTACTCTGTATCTAACCCGTGCTGTACCTGCCCTGGGAGTGTTTGATGGGGACAGTGTAGAGGGAGCTTTACTCTGTATCCCTGTGGTAGCGAGTTCCACATTCTCTCCATTTTCTGGGTAAAGAAGTTCCTCCTGAATTTCTGATGGGGTTTATTAGTGACTGTCTTATATTGATGGCCCCTAGTTCTGGTCTCCCCCACAAGTGGAAACATTTTCTCTACGTCTACCCTATCGAACTCTTTCATAAATTTAAAGACCTCTATCAGGTCACCCCTCGGCCTTCTCTTTTCTAGAGAAAAGGACCCCAGCCTGTTGAGCCTTTCCTGATACTTAGAACCTCGCAGTTCTGGTCTCATGCTTGTGAATTTTTTTTTGCATCTTCTCCAGCGACTCTCTAATTTTTATAATATGGAGACCTGAACTGTGCACGGTGCTCCAAGTGTGGTCTAACCAAGGTATACGGAGACCAGGACTGTGCACAGTGCTCCAAGTGTGGTCTAACCAAGGTATGTGGAGACCAGAACTGTGCACAGTGCTCCAAGTGCAGTCTAACCAAGGTATATGGAGACCAGAACTGTGCACGGTGCACCAAGTGTGGTCTAACCAAGGTATATGGAGACCAGAACTGTGCACGGTGCTCCAAGTGCGGTCTAACCAGCGTTCGATACAGGTTTAACATAACCTCTCTGCTTTTCAATTCAATCCCTCCAGAAATAAACCCCAGTGCTTGTTTATTTTATAATCGGCCGTATTAACCTGCGTCGCTACTTTTAGAGGAAAGAGGCAGAGGTCAGTCTGCCCTGAGGAGCGAGAACCTCTCAGTTCTGCCATCAATCTTTTGTGCACCTTCTGCGGTGTCGGGAGTTGGCCAGGCCCCCTATTAAAATTAAATCAATCATCAGGGGACAGGAGCCATTTTATTCCAGTATAATCTCGGCCGACGGGTCGAACTCTAACGCGCGTGCGGTGAATGCAGCGAAGACTTACTTGGCCGTGTTGCTGCCGCTCTGGTCATCGCCGTCCGAGGAAGAGGAGGGCGAAGAGTTGGGGAGAGGCGACGGCGATTCTTTGGCGGGGGGTGCGTGGTTGGAGACCCTGGCCGGGGCCGGCGGGCCGTAGGGGCCGGACCAGTCGCCGAACGGCTTGCCGGGCCGTGGGAGGGGGCCGTCGGGCTTGGCTGCACCGGGGTCGAAGGGGGGCCCGTGTATCAGTGGGCCCTGGGAGGGCGGGTAGGCGACGGTGGGGCCCGGGCCCGGCGGGAAGGGCTGGAACGGCAGCTTCTGCATCATCGGCGGCGGGAACTTGGCAAGAGATGAAAGGGAGACTGGAGTTAGAACAAGAACTCTCTCGCGTCATGGTGCCAACACGCAGCTTACACCCAGGCCTCAATTACAGCAAATAAACCAGTCGATTGGCCGTGGCAAGTCTCAGTGTGGCTCTCTCTCCAATTCCAGTGACCTCTCTCTCTCTCTCTCCCCAATTCCAGTGACCTCTCTCTCTCTCCAATTCCAGTGACCTCTCTCTCTCTCTATCCCCAATTCCAGTGACCTCTCTCTCCAATTCCAGTGACCTCTCTCTCTCTCTCTCCAATTCCAGTGACCTCTCTCTCTCTCTCTCCAATTCCAGTGACCTCTCTCTCTCTCTCTCCCCAATTCCAGTGACCTCTCTCTCTCCCCCCAATTCCAGTGACCTCTCTCGCTCCCCAATTCCAGTGACCTCTCTCTCCCCAATTCCAGTGACCTCTCTCTCTCTCCCCAATTCCAGTGACCTCTCGCTCTCCCCCCAATTCCAGTGACCTCTCTCTCTCCCCAATTCCAGTGACCTCTCTCTCTCCCCAATTCCAGTGACCTCTCGCTCTCTCCAATTCCAGTGACCTCTCTCTCCCTCCAATTCCAGTGACCTCTCTCTCCCTCCAATTCCAGTGACCTCTCTCTCTCTCCAATTCCAGTGACCTCTCTCTCTCGCCAATTCCAGTGACCTACCTCTCTCTCTCCAATTCCAGTGACCTCTCTCTCCCCAATTCCAGTGACCTCTCTCTCTCCAATTCCAGTGACCTCTCTCTCTCCAATTCCAGTGACCTCTCTCTCCAATTCCAGTGACCTCTCCCCAATTCCAGTGACCTCTCTCTCCAATTCCAGTGACCTCTCTCTCTCTCTCTCTCCAATTCCAGTGACCTCTCTCTCTCTCCAATTCCAGTGACCTCTCTCTCTCCCCAATTCCAGTGACCTCTCTCTCTCCAATTCCAGTGACCTCTCTCTCCAATTCCAGTGACCTCTCTCCCCAATTCCAGTGACCTCTCTCTCCAATTCCAGTGACCTCTCTCTCTCTCTCTCTCCAATTCCAGTGACCTCTCTCTCTCTCCAATTCCAGTGACCTCTCTCTCTCCCCAATTCCAGTGACCTCTCTCTCTCCAATTCCAGTGACCTCTCTCTCCCCAATTCCAGTGACCTCTCTCCCCAATTCCAGTGACCTCTCTCTCTCTCTCTCCCCCCAATTCCAGTGACCTCTCTCTCTCTCTCTCCAATTCCAGTGACCTCTCTCTCTCCCCCCAATTCCAGTGACCTCTCTCGCTCCCCAATTCCAGTGACCTCTCTCTCTCCCCAATTCCAGTGACCTCTCTCTCTCCCCAATTCCAGTGACCTCTCGCTCTCCCCCCAATTCCAGTGACCTCTCTCTCCCCAATTCCAGTGACCTCTCTCTCCCCAATTCCAGTGACCTCTCGCTCTCTCCAATTCCAGTGACCTCTCTCTCCCTCCAATTCCAGTGACCTCTCTCTCCCTCCAATTCCAGTGACCTCTCTCTCTCTCCAATTCCAGTGACCTCTCTCTCCCCAATTCCAGTGACCTCTCTCTCCAATTCCAGTGACCTCTCTCTCTCCAATTCCAGTGACCTTTCTCTCTCCCCAATTCCAGTGACCTCTCTCTCCAATTCCAGTGACCTCTCTCTCCAATTCCAGTGACCTCTCTCTCTCTCTCTCCAATTCCAGTGACCTCTCTCTCTCTCTCTCCCCAATTCCAGTGACCTCTCTCTCTCCAATTCCAGTGACCTCTCTCTCTCTCCCCCCAATTCCAGTGACCTCTCTCTCCCCAATTCCAGTGACCTCTCTCTCTCCAATTCCAGTGACCTCTCTCTCTCTCTCTCCAATTCCAGTGACCTCTCTCCCCAATTCCAGTGACCTCTCTCTCTCCCCAATTCCAGTGACCTCTCTCTCTCCAATTCCAGTGACCTCTCTCTCTCTCTCCAATTCCAGTGACCTCTCTCCCCAATTCCAGTGACCTTTCTCTCTCCCCAATTCGTGACCTTTCTCTCCCCAATTCCAGTGACCTCTCTCTCTCTCATTCCAGTGACCTCTCTCTCTCTCTCCCCCCAATTCCAGTGACCTCTCTCTCCAATTCCAGTGACCTCTCTCTCCAATTCCAGTGACCTCTCTCGCCCCCAATTCCAGTGACCTCTCTCTCTCCCCCCAATTCCAGTGACCTCTCTCTCTCCAATTCCAGTGACCTCTCTCTCCAATTCCAGTGACCTCTCTCTCTCCAATTCCAGTGACCTCTCTCTCTCTCTCCAATTCCAGTGACCTCTCTCTCCAATTCGTGACCTCTCTCTCTCTCCCCCCAATTCCAGTGACCTCTCTCCCCAATTCCAGTGACCTCTCTCTCCCTCCAATTCCAGTGACCTCTCTCTCTCCAATTCCAGTGACCTCTCTCTCCAATTCCAGTGACCTCTCTCTCTCCAATTCGTGACCGCTCTCTCTCGCCAATTCCAGTGACCTACCTCTCTCTCCCCAATTCCAGTGACCTCTCTCTCTCCCCAATTCCAGTGACCTCTCTCTCTCTCCAATTCCAGTGACCTTTCTCTCTCCCCAATTCCAGTGACCTCTCTCTCCAATTCCAGTGACCTCTCTCTCTCTCCAATTCCAGTGACCTCTCTCCCCAATTCCAGTGACCTCGCTCTCTCTCCAATTCCAGTGACCTCGCTCTCTCTCCAATTCCAGTGACCTCTCTCTCTCTCTCCAATTCCAGTGACCTCTCTCCCCAATTCCAGTGACCTCTCTCTCTCTCTCCAATTCCAGTGACCTCTCTCTCTCTCCAATTCCAGTGACCTCTCTCTCTCTCCAATTCGTGACCTCTCTCTCTCTCCAATTCCAGTGACCTCTCGCCAATTCCAGTGACCTACCTCTCTCTCCAATTCCAGTGACCTCTCTCTCCCCCCAATTCCAGTGACCTCTCTCTCTCTCTCTCTAATTCCAGTGACCTCTCTCTCTCTCCCCCCCCAATTCCAGTGACCTCTCTCTCCAATTCCAGTGACCTCTCTCTCCCCAATTCCAGTGACCTCTCTCTCCCCAATTCCAGTGACCTCTCTCTCTCTCATTCCAGTGACCTCTCTCTCTCTCCCCCCAATTCCAGTGACCTCTCTCTCCAATTCCAGTGACCTCTCTCTCCCCAATTCCAGTGACCTCTCTCTCCCCAATTCCAGTGACCTCTCTCTCTCTCATTCCAGTGACCTCTCTCTCTCTCCCCCCAATTCCAGTGACCTCTCTCTCCAATTCCAGTGACCTCTCTCTCCCCAATTCCAGTGACCTCTCTCTCCCCAATTCCAGTGACCTCTCTCCCCAATTCCAGTGACCTCTCTCTCTCTCATTCCAGTGACCTCTCTCCCCCCAATTCCAGTGACCTCTCTCTCCAATTCCAGTGACCTCTCTCGCCCCCAATTCCAGTGACCCCTCTCTCCCCAATTCGTGACCTCTCTCCCCCCAATTCCAGTGACCTCTCTCCCCCCAATTCCAGTGACCTCTCTCTCTCCAATTCCAGTGACCTCTCTCTCTCCAATTCCAGTGACCTCTCTCTCTCCAATTTCAGTGACCTCTCCCCCCCCAATTCCAGTGACCTCTCTCTCTCCAATTCCAGTGACCCCTCTCTCCCCAATTCCAGTGACCTCTCCCCAATTCCAGTGACCTCTCTCTCTCTCCAATTCCAGTGACCTTTCTCTCTCCCCAATTCCAGTGACCTCTCTCTCATTCCAGTGACCTCTCTCCCCCCCCAATTCCAGTGACCTCTCTCTCTCTCCAATTCCAGTGACCTCTCTCGCCCCCAATTCCAGTGACCTCTCTCCCCCCAATTCCAGTGACCTCTCTCTCTCCAATTCCAGTGACCTCCCTCTCTCCAATTCCAGTGACCCCTCTCTCTCCCCAATTCCAGTGACCTCTCTCTCTCTCCCCAATTCCAGTGACCTCTCGCTCTCCCCCCAATTCCAGTGACCTCTCTCGCTCCCCAATTCCAGTGACCTCTCTCTCTCCAATTCCAGTGACCTCTCCCCAATTCCAGTGACCTCTCTCTCTCTCCAATTCCAGTGACCTTTCTCTCTCCCCAATTCCAGTGACCTCTCTCTCTCATTCCAGTGACCTCTCTCCCCCCCCAATTCCAGTGACCTCTCTCTCTCTCCAATTCCAGTGACCTCTCTCGCCCCCAATTCCAGTGACCCCTCTCCCCAATTCGTGACCTCTCTCCCCCCAATTCCAGTGACCTCTCTCTCTCCAATTCCAGTGACCTCTCTCTCTCCAATTCCAGTGACCCCTCTCTCTCCCCAATTCCAGTGACCTCTCTCTCTCTCCCCAATTCCAGTGACCTCTCGCTCTCCCCCCAATTCCAGTGACCTCTCTCGCTCCCCAATTCCAGTGACCTCTCTCTCTCCCCAATTCCAGTGACCTCTCTCTCCCCAATTCCAGTGACCTCTCGCTCTCTCCAATTCCAGTGACCTCTCTCTCCCTCCAATTCCAGTGACCTCTCTCTCTCGCCAATTCCAGTGACCTCTCCCCAATTCCAGTGACCTTTCTCTCCCCAATTCGTGACCTTTCTCTCCCCAATTCCAGTGACCTCTCTCTCTCTCATTCCAGTGACCTCTCTCTCTCTCCCCCCAATTCCAGTGACCTCTCTCTCCAATTCCAGTGACCTCTCTCTCCAATTCCAGTGACCTCTCTCGCCCCCAATTCCAGTGACCTCTCTCTCTCCAATTCCAGTGACCTCTCTCTCCAATTCCAGTGACCTCTCTCTCTCTCTCCAATTCCAGTGACCTCTCTCTCTCTCCAATTCGTGACCTCTCTCTCTCTCCCCCCAATTCCAGTGACCTCTCTCCCCAATTCCAGTGACCTCTCTCCCTCCAATTCCAGTGACCTCTCTCTCTCCAATTCCAGTGACCTCTCTCTCCAATTCCAGTGACCTCTCTCTCTCCAATTCGTGACCGCTCTCTCTCGCCAATTCCAGTGACCTACCTCTCTCTCCCCAATTCCAGTGACCTCTCTCTCTCCCCAATTCCAGTGACCTCTCTCTCTCTCCAATTCCAGTGACCTTTCTCTCTCCCCAATTCCAGTGACCTCTCTCTCCAATTCCAGTGACCTCTCTCTCCAATTCCAGTGACCTCTCTCTCTCTCTCTCTCCAATTCCAGTGACCTCTCTCCCCAATTCCAGTGACCTCGCTCTCTCTCCAATTCCAGTGACCTCGCTCTCTCTCCAATTCCAGTGACCTCTCTCTCTCTCCAATTCCAGTGACCTCTCTCCCCAATTCCAGTGACCTCTCTCTCTCTCTCCAATTCCAGTGACCTCTCTCTCTCTCCAATTCCAGTGACCTCTCTCTCTCTCCAATTCGTGACCTCTCTCTCTCTCTCTCCAATTCCAGTGACCTCTCGCCAATTCCAGTGACCTACCTCTCTCTCCAATTCCAGTGACCTCTCTCTCTCCCCAATTCCAGTGACCTCTCTCTCTCCCCCCAATTCCAGTGACCTCTCTCTCTCTCTCTCTAATTCCAGTGACCTCTCTCTCTCTCCCCCCCCAATTCCAGTGACCTCTCTCTCCAATTCCAGTGACCTCTCTCCCCAATTCCAGTGACCTCTCTCTCCCCAATTCCAGTGACCTCTCTCTCTCTCATTCCAGTGACCTCTCTCTCTCGCCCCCCAATTCCAGTGACCTCTCTCTCCAATTCCAGTGACCTCTCTCTCCCCAATTCCAGTGACCTCTCTCTCCCCAATTCCAGTGACCTCTCTCTCTCTCATTCCAGTGACCTCTCCCCCCAATTCCAGTGACCTCTCTCTCCAATTCCAGTGACCTCTCTCGCCCCCAATTCCAGTGACCCCTCTCTCCCCAATTCGTGACCTCTCTCCCCCCAATTCCAGTGACCTCTCTCCCCCCAATTCCAGTGACCTCTCTCTCTCCAATTCCAGTGACCTCTCTCTCTCCAATTCCAGTGACCTCTCCCCCCCCAATTCCAGTGACCTCTCTCTCTCCAATTCCAGTGACCCCTCTCTCTCCCCAATTCCAGTGACCTCTCCCCAATTCCAGTGACCTCTCTCTCTCTCCAATTCCAGTGACCTTTCTCTCTCCCCAATTCCAGTGACCTCTCTCTCTCATTCCAGTGACCTCTCTCCCCCCCCAATTCCAGTGACCTCTCTCTCTCTCCAATTCCAGTGACCTCTCTCGCCCCCAATTCCAGTGACCTCTCTCGCCCCCAATTCCAGTGACCTCTCTCTCTCCAATTCCAGTGACCTCTCTCTCTCCAATTCCAGTGACCCCTCTCTCTCCCCAATTCCAGTGACCTCTCTCTCTCCCCAATTCCAGTGACCTCTCGCTCTCCCCCCAATTCCAGTGACCTCTCTCGCTCCCCAATTCCAGTGACCTCTCTCTCTCCAATTCCAGTGACCTCTCTCTCTCCACAATTCCAGTGACCTCTCCCCAATTCCAGTGACCTCTCTCTCTCTCCAATTCCAGTGACCTTTCTCTCTCCCCAATTCCAGTGACCTCTCTCCCCCCCCAATTCCAGTGACCTCTCTCTCTCTCCAATTCCAGTGACCTCTCTCGCCCCCAATTCCAGTGACCCCTCTCCCCAATTCGTGACCTCTCTCCCCCCAATTCCAGTGACCTCTCTCTCTCCAATTCCAGTGACCTCTCTCTCTCCAATTCCAGTGACCCCTCTCTCCCCAATTCCAGTGACCTCTCTCTCTCTCCCCAATTCCAGTGACCTCTCGCTCTCCCCCCAATTCCAGTGACCTCTCTCGCTCCCCAATTCCAGTGACCTCTCTCTCTCCCCAATTCCAGTGACCTCTCTCTCCCCAATTCCAGTGACCTCTCGCTCTCTCCAATTCCAGTGACCTCTCTCTCCCTCCAATTCCAGTGACCTCTCTCTCTCGCCAATTCCAGTGACCTACCTCTCTCTCTCCAATTCCAGTGACCTCTCTCTCCCCAATTCCAGTGACCTCTCTCTCTCCAATTCCAGTGACCTCTCTCCAATTCCAGTGACCTTTCTCTCCCCAATTCCAGTGACCTCTCTCTCCAATTCCAGTGACCTCTCTCTCTCTCTCTCTCCAATTCCAGTGACCTCTCTCTCTCTCCAATTCCAGTGACCTCTCTCTCTCTCTCTCTCCCCAATTCCAGTGACCTCTCTCTCTCCAATTCCAGTGACCTCTCTCTCTCCCCAATTCCAGTGACCTCTCTCTCTCCCCAATTCCAGTGACCTCTCTCTCTCTCTCTCCAATTCCAGTGACCTCTCTCTCTCTCTCTCCAATTCCAGTGACCTCTCTCTCTCTCCAATTCCAGTGACCTCTCTCTCCCCAATTCCAGTGACCTCTCTCTCTCCCCAATTCGTGACCTTTCTCTCCCCAATTCCAGTGACCGACCTCTCTCTCTCATTCCAGTGACCTCTCTCTCTCTCCCCCCAATTCCAGTGACCTCTCTCGCCCCCAATTCCAGTGACCTCTCTCTCCCCCCAATTCCAGTGACCTCTCTCTCCCCCCAATTCCAGTGACCTCTCTCTCTCCAATTCCAGTGACCTCTCTCTCCAATTCCAGTGACCTCTCTCTCCAATTCCAGTGACCTCTCTCTCTCCAATTCCAGTGACCTCTCTCTCTCCAATTCCAGTGACCTCTCTCTCTCTCCAATTCCAGTGACCTCTCTCTCCCCCCAATTCCAGTGACCTCTCTCTCTCTCCAATTCCAGTGACCTCTCTCTCTCTCCAATTCGTGACCTCTCTCTCTCTCCCCCCAATTCCAGTGACCTCTCTCCCCAATTCCAGTGACCTCTCTCTCCCCAATTCCAGTGACCTCTCTCCCTCCAATTCCAGTGACCTCTCTCTCTCTCCAATTCCAGTGACCTCTCTCTCTCCAATTCCAGTGACCTCTCTCTCCAATTCCAGTGACCTCTCTCTCTCTCCAATTCGTGACCTCTCTCTCTCGCCAATTCCAGTGACCTACCTCTCTCTCCCCAATTCCAGTGACCTCTCTCTCTCCCCAATTCCAGTGACCTCTCTCTCTCTCCAATTCCAGTGACCTTTCTCTCTCCCCAATTCCAGTGACCTCTCTCTCCAATTCCAGTGACCTCTCTCTCTCTCTCTCTCTCCAATTCCAGTGACCTCTCTCCCCAATTCCAGTGACCTCTCTCTCTCTCCAATTCCAGTGACCTCTCTCCCCAATTCCAGTGACCTCTCTCTCTCTCCAATTCGTGACCTCTCTCTCTCTCTCTCCAATTCCAGTGACCTCTCTCGCCAATTCCAGTGACCTACCTCTCTCTCCAATTCCAGTGACCTCTCTCTCTCCCCAATTCCAGTGACCTCTCTCTCTCCCCCCCCCCAATTCCAGTGACCTCTCTCTCTCTCTCTAATTCCAGTGACCTCTCTCTCTCCCCCCAATTCCAGTGACCTCTCTCTCTCTCCAATTCCAGTGACCTCTCTCTCCCCAATTCCAGTGACCTCTCTCTCCCCAATTCCAGTGACCTCTCTCCAATTCCAGTGACCTCTCTCCAATTCCAGTGACCTCTCTCCAATTCCAGTGACCTCTCTCCAATTCCAGTGACCTCTCTCCAATTCCAGTGACCTCTCTCCAATTCCAGTGACCTCTCTCGCCCCCAATTCCAGTGACCCCTCTCTCTCCCCAATTCGTGACCTCTCTCCCCCCAATTCCAGTGACCTCTCTCCCCCCAATTCCAGTGACCTCTCTCTCCAATTCCAGTGACCTCTCTCTCTCCAATTCCAGTGACCTCTCTCTCTCCAATTCCAGTGACCTCTCTCTCTCCAATTCCAGTGACCTCTCTCTCTCTCCAATTCCAGTGACCTCTCTCTCTCCCCAATTCCAGTGACCTCTCTCCCCAATTCCAGTGACCTCTCTCTCTCTCCAATTCGTGACCTTTCTCTCTCCCCAATTCCAGTGACCTCTCTCCCCCCCCAATTCCAGTGACCTCTCTCTCCAATTCCAGTGACCTCTCTCTCTCCAATTCCAGTGACCTCTCTCGCCCCCAATTCCAGTGACCCCTCTCCCCAATTCGTGACCTCTCTCCCCCCAATTCCAGTGACCTCTCTCTCTCCAATTCCAGTGACCTCTCTCCAATTCCAGTGACCTCTCCAATTCCAGTGACCTCTCCAATTCCAGTGACCTCTCCAATTCCAGTGACCTCTCTCTCTCTCCCCAATTCCAGTGACCTCTCTCTCCCCAATTCCAGTGACCTCTCTCTCTCTCCAATTCCAGTGACCTCTCTCTCTCTCTCCCCAATTCCAGTGACCTCTCTCTCAATTCCAGTGACCTCTCTCTCTCTCCCCAATTCCAGTGACCTCTCTCTCTCTAATTCCAGTGACCTCTCTCTCTCTCCAATTCCAGTGACCTCTCTCTCTCCAATTCCAGTGACCTCTCTCTCTCCCCAATTCCAGTGACCTCTCTCTCTCTCTCCAATTCCAGTGACCTCTCTCTCTCCAATTCCAGTGACCTCTCTCTCTCTCTCTCTCCAATTCCAGTGGCCTCTCTCTCTCTCCCCAATTCCAGTGACCTCTCTCTCTCTCTCCCCAATTCCAGTGACCTCTCTCTCTCTCCCCAATTCCAGTGACCCGCTCTCTTCATTTCCAGTGACCCGCTCTCTTCATTTCCAGTGACTCCACCCCCCTCCAATTCCGTTGCTGTTTACCTCCCCCAGTATCACAGAAACCCCACAGTGCAGATAGAGGCCATTTCGGCCCATCGAGCCTGCACCGACACATATCCCACCCGATCCCCGTAACCCCTACACCAACAGATATCCCACCCTATCCCCGTAACCCCACGTATTTAATCCCCCTAACACTAAGGGTCAATTTATCATAGCCAATCAACCTAACCCGCACATCTTTGGACCGCCAAGGATTTGTCGAGTTATAATGAATCACCTACCATTGGTTTGGGCTGAGGAATTCCTTGCATATGAGCGGGTGCAAACGAGGGCATTCCAAACTGATTGGGCCCAAAACCTGCAACAAGACATCAAAGTTAGACCGGCAGCCTTCCTTTACCGTCGCCCGCTGACCCCTGAAACAACCATAATGGAACTAAACGAGGCAGCAATGGCACATGCAGGATCGATGCCCGACAGGGTGTCGTGTGTAAGCCCCTGCTCCGAGACCTGGAGGGGCACAGGTGACTGGGCTGGGCGTGGAGCTGAAACTCGGCTGGTTGTAGATCATACCAGGCAACCTTCCCACCACCCCCGTGAAGGTTCAATGTGCCAGCGCAGGGGACTGACGGGCTTTCTGCTGTATGCCCAGCTAGGGGACCGTCCCTAATTGGACTCTGGCATGCAAGGGTTTTACCTGGAGCCAAGTAGGAAGAAACATAGAAGATAGGAGCAGGAGTCGGCCATTCGGCCCCTCGAGCCTGCTCCGCCATTCAATGAGATCATGGCTGATCAACCAAATTCAGTACCCTGTCCCTGCCTTCTCCCCATATCCCTTGATCCCTTTAGCCTTAAGAAATATATCTAACTCCTTCTTGAATATATTTAATGAATTGGCCTCAACTGCCTTCTGTGGTAGAGAATTCCACAGGTTCACCACTCTGGGTGAAGAAATCCCTCCGCATCTCTGTCCTAAATGGCTTACCCCTTATCCTTAGACCCCTGGTTCTGGACTCCCCAGCCATCGGGAACATCCTTCCTGCATCTAGTCTGTCTAGTCCTGTTAGAATTTTATAAGTTTCAATGAGATCCCCTCTCATTCTTCTAAACTCCAGCGAGTATAAGCCCAATCGACCCAATCTCTCCTCGTACGTCATTCCTGCCATCCCAGGTATCAGTCTGGTGAATCTTCGCTGCACTCCCTCCATGGCAAGAACATCCTTCCTCAGATAAGACGACCAAAACTGCACACAATACTCAAGGTGCGGTCTCACCAAGGCCCTGTACAACTGCAGCAAGACATCCTTGTTCCTCCCTACTTGGAAATATATCGGCCGCTCCTTCATCGTCGCTGGGTCAGAATCCTGGAACTCCCTCCCTAACAGCGCTGTGGGAGCACCTTCACCACACGGGACTGCAGCGGTTCAAGGTGGTGGCTCACATAAGACGTAGGAGCAGGAGTCGGTCATTTGGCCCCTCGAGCCTGCTCCGCCATTCAATAAGATCATGGCTGATCTGATCTTGGCCTCAACTCCACTTCCCCGCCCGCTCCCCATAACCCTCGACTCCCTTATCGTTCAAAAATCTGGCTATCTCCACCTTAAATATATTCAATGACTCAGCCTCCACAGCTCTCTGGGGAAGAGAATTCCACAGATTCACCACCCTCAGAAGAAATTCCTCCTCATTTCCAATTTAAATGGGTGCCCCCTTATTCTGAAATGATGTCTCCTAGTTCTAGATTCCCCCACGAGGGGAAACATCCTCTCTGCATCTACCCCGTCGAGTCCCTTCAGAATCTTATATGTTTCGATAAGATCCCCTCATTCTTCCAAACTCCAATGAGTATAGGCCCAACCTGCTCAACCTTTCTTCATAAGACAACCCCTTTGACATGAATCTTGCCTTGACTTATGGAATCCGAAGCCAAGGCCGGGAGCGTGCGGTCTTCAGCTCCTGCGGCACAGGATGCGGGCCCCGCCCCCGTCAACCCCACCGCACACATCCCGTCACTGCTCTCAATGCAAACCAGAAACCACATGGACATCACCACCCCGCCGCTGCCCCTGGTCGCTCCGGAGGTCCCGCGTGTGGCGGACCACAGGCACAGAAAGGGGCTCATGTACCCTTACATCTATCAGGTCCTGACGATGGTAAGTGCCAGCGCCGATCTTGGAAAGAGCGAGGGCGTATACGCAAAGAGATTGCACACCTGGAGAAACTGGGGTTGTTCTCCTCCGAGCAGAGAAGGTTAAGGGGAGATTGACCAGAATGGTCCCAGGGATGAGGGACTTCAGTGATGTGGAGAGACTGGAGAAGCTGAGGTTGTTCTCCTTGGAGCAGAGAAGGTTAAGGGGAGATTGACCAGAATGGTACCAGGGATGAGGGACTTCAGTGATGTGGAGAGACTGGAGAAGCTGGGGTTGTTCTCCTTAGAGCAGAGAAGGCTAAGGGGAGATTGACCAGAATGGTACCAGGGATGAGAGACTTCAGTGATGTGGAGAGGCTGGAGAAGCTGGGATTGTTCTCCTTAGAGCAGAGAAGGTTAAGGGGAGATTGACCAGAATGGTACCAGGGATGAGGGACTTCAGTGATGTGGAGAGACTGGAGAAGCTGGGATTGTTCTCCTTAGAGCAGAGAAGGTTAAGGGGAGATTGACCAGAATGGTACCAGGGATGAGGGACTTCAGTGATGTGGAGAGACTGGAGAAGCTGGGGTTGTTCTCCTTCGAGCAGAGAAGGTTAAGGGGAGATTTAATAGAGGTGTTCAAAATCATGAAGTGTTTGGATAGAGTAAATAAGGAGAAACTGTTTCCAGTGGCAGGAGGGTCGGTAACCAGAGGACACAGATTGAAGATAATCGGTAAAAGAACCAGAGGGGAGATGAGGAGAATGTTTTTTACGCAGCGAGTTGTTGTGATCTGGAATGCGCTGCCTGAAAGGGCGGTGGGAGCAGATTCAATAGTAACTTTCAAAAGGGGGAATTGGAGAAATACTTGACGGGGAAAAATGTGCCGGGCTGTGGGGAAAGAGCAGGGGGGAGTGAGACTAATTGGAGAGTTCGTTCAAAGAGCCGGCACAGGCACGATGGGCCGAATGACGACCTCCTGTGCTATAAGATTCTGTATCTATCTAATACTGAGCGGCCTGCTGGTGGCACTGTCCAAGGAGAGTATAAATACTCGGGCACGGGCCCAGCTTGCTCAGGACATTTTGTAAACAGGAACTAGTGAAGGACAACTAGACCTCCATGTTGTGAAACAGTTGATTAAAGCCTTGTTTAATACTCCGACCAAGTGCCTCGTAGTTTTCTTACGTCACCCCTCATCTCCGGAATCAGCCTCACCACCACCTTCTCAAGGGGCAATTAAGGATGGGCGATAAATGCTGGCCTCGCCGGCGACGCCCACATCCCGCGAACGAATAGCAAAAAAAAGTACTGTACGGGGGACACGAGCACGATTCCAGTGGGACGCCGCCCACCCCGAACGGACACTCACCCAGGAATGGAGAAGGACCAAGAGGAAGAGGCCTCGGCTTGCTGGCAGTTGCGTAATACTCGACAGCTTTCTTGAAGCGTTCGATTTTGTCTTCCGTCCTGGACTGGAGTTAAATCAGTTTTCAAAAACGTTATAAACCTGTCGGATCAATCTGCTGCGGGAGGGTTTTCAAAAGTACAGCGCAACCGAGCGCAGGCACCAGAGGGCGGAGGATCTTCAACACCAACAGCTTTGCAGTTACACAGCGCCTTTAACATAGCAGAACGTCCCAGGGCACTGCACAGGAGAGTAAATCAGACACTGAACCACACCAGGAGATATTCAGGACAGGCGAGCAAAAGCTGGGTCAAAGAGACAGCGTCTTAAAAGGAGGGGAAGAGAGGCGGAGAGGTTTAGGGAGGGAATTCCAGAGCTTAGGATCCCAGGCGGCTGAAGGCTCGGCCGCCAATGGTGGAGCGATGGAAATCGGGGGACGCACAAGAGGCCAGAATTGGAGGAGCACAGAGATCTCAGAGGCTGGAGGAGCTTACAGAGATAGGGAGGGGCGAGGAAACCATGGAGGGATTTGAACAGGAGGATGGAGAATTTTTTTTAAATCGAGGCGTTGCTGGACCGGGAACCAATGTAGGGCAGCGAGCACAGGGGGCGATGGGTGAACGGGACTGGGTGTGAGTTAGGACACGGGGCAGTGAGCACAGGGGGCGATGGGTGAACGGGACTGGGTGTGAGTTAGGACACGGGGCAGTGAGCACAGGGGGTGATGGGTGAACGGGACTGGGTGTGAGTTAGGACACGGGGCAGTGAGCACAGGGGGTAATGGGTGAACGGGACTCGGTGCGAGTTAGGACACGGGGCAGTGAGCACAGGGGGTGATGGGTGAACGGGACTGGGTGTGTGAGTTAGGACACGGGGCAGTGAGCACAGGGGGTGATGGGTGAACGGGACTGGGTGTGAGTTAGGACACGGGGCAGTGAGCACAGGGGGTGATGGGTGAACGGGACTGGGTGTGTGAGTTAGGACACGGGGCAGTGAGCACAGGGGGTGATGGGTGAACGGGACTGGGTGTGAGTTAGGACACGGGGCAGTGAGCACAGGGGGGTGATGGGTGAACGGGACTGGGTGTGAGTTAGGACACGGGGCAGTGAGCACAGGGGGTGATGGGTGAACGGGACTGGGTGCGAGTTAGGACACGGGGGCAGTGAGCACAGGGGGTGATGGGTGAACGGGACTGGGTGTGAGTTAGGACACGGGGCAGTGAGCACAGGGGGTGATGGGTGAACGGGACTTGGTGAGAGTTAGGACACGGGGCAGTGAGCACAGGGGGTGATGGGTGAACGGGACTGGGTGTGAGTTAGGACACAGGGCAGTGAGCACAGGGGGTGATGGGTGAACGGGACTTGGTGCGAGTTAGGACACGGGGGCAGTGAGCACAGGGGGTGATGGGTGAACGGGACTGGGTGTGAGTTAGGACACGGGGCAGTGAGCACAGGGGGTGATGGGTGAACGGGACTTGGTGAGAGTTGGGACACGGGGCAGCGAGCAATAGGGGGTGATGGGTGAATGGGACTGGGTGTGAGTTAGGACACGGGGCAGTGAGCACAGGGGGTGATGGGTGAACGGGACTGGGTGTGAGTTAGGACACGGGGCAGTGAGCACAGGGGGTGATGGGTGAACGGGACTTGGTGAGAGTTAGGACACGGGGCAGTGAGCACAGGGGGTGATGGGTGAACGGGACTGGGTGTGAGTTAGGACACAGGGCAGTGAGCACAGGGGGTGATGGGTGAACGGGACTTGGTGCGAGTTAGGACACGGGGGCAGTGAGCACAGGGGGTGATGGGTGAACGGGACTGGGTGTGAGTTAGGACACGGGGCAGTGAGCACAGGGGGTGATGGGTGAACGGGACTGGGGTGTGAGTTAGGACACGGGGCAGTGAGCACAGGGGGTGATGGGTGAACGGGACTTGGTGAGAGTTGGGACACGGGGCAGCGAGCAATAGGGGGTGATGGGTGAATGGGACTTGATGAGAGTTAGGACACGGGGGCAGCAGAGATTGGGATGAGCTGAAGTTTACGCAGGGTAGAACGCGGGAGGCCGACCAGGGGAGCGCTGGAATAGCCTGGAGGCAACAAAGGCATGGACGAGGGTTTCAGCAGTGGATGAGCTGAGGCAGCGGCGCAGGCGGGCGATGTTAGGGGAGGTGGAAAGAGGCGGTCTTGGTTATGGCACGGAGATGTGCCAGGGATCCGGCTGGGGCACTCTCCTACTCCCCATTGCACGATTATAGTGGGGTTACCATGACAGGAAGAGATCAGTAATTACAGGGCATTTTATACACAGCAAAGAACCTGGACAATCTGGTCTCTGCTTGGTCATCCCTGCCTGGCCCAGATGTAATGCAAACACCATGTCCTAGTAACCAATCCCGTCTCCTTGTAACCTGTTTCTATTTTATCGATTAGTCCTCCAAACTTTCCTCTCTTGGCCGCCCTCAGCTCCGAATCCCGCCCTATTAGCCTCTCTCTCCCCCACCCTCCCTACAACCTCAGCACGTTCAAATCAAAACTCCTAACATGGTCAGATTCTCTCCCAGGGCTTCAGTTCCAGAGAGACTGGAGAAGCTGGGATTGTTCTCCTTAGAGCAGAGAAGGCTAAGGGGAGATTGACCAGAATGGTACCAGGGATGAGGGACTTCAGTGATGTGGAGAGACTGGAGAAGCTGGGGTTGTTCTCCTTAGAGCAGAGAAGGTTAAGGGGAGATTTAATCGAGGTGTTCAGAATCATGAAGGGTTTTGATGGAGTAAATAAGGAGAAACTGTTTCCAGTGTCAGGAGGGTCGGTAACCAGAGGACACAGATTGAAGATAATCAGTAAAAGAACCAGAGGGGGAGAGGAGGAGAATGTTTTTTACGCAGCGAGTTGTTGTGATCTGGAACGCGCTGCCTGAAAGGGCGGTGGGAGCAGATTCAATAGTAACTTTCAAAAAGGAGAATTGGAGAAATACTTGAAGGGGAAAATGTGCCGGGCTGTGGGGAAAGAGCAGGGGGGAGTGGGACTAATTGGAGAGCTCGTTCAAAGAGCCGGCACAGGCACGATGGGCCAAACGGCCCCCTCCTGTGCTCAGAAACCTCGGTGTTCAAGAAGAGGTGCCCTGCTCTCTGTCCTAGCTTTTAATCTTGTCCTGACTCGCACCAAGTCCCGTTCACACATCACCCCTGTGCTCGCTGACCTACAGTGGCTCCCGGTTAAGCAACGCCTCGATTTCAAAATTCTCGTCCTTGTTTTCAAATCCCTCCCTGGCCTCGCCCCTCCCTATCTCACCGCTCCACCAATGCTGCCCTCTTGAGCATCCCTGATTATAATCACGCAACCATTGGCTGCCGTTCCTTCTGTTGCCTGGGCCCCGAGCTCTGGAAATCCCTGCCTAAACCTCTCCGCCTCTCTTTCCTCCTTTAAGACGCTCCTTAAAACCTGCCTCTTTGACCCAGCTTTTGGTCATTTGACCTCGTTTCTCCTTATGTGGCTCGGTGTCAAAATTCTTGTCTTTATCTGAGGAAGGATGTTCTTGCCGTGGAGGGAGAGCAGCGAAGATTCACCAGACTGATACCTGGGATGGCAGGAATGACGTATGAGGAGAGATTGGGTCGATTGGGCTTATACTCGCTGGAGTTTAGAAGAATGAGAGGGGATCTCATTGAAACTTATAAAATTCTTAACAGGACTAGACAGACTAGATGCAGGAAGGATGTTCCCGATGGCGGGGGAGTCCAGAACCAGGGGTCACAGTCTAAGGATAAGGGGTAAGCCATTTAGGACTGAGATGAGGAGGAATTTCTTCACCCAGAGAGTGGTGAACCTGTGGAATTCTCTACCACAGAGGGCGGTGGAGGCCAATTCATTAAATATATTCAAGAAGGAGTTGGATATATTTCTTAAGGCTAAAGGGATCAAGGGATATGGGGAGAAGGCAGGGACAGGGTACTGAATTTGGATGATCAGCCATGATCTCATTGAATGGCGGAGCAGGCTCGAGGGGCCGAATGGCCGACTCCTGCTCCTATCTTCTATGTTTCTATAACACTCTTGTGAAGCACCTTGGGACGTTTTACTACATTAAAGGCGCTGTGTAAATACAAGTTGTTGTTGTATCCAAGGCCCCTTTTTTCAAAAGACCTCAAGCACCAGGAACAGTCACTTTGCTCTCCACTGTCCTATTCCTTCAGAACTTTAAACACCTCTGATCAAACCACCCCATAATCTCCTCCGACCCAACCGAAACAGCCCCAGCTCCCCCCCACCAATTTTTTTTCTGGGTCGACAAGCTTGGCGTCACCTGAACCCCACCTCCTGATCTACCCAGTCTTCTTTTGCTGCACTTCCCCCACCCTCGGTGGTGCCCTGCGCCGCGAGCCCCGGGGAAGAGAGCGCGTTGGGAAGAGGAGAATTCCTCTCACTCACACGAGCCGCGGTGTCGAGGCCGTCGCGCTGATACTAACCCGCGAGTGTTTGAAGACGTCCCTGGCCACTGCGTCGAGGTCCCGCATGTCGGGAACGTTGCTGACGTACAGGGCGACGGCTTTGATCACCACGTCACACGGCGGCAGCACCAGCTGGTGGGCTCTCACCTGCACCACGGGGAGGAAGAAACAAGGAGAGATTTACAAATGTTATTGGGGCACCGACACAGCGGAGGGCATCGTCTTGCTCTAGTCTGTGCAAGAGAGTGTACACGCACCCACGCCAGTACTGTACCCCAGTGCTAGTCACAGACCTGTACCCACCAGTACTGTACCCCAGTGTTATAGTGACAGACCTGTACCCACCAGTACTGTACCCCAGTGTTATACAGTGACAGACCTGTACCCACCAGTACTGTACCCGTGTTATACAGTCACAGACCAGTACCCACCAGTACTGTACCCCAGTGTTACAGTGACAGACCTGTACCCACCAGTACTGTACCCGTTATACAGTGACAGACCTGTACCCACCAGTACTGTACCCGTGTTATACAGTGACAGACCTGTACCCACCAGTACTGTACCCCAGTGTTATACAGTGACAGACCTGTACCCACCGGTACTGTACCCCAGTGTTATACAGTGACAGACCTGTACCCACCGGTACTGTACCCCAGTGTTATACAGTGACAGACCTGTACCCACCGGTACTGTACCCCAGTGTTATACAGTGACAGACCTGTACCCACCGGTACTGTACCCCAGTGTTATACAGTGACAGACCTGTACCCACCAGTACTGTACCCCAGTGTTATACAGTGACAGACCTGTACCCACCAGTACTGTACCCGTGTTATACAGTGACAGACCTGTACCCACCAGTACTGTACCCCAGTGTTATACAGTGACAGACCTGTACCCACCAGTACTGTACCCGTGTTATACAGTGACAGACCTGTACCCACCAGTACTGTACCCCAGTGTTAGTGACAGACCTGTACCCACCAGTACTGTACCCCAGTGTTATACAGTGACAGACCTGTACCCACCAGTACTGTACCCCAGTGTTATAGTGTCAGACCTGTACCCACCAGTACTGTACCCCAGTGTTATACAGTGACAGACCTGTACCCACCAGTACTGTACCCCAGTGTTATAGTGACAGACCTGTACCCACCAGTACTGTACCCGTGTTATACAGTGACAGACCTGTACCCACCAGTACTGTACCCCAGTGTTATACAGTGACAGACCTGTACCCACCAGTACTGTACCCCAGTGTTAGTGACAGACCTGTACCCACCAGTACTGTACCCGTGTTATACAGTGACAGACCTGTACCCACCAGTACTGTACCCGTGTTATACAGTGACAGACCTGTACCCACCAGTACTGTACCCGTGTTATACAGTGACAGACCTGTACCCACCAGTACTGTACCCGTGTTATACAGTGACAGACCTGTACCCACCAGTACTGTACCCCAGTGTTAGTGACAGACCTGTACCCACCAGTACTGTACCAGTTATATAGTGACAGACCTGTACCCACCAGTACTGTACCCTAGTGGTAGTGACAGACCTGTACCCACCAGTACTGTACCCCAGTGTTATACAGTGACAGACCTGTACCCACCAGTACTGTACCCCAGTGTTATAGTGACAGACCTGTACCCACCAGTACTGTACCCCAGTGTTATACAGCGACAGACCTGTTCCCACCAGTACTGTACCCGTGTTATACAGCGACAGCTCCCAATGTATAATATCGTGCCGTTATCTCTGATCCTATACTAGAGTTGTGTAACATACGGGCCGAATACTACGCTGAGCAAGGTTCGCCTGGCCTGCTTACCTTCAGTGAGGCCAGGGGATGGTCTGGGCCCAGCAAGCTCCAATGGAAGGCAGCCAAGTCTTCATCTGGGAGAATGTGGTTACCTGAAAGACAAGCAGCAGAATGAGAAAGAGAGCTGACACCACATGGGAGACGCTCCCTACCAGCACCACCCGGTCCTGCTTCCTAATACTCGCTCCAGCTTTAGAATTCTAAAGTTTTAATAAACATGTGGGCGAGGGCAGAGAAGAGACAGAGAGCGGGCGAGGCGAGGAGCCAGAGTCCAGATCTAGAGTGAGTGAGTGAGGGAGAGTGCGCGAGAGGGAGAGAGAGCTTGCTCCAAGTGTCGATACCAGAGGTGCCGAGAGAGCGTGCGAGCCCGACTGTTCCCCTCCTGCCACAGCCTTCACTG
Organism: Somniosus microcephalus; assembly: GCF_052327205.1. Taxonomy (NCBI): domain Eukaryota; kingdom Metazoa; phylum Chordata; class Chondrichthyes; order Squaliformes; family Somniosidae; genus Somniosus; species Somniosus microcephalus. The sequence goes on from NW_028225185.1 coordinate 28,974,791, forward strand.
GTCTCTTGCCGATACGTACCGCGCCTCGGCTTGGAGCTAACCCCGAGCCCCCGTGTACGTGCCTGCCTGCCTGCGCGCGATGGGCCGCTGCCGCCACTTACCCAGCAGCGCGGCGAAGATGCTGAAGTGGGCGGGGTTGACGTTCAGCTGCTTGGCCACGTCCTGCATCAGGTACTGGTTGGTGGTGAGGCTCTTGCCGTTCCAGCTCAGCTTGAGGGCGTGGGCGCTGAGGTAGCACTGAACGTTGCACAGGGCGTACTCGGAATCGTAGGCAATCAGGCCGTGGAAGCCGTTCTCCCGGTAGAAGGAGATCACCTCCTGATGGTGGTCCTCGATGCTCTGAACAACCTGCAACACAAGAGTGGACGCGGCATTGGTCTCGTTCAGCGGAGTGGGAGCGAGGGGGCGGGGGGGGGGGGGGGAGGAAGCAAATTGAAAACTCAGCCAGGGGTCCTCCTCAGCTCCTGATCACGGTCCAGTGACTCTTGCTGGACCGCCAAGCGCCGATGAGGGCGAAGAGAGTTTTTACAATACCCCTGCTCTCTGAACAAAAGACAGTTGCATCGATCTAGCGCCTTTCACAGCCTCGGGTGACATGTAGTCACTGCTGTAATGCAGGGAATACATGGCAGCCAACTTGCAAATAACCAGATAATCGCTTTCGAGAGAGGTTGGTCGAGTATTGGCCCAGGACACAGGAGATTTACGAGGATGTTGCCAGGACTGGGGAATTTTAGCGATGAGGGAAGATCGGAGAGGCTGGGGTTGTTTTCTCTGGAACAGAGGAGGCTGAGGGGAGATTTAATCGAGGTGTATAAAATGATGAGGGGTCCTGGATAGAGTGGATAGGAAGGACCTATTTCCCTGAGCAGAGAGGTCAGTAACCAGGGGGGGCAGAGATTTAAAGTCATTGGGAGAAGGATTAGAGGGGAGTTGAGGAGAACTTTCTTCACCCAGAGGGTGGTGGGGGTCTGGAACTCACTGCCTGAAAGGGTGGTCGAGGCAGAAACCCTCATCACATTTAAAAAGTACTTGGATACGCACTCGAAGCGCCGTAACCCACAGGGCTACGGACCGAGAGCTGGACAGTGGGATTAGGCTGGAGAGCTCTTTGTCGGCCGGCACGGACACAAGGGGCCCAATGGCCTGCCTCCGTGCTGTAAATGTCTACGATCCTGAGAAAACTCCTCCCTCTGCTCTTCTTCATTCTTTTCAATCCACTTGGGGGGGCAGACGGGGCCTGGGATTGGCGTCTGGTCCGAGGCACGGCACCGACGCCAGGGCAGCGCTCCCTCACTGGCACTGGGGAGTGTGGGGCTCAAGTCTGTGGAGTGGGGCACTCGAACCCACGAGCTTCCGACCCAGAGGGGAGAGTGCGACGCCCTGCCACCACCTCAACAAAGGTCCCTGGAATTAGACCGAGGACGTGTCACCGAGCGCACCTTCTGACGCAAGAAAACTACTAGGCACTTGGCCTAAGCATTAAACAAAGCTTTAATCAACTGTTTTACAACATGGAGGTCTAGTTGTGTCCTTCACTAGTTCCTGTTAAGAATGTCCCTGCGCAAGCTGGGCCCGTGCCCGAGTATTTATACTCTCCCTGGACAGCGCCACCCGTAGGCCGCTCAGTATTATTTCATAAGTCTTTCTTTCATGAATGACTGATGCATATCACCTCCCCTTTGACCCCACCCGCCAAAGAGGCGTTTAGACCCAAGCGGGACAGAGGGGCATCTCCTCGGGCCCGGCTGAGGTGGCCAGGTGTTTCCACGAAGCACAAGACATCCTGCGCTCGTCAGAGAGATGTACGTAGAACGCGAGGTGCTGCGAAGTAAACACCCGAGGCAAGACACGCCCCGATCCGAGCCCAGCCCACACCGTGGGTGGTGCCAACCTGCTGAAAGTGTTAAAAATAAGCTGCAGCTCCCCTGATAGCTCAGTCGCTTCAGTCAGTAACAGAACAACAAAAACAAGCGAGATTTACTCAGCGCTCCCTGCGTGCTGTACCTGACCCCAGGAGTACCATTAACACTGGGGTATAGTACTGGTGGGTACAGGTCTGTCACTGTATAACACTGGAGTATAGTACTGGTGGGTACAGGTCTGTCACTGTATAACACTGGGGTACAGTACTGGTGGGTACAGGTCTGTCACTGTATAACACTGGGGTACAGTACTGGTGGGTACAGGTCTGTCACTAACACTGGGGTACAGTACTGGTGGGTACAAGTCTGTCGCTGTATAACACTGGGGTACAGGTCTGTCACTGTATAACACTGGGGTACAGTACTGGTGGGTACAGGTCTGTCACTATAACACTGGGGTACAGTACTGGTGGGTACAAGTCTGTCGCTGTATAACACTGGGGTACAGGTCTGTCACTGTATAACACTGGGGTACAGTACCGGTGGGTACAGGTCTGTCACTATAACACTGGGGTACAGTACTGGTGGGTACAAGTCTGTCGCTGTATAACACTGGGGTACAGGTCTGTCACTGTATAACACTGGGGTACAGTACCGGTGGGTACAAGTCTGTCGCTGTATAACACTGGGGTACAGGTCTGTCACTGTATAACACTGGGGTACAGTACTGGTGGGTACAGGTCTGTCACTATAACACTGGGGTACAGTACTGGTGGGTACAGGTCTGTCACTATAACACTGGGGTACAGTACTGGTGGGTACAAGTCTGTCGCTGTATAACACTGGGGTACAGGTCTGTCACTGTATAACACTGGGGTACAGTACCGGTGGGTACAAGTCTGTCGCTGTATAACACTGGGGTACAGGTCTGTCACTGTATAACACTGGGGTACAGTACTGGTGGGTACAGGTCTGTCACTATAACACGGGTACAGTATTGGTGGGTACAGGTCTGTCACTGTAAAACATTAGATTCCTCAACAGCTGGAATCTAATCGAGGGGTTCATATATAGAATAACAGATACCCGGGAGTGAATTACAGGCTGGAATCTAATCGAGGGGTTCGGGGGTTCATATATAGAACAGATACCCGGGAGTGAGTTACAGGCTGGAATCTAATCGAGGGGTTTGGGGGTGGGGGGGGGGGTTCATATATATAGAGTAACGGATACCCGGGAGTGAGCCGGACAGCCTTATTTATGGGCAGAATGGTCTGCGTTTGAATTAATTTCGCCTTCTTGGAAAAAGCAAACATGATCACCCCGAGTTTCATGTCTCACGAAGCAACAGGTGTACTGTACAATCCACGATCACAAATACCTTCGCATCGAGCAAAAACAAGTCACAGGTTAGACGTCGCTGCGCACTGCGTCCCACGGGGCCGCTCAGTTGAGCAGGCAACTGAGGCAGAAGCACAAACAACAGCGTCAAATGAGTCCGCTGACTACTTGCAATTTCTCCAACTATCACCACTGCCGACACTGTGCTCCAGGGACAGCCTACTGTGCACGAGACTACGGGCATGCCAATCAGTGAAAGCAGCAAGCTGTAGATAGATCCATAGAAACATAGAAGATAGGAGGAGTAGGCCATTCGGCCCCTCGAGCCTGCTCCGCCATTCAATGAGATCATGGCTGATCATCCAAATTCACTACCCTGTCCCTGCCTTTTCCCCATATCCCTTTAGCCTCAAGAAATATATCCAACTCCTTCTTGAATATATTTAATGAACTGGCCTCCACCGCCCTCTGTGGCAGAGAATTCCACAGGTTCACCACTCTCTGGGTGAAGAAATTCCTCCTCCTTTCAGTCCTAAATGGCTTACCCCTTATCTTTAGACTGTGACCCCTGGTTCTGGACTCCCCGACCATCGGGAACAACCTTCCTGCATCCAAGCGATCCCAACGGATCAGATCAAAGCTCTGCAGTCCTGCCACATCCAGTCGTGTCTGGTGATGGGCAGTTAAACAACTAAGCGGGAGGCGGCGGCGGCGCCGTTAACATCCCCATCCTCAAAGATGGCGGAGCCCAGCACGCCGAGTGCAAAAGACAAGGCTGAAGCGTTTGCAACCATCTTCAGCCAGAAGTGCCGAGTGGATGGATCCGTCTTGGCCTCCTCCCGAGGGCCACACCAGTCTTCAGCCAACTCGATTCATTCCAGGTGATAGCAAGGCTTGTACTCCACAACTAGCAGTGCCCTTAGCCAAGCTGTTCCAGTACAGCTACAACACGAATGTGGAAAATTGCCCAGGTGTGCCCGGTCCACTAAAAGAACAAATCCAATCCGGCTAATTACCGCCCCCAGCCTACTCCCAATCGGCAAAGTGCTTAAAGTCGTCACCAACAGTGCTATCAAGTGTCTCACTTTGGGTTTCTCCACGAGGCTCTCGACCAAATTACAGCCTTGGTCCAAACATGGACAAAAGAGCTGAATTCCAGACGTGAGGCGAGAGTGACTGCCCTCGACATCAAGGCAACATTCCACCAAGTGTGGCATCAAGGAGCCCTAGTAAAACTGAAGTCAATGGGAATCGGGGGGGGGGGGGGGGGGGTGAACACGCTCCACTGGCTGGGGTCACACCTAGCACAAAAGGAAAATGGTTGTGGTGGTTGGAGCCAAAACATCTCAGCTCCATGACATCGCTGCAGGATTTCCACAGGGTAGTGCCCGAGGCCCAACCATCTTCAGCTGCTTCATCAATGACCTTCTCTCCGTCACAAGGTCAGAAGTGAGGATGTTTGCTGATGATTGCAGAGTGTTCAGTTCCATTTGCAACTCCTCAGATAATGAAGCAGTCCATGCCCGCGTGCAACAAGACCGGGACGACATTCAGGCTTGGGCTGATAGGCGGCAGGTAACATTCGCGCCACACAATGACCACCTCAAACAAGAGTCTAACCACCGCCCCATGACATTCAACGGCATTACCATCGCCGAATCCCTCATCAACATCCTGGGGGGTCACCATTGACCAGAAACTTAACTGGACCAGCCACATAAATACTGTGGCTACAAGAGCAGGTCAGAGGCTGGGTATTCTGCGGCGAGTGTCTCACCTCCTGACTCCCCAAAGCCTTTCCACCATCTACAAGGCACAAGTCAGGAGTGTGATGGAATACTCTCCACTTGCCTGGATGAGTGCAGCTCCAACAACACTCGAGAAGCTCGACACCATCCAGGACAAAGCAGCCCGCTCGATCGGCACCCCGTCCACCACCTTAAACATTCCCTCCCTCCACCACCGGCGCACCGTGGCTGCAGTGTGGACCATCTACAAGATGCACTGCAGCAACTCGCCAAGGCTTCTTCGGCAGCACCTCCCAATCCCCCGACCTCTTCCACCTAGAAGGACGAGGGCAGCAGGCGCACGGGAACACCACCACCTCCAAGTTCCCCCCCAAGTCACACACCATCCAGACTTGGAAATATATCGGCCGTTCCGTCATCGTCGCTGGGTCAAAATCCTGGAACTCCCTCCCTAACAGCGCTGTGGGAGTACCTTCACCACACGGACTGCAGCGGTTCAAGGCGGCTCGCCACCACCTTCTCAAGGGGCGATTAGGGATGGGCAATAAATGCTGGCCTTGCCAGCGACGCCACATCCCGAGAATACAACTAAGAAAAAATGTCAGTGGGGGTGGAAAGATCTGTGCAGTGTATTTTCCATTTTGTTCTCAATACGCGAGCGATGCAAGACCGTATTTGTTTTCCATCCCTAGCTGTCCTGAGGTGCTGGAGCTTTCCGCTCGAGTGGCGATTGATTTTTCGAGCGAGCGAGTTGCTACGTGAAAAGCCAGCTAAGTAGTGTGGGACCGGAGTCACGGGCAGGCCAGATAGGGTGTTAGCAGGTCCCATGACAATCCGGCAGCTTGCACCGTCTTGTTTTCTCTGGAGCCGGCCCCACTAATGACCGGATTTATTGGGATTTGAAACTCCGACCTCCGGGTTACTCGGTCAGCCCCGTCACTGCTACACGACGTACCCGAGGGGCGAAGCGCTATTTGGGGAGACTGAGGACTGCACTTACACCAGTACATTTGAACAATGTGCAATCCTCATAGCTTAAAACACGGTCCCAGCACAGTTAGCAGGCCTAAACCGCTTGGTGAACCCGACCACGCTGCCCCACAAAGCTCTTTGGTCACTTCCCCGACCTCAGAGCCCAACCATTTCTTGGGTCTGTGAAACGTCTCGGGGGCTCTCTGCAACGCTAAATGCGCCTTCGACAATCTGGGATCAGTAACGTTCTCTCCAGCCTTCCCCAGTTTGGAGACACAAGATCTCGGGCTGGACTGCCGACACAGTACGAATATATTGCACAACCACCGTTTAAACCGTGCCAAAACCCTCGTGGCAGACACGGGATATATCGCATCCAAGGGCTCCTCCCATATTCTGTTCATACGACCGCAAGAACTTTCGCTCCCAGCTCACTTAGGTAGACAACCAATTAGCGCACAGCAAGGTCCCACAAACAGCAGTGCGATAAATGACCAGTTAATTCGGTCGTGTTGGTTGCGGGATGAACGCTCCCCTGCTCTTCTTCCGATAGTGTCGTGGGAATCTGTAGCATCCGCCTGCACAGGCAGACAGGGCCTGTTTAACGTCACAGCTGAAAGACAGCACCTCTGAGTGCGGCGCTCCCTCAGCACCGCCCCTCCGACAGTGCGGCACTCCCTCAGCACCGCCCCTCCGACAGTGTGGCGCTCCCTCAGCACCGCCCCTCCGACAGTGCGGCGCTCCCTCAGCACCGCCCCTCCGACAGTGCGGCACTCCCTCAGCACCGCCCCTCCGACAGTGTGGCGCTCCCTCAGCACCGCCCCTCCGACAGTGCGGCGCTCCCTCAGCACCGCCCCTCCGACAGTGCGGCGCTCCCTCAGTACCGCCCCTCCGACAGTGCGGCACTCCCTCAGCACCGCCCCTCCGACAGTGCGGCGCTCCCTCAGCACCGCCCCTCCGACAGTGCGGCGCTCCCTCAGTACCGCCCCTCCGACAGTGCGGCGCTCCCTCAGCTCCGCCCCTCCGACAGTGCGGCGCTCCCTCAGCACCGCCCCTCCGACAGTGCGGCGCTCCCTCAGCACCGCCCCTCCGACAGTGCGGCCCTCCCTCAGTACCGCCCCTCCGACAGTGCGGCGCTCCCTCAGCACCGCCCCTCCGACAGTGCGGCGCTCCCTCAGTACCGCCCCTCCGACAGTGCGGCGCTCCCTCAGCACCGCCCCTCCGACAGTGCGGCGCTCCCTCAGCACCGCCCCTCCGACAGTGCGGCCCTCCCTCAGTACCGCCCCTCCGACAGTGCGGCCCTCCCTCAGTACCGCCCCGCCGACAGTGCGGCGCTCCCTCAGTACCGCCCCTCCGACAGTGCGGCCCTCCCTCAGTACCGCCCCTCCGACAGTGCGGCCCTCCCTCAGTACCGCCCCTCCGACAGTGCGGCCCTCCCTCAGTGCCGCCCCTCCGGCAGTGCGGCCCTCCCTCAGTACCGCCCCTCCGACAGTGCGGCGCTCCCTCAGTACCGCCCCTCCGACAGTGCGGCCCTCCCTCAGTACCGCCCCTCCGACAGCGCGGCGCTCCCTCAGTACCGCCCCTCCGACAGTGCGGCGCTCCCTCAGTACCGCCCCTCCGACAGTGCGGCCCTCCCTCAGTACCGCCCCTCCGACAGTGCGGCCCTCCCTCAGTGCCGCCCCTCCGGCAGTGCGGCCCTCCCTCAGTACCGCCCCTCTGACAGTGCGGCGCTCCCTCAGTACCGCCCCTCCGACAGTGCGGCCCTCCCTCAGTACCGCCCCTCCGACAGTGCGGCGCTCCCTCAGTACCGCCCCTCCGACAGTGCGGCCTTCCCCCAGCACCGCCCCTCCGACAGTGCGGCGCTCCCTCAGCAATGCCCCTCCCTCAGTACCGCCCCTCCGACAGTGCGGCCCTCCCTCAGCACCGCCCCTCCGACAGTGCGGCGCTCCCTCAGCAATGCCCCTCTGACAGTGCGGCCCTCCCTCAACCCACATCACAGACAGATGATTTGGTCATCATCACATTGTTGTTTGTGGGAGCTTGCTGAGCGCAAATTGGCTGCCGCGTTTCCTGCACTTCAAAAGTACTTCATCTGCTGTGAGGCGCTTTGGGACGTCCTGAGCTGGTGAAAGGCGCTGGAGAAATGAGAGTCTTTCTTTTAAAAAAAATTTGAACACCATTGAGAGCGAGAGAGAAAGGTCGAATGGAATATGCTCAAGGACTTGCAGCTGCACAAACAATTCAGGCAGTCACAACTTAGACAAGATCACATATTCCTCTTACTGACGGCAGAGAGCGGATTGCAATTATTGATTAAACTGTGACTCAGTTTGACGAACACAAGGGCGGGATGGCTTTATGTTAATTATGTAGAGAGATTATGGGTTGATTAACACGCATCTTGCATTACTCCGTCCAGGAGGCCTGACTGGCAGACCTCCCACGGCATTGCTCACCAGAGTTGGGGGATAGACCCGCTGCTGCATAAAGCGACAGGTCTTCGCCCACAGGATGTGCTACTGGTTTACAATGACCGAATGAGTCAAATTCAACAGCAAGCGAGCGAGCGGGGAAAGAGTTACAAGAACTGCACAGTATATACGGGACTTTTAGCATCTTCGGTATTATGCAGCGGCTCACTAGACGGACCCCTGGGATGGGGGGATTGTCCTATGAGGAGAGATGGAGTAGATTGGGCCGATACTCTCTGGAGTTTAGAAGAATGAGAGGTGATCTCATTGAAACATACAAGATTCTGAGGGGGATTGACAGGGTAGATGCTGAGAGGCCGTTTCCCCCCTGGCTGGAGAGTCTAGAACCAGGGGTCACAGTCTCAGGATAAGGGGTCGGCCATTGAGGACGGAGATGAGGAGGAATTTCTTCACTCAGAGGGCGGTGAATCTTTGGAATTCTCTGCCCCAGAGGGCTGTGGAGGCTCAGTCGTTGAGTAGATTCAAGGCTGAGATCGAGAGATTTTTGGATATTAAGCGAATCAAGGCATATAGGGACAGAGCAAGAAGGTCGATGATCAGCCGTGATCTCATTGAATGGCGGAGTAGGCTCGAGGGGCCGAATGGGCGACTCCTGCTCCTAATTCTGATGGTCTTATGATTCGAGGCTACGGTTGCCAAGTGTCCTTTATTGTTACTCTGATTTATCAAGGATATTGTGAATTTGTACCATTGCCACCAGGTCACTCTCTCTCATGGGAAAACTGGGCAGAATTCTGTTACAGAACTCCCGGTACCCCCATTAAACAATCACATTTCATTTATGCAGACACTAAATCGTTGGCCCAAATTATGAGAAAAAGACTCCCATTTCTCCAGCGCCTTTCACCACCTCAGGACGTCCCAAAGCGCTTCACAGCCAACGAAGGACTTTTTTTGAAGTGTGGTCACTGTTGTAATGTAGGAAACGCAGCAGACAGTTTGCACACAGCAAGCTCCCACAAACAGCAATGTGATAAATGACCAGATCATCTGTTTTAGTGATGTTGGTTGAGGGATAAATATTGGCCCCAGGACCCCGGGGAGAACTCCCCCCGGCTCTTCTTCCAATAGTGGCCGTGGGATCTTTTACATCCACCCGAGAGAGCAGACGGGGCCTCTGTTTAATGTCTCAACTGCGGCGCTCCCTCAGTACCGCCCCTCCGACAGTGCGGCGCTCCCTCAGTACCGCCCCTCCGACAGTGCGGCGCTCCCTCAGCACCGCCCCTCCGACAGTGCGGCGCTCCCTCAGCACCGCCCCTCCGACAGCGCGGCGCTCCCTCAGTACCGCCCCTCCGACAGCGCGGCGCTCCCTCAGTACCGCCCCTCCGACAGTGCGGCGCTCCCTCAGTACCGCCCCTCCGACAGTGCGGCGCTCCCTCAGGATTGCCCCTCCGACAGTGCGGTGCTCCCTCAGTACTGCCCCTCCGACCGTGCGGCTCTCCCTCAGCACTGCCCCTCCGACCGTGCGGCGCTCCCTCAGCACTGCACTGGGAGCGTCAGCCTAGATTTTTGTGCACATGTCTCTGGAGTGGAACGCGAACCCACAACATTCTGACTCAGAGGCGCGAGCGAGTCCCACAGAGCCACAGCTGACATCTACTATAACAGGATCCCAATTTTAGCCCGATGTATCTACAATAGATAGATCTCTATACGCACACATATTTGCACCTGTAGACACATACACGATCTGGGCCGATTATGCAGTGATAATGCTCACATGATTTGAACATTTGGTGACCATAATAGCACTCTGATTCAATCATACAGCACTCTGACTTGGCAGGATTGAATGCGACCACGTTGGTTTGATTCACTGCACCGAGATGATTTACGAGCGTACGACTTTATAACCGGATCAATATCTACCGGGGCGCAGGGCTGAGGATTAGAGACATGTAAAACATGCATTTTTTTAAAAAATTGTTAAAAAGAGTCAGGAAGGAAACCAGCGTTCCCTCAAACAGGTGAGGTGGGAGTGAAGTCCAGCATGCGGGAATGTGACCTGGACTCTGGATGGAGCAGGATTAATGATCTGAAAGGCCCCTTCACTCTCGCTGGATTTTACATTGCTCGTCATACCAATTGTCTGGCCAGGGCCCGTTCGCTTTGCACTGAACTAAATCTCAATTTTGATTCTGCCTGTACATTCGCCAGTCTTTTGGGGTCCGAATCTGCAATCCAGACCATTTTCCCCCGCGCCATCAGTGGCCTGGACTGCGATAGCGTGACTTTGCATCGCCGACAGTGTCACAGTTTACACATCGCACCTATTTTATCTCCAATTGACAGCACCGTGCTGTCGTCGCTAGGATATTTGACATCACACGTCTTCATTGATTGGCAGGGCTTATTGGCAGCATTTTTAGCAGGATGTCACATTGCCTTCCGTCATGTATATTGTGAAAAAATGATAGCGGTGTGACACACATCAGCGTCCCCTCTGAGCTGCGTGGCCCGGGACCAGCTTTTCGAATGTGAAATTCTGTGCGCGAAATGTTGAATGGGCTGCGCGACCCCCCAAAAACATTGGGGGGAACATTGCCACATGTACACACACACACAAAGACTATTAGATACAATATTTCCAGCTAGTGCACATTTTCCCGACCATTACACATTTCTTCCATGCATAATGGTTGTGTGTTCTTACATTATTTTAACACCATTATACTTTATTTTTGCAGCTGTCATTATGAGACCATTAGGAAGGCAAATGGCCTGTTGGCCTTTAGTGCAAGGGGGATTGGAGTATAAGAGTGAGGAAGTCTTGCTGCAATTGTACAGGGCCTTGGCGAGACACCTGGAGTACTGGGCACAGTTCTGGTCTCCTTATCTGAGGAAGGATATACTTGTCTTGGAGGCGGTGCACCGAAGGTTCACTAGATTGATTCCTGGGATGAGAGGGATTGTCCTATGAGGACAGATTGAGTAGATTGGGCCGATACTCTCTGGAGTTCAGAAGAATGAGAGGCGATCTCATTGAAACATACAAGATTCTGAGGGGGATTGACAGGGTCGATGCCGAGAGGCTGTTTCCCCCCTGGCTGGAGAGTCTCGAACCAGGGGTCACAGTCTCAGGATAAGGGGTCGGCCATTGAGGACTGAGATGAGGAGGAATTTCTTCACTCAGAGGGCGGTGAATCTTTGGAATTATCTGCCCCAGAGGGCTGTGGAGGCTCAGTCGTTGAGTCTATTCAAGGCTGAGATCGAGAGATTTTTGGACTCGAGGGGAATCGAGGGATCGGGGCGGGAAAGTGGAGTTGAGGTCGATGATCAGCCGTGATCTTATTGAATGGCGGAGCAGGCTCGAGGGGCCGAATGGCCGACTCCTGCTCCTGATGGTCTTATATACACACTATTCGCTACATTATTTAGTATATTTACTTATATGTAGCACATCATTATAATAGAGTAACCAGAATACTTTATTTTAAACCGTCCGATCAGATATTTGTCACAATTATTTGGACTATTTTTACACACTAGTTATTTCTGGTTATATGTTTTACATTATGGACACATACATTAGTTGTGTTAACACCATTACTTTGCTGATTTTACACGTGCGAATAGACACATTAATTTCACTAAACGACTGTGTAAATTATTTACAAATGACCTCACTTGTAGCTATTCTCTCAGGATATTATTAATTTTACACCATCGGGTTAATTGTTGAGTCACGCTGCTGTTTCACTAGATTACGTTCACACCACGACTTTTACTCATTGTGCTGACACCATTATTATTTTTACACGAGTTACTTGACACTATTGCGATTAGATACTGCAGGCACCACTGTTTCACCATTGCACACTATAGCAGATATTACACCATTAATTTTGCACGACTGGTGGTTGAAGGCCATTGATTACAGCCCCATTGATTACTGTCACAGCTTCTGGTATTGGCACACTTATTGTCACAGCTTCAGTTGTTTGCAATTATTGCACACTATTTTAACAGATTACACAATTTTGCACGCTCAGCTTGTTATCTGCACATGAGCTTGTCATTCTCACAGCTGCTGCAGCTTGCACTCACCACCGCACGCTCACCCATTGTATTGCACACCACCCATTACACTTATTGCACACCCACCACTATGCATACCCACCATTGCACACTGATTATTGCACTTACCATTGCAATGCACACTGACCATTGGCACACGCACGATTGCGTTACACTCACCATTACACACGCACCATTGCATTACACACTCACCATTGCATTGCACTCACCATAGCACACCGACCATTGCATTGCACTCACCATAGCACACCGACCATTGCATTGCACTCACCATAGCACACCGACCATTGCATTGCAGACCATAGCACACCGACCATTGCATTGCAGACCATAGCACACCGACCATTGCATTGCAGACCATAGCACACCGACCATTGCATTGCAGACCATAGCACACCGACCATTGCATTGCAGACCATAGCACACCGACCATTGCATTGCACTCACCATAGCACACCGACCATTGCAATGCACTCACCATAGCACACCGACCATTGCATTGCACTCACCATAGCACACCGACCATTGCAATGCACTCACCATAGCACACCGACCATTGCATTGCACTCACCATAGCACACCGACCATTGCATTGCACTCACCATAGCACACCGACCATTGCATTGCACTCACCATAGCACACCGACCATTGCATTGCACTCACCATAGCACACCGACCATTGCATTGCACTCACCATAGCACACCGACCATTGCATTGCACTCACCATAGCACACCGACCATTGCATTGCACTCACCATAGCACACCGACCATTGCATTGCACTCACCATAGCACACCGACCATTGCATTGCACTCACCATAGCACACCGACCATTGCATTGCACTCACCATAGCACACCGACCATTGCATTGCACTCACCATAGCACACCGACCATTGCATTGCACTCACCATAGCACTGCACTCACCATAGCACACCGACCATGGCATTGCACTCACCATAGCACACCGACCATTGCATTGCACTCACCATAGCACACCGACCATTGTAATGCACTCACCATAGCACACCGACCATTGCATTGCACTCACCATAGCACACCGACCATTGCATTGCACTCACCATAGCACACCGACCATTGCATTGCACTCACCATAGCACTGCACTCACCATAGCACACCGACCATGGCATTGCACTCACCATAGCACACCGACCATTGTAATGCACTCACCATAGCACACCGACCATTGCATTGCACTCACCATTGCAATGCACACCCACCATTGCAATGTACTCACCATTGCATTGCACCCCCCACTCACCATTGCACACTGACCATCACCCCCCACTCACCATTGCACCCTGACCATCACACCCCCACCCACCGCCGCTGTTAATATGTTGTGTGTGTGTGTTGTGAGTTGAGGAAGCGGCCTTACCTGGACGCGGAAGCGGAGCAGGGCCAGCCGCACGCAGTGAGCCAGGCCGGGCGGCGGCACGAACCAGACGCGGGGCGGCGGGGTGCCGCGACGCCGCACGTGCTCCAGGGCCAGCTGGGCGCGGTGGCGGCGCTCCCGCTGGCGGCGGTGCCAGTCGGGCAGGCGGCCCTTGGCCAGCGCGCCGTCGAAGGCCACCACCAGCTCCAGGCCGGCGGCCGCGCAGCCGCGGGCCAGCGCCGCCACCGAGCCCAGCATCTGGTTCCACTGGCCGCCGCCCACCCAGTCGGTGAACGGCCCGCCGTACAGCCGCGGCAGCGCCGTCTCGGCGTCGAGCAGCAGCCGCAGGGCCGGGGCCGGAGCCGAGGGAGGCGCCGCCGGAGGAGGCAGCCCCGGGCCCGGGTAACCCCCCAGCCTGTAACCCGAGGCCCGCTGGCGGGCGGCCCGGGCCAACTTCTGCAGCTCCACCGGCACCACGGCCGCCGGGCAGTGCTTCTCGATAAACTCCTGAAACCCTTGCACTCCCATGATTTGGACAAAAAATAAAATTAGAAATAAAATTTTACCTCAGGGAAAAAAAAAGACGGTTGAGACCGTTAAATGTTAAATTTTAAATTTTGGGGCCTTTTTCCCTCCCCCCCCGAACCGTCGCCATCTCTCTCTCGCTCGCTCTCTTTCCCTCCCTCCTTTCCCTTCCTTCTTTTCCCTCTTAGGAGGAGGAATTTATTATTTTTTTTACGTTGTGTTTTTTTTTAAGGCCCGCCTCTTCTGAGAGGAAGCTTCGTCGTCGTCGGCGCCATTGCTCCCTCCTCCTCCTCCCGCTCGCTATGTGGCTGGGGTTTGTAGTTCCTCGTCGCCCCCGCTCCCTGTTTAGTCAATGGCAGTGATCGTGTTCGAAAACTACAAGTCCCGTCAACCTCCCTGTCGGTTCAAGATGGCGGCTCCATCCACGCTCACTTTTAAGTGGTTTGTAGTTCCTCTCCGCCCCCGCTCCCCGTTTAGTCAATGGCGGTGCTCGGGTGAGAAAACTACAATTCCCGTCAGCCTCCCGGTCGGTTCAAGATGGCGGCTCTATCCCGCTCACTTTAAGTGGTTTGTAGTTCCTCTCCGCCCCCGCTCCCCTTCTAGTCAATGGCAGTGCGCGTGTTAGAAAACTACAAGTTCCGTCAGCGTCCCGCTCCCCTTGAGAGGTTTGTAGTTCCTCGTCGCCCTCACTCCCCGTTTAGTCAATGGCGGTGCTCGGGTGAGAAAACTACAATTCCCGTCAGCCTCAGCCTCCCGGTCGGTTCAAGATGGTGGCTCCACCCCGCTCACTTTAAGTGGTTTGTAGTTCCTCTCCGCCCCCGCTCCCCTTCTAGTCAACGGCAGTGCTCGGGTTAGGAGACTACAATTCCCGTCAGCCTCCTCCTCCGGCCGGTTCAAGATGGCGGCTCCATCAAGCTCCCTTGAGTGGTTTGTAGTTCTTCGCCGCCCTCACTCCCCCTTCTACTCAATGGCAATGCTCGGGTTAGAAAACTACAATTCCCGTCAGCCTCCTCCTCCGCACGGTCGGTTCAAGATGGCGGCTCGATCCCGCTCCCTTGAGAGGTTTGTAGTTCCTCGCCGCCCTCACTCCCCCTTCTACTCAACGGCAGTGCTCGGGTGAGAAAACTACAATTCCCGTCAACCTCCTCCTCTACCCGGTTCAAGATGGCGGCAAGATTCCCTGTCGTCTTCGCCCCGTCGCCTCCCTGCATTGATGGAAGCTGTATTACCTTTTAGTCAATGGAGGCGGGGGGCGTTGGGGAACGACCCTCCTCCATCCCCCTGGCCCAGGGGCGCAGATGAAGGAACGATTTCTCCCGCCCCACCCGCGCTCTATCCCTCTACAGAGGTTGCTGAGGGGGGTTTGTAGTTCCTCGCCTCCCCGCTCCCCCTTTTAGTCAATGGAGGCGGTCGGGTTAGGGAACTACAACTCCCGTCAGCCTCTCCTCCCCTACCAAGATGGCGCCCGATCTCTCCCCCGCCCCGTCCCAATGCATGACGTGTAGTTCGCCGCTTAACCCCTTCCCCCTTTTAGTCAATGGAGGCGACCGGGCGAGGGAACTACAACTTCCGGCAGCCTCCCGTCGCCGCTGCTGCACTCTGGGAGCTGTAGTTCGCCGCCCGGCCATGACAATGGGCGCGCATGGGCAGGGAAACTACAACTCCCAGCGGGCACGGGGGGGGGGGGGGTGGGAAGAGAGAGAATAGGTTCACCTTGAAGGTGTGGCTCACTGCTGAGGCTGGAGAGGAGGGATTAAACTTCACTTTGCAAAGAGTTTTATGTGCAACCTTTCACATATACATTTTTTTTTAAATGCACTGCATTCTAAACTACGGTGGAAGGCTGTTTCCAGTGCGGTTCCGCAGGGCTCAGTACTGGGTCCTTTACTTTTTGTGGGATATATCAATGATTTGGACTTGAATGTAGGGGGTGTAGGTATTCGGGTTCACCAATTGTAGGTGTTGGACGAATTCCTATCAAATAATCGAGGTCGACTCCAGGAGAACAATCAAATAGTTCTTTAATGCAAGAATAATCGAATTCCAACAGCTGGCTGAGAGCGGTACAGGAGAGCCATTAAGTAAGTCTTAACCAGACGGAGACGCCACGAGGACTGACTAGGCAGTCCCGGGGACTGCATCATGACGTCATCGCGTTTTCCCGCGCTCGGGGCGGTCACGTGATGTGCGACGTGACGCCATCGCGTTTGGGGCGGTCACGCGATGCGCGACGTCATCGCATTCGCCCGCGCTCCCAAAGGGGGAAGGCCCCGCACGGCAAACCGCGCGTATACATCGCCACGTTAAAGGGAATTATGTACGGTAAGTAAGGGACACTCGGTGGTACCGCTACAGGGGTATGATTAATAAGTTTGCAGAGGATACAGAATTTGGCCGTGTGGTTGATAATGAAGAGGAAAGCTGCAGACTGCAGGAAGGTAGCAATGGACTGGCCAGGTGCGCAGAACAGTGGCAAATGGAATGCAATCCGGAGAAGTGTGAGGTCGTCTTCTTCTTCTTAGGCAGTCCCTCGGAACCGAGGATGACTTGCTTCCACACTAACAATGAGTTCTCAGGTGACTGAGTCCAATGCGGGACCTACAGTCTCTGTCACAGGTGGGGCAGACGGTGGTTGAAGGGGCGGGTGGGTGGGGTGCTTGGGTTGACGTGCGCTCCTTGCGCTTGGCTTCCGCTTGCTCCCGGCGAAGAGACTCGAGGTGTTCGGCGCCTTCCCGGATGCTTTTCCTCCACTTTGTACGGTCTTGGGCCAGGGATTCCCAGGTGTCGGTGGGGATGTTACACTTTTTCAAGGAGGCTTTGAGGGTGTCCTTGAAGCGTTTCCTCTGCCAATCTGGAGAAGTGTGAGGTAATGCATTTGGGGAGGGCTAACAAGGCAAGGGAATACACGATAAATGGTAGGATACTGAGAAGTGCAGAAGGACCTTGGACTGCAGGTCCACAGATCCCTGAAGGTAGCAGGACAGGCAGATAAGGTGGTTATTAGCCGAGACATAGCATATAAGAGCAGGGAGGTTATGCTTGAACTGTACAAAACACTAGTTAGGCCACAGCTAGAGTACTTCGTGCAGTTCTGGTCACCACATTACAGGAAAGATGTGATTGCACTGGAGAGGGTACAGAGGAGATTTCCAAGGATGTTGCCTGGACTGGGGAATTTTAACTATGAGGAAAGATTGGATGGGCTGGGGTTATTTTCTTTGGAACAGAGGAGGCTGAGGGGAGATTTAATTGAGGTGTATAAGAGTCGCAATGCGGATTCCGCTCACTAAGGGGCGCAATGGACATGATCTTCACTGCACGCCAATTACAAGAGAAATGCAGGGAACAGCACCAACCACTGTACATGGCCTTCTTTGATCTCACAAAGGCCTTCGACACTGTCAACCGTGAGGGATTATGGAATGTCCTCCTCAAGTTCGGCTGCCCTCAAAAGTTTGTCACCATCCTCCGCCTGCTTCATGACGACATGCAAACCGTGATCCTGACCAACGGTTCCACCACAGACCCAATTCACGTACGGACCGGGGTCAAGCAAGGCTGTGTCATCGCACCAACGCTCTTCTCGATCTTCTTTGCGGCAATGCTCCATCTCACCCACAGTAAGCTCCCCGCTGGAGTGGAGCTAATTTACAGAACAAACGGGAAACTGTTCAACCTCCGTCGCCTCCAGTCCAGATCCAAGGTCGTCCCATCCTCTGTTGTCGAATTACAGTATGTAGACGATGCTTGCGTCGGCACTCACTCGGAGGTCGAACTCCAAACCATCATCAACACCTTCACCGAAACGTACGAGAGCATGGGCCTTACACTAAACATCCGTAAGACAAAGGTCCTCTCAACCTGCCCCCGCCACACGGTACTGCCCCCCGATTATCAAAATCCACAACAAGGCCTTGGACAACGTGGATCACTTTCCATACCTGTCAACAAGGGCAGATGTCGACAACGAAGTCCAACACCGCCTTCAGTGTGCCAGTGCAGCCTTCGGTCGCCTGAGGAAGAGAGTGTTTGAAGACCAGGACCTCAAGCCCAGCACTAAACTCATGGTCTACAGAGCAGCAGTGATACCCACCCAGCTGTATGCCTCAGAGACATGGACCATGTACAGCAGGCACCTCAAAGCACTGGAGAGGTACCACCAACGCTGCCTCCGCAAGATCCTGCAAATCCATTGGCAGGATAGGCGCACCAACGTCAGTGTTCTCGCTCAGGCCAACATCCCCAGCATCGAAGCTCTGACCACGCTCGATCAGCTCCGATGGACGGGTCACATTGTCCGCATGCCCGATACGAGACTCCCAAAACAAGCGCTCTACTCGGAGCTCCGGCACGGCAAGAGAGCCCCAGGTGGGCAGAGGAAACGTTTCAAGGACACCCTCAAACCCTCCTTGAAAAAGTGTAACATCCCCACCGACACCTGGGAATCCCTGGCTCAAGACTGCACAAAGTGGAGGAGAAGCATCCGGGAAGGCGCAGAACACCTCGAGTCTCTTCGCCGGGAGCAAGCGGAAGCCAAGCACAGGCAGCGCAAGGAGCGCACGTCAACCCAAGCACCCCACCCACCCGCCCCTTCAACCACCGTCTGCCCCACCTGTGACAGAGACTGTAGGTCCCGCATTGGACTCAGTCACCTGAGAACTCATTGTTAATGTGGAAGCAAGTCATCCTCGGTTCCGAGGGACTGTCTAAGAGATAAAATGATGAGGGGGCCCTGGATAGAGTGGATAGGAAGGACCTATTTCCCCGAGCAGGGGGGCAGAGATTTAAAGTCACTGGGAGAAGGATTAGAGGGGAGTTGAGGAGAACTTTCTTCACCCAGAGGGTGGTGGGGGTCTGGAACTCACTGCCTGAAAGGGGGGTCGAGGCAGAAACCCTCATCACATTTAAAAAGTACTTGGATACGCACTCGAAGCGCCGTAACCCACAGGGCTACGGACCGAGAGCTGGACAGTGGGATTAGGCTGGAGAGCTCTTTGTCGGCCCACACGGACATGAGGGGCCGAATGGCCTCCTTCTGTGCTGTAAATTTCTGTGATTCTATGATAAATATTAAATGCACTGCATCCTAAAACACTGCCACTTGTAATACAATTGCTGTACTAGAATGCCACATTTAACAACATATGTCCCCTGGCTGCAGCCTCTTTTGCAAGGGCAGACTTCAAACAGGGTCAGTTTTAAATGCTCTTGAAGCTTGCATTCATTTGCAATAGCAGCTGATTATCACAGAAACCCCACAGTGCAGATAGAGGCCATTTCGGCCCATCGAGCCTGCCCGACACATATCCCACCCGATCCCCGTAACCCCTACACCAACACATATCCCACCCTATCCCTGTAACCCCACGTATTTAATCCCCCTAACACTAAGGGTCAATTTATCATAGCCAATCAACCTAACCCGCACATCTTTGGACTGTGGGAGGAAACCGGATTAGAGGCCACATCACCACCGGGTGAGGGAGAAAGACTCACATTTATACAGCACTTTTCTCAACTCCCCTCTAATCCTTCAACCAATTACTTTAAAATCTATGCGCCCCCCCCCCCCCCACGGTCATTGACCTCTCTGCTTCTCTTAGGCAGTCCCTTGGAACCGAGGATGACTTGCTTCCACATTAACAATGAGTTCTCAGGTGACTGATGAGTCCAATGCGGGGCCTACAGTCTCTGTCACAGGTGGGACAGACAGTGGTTGAAGGGGCGGGTGGGTGTGGGGTGCTTGGGTTGATGTGCGCTCCTTGCTCTGCCTGCACTTGGCTTCCGCTTGCTCCTGGCGAAGAGACTCGAGGTGTTCGGCGCCTTCCCGGATGCTTCTCCTCCACTTTGTGCGGTCTTGGGCCAGGGATTCCCAGGTGTCGTTGGGGATGTTGCATTTTTTCAAGGCGGCTTTGAGGGTGTCATTGAAGCGTTTCCTCTGCCCACCTGGGGCTCTCTTGCCATGTCGGAGCTCCGAGTGGAGCGCTTGTTTCGGGAGTCTCATATCGGGCATGAGGACAATGTGACTCGTCCATCGGAGCTGATCGAGCGTGGTCAAAGCTTCGATGCTGAGGATGTTGGCCTGAGGAAGAACACTGATGTTGGTGCGCCTATCCTGCCAATGGATTTGCAGGATCTTGCGGAGACAGCGTTGGTGGTACCTCTCTAGTGCTTTGAGGTGCCTGCTGTACATGGTCCATGTCTCTGAGGCATACAGCAGGGCTAAGGGTTACTAAGGCTTCACGTTCATCAAAAGGTCTGGTGCAGCTAGCAAATGCCAAATGAAAAACCCTTGAAAGGGTGCGATGCCCGCCCAGTAGTGTTTTTGCACAGATTATCCAGTTATGCTCCCAGGGTTGCAGAGCTTGGGGAGAGGTCAGACTGGACCCGTGGGTGGGGCTGGCGAGGGACTGAGTGGCCATGTCCCATCTCGAGGGCACTCTGCGGCGAACATGCAATGCACAAGAGCGCCATCCAGTAGCACACATCTGGCACTGAAGGAGCATCTCAATAAGGATCCCTCTGGATGGTCACAAGCATCTCAATAAGGACCTCTCTGGATGGTCACATGGATCACAATAAGGACCTCTCTGGATGGTCACATGGATCACAATAAGGACCTCTCTGGATGGTCACATGGATCTCAATAAGGACCTCTCTGGATGGTCACATGGATCTCAATAAGGACCTCTCTGGATGGTCACAAGCATCTCAATAAGGACCTCGCTGGATGGTCACATGGATCTCAATAAGGGCCTCTCTGGATGGTCACATGGATCTCAATAAGGACCTCTTTGGATGGTCACAAGCATCTCAATAAGGACCCCTCTGGATGGTCACAAGCATCTCAATAAGGACCTCTCTGGATGGTCACAAGTATCTCAATAAGGACCTCTTTGGATGGTCACAAGCATCTCAATAAGGACACCTCTGGATGGTCACATGGATCTCAATAAGGACCTCTCTGGATGGTCACATGGATCTCAATAAGGATCTGGTAACAAGACTGGTCAACGTTTTGGATACAAGACCCTCCCATCTGACACCCCAGGTCTGGGGGAAGGGCTTGCAAACTGTCCTTTCCTCTGCACAGATGTTTATATTTTAATTTTGAAATCTTACTAAGTTAGGTTTATGGGAAAGAAAGAAAGGCTTGGATTTCTGTAGCGCCTTTCATGACCACAGGACGTCCCAAAGCGCTTTACAGCCAATGAAGGACTTTTTGAAATGTGGTCACTGTTGTAATGTAGGAAACGCGGCAGCCAATTTGTGCACAGCAAGCTCCCACAAACAGCAATGTGATAATGACCGGATCATCAATTTTTTTAGTGATGTTGGTTGAGGGATAAATATTGCGCCCAGGACACCAGGGAGAACGCCCCCCTCTGCTCTTCTTTGAAATAGTGCCATGGGATCTTTAACATCCACCCGAGAGGGCAGATGGGGCCTCGGATTCATGTCTCATCCGAAAGATGGCATTGCCGACAGTGCGGCGCTCCCTCAGTACTGCCCCTCCAACAGTGCGGCGCTCCCTCAGTACCGCCCGTCCGACAGTGCGGCGCTCCCTCAGTACCGCCCCTCCGACAGTGCAGCGCTCCCTCAGCACCGCCCCTCCGACAGTGCGGCGCTCCCTCAGCACCGCCCCTCCTACAGTGCGGCGCTCTCAGTACCGCCCCTCCGACAGTGCGGCGCTCCCTCAGTACCGCCCCTCCGACAGTGTGGCGCTCCCTCAGTACCGCCCCTCCGACAGTGCGGCGCTCCCTCAGTACCGCCCCTCCGACAGTGCGGCGCTCCCTCAGTACCGCCCCTCCGACAGTGCGGCGCTCCCTCAGTACCGCCCCTCCGACAGTGCGGCGCTCCCTCAGTACTGCACCGCCGACAGCGTGGCGCTCCCTCAGTACTGCACCGCCGACACTGCGGAGCTCCCTCAGTACCGCCCCTCCGACAGTGCGGCGCTCCATCAGTACCGCCCCTCCGACACTGCGGAGCTCCCTCAGTACCGCCCCTCCGACAGTGCGGCGCTCCCTCAGTACCACCCCTCCGACAGTGCAGCGCTCCCTTAGTACTGCAGTGTGAGTGTCAAGCCTAGATTTTTGTGCTCAAGTCTCGGGTGGGATTTGAACCCACAACCTTCTGACTCTGAGGCGAGGGTGCTGCCCACTGAGCCACAGCTGACAATGAACACTTTTATTCCAGGAGAGGTGTCCATTTTGTTACAGAGGCATCTTATTTAAATGTTGGGTTTAAATGGGTGTCCAGACTCTTCCCGGATTGACTGCTGCGGATGAGTGTCTGGGCAAAAGCTACTGTAGCCGTTAGTTAAATGGGTGATAAATTCTTTTGAAGGACTTGGGGACTAACTCCACATTCCTGGGAAGCCTCCGTTCACACCTGGTCAAACTTAGTATTAAAAGGAGTGAATGTTCTCATCGCCTGTCCCCTTAAAAGTTCTTTGAAGGAACGATGCCTTTTATAGGGCAAAAGACATTCCAGAGGTTGTCAACCAACCAATCCACTCGTCCCCATCTATGCTGAATATTCCTGAGGAACTATCCCCCAGTAACCTATTTCTGGAGACTGCGTTCAACAGCTTGCTGAAAGGAATGGCAATGATTTTTATTTTTGAAATGGTGTGAATGTGGGGTTCAAGTTTGGTTCTTGTTCTTTATGACCTTGCTGTGTATTATCCTACCTGTAAATAAATCTGACTAAGGTGTTTAGCCTGTCTGGTGCTTTCAGAGGATGGGGGGGCACAAGGCACCACCCCCCCACCGCGTGTCCTCCAGCACACTCACTGCCACAAGCTGGTGAAAACCTGCCATTTGGATGAACAATGGTACGTGGTGAGAAAAAGCCCGGGTGGGGAGGGGGAGCGGGGGCAATAATCTACTCTGGCACAGAACCGGGCACTGGGTGACCAAAAGCTTAAAAAGGAAGAAAAAAGGCTTGCATTTATATAACAGAAAAAGCTGGAAAAACTCAGCAGGCCCGGGCAACATCAGTGGAGAGAGAAACAGAGTCAACGTTTCGGGTCGAAACCCTTCGTCAGAACCGAGAAAAAAGGCAGGAAATGAAACAGATTAAAAAGTTGGGGGCTGGGAAATGGGGGAGGGGATGAAAGAACAAAAGGGAAGGTTTTCACAGAAACCCCACAGTGCAGATAGAGGCCATTTCGGCCCATCGAGCCTGCACCGACACATATCCCACCCGATCCCCGTAACCCCTACACCAACACATATCCCACCCGATCCCCGTAACCCCACGTATTTAATCCCCCTAACACTAAGGGTCAATTTATCATAGCCAATCAACCTAACCCGCACATCTTTGGACTGTGGGAGGAAACCGGAGCACCCGGAGAAAACCCACGCAGACACAGGGAGAATGTGCAAACTCCACACAGTCGCCCGAGGCCGGATTCGAACCCGGGTCCCTGGTGCTGTGAGGCAACAGTGCTAACCACTATGCCACCGTGTCTGCCCTTTTGTGAGAGGTGAAGAGACATTGAGAGATAATCAAGGCGAGACGAGATGGTAATAGGACAGGTAAAGAGACAAAGGATGGCTCTAGATGAAGTGTGAAATGTGCTGGCAGAATGAGACAGCTGCCATGTGGGAGAGAAATTTATATAGTGCCCTTCACGACCACCGGACGTCTCAATAGCGCTTTACAGCCAATGAAGTACTTTTGGAGTGTGGTCACTGTTGTAATGTGGGGAAACGCGGCAGCCAATTTGCGCACAGCAAGCTCCCACAAACAGCAACGTGATAATGACCAGATCATCTTGTTTTTTTTTTAATGATGTTGGTTGGACGGGCGGAGGGAAATTCCAGAGAGCGCGCGAGAGAGAAAGCTGCAGCTGAAGGCGTGGCTTGCAATGTCAGGAGGGAGAGAGAGGCGCACTGGACTGCACCTGGAGAAAAATGTCCACTGGACTCCGGCCCTGTCCACGCTGAACAAGGACACAGAAATAAAGCACCATCGAGAGCTTTGGTCTGCGGTTTTTTTTTTTCTCTTCCCATCTAATTTTAGAAAGATACAAAAAAAAGTCATCTTGCACATGCAGCTGAACTTTTGAGGAATGTTTCGACTTCAGGACAATGTTTAACACAAACTCCTCTCCCTTCAGGAGAGAGAACACAGGCATTGGCTTATAAACTGCTTACTTCACAGTATATATATATAAAAAAAGAAACAGATTCCATGTCAAAATAAAAACGCTCAGACGCAACACAAAATAAAACAAAAATCGTCACAGTTTGAATTTACCAGTAATACTGTTTTGTCAAATCTCCTCACAAACACCAGTCACTAAACACCAGAGAATGGACAGGAGTCTCCGACGGTCCTCAGTCTGTTGCCCCTCACGCACTCGGGGGCCAAGGCAGTGCAACATTCTGTCCAGCAGTAGGAACGTGTTTTTGCTACGAGGATGGGTGCAGCATCGCCTAACCCACCCCACCTCCGCCCCTCCCTTTGCAAGCACCTCACACCCGGTGAGGTCAGTTCGGAACTGACCTCCAGTTTCCATCCACACCACGGGTCTGGGTTCAGATTCGCACAAGACAAGGCGGCGGGAATTTCCCTAACCCTGCCACCACATGGTTAGACAGAGGCAAAATCTTTCATTAAAAAAAAAAGTTAAGCGAGAGATTCTCACATATTACTGCTGGCGAGTTTTAAATGACCAGCTTCCTTGAAATTGCACAGCAAGAAGGCAAATGGTATGCCGGCCTTCGTAGCGAGAGGGTTCGAGTACAGGAACAAGGATGTCTTGCTGCAGTTGTACAGGGCCTCGGTGAGACCACACCTTGAGTATTGTGTGCAGTTTTGGTCGCCTTATCTGAGGAAGGATGTTCTTGCCATGGAGGGAGTGCAGCGAAGATTCACCAGACTGATACCTGGGATGGCAGGAATGACGTATGAGGAGAGATTGGGTCGATTGGGCTTATACTCACTGGAGTTTAGAAGAATGAGAGGGGATCTCATTGAAACTTATAAAATTCTAACAGGACTGGACAGACTAGATGCAGGAAGGATGTTCCCGATGGTTGGGGAGTCCAGAACCAGGGGTCACAGTCTAAGGATAAGGGGTAAGCCATTTAGGACAGAGATGAGGAGGAATTTCTTCACCCAGAGAGTGGTGAATCTGTGGAATTCTCTACCACACAAGGCAGTTGAGGCCAATTCATTAAATCTATTCAAGAAGGAGTTAGATATATTTCTTAAGGCTAAAGGGATCAAGGGATATGGGGAGAAGGCAGGGACAGGGTACTGAATTTGGATGATCAGCCATGATCTCATTGAATGGCGGAGCAGGCTCGAGGGGCCGAAAGGCCTCCTCCTTCTCCCATCTTCTCTGAAAACAATTGTGAGACTGCTAGCAGACACCTTCAAGGGCAGTGCCGTCAATGTTGCACCGTTCTGTCTACCCAAAGCCTGGCCCACCCTCCCACTCACTCAGGACAGTCGGAGACCCCTTTGTCCACCTCCCAACACATACTGCGGTTATCGAAAATGGTAGCGGCACTCAGTACACGCAACAGAACAGCTTCAGAACGTCAAGAAAGCTTCTTCCCAGTAACAAAAAAAAAGTCTGAAAAGCTTTTATATCAAGGCACTGCAAGTCTGCAGGGTAAAAAATAAAAACACGTTTAAGGACTGTGCACAAATGGCTGCAACGTGAGGCGCGTGTGTGTGTGTGAGCGCATGTGCCTGTGTGTAAGTATGAGGGCACACGCGCTCCATTGCGCACACACTGGGGCTGCAATGCCATTTTGTGAATTCAGAATACAGCAAGCCACCGCCAAGAGGGCAGCAAACTCCAGCTCTCTCACAAAGGTCCATTTATAAGAGTACACGATTGGCTTTAACCAAAGCTCATCAAGTACATTGGCACCAATACACACATTTACAGCACACTTCACATTTGTGCAAAATGCTCTTTATGCATTAAGATTCTTAATTCGTACCACCCTTCAGTGACGGAACTGTACCCACCAGTACTGTACCCCAGTGTTAGTGACAGACCTGTACCCACCAGTTCTGTACCCGTTATACAATGACAGACCAGTACCCACCAGTACTGTACCCCAGTGTTATACAGTGACAGACCTGTACCCACCAGTACTGTACCCCAGTTATACAGTGACAGACCTGTACCCACCAGTACTGTACCCGTGTTATACAGTGACAGACCTGTACCCACCAGTACTGTACCCGTGTTATACAGTGACAGACCTGTACCCACCAGTACTGTACCCGTGTTATACAGTGACAGACCTGTACCCACCAGTACTGTACCCGTGTTATAGTGACAGACCTGTACCCACCAGCACTGTACCCCAGTGTTGTAGTGACAGACCTTTACCCACCAGTACTGTACCCGTGTTATACAGTAACAGACCTGTACCCACCAGTACTGTACCCCAGTGTTATACAGCGACAGACCTGTACCCACCAGTACTGTACCCCAGTGTTATACAGTGACAGACCTGTGCCCACCAGTACTGTACCAGTGTTATACAGTGACAGACCTGTACCCACCAGTACTGTACCAGTGTTATACAGTGACAGACCTGTGCCCACCAGTACTGTACCAGTGTTATACAGTGACAGACCTGTACCCACCAGTACTGTACCCCAGTGTTATAGTGACAGACCTGTACCCACCAGTACTGTACCCCAGTGTTACAGTGGCAGGCCTGTACCCACCAGTACTGTACCCCAGTGTTATACAGTGACAGACTTGTACCCACCAGTACTGTACCCCAGTGTTATACAGTGACAGGCCTGTACCCACCAGTACTGTACCCCAGTGTTATACAGTGAAAGACCTGTACCCACCAGTACTGTACCCCAGTGTTATACAGTGACAGACCTGTACCCACCAGTACTGTACCCCAGTGTTATACAGTGACAGACCTGTACCCACCAGTACTGTACCCCAGTGTTATACAGTGACAGACCTGTACCCACCAGTACTGTACCCCAGTGTTATAGTGACAGACCTGTACCCACCAGTACTGTACCCGTGTTATACAGTGACAGACCTGCACCCACCAGTACTGTACCCGTGTTATAGTGACAGACCTGTACCCACCAGTACTGTACCCCAGTGTTATACAGTGACAGACCTGTACCCACCAGTACTGTACCCCAGTGTTATACAATGACAGACCTGTACCCACCAGTACTGTACCCCAGTGTTATACAGTGACAGACCTGTACCCACCAGTACTGTACCCCAGTGTGAGTGACAGACCTGTACCCACCAGTACTGTACCCCAGTGTTATACAGCGACAGACTTGTACCCACCAGTACTGTACCCCAGTGTTATACAGTGACAGACCTGTACCCACCAGTACTGTACCCCAGTGTTACAGTGACAGACCTGTACCCACCAGTACTGTACCCCAGTGTTATACAGTGACAGACCTGTACCCACCAGTACTGTACCCCAGTGTTATACAGTGACAGACCTGTACCCACTAGTACTGTACCCCAGTGTTATACAGTGACAGACCTGTACCCACCAGTACTGTACCAGTGTTATACAGTGACAGACCTGTACCCACCAGTACTGTACCCCAGTGTTATACAGCTCAAAGTGCTCGTTTTAGGTAGAACACAAGTTTACAAAGACAGAATGTAGAATTATACGGCTGGGTATCTTTCACAGTTCAAGAGGGCACGATATGAAAATGTCCCACACACACACCCAATGGAATTTAAAATCTCGGTGACAAGAGGTTTCCATTTTGGGTCAGTGAAGCGACAATAGAGTGTATGTCTACTTGCAGCTTAAACCATGATAATATCACCTCTCACCCACCCTCCCTCTCCTGGTAACTGTGATCACGTAAACAAAAAATTGGGAGAGAAATAAACACAGATTACAATCAAAACTATACAATATTAAAAAAAAACACGTAACATTGTAACTAGAATTCCCAAACCACGACTTCGGAACGTTTTCACAACCCGTTTATAATTGTTCACAGTTTAAAAAAAAATCAGAATTGTCACAGAAACCAGACTACAAACAGGTGTGCATGTTAGTTGGGTTAAGGCAACTAACCTGGCCTTACAGAGAGGAGCCACGGCAGGAAGAGGTGCTGGAACTGCATTAGCAGACCCAGTCACCACCTCGGGGGAGAGAGAGAGCGAGCGAAGGGGACAGAGAGGGGAGAGGAGAGAGGGAGGGAGGGAGAGAAGGGGAGAGGAGAGAGAGACAGAGAGGGAGAGGAGAGAGAGAGAAGGGGAGAGAGAGAGAGAGAGCGAAGGGGAGAGAGAGAGAGTGAAGGGGAGAGGAGAGAGGGAGAGAAGGGGAGAGGAGAGAGAGGGAGAGAAGGGGAGAGGAGAGAGGGAGAGCGAAGGAGAGAGGGGGAGAGCGAAGGGGAGAGGTGAGAGAGGACAGGCACAGAAACAGTGTGTGTGTCAGAGAGCGCGATATGTAAGATTGGGCAAACGTGGGGTCTTCGGTGTTGAGGGGGTGGGAGGGGGCTGAGATGGGGACCACACAGATGGTGCACAGTCGAGACAGGAGAAAGCCACACCACGACCTCAGACTAAACCGGACCAACTGGGAGACAGGGCCAAACTTGGGGAAATTTCAGTTTGGACGTTCTTTGTGCAGCGTGTGATCCCTGTGGATGCTGGGTCAGAAAGCGGTGAGGAGGGGGGTGTGGGGGGGATGCTCACCCGGGAGTCTGTGACGGGGAGCAACAGTGTTTTATTGTAAATCTTGGGTGAACATTTCTTGGTGCCAATGAAACTGCTCGCGTCTGAAAAGCTGATCTGATCTTCCTGGTGTGTTTTTTTAAATGACTGTGGTGACGGTGACGAGATGAAGCTTTCTCAACATGCAAAAGGGGGGCGTGGAGGGAGGGGGGGAAAGAGATAAAACAGGACTGGAGTTCAGCACAGTCATTCCCCGAGCACCGTTGCTTTGAGACCAGACGCTGAATTTCAGAGGGAATGTTTTCTGCCACGGGTCTCTGGAGTGCAGACATCCAAACGGCGAGAGGAGAGGAGTGGGGAAGAAATCCAAATGAATTCCATTTTAACGCAGCGCGTCTTTTGCCCCGAAGTCATCGGATTGGAAAGTCAGCCCACTGCGAGAGCAGGCGGCCTGCCCTCGGGTACCTGTGCGCACCGTTACGGCCACTCGACTCACTTCAGGCAGCCCAAACTCAAATGTCAAGTTTCAGTCATTTGTGCGTTACACGAGGCTGGGGGAGAGACGGTGCAATGGCAATTTCTGATACAAGAGCGAGAGAGAGAGAGAGAAAAACAGAGAGAGAAAAATAGAGAATGGAGAGAAGAGAGAGAGAACGGAGAGGAGAAAGAGAACGCAGAGGAGAGAGAGAGAACGGAGAGGAGAAAGAGAACGCAGAGGAGAGAGAATGGAGAGGAGAAAGAGAACGCAGAGAAGAGAGAGAGAACGGAGAGAAAGAGAGAACAGAGAGAAAGAGAAAGATAAAAACAGAGAAAGGAGAGATGGAAACAAGAGAAAGATTAAAATAAAGAGCAAGGAAACCTTCAGCCCTCGACTCTTGCAGCTCAGACACTCCTGAAGGCCGCCTGGCAGCAGGCATTACCTGTTGTAACGGTGGATGAGGAAGGGGATGCTGAACCAGGCAGGGAGGGTTTCAGCAGCCTTGCCCCCTCTTCCCCCGGTTACTCCGCAACACCCATTTAGCTTATATTTTGAAACCCCCCTTTTGGTGGGGTGGGGGGCGGGGGGGAAGAATTCAAGTGTCGGTTACAAACCCCGGCAACCACACCGCCGCAGCTCGTACCACAGTCGAGTCGGCTACGGCGACAGCAGCACCATCGGTAAATCATTTTTAAAAAACAAAAAAACACCCGCGCAAATTGCCAATTTCGTAACAAACTCCAGACGGTAAATCGACCCTCCCTCCCTCCCACCCGCCCCCAGAATGGACCTTTGTGAAAAAGCTGGTATTTAAAAAATTTTTTAAAATTAAGGTAAAACGTGCGATGCAACCAGAGACCGACAAAGAAAGCAAAAACAAAAAACACATGTAGCCACTCTCGGGTGCGCACGTCTCTGCACAATATCCCTTTTCAAGTAAGTTATTCACAATACACTGCTGCGGCTTAAGGTTAACAGGTTGCACACGAGGGAAGGGAAGGGAGCGGAGAGAAGGTAAAGTGTCTGTGTTAAGTTGGAATTCACATCATTGCTGGCTCGGTGTCGCCCCACCCCACCCAGCCCCTTAAATGAGCAGATTGTCTTCCACACCCCCACACCCCGTCCATCCATTCCCCTCGTCTGCAGATTGACGCCAGGCGTGCGTTGGCCTTGGGGCAAGAGTTAGCCGCCAGACTCGTCCTCTTCAGCAAGCGGCAAGCCATTCCAATGTCCAACAATGACGCAAGAAAGAGATTCGTCTTCCTCCCGGTCTTCTTGCCCTGTTCCTCAATCCTATGGGGTTCGGGGGCAGGTGAGGTCCAACACCGCCCCCCCCCCCCCCCACCCCCACAGTCACTCTCCCACTCGATGACACGGACGGAGCGGGCCGCAGTTCGGCGTAACGCACGTCGAGCTGGGAGCGCAGACTGAAGTCGAGCTTGGGGGCGGGACGGATGGGGACAGGCGCTTAAACACATCGAGGAATCTCAGCACATCCAACTTTTCACAAACACCCCCACGCCCCCCCCTGGGTGGGGTGGGGAGGAGAATAAAGCCAGACACTTGACTGCCACGGTTCGGGCGGAGAGATAGTTGCTTTAATTCACGAATTGCTGAGGCTGGGCTCGGGATAGTGTACACAACCCCCCCAAGAGCGAGCGTTCTGGGCTTCTTGCAGTTCTCAGTTCGTCCTCGTGTTGACAACAACAAAACAAAAAAAATCGCAGTTCTCTCTCCTCGCTTGGCCCCCATTTCTTGGGGAGAAACTTGAAAAACAACTACCCCCAATCACCCAATTTCCCCTCCCTCGCTCAACTTCCACCGGCCCGTGCTGCAGAATCATGACTTTTAACTTCCTCCGAGCGGAAGCGAGAGGGGCGTCAAAGGGGCAGTTCCTCCTTCTGCTCCGGGCGGCCACGAACAAGTTCCATCGGGGCAAGCATGGGGGAGGGGGAGGGTGTGGCGGAGGGGAAAAGGCGCGGTTTTCTGAAACGTCGCACGGGACTCCCGTCCCCCTCGAGGTGTCCGCCCGGCGACCAAGGGCAGGAAGTGCCACCGAGCTCGGGCTTGGGTAGGTGCAGTCCGCGCGGTCTCACTTCGACCGTGGAGGTGCGGCGGCGGGGGAGCCCTGCACCGAGGGCGCCGGGAACGTCTGCGGCGCTCCGCCTCCGCCACCTCCGCCGGCAGGATACGGCGCCAGCCCCTGCGAGGGGGGGGGTGTCCCGGCAGGCTGGGCGCAGCCTGCCCCCCCTGCCCGCTGCGTCGGGTACGCCACTCCGGGAATCCCGCTGTACTGGCACAAGTTCGGGAGGACGCAGGAGGCCGCGGCACCCGGGAAGGAGCTCGACGGTGGGATCCCTTGCGACCCCTGGCCTTGCGATCCGGACGAAATCCAACCGACGTTGCAGGATTGGGAAACTCCCTGAGGAAGAAAGAAAGAGAGGGTTAGTCACGTAACATAAGAGATAGGTGCGGGAGTCGGCCATTCAGTAAGATCACGGCTGATCTTCGCCCTCAGCTCCACTTTCACACCCAACCCCCGTATCTCTCGAGTCCAAAGATTGATCGATCGATCTCAGCCTTGAATATACTCAATGACTCAGCCTCCACAGCCCTCCGAGTGAAGAGCCATGGCCCCAGGTCCATGCTTATGGTTGGGAGTGTGTTTTCAATACTACTTCTTCTTAGGCAGTCCCTCGGAACCGAGGATGACTTGCTTCCACACTAACAATGAGTTCTCAGGTGACTGAGTCCAATGCGGGACCTACAGTCTCTGTCACAGGTGGGGCAGACGGTGGTTGAAGGGGCGGGTGGGTGGGGTGCTTGGGTTGACGTGCGCTCCTTCCGCTGTTTGCGCTTGGCTTCCGCTTGCTCCCGGCGAAGAGACTCGAGGTGTTTGGCGCCTTCCCGGATGCTTCTCCTCCACTTTGCGCGGTCTTGGGGCCAGGGATTCCCAGGTGTCGGTGGGGGATGTTACACTTTTTCAAGGAGGCTTTGATGGTGGCCTTGAAGCGTTTCCTCACTCAGAGGGCGGTGAATCTTTGGAATTCTCTGCCCCAGAGGGCTGTGGAGGCTCAGTCGTTGAGAATATTCAAGGTTGAGATCGAGAGGTTTTTGGACTCGAGGGGAATCGAGGGATATGGGGATCAGGCGGGAGAGTGGAGTTGAGGTCGAAGATCAGCCGTGATCTCATTGAATGCCGGAGCAGGCTCGAGGGGCCAAATGGCCGACTCCTGCTCCTATTCTTATGTCCTTAATATCTGTTTTTAGTGATGTTGGGTGAGGGATAAATATTGGCCCCAGGACACCGGGGAAAACGCCCCCCTGCTCTTCTTCCAATAGTGGCCGCGGGATCTTTTAGGTCCACCAGTGAGGGCAGGTGGGGCCTCGGTTTAACATCTCGTCTCGGAAAAAATCTGCGGGCTTTATATCTCTCTCTCCTACTTTCTGCTACTTACGTCACAGAGCTGCTGCCAGCTCTCCAGGTCCTGCCGGCACTGAATCTGCTTGATCTCGTTCAGGCTGGGCTTCAGGCTGGCGGCTCCGATCCTCTCCTTCGCCCAGTCGTCCACCAGCTTGTGCAGGTCGTCCGTGAACGTCCCCTTCCTGGATCCGGCGGCCTGCTGGGAACTGTAGGAATCCGCACCGCAAAACGACCCTGGAGCGAGGAGAGAACAACAAACGTTACCGGACCGCTCCGACATGGAATATACCGACAAGAAAGAAAGACTTATCATCTCTCCAGCACCTTTCACCACCTCAGGACGTCCCAAAGCGCTTCACAGCCAATGAAGGACTTTTTTTTTTGAAGTGTGGTCACTGTTGTAATGTAGGAAACACGGCATCCAATCTGCGCACAGCAAGCTCCCACAAACAGCAATGTGATAATGACCGGATCATCTGTTTTTAGTGATGTTGGTTGAGGGATAAATATTGGCCCCAGGACACCGGGGAGAACTCCCCCCTGCTCTTCTTCCAATAGTGGCCGTGGGATCTTTTACATCCACCTGAGAGGGCAGACGGGGCCTCGGTTTAACGTCTCATCCAAAAGACAGTACCTCCGACAGTGTGGCACTCCCTCAGTACCGCCCCTCCCACAGTGCGGCGCTCCCTCAGTACTGCCCCTCCGACAGTGCGGCGCTCCCTCAGTACCGCCCTTCCGACAGTGCGGCGCTCCATCAGTACCGCCCCTCCGACAGTGTGGCGCTCCCTCAGTACTGCCCCTCCGACAGTGCGGCTCTCCCTCAGTACTGCCCCTCCGACAGTGCGGCGCTCTCTCAGTACTGCCCCTCCGACAGTGCGACGCTCCCTCAGTACCGCCCCTCCGACAGTGCGGCGCACCCTCAGTACCGCCCCTCCGACAGTGCGGTGCTCCCTCAGTACTGCCCCTCTGACAGTGTGGCACTCCCTCAGTACTGCCCCCCCGACAGTGCGGCACTCCCCCAGTACTGCCCCTCCGACAGTGCGGCGCTCCCTCAGTACCGCCCCTCCGACAGTGCGGCGCTCCCTCAGTACCGCCCCTCCGACAGTGCGGCGCTCCCTCAGTACCGCCCCTCCGACAGTGCGGCGCTCCCTCAGTACTGGCACCGGGGGAAGTGTCAGCCTGGATTTTAATGATCAAGTTCCTGGAGTGAGACTTGAACCCACGACATGCTGACTCAGACTGGAACAGCACTGATGATCTGTGAAAGGACCAAAAGCAGTCTCTCTCTCTCTAGAATCAGAGTCACACAGCATCGAAGGAAGCCATCTCCTTCAGCGACAGAGCATCCTCGACCCGCGAAGCCTTTGCCCCAGGCTAACCGACACCGCGCCTTCTGCTCACCTGTGCTAGTGGGAGTGCTGCTCAGAGAGTGCGACTTGGAGTTGCGGAGTTTGTTTCTGGCTGACCTCTGCCGCCGGCCCGGCGGGGAGTAGGCCTGCAGGGACTCCGACGACGACCCCTCGGGCAGGCGCAGGCGCTCGTACAGGTCCTGGAGCTCCTGGTTCTGCTGAGCTTGAAGGTGCACCACTTCCTTAATGTGCCTGTTACACGGGAAGAGAAAGAAAGAGTGCGAGTCAGTACAAGACACTTTCAAAGATTAACCCCCCGCCCCGCTCCACTCCACCCACTGACTAGGATCCATCCGTGCCTATGTTACCTCCGCTATTCCAATGCTCTCCTGGAACCCTCTGCAAACTTGAGCGCATCCAAAAGCTCTGCTGCCTGACAGAAGAAAACTACTAGGCACTTGGTCTAAGCGTTAAACAAAGCTTTAAACAACTGTTTTACAACATGGGGGTCTAGTTGTGTCCTTCACCAGTTCCTGTTAAGAATGTCCTGCGCAAGCTGGGCCCGTGCCCGAGTATTTATACTCTCCCTGGACAGCGCCACCCGTAGGCCGCCCAGTTGATTCATGTCACTGCCCGTGTCCTAACTTGCCCATCACCCCCCGTGCTCGCTGGCCTCTTTTGGATCCCGGTCTGGCAACACCTCGATTTTTAATAAATTCTCATCCTCGTGTTCAAATCCCTCCATGGCATCAACCCCTCCCTATCTCTGTAATCTCCTCCAGCCTCTACCACCCTCCGAGATCTCTGCGCTTCTCCAATTCTGGCTTCTTGCACATCCCCCGATTTCCATCGCTCCACCATTGGCGGCCGTGCCTTCAGCCGCCAGGGCCCCGAGCTCTGGAATTCCCTCCCTCAATCTCTCCGCCTCTCTCTCTCCTCCTTTAAGACGCTCCTTAAAACCGACCTCTTTGACCCAGCTTTTGGGTCACCAGTCCCTAATATCTCCTGATACAAAAGCAAAATAGTGCGGATGCTGGAAATCTGAACTCAGCAGGTCAGGCAGCATCTGTGGAGAGAGAGAAACTAGAACTAGGGGGCATAGTCTTAGAATAAGGGGCTGCTCTTTCAAAACTGAGATGAGGAGGAACTACTTCACTCAGAGGGTGGTAGGTCCATGGAATATGCTGCCCCAAAAAGCTGTAGAAGCTACATCATTACATAAATTTAAAACAGAAATAGACAGTTTCCTAGAAGTAAAGGGAATTAAGGGTTACGGGGAGCGGGCAGGAATTTGGACATGAGTCTAGGTTCGGATCGGCCATGGCCCTGTGGGTAGCGGTGCGGGCCCAGGGGCCGTGTAGCCTGATCCTGCTCCTATTTCGTGTGTCTAATTCTGTTAGATTCAGGAGATGGTTCTGTGATAGTGGATTGGCGGTTGGGATCAGATCAGCCATGATCTTATTGAATGGCGGAGTAGGCTCGAGGGGCCGATTGGCCTACTCCTGCTCCTATTTCTTATGTTCTTATGAAACAGACAAAGGGTCATCGACCTGAAACGTTAACTCTGTTTCTCTCTTCACAGGTGCTGCCTGACCTGTTGAGTATTTCCAGCATTTTCTGTTTTTATTTCTAACATCTCCTGATGTGGCTCGGCGTCAAATTATGGTTGATAATCGCTCCTGTGAAGCGCCTTGGGACATTTCGCTGCGTTGAAAGTGCCGGATAAATACAAGTGGCAAATGGAATTTAACCCTGAAAAGTGTGAGGTGATGCATTTTGGGAGGACTAACAAGGCAAGGGAATACACAGTGAATGGTCGGACCCTAGGAAGGACAGAGGATCAGAGGGACCTTGGTGTGCATGTACAGAGGCCTGGAATAATGATTCCGCAGGCGTGAGTTTAAATCCCACCACGGCAGCTGGGGAATTTAAATTCTAGTTCATTAAATAAATCTGGAATTAAAAAGCTAGGGTCAGTAATGGTGACCGTGAAACGATTGGCTTGTCGTAAAAACCCATCTGGTTCACTGATGTCCTTTAGGGAGGGAAATCTACCGCCCTGACCCGGTCTGGCCGATATGTGACTCCAGACCCACAGCCACGTGATTGACTCTTAACGGTTCCCCCTGAAATGCCGAGCGAGCATGTGAACGAATAAATTAAAAAAAACACGGGGAGAACGTCCCTTGTCCTTCTTGCAGTCGAAAATTAAAATGGTTCGTGTTTAGTCTGGATGGGGAGCAGCGAGCAATTCCGGTTGTGACTTGCACGGGACCGGCTGTCCAGCTCCTCCCCCCGATGGGTCAGACGGAGAGTGTCGGTGCGTCACCGGGAACGACAACATGACTGTGGGGCGAAGTCAGTGGTCCACCTATGTAACAACAGGAAACGCTGGGAAAAAAACTCAGCATCCGTGGAGAGAGAAACAGAGTCAACGGTTCAGGTCGAGGACCTTTCGTCAGAACTGGAAAAAAAAGCAGGAAAAGGGACAGATTTTAAGGCAAGTCAGGGGGCTGGGAAAAGGGGGAGGGGATGAAAGAACAAAAGGGAAGGTCAGTGAGAGGATAGAAAGCTGCAGAGATCAAGAGACATTGAGAGATATTCAAGGAACGAAGGATGGCTCTAGATGAAGTGTGAATGGTCCTGGCAGAGTGAAGGACAGCTGTTGTGTGGGAGGGAATAGAAAAAAGCCCCGACAAAAGTGTGGATTCAAAAAAAGAGAAAATATATATATAAATCATTTAGGACAGAGATGAGGAGGAATTTCTTCACCCAGAGAGTGGTGAACCTGTGGAATTCTCTACCACAGAAGGCAGTTGAGGCCAATTCATTAAATATATTCAAGAAGGAGTTTGATATATTTAAGGCTAAAGGGATCAAGGGATATGGGGAGAAGGCAGGGACAGGGTACTGAGTGTGGATGATCAGCCATGATCTCATTAAATGGCGGAGCAGGCTCGAGGGGCCGAATGGCCTACTCCTGCTCCTATCTTCTATGTTTCTATGTGATATGATCTGAAATTGTTGAACTCTATGTTGAGTCCGGAAGGCTGTAAAGTGCCTAATCGAAAGATGAGGTGCTGTTCCTCGAGCTTACGCTGAGCTTCCGTGGAACAGTGCAAGAGGCCGCGGACGGTGAGGTCCGAGTGGGAGTGGAGCAGAGAATTAAAGTGACAGGCGACCGGGAGCTCGGGGTGCCCCTTGCGGACTGAATGGAGGTGTTCTGCAAAAGCGGTCACCCAATCTGTGTTTGGTCTCCCCAATGTAGAGACCACATCGTGAGCAGCGAATACAGTGATACGAGATTGCAATATACTAAGTGGTCCACCTGATTCGCCTTACTTACTTCTTCCTGAGCCTCTGCAGCTCCCGCTTCAGATCCTCGTCCTCCACCTCCGACTCGTCGTCGCTGCTCATGGGGGAGGTGGGCGAGTTGCAGAGCGCCGCGCGGCGCTGGTGCGCCCACCGGCCCTCCTCCGGCGGCGGCAGCCGCGCGGCCGGGCACATCCACTCCCCCGTCTCATCTGCGCAGCTGGCCGGGGCGGACAGCTCGCTCTCGGTGCTGGGCTGCTTGCAGAAGGGGGCGGCGCCGCTGCCGCCGCCCCGCCTGATGTCCTTCAGCCACTGGCTGCTGGCGGACTGCCCGCTGCTGGCCGACTGGCCGTCTTCCTGCTCGCACCAGCCCGGCGGCAAAGCGAGGGGGCCGTCCGTCGCGTCGGACCCGTTGTCCGTGAGACAGCGCTCCCTCTGCGTCGATGCTTGGGGGTCGGCCGCGGTTTCGGGCTGGACGTTGGCCCCCGTGGAATCCAGCTCTCCCTTTGGGTCGGTCGCCCTCGCATCAATCCCGGAGGCCTCCGGCTCACCTGGTGGAACGGCTCCTTCAGGGTGCAGAGCAGACGCAGAAACCTGCAGGCGGCAGAGAGAGAAAAAGAGAGAGGGAGGGAGCATAAGAGCGAGAGCTAGAGTAACATAATCACGACAAAGACAGATTACAGCGCACACACCTCCGGCATTCCTCCTCCCCAGATTACAGCACACACACCCCTCCGGCATTCCTCCTCCCCAGATTACAGCACACACACACCTCCGGCATTCCTCCTCCCCAGATTACAGCGCACACACACCTCCGGCATTCCTCCTCCCCAGATTACAGCACACACACCCCTCCGGCATTCCTCCTCCCCAGATTACAGCACACACACCCCTCCGGCATTCCTCCTCCCCAGATTACAGCACACACACCCCTCCGGCATTCCTCCTCCCCAGATTACAGCGCACACACACCTCCGGCATTCCTCCTCCCCAGATTACAGCACACACACCCCTCCGGCATTCCTCCTCCCCAGATTACAGCGCACACACCCCTCCGGCATTCCTCCTCCCCAGATTACAGCACACACACCCCTCCGGCATTCCTCCTCCCCAGATTACAGCACACACACCCCTCCGGCATTCCTCCTCCCCAGATTACAGCACACACACCCCTCCGGCATTCCTCCTCCCCAGATTACAGCACACACCCCTCCGGCATTCCTCCTCCCCAGATTACAGCACACACACACCTCCGGCATTCCTCCTCCCCAGATTACAGCACACACCCCCCTCCGGCATTCCTCCTCCCCAGATTACAGCACACACACGCCTCCGGCATTCCTCCTCCCCAGATTACAGCACACACACCTCCGGCATTCCTCCTCCCCAGATTACAGCACACACACACCTCCGGCATTCCTCCTCCCCAGATTACAGCACACACACCTCCGGCATTCCTCCTCCCCAGATTACAGCGCACACACACCTCCGGCATTCCTCCTCCCCAGATTACAGCACACACACCCCTCCGGCATTCCTCCTCCCCAGATTACAGCGCACACACACCTCCGGGATTCCTCCTCCCCAGATTACAGCACACACACCGCCGGCATTCCTCCTCCCCAGATTACAGCACACACACCCCTCCGGCATTCCTCCTCCCCAGATTACAGCGCACACACCCCTCCAGCATTCCTCCTCTCCAGATTACAGCACACACACCCCTCCGGCATTCCTCCTCCCCAGATTACAGCACACACACACCTCCGGCATTCCTCCTCCCAGATTACAGCACACACACCTCCGGCATTCCTCCTCCCCAGATTACAGCGCACACACACCTCCGGCATTCCTCCTCCCCAGATTACAGCACACACACCCCTCCGGCATTCCTCCTCCCCAGATTACAGCACACACACCCCTCCGGCATTCCTCCTCCCCAGATTACAGCGCACACACACCTCCAGCATTCCTCCTCCCCAGATTACAGCACACACACACCTCCGGCATTCCTCCTCCCCAGATTACAGCACACACACCCCTCCGGCATTCCTCCTCCCCAGATTACAGCACACACACACCTCCAGCATTCCTCCTCCCCAGATTACAGCACACACACACCTCCGGCATTCCTCCTCCCCAGATTACAGCGCACACACACCTCCGGCATTCCTCCTCCCCAGATTACAGCGCACACACCTCCGGCATTCCTCCTCCCCAGATTACAGCACACACACCCCTCCGGCATTCCTCCTCCCCAGATTACAGCACACACACCCCTCCAGCATTCCTCCTCCCCAGATTACAGCACACACACCCCTCCGGCATTCCTCCTCCCCAGATTACAGCACACACACACCTCCGGCATTCCTCCTCCCCAGATTACAGCACACACACACCTCCGGCATTCCTCCTCTCCAGATTACAGCACACACACACCTCCGGCATTCCTCCTCCCCAGATTACAGCACACACACCCCTCCGGCATTCCTCCTCCCCAGATTACAGCGCACACCCCCCTCCGGCATTCCTCCTCCCCAGATTACAGCACACACACCCCTCCGGCATTCCTCCTCCCCAGATTACAGCACACACACACCTCCGGCATTCCTCCTCCCCAGATTACAGCGCACACACCCCTCCGGCATTCCTCCTCCCCAGATTACAGCGCACACACCCCTCCGGCATTCCTCCTCCCCAGATTACAGCACACACACACCTCCGGCATTCCTCCTCCCCAGATTACAGCACACACACCCCTCCGGCATTCCTCCTCCCCAGATTACAGCACACACACCCCTCCGGCATTCCTCCTCCCCAGATTACAGCGCACACCCCTCCGGCATTCCTCCTCCCCAGATTACAGCGCACACACCCCTCCGGCATTCCTCCTCCCCAGATTACAGCGCACACACCCCTCCGGCATTCCTCCTCCCCAGATTACAGCACACACACACCTCCGGCATTCCTCCTCCCCAGATTACAGCACACACACCCCTCCGGCATTCCTCCTCTCCAGATTACAGCACACACACCCCTCCGGCATTCCTCCTCCCCAGATTACAGCGCACACACCCCTCCGGCATTCCTCCTCCCCAGATTACAGCGCACACACCCCTCCGGCATTCCTCCTCCCCAGATTACAGCACACACACACCTCCGGCATTCCTCCTCCCCAGATTACAGCACACACACCCCTCCGGCATTCCTCCTCTCCAGATTACAGCACACACACCCCTCCGGCATTCCTCCTCCCCAGATTACAGCACACACACCCCTCCGGCATTCCTCCTCCCCAGATTACAGCACACACACCCCTCCGGCATTCCTCCTCCCCAGATTACAGCACACACACCACTCCGGCATTCCTCCTCTCCAGATTACAGCGCACACACCCCTCCGGCATTCCTCCTCCCCAGATTACAGCACACACACACCTCCGGCATTCCTCCTCCCCAGATTACAGCACACACACCCCTCCGGCATTCCTCCTCCCCAGATTACAGCGCACACCCCTCCGGCATTCCTCCTCTCCAGATTACAGCGCACACACCCCTCCGGCATTCCTCCTCCCCAGATTACAGCGCACATCCCTCCGGCATTCCTCCTCTCCAGATTACAGCACACACACCCCTCCGGCATTCCTCCTCCCCAGATTACAGCGCACACACCCCTCCGGCATTCCTCCTCCCCAGATTACAGCACACACACACCTCCGGCATTCCTCCTCCCCAGATTACAGCACACACACCCCTCCGGCATTCCTCCTCCCCAGATTACAGCACACACACCCCTCCGGCATTCCTCCTCCCCAGATTACAGCACACACACCCCTCCGGCATTCCTCCTCTCCAGATTACAGCGCACACACACCTCCGGCATTCCTCCTCCCCAGATTACAGCGCACACACCCCTCCGGCATTCCTCCTCCCCAGATTACAGCACACACACCCCTCCGGCATTCCTCCTCCCCAGATTATAGCACACACACCTCCGGCATTCCTCCTCCCCAGATTACAGCGCACACACCCCTCCGGCATTCCTCCTCCCCAGATTACAGCGCACACACCCCTCCGGCATTCCTCCTCTCCAGATTACAGCGCACACACCCCTCCGGCATTCCTCCTCCCCAGATTACAGCGCACACCCCTCCGGCATTCCTCCTCCCCAGATTACAGCACACACACCCCTCCGGCATTCCTCCTCCCCAGATTACAGCACACACACACCTCCGGCATTCCTCCTCCCCAGATTACAGCACACACACACCTCCGGCATTCCTCCTCCCCAGATTACAGCACACACACCCCTCCGGCATTCCTCCTCCCCAGATTACAGCACACACACCCCTCCGGCATTCCTCCTCCCCAGATTACAGCACACACACACACCTCCGGCATTCCTCCCCCCCAGATTACAGCACACACACACCTCCGGCATTCCTCCTCCCCAGATTACAGCACACGCACACCTCCGGCATTCCTCCTCCCCAGATTACAGCGCACACACCCCTCCGGCATTCCTCCTCCCCAGATTACAGCACACACCCCTCCGGCATTCCTCCTCCCCAGATTACAGCGCACACACCCCTCCGGCATTCCTCCTCCCCAGATTACAGCACACACCCCTCCGGCATTCCTCCTCTCCAGATTACAGCACACACACCCCTCCGGCATTCCTCCTCCCCAGATTACAGCGCACACACCCCTCCGGCATTCCTCCTCCCCAGATTACAGCACACACCCCTCCGGCATTCCTCCTCCCCAGATTACAGCACACACACACCTCCAGCATTCCTCCTCCCCCAGATTACAGCACACACACCTCCGGCATTCCTCCTCCCCAGATTACAGCACACACACCTGGCACCCCCATCACAACAAATTGCACTTAAATAGCATCTTTAACATAAAGAAGAATTTTTTGCATTTCACGACAGCAAGCTCCCACAAACAGCAGTGTGATTGACGTAAGAAAACTACTAGGCACTTGGTCTAAGCGTTAAACAAAGCTTTAATCAACTGTTTTACAACATGGAGGTCTAGTTGTGTCCTTCACTAGTTCCTGTTAAGAATGT
The DNA here is from genome assembly GCF_052327205.1 of Somniosus microcephalus. NCBI lineage: Eukaryota > Metazoa > Chordata > Chondrichthyes > Squaliformes > Somniosidae > Somniosus > Somniosus microcephalus. The sequence continues at coordinate 29,017,494 of NW_028225185.1, forward strand.
CCTGAGCAAGCTGGGCCGTGCCCGAGTATTTATACTCTCCCTGAACAGCACCACCCGCAGGCTGCCCAGTATTATTTCATAAGTCTTTCTTTCATGAATGACTGATTCATGTCAGTGACAATGAGCAGATAATCTGTTTTAGGGATGCTGGTTGACGTATAAATATCTCCTTAAAACCAACCTCTTTGACCAAGCTTTAGATCGGCCTGTCCTAACATCTCATGCGCTCGGGTGTTAAAATTTTGTCTGATTTACGCTCCTGTGACATGCCTTGGGGCGTTTTACTGTGCTAAAGGCGCCGGAGAAATGCACAATGTTGTTGTTGCTGCTCTGAAGAAATGGAAACATTTCCAATGCACACGCACCTGAAATCGCCCAACTTGTAGCTGCACGGGGGGCGGGTCGTCGCTGAAGAGGCCGAGCGAGCCGCTTTGCTCCACCTGGGATGGATCTTTCCCGCCCCTGCTGGTCAGGCTGTCTCCGGCTGCAGGGAGCAGAAAGAGAATAAAAGGGGGCGATTAACGGCCGCCGGCAGCCGGAGTGCGGGCCGAGCGAGAAACTCGCCAGTGGATGTCCCGGGGACGGACGGCAACAGGGCATAGCGACACAAACATTACACCCGCTGACGTAAGAAAACTACGGGGCACTCGGTCTGAGCGTTAAACAAAGCTTTAATCAACTGTTTTACAACACGGAGGTCTAGTTGTGTCCTTCACTAGTTCCTGTTAAGAATGTCCCCGAGCAAGCTGGGCCCGTGCCCGAGTATTTATACTCTCCCTGGACAGCGCCACTCGCAGGCCGCTCAGCATCACTTCGCAAGTCTTTCTTTCATGAATGATCGATTCACGTCACCCGCGAAGCAAAGAATCACAGCATTTTGCCGCGCAGGAGAAGGCCACCCGGCCCATCTCAATGCATTAGCCGGAGTGGGGGCGGCCGGCCGGGGGAAGCTATGCATCGGCTGGCCTATCCCTTAAAGGCCAGAACTGCCGCAAGCAAGCACGTCCGATTCCCGGCCGATTCCTCTCGGGCAAACCTTTGGGGTCAATGAGAGATTTGCCGCTTTCTCCATAGATTGGCAGCTACTTGTAAATTGCTGCAAAGGTCAGGTAATCGAGCAGGAAATAACTGGCTCGCTTTTTTCCAATACTGCTTTGCAGTTTTATATTTCTGTGCAGTCTTGAAAAGACCTGGTAACAGTTTGCCCCGCATTGTGCATCAGGCTGTCTGTCACAGTAAGGTCCAGGCTGACCGGCCTTGTCTTGTTGCCACACGAAATAACCCACGTACAGAGTAAGGGTCAGGCTCGGAACTTCAAATTCTGCTGCCGCTTCTGATCCCACTCCTTCCTGACACAGTTCGATAGCAAAATACTGCGGATGCTGCAAATCCGAAATAACAACATAAAATGCTGGAAAACCTCAGCAGGCCAGGGCAACATCCGTGGAGAGAGAAACAGAGAAAACGTTTCGGGTCGAAACCCTTCGTCAGAACTGAGAAACACAGGAAATGAAACAGATTAAAAGGCCAGTTTGGGGGCTGGGAAATGGGGATGAGCGAACAAAAGAGAAGTGAAGAGACATTAAGAGGTATTCAAAACCAGACGAGTTGGTGATAGTGTGGTAAACCACTGTTATACCTGTCCGTGTCTGTATGTGTATTCCACTAGGTACAGGTCTGGACATGCCTCGGCTGACTCCTCCCACTATTCCAGGTATATAAGTGACTACCTCCCAGTCCCTTAGTATTCTCGACGGGTCGACCACTCGAGACAAGACCTTCATTCTTTAGTTAATAAAAGCCTGATTGTTACTCGCTCAACCTCAGTCTTTTGAGTAATTGATGGCGCATCAGATAGGACTAGTGGAGACAAAAGACGGCTTTAGATGAAGTGTGAAATGCGCTGGCAGAATGAGGGACAGATGCCATGTGGGAGGGAGAAAAAGGGGGGGGGGGGACCTAAACAATGGTGTGGATAAAAAATATGTAGAAATGTAATAGGGGCCGAGGTTATGATCTGAAATTGTTGAACTCGATATTGAGTCCGGAAGACTGTAAAGTGCCTAATTGGAAGATGAGGTGCTGTTCCTCGAGCTTACGCTGGGTTTCCGTGGAACAATGCAAGAGGCCGAGGACGGTGAGGTCCGAGTGGGAATGGGGCGGTGAATTCTTGACAGAGTTAGTGTTTATAGCAGAAGACTGCAGGAAGGGAAGCAGCTGTGGTGCTGTCAACCACGCGCGTCAGTGAATAACCCAAGGGGTCCACAGGAAGAGCATCAGGAAGTAGAGCCTGGAAGGGTTAGGCAGCTGCAAGAAAATGACCACAATCTGGAAACAGAATACTTTCTCTACATTCTGTACTGTTTCAGCACCAAACACTCCCAGGGCTGGTACAGCACGGGTTAGATACAGAGTAAAGCTCCCTCTACACTGTCCCATCAAACACTCCCAGGGCAGGTACAGCACGGGGTTAGATACAGAGTAAAGCTCCCTCTACACTGTCCCCATCAAACACTCCCAGGGCAGGTACAGCACAGGTTAGATACAGAGTAAAGCTCCCTCTACACTGTCCCATCAAACACTCCCAGGGCAGGTACAGCACGGGTTAGATACAGAGTAAAGCTCCCTCCACACTGTCCCCATCAAACACTCCCAGGGCAGGTACAGCACGGGTTAGACACAGAGTAAAGCTCCCTCTACACTGTCCCATCAAACACTCCCAGGGCAGGTACAGCACGGGGTTAGATACAGAGTAAAGCTCCCTCTACACTGTCCCATCAAACACTCCCAGGGCAGGTACAGCACGGGTTAGATACAGAGTAAAGCTCCCTCTACACTGTCCCATCAAACACTCCCAGGGCAGGTACAGCACGGGTGAGATATAGAGTAAAGCTCCCTCTACACTGTCCCATCAAACACTCCCAGGGCAGGTACAGCACGGGTTAGATACAGAGTAAAGCTCCCTCTACACTGTCCCCATCAAACACTCCCAGGGCAGGTACAGCACGGGTTAGATACAGAGTAAAGCTCCCTCTACACTGTCCCATCAAACACTCCCAGGGCAGGTACAGCACGGGTTAGATACAGAGTAAAGCTCCCTCTACACTGTCCCATCAAACACTCCCAGGGTAGGTACAGCACAGGGTTAGATACAGAGTAAAGCTCTCTCTACACTGTCCCATCAAACACTCCCATGGCAGGTACAGCACAGGGTTAGATACAGAGTAAAGCTCCCTCTACACTGTCCCATCAAACACTCCCAGGGCAGGTACAGCACGGGTTAGATACAGAGTAAAGCTCCCTCTACACTGTCCCATCAAACACTCCCAGGGCAGGTGCAGCACGGGGTTAGATACAGAGTAAAGCTCCCTCTACACTGTCCCATCAAACACTCCCAGGGCAGGTACAGCACAGGGTTAGATACAGAGTAAAGCTCTCTCTACACTGTCCCATCAAACACTCCCATGGCAGGTACAGCACAGGGTTAGATACAGAGTAAAGCTCTCTCCACACTGTCCCATCAAACACTCCCATGGCAGGTACAGCACGGGGTTAGATACAGAGTAAAGCTCCCTCTACACTGTCCCATCAAACACACCCAGGGCAGGTACAGCACGGGTTAGATACAGAGTAAAGCTCCCTCTACACTGTCCCATCAAACACTCCCAGGACAGGTACAGCACGGGTTAGATACAGAGTAAAGCTCCCTCTACACTGTCCCCATCAAACACTCCCAGGGCAGGTACAGCACGGGTTAGATACAGAGTAAAGCTCCCTCTACACTGTCCCATCAAACACACCCAGGGCAGGTACAGCACGGGTTAGATACAGAGTAAAGCTCCCTCTACACTGTCCCATCAAACACTCCCAGGGCAGGCACAGCACGGGTTAGATACAGAGTAAAGCTCCCTCTACACTGTCCCATCAAACAGTCCCAGGGCAGGTACAGCATGGGTTAGATACAGAGTAAAGCTCCCTCTACACTGTCCCCATCAGACACTCCCAGGGCAGGTACAGCACAGGTTAGATACAGAGTAAAGCTCCCTCGACACTGCCCCATCAAATACTCCCAGGACAGGTACAGCACGGGTTAGATACAGAGAAAAGCTCCCTCTACACTGTCCCATCAAACACTCCCAGGGCAGGTACAGCACGGGTTAGATACAGAGTAAAGCTCCCTCTACACTGTCCCCATCAAACACTCCCAGGGCAGGTACAGCACGGGTTAGATACAGAGTAAAGCTCCCTCTACACTGTCCCATCAAACACTCCCAGGGCAGGTACAGCACGGGGTTAGATACAGAGTAAAGCTCCCTCTACACTGTCCCATCAAACACTCCCAGGGCAGGTACAGCACGGGGTTAGATACAGAGTAAAGCTCCCTCTACACTGTCCCATCAAACACTCCCAGGTCAGGTACAGCACGGGGTTAGATACAGAGTAAAGCTCCCTCGACACTGTCCCATCAAACACTCCCAGGGCAGGTACAGCACGGGTTAGATACAGAGTCAAGCTCCCTCTACACTGTCCCATTAAACACTCCCAGGGCAGGTACAGCACGGGTTAGATACAGAGTAAAGCTCCCTCTACACTGTCCCATCAAACACTCCCAGGGCAGGTACAGCACGGGTTAGATACAGAGTAAAGCTCCCTCTGCACTGTCCCCATCAAACACTCCCAGGGCAGGTGCAGCACGGGTTAGATACAGAGTAAAGCTCCCTCTACACTGTCCCATCAAACACTCCCAGGGCAGGTTCAGCACGGGGTTAGATACAGAGTAAAGCTCCCTCTACACTGTCCCATCAAACACTCCCAGGGCAGGTACAGCACGGGTTAGATAAGAGTAAAGCTCCCTCTACACTGTCCCATCAAACACTCCCAGGGCAGGTACAGCACGGGTTAGATACAGAGTAAAGCTCCCTCTACACTGTCCCATCAAACAGTCCCAGGACAGGTACAGCACGGGGTTAGATACAGAGTAAAGCTCCCTCTACACTGTCCCATCAAACACTCCCAGGGCAGGTACAGCACGGGTTAGATACAGAGTAAAGCTCCCTCGACACTGTCCCCATCAAACACTCCCAGGGCAGGTACAGCACGGTTTAGATACAGAGTAAAGCTCCCTCTGCACTGTCCCCATCAAACACTCCCAGGGCAGGTACAGCATGGGTTAGATACAGAGTAAAGCTCCCTCTACACTGTCCCATCAAACGCTCCCAGGGCAGGTACAGCACGGGTTAGATACAGAGTAAAGCTCCCTCTACACTGTCCGATCAAACGCTCCCAGGACATGCACAGCACGGGGTTAGATACAGAGTAAAGCTCCCTCTACACTATCCCCATCAAACACTCCCAGGGCAGGTACAGCACGGGGTTAGATACAGAGTAAAGCTCCCTCTACACTGTCCCATCAAACACTCCCAGGGCAGGTACAGCACGGGTTAGATACAGAGTAAAGCTCTCTCTACACTGTCCCCATCAAACGCTCCCAGGGCAGGTACAGCACGGGTTAGATACAGAGTAAAGCTCCCTCTACACTGTCCCCATCAAACACTCCCAGGGCAGGTACAGCACAGGGTAAGATACAGAGTAAAGCTCCCTCTACACTGTCCCCATCAAACGCTCCCAGAGCAGGTACAGCACGGGTTAGATACAGAGTAAAGCTGCCTCTACACTGTCCGATCAAACGCTCCCAGGACATGTACAGCACGGGGTTAGATACAGAGTAAAGCTCCCTCTACACTATGCCCATCAAACACTCCCAGGGCAGGTACAGCACGGGGTTAGATACAGAGTAAAGCTCCCTCCACACTGTCCCATCAAACACTCCCAGGGCAGGTACAGCACGGGTTAGATACAGAGTAAAGCTCTCTCTACACTGTCCCCATCAAACGCTCCCAGGGCAGGTACAGCACGGGTTAGATACAGAGTAAAGCTCCCTCTACACAGTCCCCATCAAACACTCCCAGGGCAGGTACAGCACAAGTTAGATACAGAGTAAAGCTGCCTCTACACTGTCCCGTCAAACACTCCCAGGGCAGGAACAGCACGGGGTTAGATACAGAGTAAAGCTCCCTCTACACTGTCCCATCAAACACTCCCAGGGCAGGTACAGCACGGGTTAGATACAGAGTAAAGCTCCCTCTACACTGTCCCCATCAAACACTCCCAGGGCAAGTACAGCACGGGTTGGATACAGAGTAAAGCTCCCTCTACACTGTCCCCATCAAACACTCCCAGGGCAGGTACAGCACAGGTTAGATACAGAGTAAAGCTGCCTCGACACTGTCCCGTCAAACACTCCCAGGGCAGGTACAGCACGGGGTTAGATACAGAGTAAAGCTCCCTCTACACTGTCCCATCAAACACTCCCAGGGCAGGTACAGCACAGGTTAGATACAGAGTAAAGCTGCCTCTACACTGTCCCGTCAAACACTCCCAGGGCAGGTACAGCACGGGGTTAGATACAGAGTAAAGCTCCCTCTACACTGTCCCATCAAACACTCCCAGGGCAGGTACAGCACGGGTTAGATACAGAGTAAAGCTCCCTCTACACTGTCCCCATCAAACACTCCCAGGGCAGGTACAGCACGGGTTGGATACAGAGTAAAGCTCCCTCTACACTGTCCCCATCAAACACTCCCAGGGCAGGTACAGCACGGGGTTAGATACAGAGTAAAGCTCCCTCTACACTGTCCCATCAAACACTCCCGGGGCAGGTACAGCACGGGTTAGATACAGAGTAAAGCTCCCTCTACACTGTCCCATCAAACACTCCCAGGACAGGTACAGCACGGGTTAGATACAGAGTAAAGCTCCCTCTACACTGTCCCCATCAAACACTCCCAGGGCAGGTACAGCACAGGTTAGATACAGAGTAAAGCTGCCTCTACACTGTCCCGTCAAACACTCCCAGGGCAGGTACAGCACGGGGTTAGATACAGAGTAAAGCTCCCTCTACACTGTCCCATCAAACACTCCCAGGGCAGGTACAGCACGGGTTAGATACAGAGTAAAGCTCCCTCTACACTGTCCCCATCAAACACTCCCAGGGCAGGTACAGCACGGGTTGGATACAGAGTAAAGCTCCCTCTACACTGTCCCCATCAAACACTCCCAGGGCAGGTACAGCACGGGGTTAGATACAGAGTAAAGCTCCCTCTACACTGTCCCATCAAACACTCCCGGGGCAGGTACAGCACGGGTTAGATACAGAGTAAAGCTCCCTCTACACTGTCCCATCAAACACTCCCAGGACAGGTACAGCACGGGGTTAGATACCGAGTAAAGCTCCCTCTACACTGTCCCATCAAACACTCCCAGGGCAGGTACAGCACGGGTTAGATACAGAGTAAAGCTCCCTCGACACTGTCCCCATCAAACACTCCCAGGGCAGGTACAGCACGGTTTAGATACAGAGTAAAGCTCCCTCTACACTGTCCCCATCAAACACTCCCAGGGCAGGTACAGCATGGGTTAGATACAGAGTAAAGCTCCCTCTACACTGTCCCATCAAACGCTCCCAGGGCAGGTACAGCACGGGTTAGATACAGAGTAAAGCTCCCTCTACACTGTCCGATCAAACGCTCCCAGGACATGCACAGCACGGGGTTAGATACAGAGTAAAGCTCCCTCTACACTATCCCCATCAAACACTCCCAGGGCAGGTACAGCACGGGGTTAGATACAGAGTAAAGCTCCCTCTACACTGTCCCATCAAACACTCCCAGGGCAGGTACAGCACGGGTTAGATACAGAGTAAAGCTCTCTCTACACTGTCCCCATCAAACGCTCCCAGGGCAGGTACAGCACGGGTTAGATACAGAGTAAAGCTCCCTCTGCACTGTCCCCATCAAACACTCCCAGGGCAGGTACAGCACAGGGTTAGATACAGAGTAAAGCTCCCTCTACACTGTCCCAATCAAACGCTCCCAGAGCAGGTACAGCACGGGTTAGATACAGAGTAAAGCTGCCTCTACACTGTCCGATCAAACGCTCCCAGGACATGAACAGCACGGGGTTAGATACAGAGTAAAGCTCCCTCTACACTATGCCCATCAAACACTCCCAGGGCAGGTACAGCACGGGGTTAGATACAGAGTAAAGCTCCCTCCACACTGTACCATCAAACACTCCCAGGGCAGGTACAGCACGGGTTAGATACAGAGTAAAGCTCTCTCTACACTGTCCCCATCAAACGCTCCCAGGGCAGGTACAGCACGGGTTAGATACAGAGTAAAGCTCCCTCTACACAGTCCCCATCAAACACTCCCAGGGCAGGTACAGCACAAGTTAGATACAGAGTAAAGCTGCCTCTACACTGTCCCGTCAAACACTCCCAGGGCAGGTACAGCACGGGGTTAGATACAGAGTAAAGCTCCCTCTACACTGTCCCATCAAACACTCCCAGGGCAGGTACAGCACGGGTTAGATACAGAGTAAAGCTCCCTCTACACTGTCCCCATCAAACACTCCCAGGGCAAGTACAGCACGGGTTGGATACAGAGTAAAGCTCCCTCTACACTGTCCCCATCAAACACTCCCAGGGCAGGTACAGCACAGGTTAGATACAGAGTAAAGCTGCCTCGACACTGTCCCGTCAAACACTCCCAGGGCAGGTACAGCACGGGGTTAGATACAGAGTAAAGCTCCCTCTACACTTTCCCATCAAACACTCCCAGGGCAGGTACAGCACAGGTTAGATACAGAGTAAAGCTGCCTCTACACTGTCCCGTCAAACACTCCCAGGGCAGGTACAGCACGGGGTTAGATACAGAGTAAAGCTCCCTCTACACTGTCCCATCAAACACTCCCAGGGCAGGTACAGCACGGGTTAGATACAGAGTAAAGCTCCCTCTACACTGTCCCCATCAAACACTCCCAGGGCAGGTACAGCACGGGTTGGATACAGAGTAAAGCTCCCTCGACACTGTCCCCATCAAACACTCCCAGGGCAGGTACAGCACGGGGTTAGATACAGAGTAAAGCTCCCTCTACACTGTCCCATCAAACACTCCCGGGGCAGGTACAGCACGGGTTAGATACAGAGTAAAGCTCCCTCTACACTGTCCCATCAAACACTCCCAGGACAGGTACAGCACGGGTTAGATACAGAGTAAAGCTCCCTCTACACTGTCCCCATCAAACACTCCCAGGGCAGGTACAGCACAGGTTAGATACAGAGTAAAGCTGCCTCTACACTGTCCCGTCAAACACTCCCAGGGCAGGTACAGCACGGGGTTAGATACAGAGTAAAGCTCCCTCTACACTGTCCCATCAAACACTCCCAGGGCAGGTACAGCACGGGTTAGATACAGAGTAAAGCTCCCTCTACACTGTCCCCATCAAACACTCCCAGGGCAGGTACAGCACGGGTTGGATACAGAGTAAAGCTCCCTCTACACTGTCCCCATCAAACACTCCCAGGGCAGGTACAGCACGGGGTTAGATACAGAGTAAAGCTCCCTCTACACTATCCCATCAAACACTCCCGGGGCAGGTACAGCACGGGTTAGATACAGAGTAAAGCTCCCTCTACACTGTCCCATCAAACACTCCCAGGACAGGTACAGCACGGGTTAGATACAGAGTAAAGCTCCCTCTACACTGTCCCCATCAAACACTCCCAGGGCAGGTACAGCACGGGTTAGATACAGAGTAAAGCTCCCTCTACACTGTCCCATCAAACACTCCCAGGGCAGGTACAGCACGGGTTAGATACAGAGTAAAGCTCCCTCTACACTGTCCCATCAAACACTCCCAGGGCAGGTACAGCACGTTAGATACAGAGTAAAGCTCCCTCTACACTGTCCCCATCAAACACTCCCAGGGCAGGTACAGCACAGGTTAGATACAGAGTAAAGCTCCCTCTACACTGTCCCATCAAACACTCCCAGGGCAGGTACAGCACGTTAGATACAGAGTAAAGCTCCCTCTACACTGTCCCCATCAAACACTCCCAGGGCAGGTACAGCACAGGTTAGATACAGAGTAAAGCTCTCTCTACACTGTCCCATCAAACACTCCCAGGACAGGTACAGCACGGGTTAGATACAGAGTAAAGCTCCCTCTACACTGTCCCATCAAACACTCCCAGGGCAGGTACAGCACGGGTTAGATACAGAGTAAAGCTCCCTCTACACTGTCCCCATCAAACACTCCCAGGGCAGGTACAGCACGGGTTAGATACAGAGTAAAGCTCCCTCTACACTGTCCCCATCAAACACTCCCAGGGCAGGTACAGCACGGGTTAGATACAGAGTAAAGCTCCCTCTACACTGTCCCATCAAACACTCCCAGGGCAGGTACAGCACGGGGTTAGATACAGAGTAAAGCTCCCTCTACACTGTCCCATCAAACACTCCCAGGGCAGGTACAGCACGGGGTTAGATACAGAGTAAAGCTCCCTCTACACTGTCCCATCAAACACTCCCAGGGCAGGTACAGCACGGGTTAGATACAGAGTAAAGCTCCCTCTACACTGTCCCATCAAACACTCCCAGGGCAGGTGCAGCACGGGGTTAGATACAGAGTAAAGCTCCCTCTACACTGTCCCATCAAACACTCCCAGGGCAGGTACAGCACAGGGTTAGATACAGAGTAAAGCTCTCTCTACACTGTCCCATCAAACACTCCCATGGCAGGTACAGCACAGGGTTAGATACAGAGTAAAGCTCTCTCTACACTGTCCCATCAAACACTCCCATGGCAGGTACAGCACGGGGTTAGATACAGAGTAAAGCTCCCTCTACACTGTCCCATCAAACACACCCAGGGCAGGTACAGCACGGGTTAGATACAGAGTAAAGCTCCCTCTACACTGTCCCATCAAACACTCCCAGGACAGGTACAGCACGGGTTAGATACAGAGTAAAGCTCCCTCTACACTGTCCCATCAAACACTCCCAGGGCAGGCACAGCACGGGTTAGATACAGAGTAAAGCTCCCTCTACACTGTCCCATCAAACAGTCCCAGGGCAGGTACAGCATGGGTTAGATACAGAGTAAAGCTCCCTCTACACTGTCCCCATCAGACACTCCCAGGGCAGGTACAGCACAGGTTAGATACAGAGTAAAGCTCCCTCGACACTGCCCCATCAAATACTCCCAGGACAGGTACAGCACGGGTTAGAGACAGAGAAAAGCTCCCTCTACACTGTCCCATCAAACACTCCCAGGGCAGGTACAGCACGGGTTAGATACAGAGTAAAGCTCCCTCTACACTGTCCCCATCAAACACTCCCAGGGCAGGTACAGCACGGGTTAGATACAGAGTAAAGCTCCCTCTACACTGTCCCATCAAACACTCCCAGGGCAGGTACAGCACGGGGTTAGATACAGAGTAAAGCTCCCTCTACACTGTCCCATCAAACACTCCCAGGGCAGGTACAGCACGGGGTTAGATACAGAGTAAAGCTCCCTCTACACTGTCCCATCAAACACTCCCAGGGCAGGTACAGCACGGGGTTAGATACAGAGTAAAGCTCCCTCTACACTGTCCCATCAAACACTTCCAGGGCAGGTACAGCACGGGTTAGATACAGAGTAAAGCTCCCTCTACACTGTCCCCATCAAACACTCCCAGGGCAAGTACAGCACGGGTTGGATACAGAGTAAAGCTCCCTCTACACTGTCCCCATCAAACACTCCCAGGGCAGGTACAGCACAGGTTAGATACAGAGTAAAGCTGCCTCGACACTGTCCCGTCAAACACTCCCAGGGCAGGTACAGCACGGGGTTAGATACAGAGTAAAGCTCCCTCTACACTTTCCCATCAAACACTCCCAGGGCAGGTACAGCACAGGTTAGATACAGAGTAAAGCTGCCTCTACACTGTCCCGTCAAACACTCCCAGGGCAGGTACAGCACGGGGTTAGATACAGAGTAAAGCTCCCTCTACACTGTCCCATCAAACACTCCCAGGGCAGGTACAGCACGGGTTAGATACAGAGTAAAGCTCCCTCTACACTGTCCCCATCAAACACTCCCAGGGCAGGTACAGCACGGGTTGGATACAGAGTAAAGCTCCCTCGACACTGTCCCCATCAAACACTCCCAGGGCAGGTACAGCACGGGGTTAGATACAGAGTAAAGCTCCCTCTACACTGTCCCATCAAACACTCCCGGGGCAGGTACAGCACGGGTTAGATACAGAGTAAAGCTCCCTCTACACTGTCCCATCAAACACTCCCAGGACAGGTACAGCACGGGTTAGATACAGAGTAAAGCTCCCTCTACACTGTCCCCATCAAACACTCCCAGGGCAGGTACAGCACAGGTTAGATACAGAGTAAAGCTGCCTCTACACTGTCCCGTCAAACACTCCCAGGGCAGGTACAGCACGGGGTTAGATACAGAGTAAAGCTCCCTCTACACTGTCCCATCAAACACTCCCAGGGCAGGTACAGCACGGGTTAGATACAGAGTAAAGCTCCCTCTACACTGTCCCCATCAAACACTCCCAGGGCAGGTACAGCACGGGTTGGATACAGAGTAAAGCTCCCTCTACACTGTCCCCATCAAACACTCCCAGGGCAGGTACAGCACGGGGTTAGATACAGAGTAAAGCTCCCTCTACACTATCCCATCAAACACTCCCGGGGCAGGTACAGCACGGGTTAGATACAGAGTAAAGCTCCCTCTACACTGTCCCATCAAACACTCCCAGGACAGGTACAGCACGGGTTAGATACAGAGTAAAGCTCCCTCTACACTGTCCCCATCAAACACTCCCAGGGCAGGTACAGCACGGGTTAGATACAGAGTAAAGCTCCCTCTACACTGTCCCATCAAACACTCCCAGGGCAGGTACAGCACGGGTTAGATACAGAGTAAAGCTCCCTCTACACTGTCCCATCAAACACTCCCAGGGCAGGTACAGCACGTTAGATACAGAGTAAAGCTCCCTCTACACTGTCCCCATCAAACACTCCCAGGGCAGGTACAGCACAGGTTAGATACAGAGTAAAGCTCCCTCTACACTGTCCCATCAAACACTCCCAGGGCAGGTACAGCACGTTAGATACAGAGTAAAGCTCCCTCTACACTGTCCCCATCAAACACTCCCAGGGCAGGTACAGCACAGGTTAGATACAGAGTAAAGCTCTCTCTACACTGTCCCATCAAACACTCCCAGGACAGGTACAGCACGGGTTAGATACAGAGTAAAGCTCCCTCTACACTGTCCCATCAAACACTCCCAGGGCAGGTACAGCACGGGTTAGATACAGAGTAAAGCTCCCTCTACACTGTCCCCATCAAACACTCCCAGGGCAGGTACAGCACGGGTTAGATACAGAGTAAAGCTCCCTCTACACTGTCCCCATCAAACACTCCCAGGGCAGGTACAGCACGGGTTAGATACAGAGTAAAGCTCCCTCTACACTGTCCCATCAAACACTCCCAGGGCAGGTACAGCACGGGGTTAGATACAGAGTAAAGCTCCCTCTACACTGTCCCATCAAACACTCCCAGGGCAGGTACAGCACGGGGTTAGATACAGAGTAAAGCTCCCTCTACACTGTCCCATCAAACACTCCCAGGGCAGGTACAGCACGGGTTAGATACAGAGTAAAGCTCCCTCTACACTGTCCCATCAAACACTCCCAGGGCAGGTGCAGCACGGGGTTAGATACAGAGTAAAGCTCCCTCTACACTGTCCCATCAAACACTCCCAGGGCAGGTACAGCACAGGGTTAGATACAGAGTAAAGCTCTCTCTACACTGTCCCATCAAACACTCCCATGGCAGGTACAGCACAGGGTTAGATACAGAGTAAAGCTCTCTCTACACTGTCCCATCAAACACTCCCATGGCAGGTACAGCACGGGGTTAGATACAGAGTAAAGCTCCCTCTACACTGTCCCATCAAACACACCCAGGGCAGGTACAGCACGGGTTAGATACAGAGTAAAGCTCCCTCTACACTGTCCCATCAAACACTCCCAGGACAGGTACAGCACGGGTTAGATACAGAGTAAAGCTCCCTCTACACTGTCCCATCAAACACTCCCAGGGCAGGCACAGCACGGGTTAGATACAGAGTAAAGCTCCCTCTACACTGTCCCATCAAACAGTCCCAGGGCAGGTACAGCATGGGTTAGATACAGAGTAAAGCTCCCTCTACACTGTCCCCATCAGACACTCCCAGGGCAGGTACAGCACAGGTTAGATACAGAGTAAAGCTCCCTCGACACTGCCCCATCAAATACTCCCAGGACAGGTACAGCACGGGTTAGAGACAGAGAAAAGCTCCCTCTACACTGTCCCATCAAACACTCCCAGGGCAGGTACAGCACAAGTTAGATACAGAGTAAAGCTCCCTCTACACTGTCCCCATCAAACACTCCCAGGGCAGGTACAGCACGGGTTAGATACAGAGTAAAGCTCCCTCTACACTGTCCCATCAAACACTCCCAGGGCAGGTACAGCACGGGGTTAGATACAGAGTAAAGCTCCCTCTACACTGTCCCATCAAACACTCCCAGGGCAGGTACAGCACGGGGTTAGATACAGAGTAAAGCTCCCTCTACACTGTCCCATCAAACACTCCCAGGGCAGGTACAGCACGGGGTTAGATACAGAGTAAAGCTCCCTCTACACTGTCCCATCAAACACTCCCAGGGCAGGTACAGCACGGGGTTAGATACAGAGTAAAGCTCCCTCGACACTGTCCCATCAAACACTCCCAGGGCAGGTACAGCACGGGTTAGATACAGAGTCAAGCTCCCTCTACACTGTCCCATTAAACACTCCCAGGGCAGGTACAGCACGGGTTAGATACAGAGTAAAGCTCCCTCTACACTGTCCCATCAAACACTCCCAGGACAGGTACAGCACGGGTTAGATACAGAGTAAAGCTCCCTCTACACTGTCCCCATCAAACACTCCCAGGGCAGGTACAGCACGGGGTTAGATACAGAGTAAAGCTTCCTCGACACTGTCCCATCAAACACTCCCAGGGCAGGTACAGCACGGGTTAGATACAGAGTAAAGCTCCCTCTACACTGTCCCATCAAACACTCCCAGGGCAGGTACAGCACGGGTTAGATACAGAGTAAAGCTCCCTCTGCACTGTCCCCATCAAACACTCCCAGGGCAGGTGCAGCACGGGTTAGATACAGAGTAAAGCTCCCTCTACACTGTCCCATCAAACACTCCCAGGGCAGGTTCAGCACGGGGTTAGATACAGAGTAAAGCTCCCTCTACACTGTCCCATCAAACACTCCCAGGGCAGGTACAGCACGGGTTAGATAGAGTAAAGCTCCCTCTACACTGTCCCATCAAACACTCCCAGGGCAGGTACAGCACGGGTTAGATACAGAGTAAAGCTCCCTCTACACTGTCCCATCAAACAGTCCCAGGACAGGTACAGCACGGGGTTAGATACAGAGTAAAGCTCCCTCTACACTGTCCCATCAAACACTCCCAGGGCAGGTACAGCACGGGTTAGATACAGAGTAAAGCTCCCTCGACACTGTCCCCATCAAACACTCCCAGGGCAGGTACAGCACGGTTTAGATACAGAGTAAAGCTCCCTCTACACTGTCCCCATCAAACACTCCCAGGGCAGGTACAGCATGGGTTAGATACAGAGTAAAGCTCCCTCTACACTGTCCCATCAAACGCTCCCAGGGCAGGTACAGCACGGGTTAGATACAGAGTAAAGCTCCCTCTACACTGTCCGATCAAACGCTCCCAGGACATGCACAGCACGGGGTTAGATACAGAGTAAAGCTCCCTCTACACTATCCCCATCAAACACTCCCAGGGCAGGTACAGCACGGGGTTAGATACAGAGTAAAGCTCCCTCTACACTGTCCCATCAAACACTCCCAGGGCAGGTACAGCACGGGTTAGATACAGAGTAAAGCTCTCTCTACACTGTCCCCATCAAACGCTCCCAGGGCAGGTACAGCACGGGTTAGATACAGAGTAAAGCTCCCTCTACACTGTCCCCATCAAACACTCCCAGGGCAGGTACAGCACAGGGTTAGATACAGAGTAAAGCTCCCTCTACACTGTCCCCATCAAACGCTCCCAGAGCAGGTACAGCACGGGTTAGATACAGAGTAAAGCTGCCTCTACACTGTCCGATCAAACGCTCCCAGGACATGTACAGCACGGGGTTAGATACAGAGTAAAGCTCCCTCTACACTATGCCCATCAAACACTCCCAGGGCAGGTACAGCACGGGGTTAGATACAGAGTAAAGCTCCCTCCACACTGTCCCATCAAACACTCCCAGGGCAGGTACAGCACGGGTTAGATACAGAGTAAAGCTCCCTCTACAGTGTCCCCATCAAACGCTCCCAGGGCAGGTACAGCACGGGTTAGATACAGAGTAAAGCTCCCTCTACACAGTCCCCATCAAACACTCCCAGGGCAGGTACAGCACAAGTTAGATACAGAGTAAAGCTGCCTCCACACTGTCCCGTCAAACACTCCCAGGGCAGGAACAGCGCGGGGTTAGATACAGAGTAAAGCTCCCTCTACACTGTCCCATCAAACACTCCCAGGGCAGGTACAGCACGGGTTAGATACAGAGTAAAGCTCCCTCTGCACTGTCCCCATCAAACACTCCCAGGGCAAGTACAGCACGGGTTGGATACAGAGTAAAGCTCCCTCTACACTGTCCCCATCAAACACTCCCAGGGCAGGTACAGCACAGGTTAGATACAGAGTAAAGCTGCCTCGACACTGTCCCGTCAAACACTCCCAGGGCAGGTACAGCACGGGGTTAGATACAGAGTAAAGCTCCCTCTACACTGTCCCATCAAACACTCCCAGGGCAGGTACAGCGCAGGTTAGATACAGAGTAAAGCTGCCTCTACACTGTCCCGTCAAACACTCCCAGGGCAGGTACAGCACGGGGTTAGATACAGAGTTAAGCTCCCTCTACACTGTCCCATCAAACACTCCCAGGGCAGGTACAGCACGGGTTAGATACAGAGTAAAGCTCCCTCTACACTGTCCCCATCAAACACTCCCAGGGCAGGTACAGCACGGGTTGGATACAGAGTAAAGCTCCCTCTACACTGTCCCCATCAAACACTCCCAGGGCAGGTACAGCACGGGGTTAGATACAGAGTAAAGCTCCCTCTACACTGTCCCATCAAACACTCCCGGGGCAGGTACAGCACGGGTTAGATACAGAGTAAAGCTCCCTCTACACTGTCCCATCAAACACTCCCAGGACAGGTACAGCACGGGTTAGATACAGAGTAAAGCTCCCTCTACACTGTCCCCATCAAACACTCCCAGGGCAGGTACAGCACAGGTTAGATACAGAGTAAAGCTGCCTCTACACTGTCCCGTCAAACACTCCCAGGGCAGGTACAGCACGGGGTTAGATACAGAGTAAAGCTCCCTCTACACTGTCCCATCAAACACTCCCAGGGCAGGTACAGCACGGGTTAGATACAGAGTAAAGCTCCCTCTACACTGTCCCCATCAAACACTCCCAGGGCAGGTACAGCACGGGTTGGATACAGAGTAAAGCTCCCTCTACACTGTCCCCATCAAACACTCCCAGGGCAGGTACAGCACGGGGTTAGATACAGAGTAAAGCTCCCTCTACACTGTCCCATCAAACACTCCCGGGGCAGGTACAGCACGGGTTAGATACAGAGTAAAGCTCCCTCTACACTGTCCCATCAAACACTCCCAGGACAGGTACAGCACGGGGTTAGATACCGAGTAAAGCTCCCTCTACACTGTCCCATCAAACACTCCCAGGGCAGGTACAGCACGGGTTAGATACAGAGTAAAGCTCCCTCTACACTGTCCCCATCAAACACTCCCAGGGCAGGTACAGCATGGGTTAGATACAGAGTAAAGCTCCCTCTACACTGTCCCATCAAACGCTCCCAGGGCAGGTACAGCACGGGTTAGATACAGAGTAAAGCTCCCTCTACACTGTCCGATCAAACGCTCCCAGGACATGCACAGCACGGGGTTAGATACAGAGTAAAGCTCCCTCTACACTATCCCCATCAAACACTCCCAGGGCAGGTACAGCACGGGGTTAGATACAGAGTAAAGCTCCCTCTACACTGTCCCATCAAACACTCCCAGGGCAGGTACAGCACGGGTTAGATACAGAGTAAAGCTCTCTCTACACTGTCCCCATCAAACGCTCCCAGGGCAGGTACAGCACGGCTTAGATACAGAGTAAAGCTCCCTCTACACTGTCCGATCAAACGCTCCCAGGACATGCACAGCACGGGGTTAGATACAGAGTAAAGCTCCCTCTACACTGTCCCCATCAAACACTCCCAGGGCAGGTACAGCACAGGTTAGATACAGAGTAAAGCTCCCTCTACACTGTCCCATCAAACACTCCCAGGGCAGGTACAGCACGTTAGATACAGAGTAAAGCTCCCTCTACACTGTCCCCATCAAACACTCCCAGGGCAGGTACAGCACAGGTTAGATACAGAGTAAAGCTCTCTCTACACTGTCCCATCAAACACTCCCAGGACAGGTACAGCACGGGTTAGATACAGAGTAAAGCTCCCTCTACACTGTCCCATCAAACACTCCCAGGGCAGGTACAGCACGGGTTAGATACAGAGTAATGCTCCCTCTACACTGTCCCCATCAAACACTCCCAGGGCAGGTACAGCACGGGTTAGATACAGAGTAAAGCTCCCTCTACACTGTCCCCATCAAACACTCCCAGGGCAGGTACAGCACGGGTTAGATACAGAGTAAAGCTCCCTCTACACTGTCCCATCAAACACTCCCAGGGCAGGTACAGCACGGGGTTAGATACAGAGTAAAGCTCCCTCTACACTGTCCCATCAAACACTCCCAGGGCAGGTACAGCACGGGGTTAGATACAGAGTAAAGCTCCCTCGACACTGTCCCATCAAACACTCCCAGGGCAGGTACAGCACGGGTTAGATACAGAGTAAAGCTCCCTCTACACTGTCCCATCAAACACTCCCAGGGCAGGTACAGCACGGGTTAGATACAGAGTAAAGCTCCCTCTACACTGTCCCATCAAACACTCCCAGGACAGGTACAGCACGGGTTAGATACAGAGTAAAGCTCCCTCTACACTGTCCCCATCAAACACTCCCAGGGCAGGTACAGCACGGGGTTAGATACAGAGTAAAGCTCCCTCGACACTGTCCCATCAAACACTCCCAGGGCAGGTACAGCACGGGTTGGATACAGAGTAAAGCTCCCTCTACACTGTCCCATCAAGCACTCCCAGGGCAGGTACAGCACAGGGTTAGATACAGAGTAAAGCTCCCTCTACACTGTCCCATCAAACACTCCCAGGGCAGGTACAGCACGGGTTAGATACAGAGTAAAGCTCCCTCTACACTGTCCCATCAAACACTCCCAGGGCAGGTACAGCACAGGGTTAGATACAGAGTAAAGCTCCCTCTACACTGTCCCCATCAAACACTCCCAGGGCAGGTACAGCACGCGTTAGATACAGAGTAAAGCTCCCTCTACACTGTCCCCATCAAACACTCCCAGGGCAGGTACAGCATGGGTTAGATATAGAGTAAAGCTCCCTCTACACTGTCCCCATCAAATACTCCCAGGGCAGGTACAGCACGGGTTAGATGCAGAGTAAAGCTCCCTCTACACTGTCCCCATCAAACACTCCCAGGGCAGGTACAGCACAGGGTTAGATACAGAGTAAAGCTCCCTCTACACTGTCCCATCAAACACTCCCAGGACAGGTACAGCACGGGGTTAGATACAGAGTAAAGCTCCCTCTACACTGTCCCATCAAACACTCCCAGGGCAGGTACAGCACGGGTTAGATACAGAGTAAAGCTCCCTCGACACTGTCCCCATCAAACACTCCCAGGGCAGGTACAGCACAGGGTTAGATACAGAGTAAAGCTCCCTCTACACTGTCCCATCAAACACTCCCAGGGCAGGTACAGCACGGGTTAGATACAGAGTAAAGCTCCCTCTACACTGTCCCATCAAACACTCCCAGGGCAGGTACAGCACCGGTTAGATACAGAGTAAAGCTCCCTCTACACTGTCCGATCAAACGCTCCCAGGACATGTACAGCACGGGGTTAGATACAGAGTAAAGCTCCCTCTACACTATCCCCATCAAACACTCCAGGGCAGGTACAGCACGGGGTTAGATACAGAGTAAAGCTCCCTCTACACTGTCCCATCAAACACTCCCAGGGCAGGTTCAGCACAGGTTAGATACAGAGTAAAGCTGCCTCTACACTGTCCCGTCAAACACTCCCAGGGCAGGTACAGCACGGGGTTAGATACAGAGTAAAGCTCCCTCTACACTGTCCCATCAAACACTCCCGGGGCAGGTACAGCACGGGTTAGATACAGAGTAAAGCTCCCTCTACACTGTCCCATCAAACACTCCCGGGGCAGGTTCAGCACGGGGTTAGATACAGAGTAAAGCTCCCTCTACACTGTCCCATCAAACACTCCCAGGGTAGCTACAGCACGGGTTAGATACAGAGTAAAGCTCCCTCTACACTGTCCCATCAAGCACTCCCAGGGCAGGTACAGCACGGGTTAGATACAGAGTAAAGCTCCCTCTACACTGTCCCATCAAACACTCCCAGGGCTGGTACAGCATGGGTTAGAGACAGAGTAAAGCTCCCTCTACACTGTCCCCATCAAACACTCCCAGGGCAGGTACAGCACGGGTTAGATACAGAGTAAAGCTCCCTCTCCACTATCCCATCAAGCACTCCCAGGGCAGGTACAGCACGGGGTTAGATACAGAGTAAAGCTCCCTCTACACTGTCCCATCAAACACTCCCGGGGCAGGTACAGCATGGGTTAGATACAGAGTAAAGCTCTATCTACACTGTCCCATCAAACACTCCCAGGGCAGGTACAGCACGGGGTTAGATACAGAGTAACGCTCCCTCTACACTGTCCCATCAAACACTTCCGGGGCAGGTACAGCACGGGTTAGATACAGAGTAACGCTCCCTCTACACTGTCCCCATCAAACACTCCCAGGGCAGGTACAGCACGGGTTAGATACAGAGTAAAGCTCCCTCTACACTGTCCCATCAAACACTCCCAGGGCAGGTACAGCACGGGTTAGATACAGAGTAACGCTCCCTCTACACTGTCCCCATCAAACACTCCCAGGGCAGGTGCAGCACGGGTTAGATACAGAGTAAAGCTCCCTCTGCACTTAATCTCAGAGGTCCCCTGCGTTCCAACAGTAACAGAACAATTTATCCCCTACAACAGCAATCCTTGTGGCTATTTTACCCAGACCGCTTCATGCCAACTGTGCGTCGGCGATTAATAGTATAGCAGACTGAAAAACAGAACCCTGAAAACCCTTTGCCTGATGCTTGTTTTTGGTGGGCAGGGAAGGGGGAAAATAACGGGAGAACAAGGATTGCAGGTGCGAACCCTGAGTCCCGCCACGCTCTAGTGGAAGACAGCATCGCTCTGCCAAACCCACAACAGTGGTCTATTCAACACCTGATGGGTAACTGGGTATTGATCTACCGGTGCTGTGTTCAATCTACTCCTGTAAACAGACTATTATAACGGGGCTAAAAGGGTTAAATGATGAGGACAGGTTGCATAGACTGGGCTTGTATTCCCTCAAGTATAGAACATAGGGTGCACTAATTGAGGCGTTTAAGACGATTAAAGGATTCAATCGGCTAGATAAGAACATCAGAATTAGGAGCAGGAATCGGCCATTCAGCCCATCGAGCCTGCTCCGCCATTTAATGAGATCAGGGCTGATCATCCAAATTCAGTCCCCTGTCCCTGCCTTCTCCCCATATCCCTTGATCCCTTTAGCCCTAAGAAATATATCCAACTCCTTCTTGAATATATTTAATGAATTGGCCTCAACTGCCTTGTGTGGTAGAGAATTCCACAGGTTCACCACTCTCTGGGTGAAGAAATTCCTCCTCATCTCTGTCCTAAATGGCTTACCCCTTATCCTTAGACTGTGACCCCTGGTTCTGGACTCCCCCGCCATCGGGAACATCCTTCCTGCATCTAGTCTGTCTAGTCCTGTTAGAATTTTATAAGTTTCAATGAGATCCCCTCTCATTCTTCTAAACTCCAGCGAGTATAAGCCCAATCAACCCAATCTCTCCTCATACGTCATTCCTGCCATCCCAGGTATCAGTCTGGTGAATCTTCGCTGCACTCTCTCCATGGCAAGAACATCCTTCCTCAGATAAGGCGACCAAAACTGCACACAATACTCTAGGTGTGGTCTCACCATTTAATCACTCTTCCCTTCCACCCGATCACAGACCTTTCCCTTTTGATCTTTTCCTCCCCCCTCCCTTTCCCTGCCGCTGTATTTGCCTAAAACCCGTTACATCTCGAACATTTCACAGTTCTGAGGAAGGGTCATCGAGCTGAAACGTTAACTCTTGTTTCTCTCTCTCCACAGATGCTGCCTGACCGGCGGAGTATTCCTGGCACTTTCTGTTTATATTTCAGTCCTGATCGAATTGAATGGTGGAACATGGCTCGAGGGGCCGAACGGCCTCCGCCTGTCCTTGTTGAGCGTTTCGGAGCACACTGATCCAGCCGTCGGTAGAGAGACCGCAGAGATTTGAGTTTCCTGTTCCAGATAGACTTTACTTCTGCAAACTGCCTCCAAATTCTTCCTCTACCGCGCCCACCTCCCCCCACACCTTCATTTTTATAAGGTCATAAATTAAACCTGAAAAAGTACTTGGAAATTTATTTCAAATCTAAAACAACAAAGAAAAGGCTGCAAAACTGTACCACGTTACACACACCAATTAAAGTGTGTAACTTGCACACTAGAGTGTGACGCACGCTGTGATTTTAAATAGAAAGACAGACTCGCGTCTCTCCAGTGCCTTTCACGACCACCGGACGTCCCAAAGCCCTTCACAGCCAATGAAGGACTTTTTTCGAAGTGTGGTCACTGTTGTAATGTGGGAAACGTGGCAGTCAATTTGCGCACAGCAAGCTCCCACAAACAGCAATGTGATAAATGACCAGATCATCTGTTTTAGTGATGTTGGTTGAGGGATAAATATTGGCCCCAGGACACCGGGGAGAACTCCCCCCTGCTCTTCTTCGAAAGAGTGCCATGGGATCTTTTACGTCCACCCAAGAGAGGACAGACGGGGGCCTCGGTTTAACGTCTCATCCCGAAAGACGGCAGCTCCGACAGTGCAGCGCTCCCTTAGTACCGTCCCTGACAGTGCGGAGCACCCTCAGTACTGCCCCTCCGACAGTGCGGCGCGCCCTCAGTACCGCCCCTGACAGTGCGGCGCTCCCTCAGTACCGCCCCTCCGACAGTGCGGCGCTCCCTTAGTACCGCCCCGCCGACAGTGCGGCGCTCCCTCAGTACTGCCCCTCCGACAGTGCGGCGCTCCCTCAGTACCGCCCCTGACAGTGCGGAGCACCCTCAGCACTGCCCCTCCGACAGTGCGGCGCTCCCTCAGTACCGCCCCTCCGACAGTGCGGCACTCCCTCAGTACTGCCCCTCCGACAGTGCGGCGCTCCCTCAGTACTGCCCCTCCGACAGTGCGGCGCTCCCTCAGTACCGCCCCTCTGACAGTGCGGCGCTCCCTCAGTACCGCCCCTCCGACAGTGCGGAGCACCCTCAGTACCACCCCTCCGACAGTGCGGCGCTCCCTCAGTACTGCCCCTTCGACAGTGCGGCGCTCCCTCAGTGCCGCCCCTCCGACAGTGCGGCACTCCCTCAGTACCGTCCCTCCGACAGTGCGGCGCTCCCTCAGTACCGCCCCTCTGACAGTGCGGCGCTCCCTCAGTACCGCCCCTCCGACAGTGCGGAGCACCCTCAGTACCACCCCTCCGACAGTGCGGCGCTCCCTCAGTACTGCCCCTTCGACAGTGCGGCGCTCCCTCAGTGCCGCCCCTCCGACAGTGCGGCGCTCCCTCAGCACTGGGAGTGTCAGCCTAGCTTTGTGTGCTCAAGTCCCTGGATATAAATAGGCAAAAAAATAATAAAAATTGAAGGAGGACCAGGAAATCTCCTGTTGGTCAACCAGTGCAACAGTTCTGAACCCTGGCGGACCAGCACGAGGTCTACAGGCCTCTGTTCATCGGCGGCTAGCCACCTCCTTCCCCTGCCTGCTGTGTATACACTACCTTTACGGGGTGACGATCTTTCGAATAAGGCGGCCGGGTGCAGTAACTTTTCCGCCCATCTTTTAAGTTTGATTGTCCAGGACTTCCTACCCATAGCACTTTTGACATTTGAGCTTGCATTATGACTAGAATAAGATAGGCCATGATATCCACCTCCAGTCTGGTGCGGAGTTACTCCCGCTTGCGGCTGACACGCCTGGGTCCCGGGGTCTGAAGGCTCGGAGATGCTCTTCTCCAGCTGCTGTAAAGGTTGCTGAGGAGGCAAGAGCAAAGGGTGGTTAGAAAACGGCCGCGGACCTTGAACCATGGGCGCCCTGCCGCGGTCGCCAAGTTCTAAGGATAAGGGGTAAGCCATTTAGGACAGAGATGAGGAGGAATTTCTTCACCCAGAGAGTGGTGAACCTGTGGAATTCTCTACCACAGAAGGCAGTGGAGGCCAATTCATTAAATATATTCAAGAAGGAGTTGGATATATTTCTTAAGGCTAAAGGGATCAAGGGATATGGAGAGAAGGCAGGGACAGGGTACTGAGTGTGGATGATCAGCCATGATCTCATTAAATGGCGGAGCAGGCTCGAGGGGCCGAATGGCCGACTCCTGCTCCTATCTTCTATGTTTCTATGAGTTAACATCCGCAAGGGGAGGACAGCCGATATCTGGGGGGAAAACAAATTCGGGATGAAGAGGGAAGGTCACCCCAGAAACGTCTCGTTCAACTCTGGTCACGGCACAGTTAGGCCAGCAGCTTTGGAGAAAGTCACAGGAAGGAAAACTCAATTATTTCCCCTCTACGCCAAACCCAAAAGCGCTGCGGGAAATGAAAGGCCAAAGCGAGCCGCGCTTGGCCAGGGAAGGCCCCCCACCCTGGTTCCATCCCCGGTCTGCGCCGTGTTAAGCCGGGGCAGCGGCAGCGGCGCGACAACTGGCTCCATTCGGCGCCTTGGGCTAGAGCGAGGTAAAAGAATCAGCCAGTGGGCTCCTGCGCCTGATCGCTATCCAGCGACCACCTGCTGGAAAGGTGGCGGGATCAGGCGAGAAGAGGCCACGATGCACCCCACGGCCGAAGAGCCCGCCCCCGATCAGGGTTTGGGTTCACACGTCAAGAGGGATTGACGTAAGAAAACTACTAGGCACTTGGTCGGAGTATTAAACAAGGCTTTAATCAACTGTTTTACAACATGGCGGTCTAGTTGTGTCCTTCACTAGTTCCTGTTAAGGAATGTCCTGCGCAAGCTGGGCCCGTGCCCGAGTATTTATACTCTCCCTGGACAGCGCCACCAGCAGGCCCACTATTATTTAATAAGTCATTTTCACATGAATGACAAGATTCATGTCAGGGGGTATGGTAGTACAGTGGTTCTGTTACCGGACTAGTAATCCAGAGGCCTGGACTAATGATCCCGAGGCGCAAGTTCAAATCCCACCACGGCAGCTGGGGAATTTACATTCACGTTCATTCAATAAATCTGGAATTAAAAAATCAGTAATGGGTGACCATGAAACTACCGGATTGTCGTAAAAACCCATCTGGTTCACTAATGCCCTTTAGGGAAGGAAATCTACCGTCCTGACCCGGTCTGGCCGGTATGTGACTCCAGACCCACAGCAATGTGTGGTTGACTCTTAATTGCCCTCTGAAATGGCCGAGCGAGCCACTCAGTTGCACCAAACTGCTACGACACACCTCAGGGACTGCAGCGGCTCAAGAAGGCGGCACACCACCACCTTCTCAAGGGCAATTAGGGATAGGCAATAAATGCTGGCCTTCCCAGCAACGCCCACATCCCGTGAATGAATTTTTAAAAAAAAGAACGGAAGAGAGGCAAGGTCGCAGAGGGCGGACGGAGCCTCACTCCAGCGAGAGTCGGTACAGGACAGGATACAGACGAAGATCGACTCGAGAACGATTCAGCGGCCGCTCCACTCACCTTCTCCACCAGAGCAGTGGACGAACACGTGACGAACGCGGCACCCGGGTCCTTGACGGCCGCGCCCGCGGGCGGGGTCGACGCCAGCTCGTGCGGCGGGCAGTGAAGGGTCTGCTCCTCCGATTCCGAGGGTTCCCGATGGGGCGGGGGTGTCTCCGGGTCTGGCGTGGCGGCCTCGGGGGTCTCCTCCGCCGCCGGCGTTTCACTGGAGGACGCCGAGCGGGGCGAGTCGGCGCCCGGCGGGACGGGCTCGCGCGGGCCCTCGGGCTGCCCCCCGTGCTCCTGGTACAGCAGCGTGCGGAGCTTCTCGTCCAGGGTCTTGATGCGGTTGTCGGCGAAGTCCACCTTGGGGGGCCCCTCGCTGTCCGACTCGGGCACGGAGGACGGCTGCGCAGCGCTCTGCTGGGGCGACTGCGCCTGGAGGCTGGCGGGGGGGCCGTGACCCTCCAGCGGGAGGGCGCAGGACGACGGCGAGGGTTCAGGAGCTGCCTCGGGCGGTGGCGGGGGTTTGGCAGCCTGTCGGAGGTCGAGGGGCGCAGAGCCGGGCTGGGAGGCCAGGGTTGCTGGCGGACGGGATAACCCGCTTGGGTCGGTTGCGGCGCATTCGTCGCAGCAGGAGGACGTGGTCGAGGAGCTGCAGAACGTCAAGCTGCAGGAGGGTGTCGCGGGCTGGTCAGGCTGAGCCGGGGCAGTAATTGAACAGTCGAGTGGGATTTGATTGACGTCTTCCAAAGAGTTTGAGGTTGTCAAATGGATCATTTCTTGGCTTTGGTGTTCTGCATCTGTGAAGATCACCAGAGAAAGCAGAATTAAATTCAGGACAACTGGGGTCAGATTCCATCCATTCAACTCAGGAACCTGCATTCAAATCCAGCCCAGATGTAGGGGCAGGAATTCTCTTCAGCTGGCAAGGTCTTGTGTGAAATGAGACTGGGGTCTGTCTAAATCTACGTCCAGATGGGTATCAGCCCGCAGCCAAAAAGCTGCCACTAATTCAGCATCTTTTGGCCACAGACTGGCTGGTGCGAGAATTGGAAAATCTTTACACTGGTGCATCAAGGGCTACCCGCCTGAGGCTGGAGTTGAGGCAAATTGCTGTACCTGCCCTGGGAGTGTTTGATGGGACAGTGTAGAGGGAGCTTTACTCTGTATCTAACCCGTGCTGTACCTGCCCTGGGAGTGTTTGATGGGGACAGTGTAGAGGGAGCTTTCCTCTGTATCTAACCCGTGCTGTACCTGCCCTGGGAGTGTTTGATGGGGACAGTGTAGAGGGAGCTTTACTCTGTATCTAACCCGTGCTGTGCCTGCCCTGGGAGTGTTTGATGGGACAGTGTAGAGGGAGCTTTACTCTGTATCTAACCCGTGCTGTACCTGCCCTGGGAGTGTTTGATGGGACAGTGTAGAGGGAGCTTTACTCTGTATCTAACCCGTGCTGTGCCTGCCCTGGGAGTGTTTGATGGGACAGTGTAGAGGGAGCTTTACTCTGTATCTAACCCGTGCTGTACCTGCCCTGGGAGTGTTTGATGGGGACAGTGTAGAGGGAGCTTTACTCTGTATCTAACCCGTGCTGTACCTGCCCTGGGAGTGTTTGATGGGACAGTGTAGAGGGAGCTTTACTCTGTATCTAACCCGTGCTGTACCTACCCTGGGAGTGTTTGATGGGGGCAGTGTAGAGGGAGCTTTACTCTGTATCTAACCCGTGCTGTACCTGCCCTGGGAGTGTTTGATGGGACAGTGTAGAGGGAGCTTTACTCTGTATCTCACCCCATGCTGTACCTGCCCTGGGAGTGTTTGATGGGGGCAGTGTAGAGGGAGCTTTACTCTGTATCTAACCCGTGCTGTACCTGCCCTGGGAGTGTTTGATGGGACAGTGTAGAGGGACCTTTACTCTGTATCTAACCCGTGCTGTACCTACCCTGGGAGTGCTTGATGGGACAGTGTAGAGGGAGCTTTACTCTGTATCTAACCCGTGCTGTACCTGCCCTGGGAGTGTTTGATGGGGGCAGTGTAGAGGGAGCTTTACTCTGTATCTAACCCGTGCTGTACCTGCCCTGGAAGTGTTTGATGGGACAGTGTAGAGGGAGCTTTACTCTGTATCCAACCCCGTGCTGTACCTGCCCTGGGAGTGTTTGATGGGACAGTGTAGAGGGAGCTTTACTCTGTATCTATCCCGTGCTGTACCTGCCCTGGGAGTGTTTGATGGGGACAGTGTAGAGGGAGCTTTACTCTGTATCTAACCCGTGCTGTACCTGCCCTGGGAGTGTTTGATGCGACAGTGTAGAGGTAGCTTTACTCTGTATCTAACCCATGCTGTACCTACCCTGGGACTGTTTGGTGGGACAGTGTAGAGGGAGCTTTACTCAGTTTCTAACTCCATGCTGTACCTGCCTTGGGGGTGTTTGATGGGGACAGTGTAGAGGGAGCTTTACTCTGTATCTAACCCCGCACTATACCTGCCCTGGGAGTGTTTGATGGGACAGTGTAGAGGAAGCTTTACTCTGTATCTAACCCCGCACTGTACCTGCCCTGGGAGTGTTTGATGGGACAGTGTAGAGGGAGCTTTACTCTGTATCTAACCCGTGCTGTACCTGTCCTGGGAGTGTTTGATGGGACAGTGTAGAGGGAGCTTTACTCTGTATCTAACCCGTGCTGTACCTGCCCTGGGAGTGTTTGATGGGGACAGTGTAGAGGGAGCTTTACTCTGTATCTAACACCGTGCTGTACCTGCCCTGGGAATGTTTGATGGGACAGTGTAGATGCAGCTTTACCCTGTATCTAACCCCGTGCTGTACCTGCCCTGGGAGTGTTTGATGGGACAGTGTAGAGGGAGCTTTACTCTGTATCTAACCCGTGCTGTACCTGCCCTGGGAGTGTTTGATGGGGACAGTGTAGAGGGAGCTTTACTCTGTATCTAACCCGTGCTGTACCTGCCCTGGGAGTGTTTGATGGGACAGTGTAGAGGGAGCTTGACTCTGTATCTAACCCGTGCTGTACCTGCTCTGGGAGTGTTTGATGGGGACAGTGTAGAGGGAGCATTGCTCTGTTTCTAACCCGTGCTGTACCTGCCCTGGGAGTGTTTGATGGGACAGTGAAGAGGGAGCTTTAATCTGTATCTAACCCATGCTGTACCTGCCCTGGGAGTGTTTGATGGGGACAGTGTAGAGGGAGCTTTACTCTGTATCTAACACCGTGCTGTACCTGCCCTAGGAATGTTTGATGGGACAGTGTAGAGGGAGCTTTACTCTATCTTTTCAGGCGGAGTGGTGGACAATAGGAAGTGGGGCAGAAGTTGGAAGAGGTGAGCAAAGGATACCTGAAAGAAGTTTTGAGCGCTTTTCAAAAGGAGTGGACAGAGCACTCGTGCGGCAGAAAGGTTTAGGAAGAGAATCTCAGCGCACAAGGACATGAGCACTCTGCCGCAGGTGGTGGGGCAGGGAGGGGAAAGAGAGCACAAGGTAAACCAAAAGTTACCCGCCAATGTCACACGCAGCCATGTCACCCCATCACACACACACACAAACTTAGAAGAGGGGGCCCAACAATCCCGGTACCAGCTCACTGCAAGAGTTATCCACTTCGCCCCATTACTTTTGCCCTCTCCCCTTTGGGCCCATTGGGCAGAAGTCGGCTCGGTGATAGAGTTATCCACTTAGTCCCGTTTCAAATATTCATCCACTTCCTTTTTACAAGCCATCACGGATTCTGCGTCTGTTCAAGGTAGGGCATTCCATTTCCCGACAGCCCTCTAAGTATAAAAACATCTCTGCTGACCTCTCTCTTCCTGCTTTCAGTGCCAACCGTAAATTTGTGACCTCTAGCTACCAACTGACCTACAGTTCCCCCCCGCACCCCGAAACCGAGCGAAATCCGCAGCCCCTCCATCAGTCTGAAATTAATACACTTGAGCTCATCCGGAACTCGGCTGCCCCGTGTTCTAACTCGCACCGAGTCCCGTTCACCCATCACCCCTCCTGTGCTTGCTGACATACACTGGCTCCGAGTTAATCAACGCCTCGATTTAAAAATTCTCATCCTCGTGTTCAAATCCCTCCTCGTCCCCGCCCCCACCTCTGTAACCTCCTCCAGCCCCTACAACCCTCCCTATCTCTGTAACCTCCTCCAGCCCCTACAACCCTCCCTATCTCTGTAACCTCCTCCAGCCCCTACAACCCTCCCTATCTCTGTAACTTCCTCCAGCCCCCTACAACCCTCCCTATCTCTGTAACCTCCTCCAGCCCCTACAACTCTCCCTATCTCTGTAGCCTCCTCCAGCCCCTACAACCCTCCCTATCTCTGTAACCTCCTCCAGCCCCTACAACCCTCCCTATCTCTGTAACCTGCTCCAGCCCCTACAACTCTCCCTATCTCTGTAGCCTCCTCCAGCCCCTACAACCCTCCCTATCTCTGTAACCTCCTCCAGCCCCTACAACCCTCCCTATCTCTGTAACCTCCTCCAGCTCCCTACAACCCTCCCTATCTCTGTAACCTCCTCCAGCCCCTACAACCCTCCCTATCTCTGTAACCTCCTCCAGCCCCTACAACCCTCCCTATCTCTGTAACCTCCTCCAGCCCCTACAACCCCTCCCCATCTCTGTAACCTCCTCCAGCCCCTACAACCCCTCCCCATCTCTGTAACCTCCTCCAGCCCCTACAACCCTCCCGATCTCTGTAACCTCCTCCAGCCCCTACAACCCTCCCTATCTCTGTAACCTCCTCCAGCCCCTACAACCCTCCCTATCTCTGTAACCTCCTCCAGCCCCGACAACCCCTCCCCACCTCTGTAACCTCCTCCAGCCCCTACAACCCTCCGAGATCTCCGCACTCCTCCAATTCCAGCCTCTTCAACATCCCCCGATTTCCATCGCTCCACCATTGGCGGCCGTGCCTTCAGCCGCCAGGGCCCCGAGCTCTGGAATTCCCTCCCTAAACCTCTCCGCCTCTCTCTCCTCCTTTAAGCCACTCCTTAAAACTTCCCTCTTAGACCAAGCGTTTGGTCACCGGTCCAAATGGAGGAAGTGCAGCGAAGATTCACCAGACTGATACCTGGGATGGCAGGAATGACGTATGAAGAGAGATTGGGTCGATTGGGCTTATACTTGCTGGAGTTTAGAAGAATGAGAGGGGATCTCATTGAAACTTATAAAATTCTAACAGGACTAGACAGACTGGATGCAGGAAGGATGTTCCCGATGGCGGGGGAGTCCAGGACCAGGGGTCACAGTCTAAGGATAAGGGGTAAGCCATTTAGGACAGAGATGAGGAGGAATTTCTTCACCCAGAGAGTGGTGAACCTGTGGAATCCTCTACCACACAAGGCAGTTGAGGCCAATTCATTAAATATATTCAAGAAGGAGTTAGATATATTTCTTAAGGCTAAAGGGATCAAGGGATATGGGGAGAAGGCAGGGACAGGGCACTGAATTTGGATGATCAGCCATGATCTCATTGAATGGCGGAGCAGGCTCGAGGGGCCGAATGGCCTACTCCTGCCCCTACCTTCTATGTTTCTATGTCCCTACTATCTCCTTCTGTGGCTTGGTGTCAGACTGCGAGGTGCCCTGGAACGTTTCCCGATGCTGTATAAATGGGAGCGCTTCACCAACTAAACACAACAAGCCACCCCGGGCAGAGTGGGGGATTCGAAGCGCCGTTCAACTGGGCTGACCCGGGGGTGGGGGTTTTTGCGCGCTCCTTACCGGCCTCGGGCTGGGGCTGCGGACCCGGCGGCGGGTCCGCCTGTCCGTCCACCTCGCGGCTCTTTATCTTCTGGTTGATGAAAAATCTCCAGCGGCCGACGGAGGAGGAGTGCGGGGCGACTTCACCTGAAAACACACAAGGGGGATTGCCGAGTGAAGCCAGCGAGAGAGAGACACACACACACGCACACACGATCAGCACAGAGTCACTTCATCTTCTCCCCTCTCTACCGCCCTACCTCCAATCCCCCCCACAAAGGCTGGGGCTCATCGCGGGTCAACAGCGAGCGCCCGCTCGGTCGCATGGCGGACAGAAGCCCCCTTCCGCCTGCTTTCCTTCCCTCCTCTTCCGAAGAGTGGCCGTCGTGTTCCAGAGTATCGGCGGGCTGTTCGAAGGGGGGGGCGGCGGGGCAGCACAGCAGCCAAGTCTGAACCCTGATCCCCGCCCAGCGTCCGCACCCGCGCGTTTCCTCACGCAACTCCGCGGCCCGGCAATTCAAGCAGCCCCCGCCGTCGGGCTTGGTGAACTCCGCACAGGCCAAGGCCGGGGGGTGGATGGCGGGGTGGGGAGAACCTGAAACCCGGTCCAGGGAGCTCCGTGCAACCCCCACCCCGAGCGATGCCTTGAACCACAGGGACAAACCAGACAGAAAGATGTCAACCGTCTTATATAGGTGTGTGTGTGTGTGTGTATATGAGTAAAATGAGAGAACTGCCCTTACTTATAATCACAATGGTCGCCGTCGTGACACTCTAACCCGCGACGGTGGGGGATGGGGGGGCGGGGGGTTGGGGACTGAGCCGGTGTCCGACACTTCGAAGGTTTGATTCGACAGTACTCACCGCTCGTCTGAGAGAGTGCTTGGCTCATCTGTAACTGCTCTGCACCTACGTGCTAAACCCACAGAAAAACAAAGATTAACATCCAAGCCAGCAGCCGAAATCAAGCTCGCTTTTCCTAAAAGACGGCCCACCTAGGGTGGGCGGGGGAGAAAGGCGGAATCCCCCACCCCCCTCCCAGACTGCCTCCTCTCCTCTCCTCTTGCGAAGCGCCAACAGCCCCCGGGAGCTGCCACGCCACGCACCCGCCATTCTTCAGCTGTCACAGGAGGGTATTTGGCACTTATTTTGCGGGCGCGAGGGGAGGAGGGAAAAAGAGAAGAGAGCGTCTGCAGCCAAGATTAATGCGGCTCGAACATGGAGAGCAGACGCTCGCTCGCACGGCGATCGGGAGCCAGACCCTGGGCTGAAACTTTCCCACCTTTAGCACAGGGGGTGCAAAGGTGTCGTTGCCTGCCACCACTCCAGGTGATACCAGTTTACTCAAAACACACCCGGATCCAGCAACTGCCGCAGTCAAAGATCCCACTAACACTGACTGGAAAGGGCCACGCAACAAAGAGATACCAGAAGGCGACCTGTCACACGTCAAGAGCAAGAACCTCTAGGAGAGGAGGCGGCGGGAGGGGCAGGAAATTAGCAATAAAATTTTAAAAATAGAATGGAAAGGAAAATAAAAAGCAATGAAACAGGTACAGCACGGGTTAGATACAGAGTAAAGCTCCCTCTACACTGTCCCATCAAACACTCCCAGGGCAGGTACAGCACGGGTTAGATACAGAGTAAAGCTCCCTCTACACTGTCCCATCAAACACTCCCAGGGCAGGTACAGCACGGGTTAGATACAGAGTAAAACTCCCTCTACACTGTCCCATCAAACACTCCCAGGGCAGGTACAGCACGGGTTAGATACAGAGTAAAACTCCCTCTACACTGTCCCCATCAAACGCTCCCAGGGCAGGTACAGCACGGGTTAGATACAGAGTAAAGCTCCCTCTACACTGTCCCCATCAAACACTCCCAGGGCAGGTACAGCACGGGTTAGATACAGAGTAAAGCTCCCTCGACACTGTCCCATCAAACACTCCCAGGGCAGGTACAGCACAGGTTAGATACAGAGTAAAGCTCCCTCTACACTGTCCCATCAAACACTCCCAGGGCAGGTACAGCACGGGTTAGATACAGAGTAAAGCTCCCTCTACACTGTCCCCATCAAACACTCCCAGGGCAGGTACAGCACGGGTTAGATACAGAGTAAAGCTCCCTCGACACTGTCCCATCAAACACTCCCAGGGCAGGTACAGCACGGGTTAGATACAGAGTAAAGCTCCCTCTACACTGTCCCATCAAACACTCCCAGGGCAGGTACAGCATGGGGTTAGATACAGAGTAAAGCTCCCTCTGCACTGTCCCATCAAACACTCCCAGGTCTGGTACAGCACGGGGTTAGATACAGAGTAAAGCTCCCTCTGTACTGTCCCCATCAAACACTCCCAGGGCAGGTACAGCATGGGTTAGATACAGAGTAAAGCTCCCTCTGCACTGTCCCATCAAGCACTCCCAGGGCAGGTGCAGGACGGGTTAGATACACAGTAAAGCTCCCTCAACACTGTCCCCATCAAACACTCCCAGGGCAGGTACAGCACGGGTTAGTTGGAGTAAAGCT
Source organism: Somniosus microcephalus (assembly GCF_052327205.1). NCBI lineage: Eukaryota > Metazoa > Chordata > Chondrichthyes > Squaliformes > Somniosidae > Somniosus > Somniosus microcephalus. Next base: position 29,051,729 of record NW_028225185.1, read on the forward strand.
CCCTCTACACTGTCCCCATCAAACACTCCCAGGGCAGGTACAGCACGGGTTAGATACAGAGTAAAGCTCCCTCTACACTGTCGCATCAAACACTCCCAGGGCAGGTACAGCACGGGTTAGATACAGAGTAAAGCTCCCTCTACACGGTCCCATGAAACACTCCCAGGGCAGGTACAGCACGGGTTAGATGCAGAGTAAAGCTCCCTCTACACTGTCCCCATGAAACACCCACAGGGCAGGCACTGCACGGGTTAGATGCAGAGTAAAGCTCCCTCTACACTGTCCCATCAAACACTCCCAGGGCAGGTACAGCACGGGTTAGATACAAAGTAAAGCTCCCTCTACACTGTCCCATCAAACACTCCCAGGGCAGGTACGGCACGGGTTAGATAGAGTAGAGCTCTCTCTACACTACACCAACATTTTGCCTCAGCTCCAAGCTCAGAAAAGCACCATTAGCAACCTTTCTATTTCCGCTGGCGAGCTGGGCTCGTTTTTGTGCTCGGGACAATGCCGCAGGGATGATAGACTGCCCGAGGCTCGCTTCCTGAGGGACCTGCACAGGTGTCACATAGAGGGTTGTCCTATGATGAGAGATTGAGTAGATTGGGCCGATACTCTCTGGAGTTTAGAAGAATGAGAGGTGATCTCATTGAAACCTATAAGATTCTGAGGGGGGATTGACAGGGTAGATGCTTCGTAGCAAGAGGGTTTGAGTACAGGAACAAGGATGTGTTGCTACAGTTGTACAGGGCCTTGGTGAGACCGCACCTTGAGTATTGTGTGCAGTTTTGGTCGCCTTACCTGAGGAAGGACGTTCTTGCCATGGAAGGAGTGCAGCGAAGATTCACCAGACTGATACCTGGGATGGCAGGAATGACGTATGAGGAGAGATTGGGTCGATTGGGCTTATACTCACTGGAGTTTAGAAGATTGAGAGGGGATCTCATCGAAACTTATAAAATTCTGTCAGGCCTGGACAGACTAGATGCAGGAAGGATGTTCCCGATGGCAGGGGAGTCCAGAACCAGGGGTCACAGTCTAAGGATAAGGGGTAAGCCATTTAGGACTGAAATGAGGAGAAATTTCTTCACCCAGAGAGTGGTGAACCTGTGGAATTCTCTGCCACAGAGGGCGGTGGAGGCCAGTTCATTAAATATATTCAAAAAAGAGTTGGATATATTTCTTAAGGCTAAAGGGATCAAGGGATATGGGGAGAAGGCAGGGACAAGGTACTGAATTTGGATGATCAGCCATGATCTCATTGAATGGCGGAGCAGGCTCGAAGGGCCGAATGGCCAACTCCTGCTCCTATCTTCTATGTTTCTATGCTGAGAGGTTGTTTCCCCCTGGCTGGAGAGTCTAGAACCAGGGGTCACAGTCTCAGGGTAAGGGGTCGGCCATTTCGGACTGAGATGAGGAGGAATTTCTTCACTCAGAGGGCGGTGAATCTTTGGAATTCTCTGCCCCAGAGGGCTGTGGAGGCTCAGTCGTCGAGTATATTCAAGGCTGAGATCGAGAGATTTTTGGACTCTCGGGGAATCGAGGGATATGGGGATCGGGCGGAAAAGTGGAGTTGAGGTCGAAGATCAGCCGTGATCTTATTGAATGGCGGAGCAGGCTCGAGGGGCCGAATGGCGGACTCCTGCTCCTAATTCTTATGTCGCCTGGGATCAGCTGGTCGCACTCCCAGTCAAATCATAAATATTTGAGCACTTGAAACGCCATGGTTGGGGAGCCTATGTTAAAGGAGCCGGATAAATACAAGTGGCAAATGGAATTTAACCCTGAAAAGTGTGAGGTGATGCGTTTTGGGAGGACTAACAAGGCAAGGGAATACACAATGAATGGTAGGACCCTAGGAAGGACAGAGGATCAGAGGGACCTTGGTGTGCATGTACATAGATCCCTGAAGGCAGCAGGACAGGTAGATAAGGTGGTTAAAAAGGCATATGGGATACTTGCCTTCATTAGCCGAGGCATAGAATACAAGAGCAGGGAGGTTATGATGGAGCTGTACAAAACACTAGTTAGGCCACAGCTGGAATACTGTGTGCAGTTCTGGTCGCCACACTATAGGAAGGATGTGATTGCATTGGAGAGGGTGCAGAGGAGATTCACCAGGATGTTACCTGGGCTGGAGCGCTTCAGCTATGAGGAGAGACTGGACAGGCTGGGGTTGTTTTCCTTGGAGCAGAGAAGGCTGAGGGGGGGAACCTGATTGAGGTATACAAAATTATGAGGGGCATAGATAGGGTAGATAGAAAGGAACCTTTCCCCTTTGTAGAGGGGTCAATAACCAGGGGGCATAGTTTCAAGGTAAGGGGCAGGAGGTTTAGAGGGGATTTGAGGAAGAACTTTTTCACCCAGAGGGTGGTTGGAATCTGGAACTCACTGCCTGAAAGGGTGGTAGAGGCAGGAACCCTCACAACATTCAAGAAGCATTTAGATGAGCACTTGAAACGCCATAGCATACAAGGCTACGGACCAAGTGCTGGAAAATGGGATTAGAATAGACGGGGCTTGATGGCCGGCGCGGACACGATGGGCCAAAGGGCCTCTTTCTGTGCTGTATAACTCTATGACTTTATTGAGTGTTCAAATCCTACTCTCGGGACTGCACCGCGTTATCTCGGCACTTCTCTCAGAGGAAACACAAAACCCAGGCCCTCTCCGCCTGCAGGTTTAAAAGCTCCCGTGGCTCCGTTCGCAGTGCACGGAGCTCGTCCAGTTCCCTGGCCAACGCGCCTCCTTCCACCAACACCGGGTACAACAGATTAACGGCGCCATTTATGGGATCTTGCCGTGCGAAAAATTGGCTGCTGGGTTTAGCGACATAACAGTGGCCGCCCTTCAAAAAGGAATTCATTGGCTGCAACACAGTTTGGGGGAGTGATAAGGTGCGACATAAAGGCAGGTTCTTTATTCTCAGGATGTCTCACTTCACAATTATACAGATGTGTGTGTGTGTGTGTGTGTGTGTGTGTGTGTGTGTGTGTGTCTCTCTCTCCGCCTCCTGTGTGTCTTTCTCTCACTTTCTCAAGAGGCATGAACCCGGTTTGTTACAAGTACAAAGAGAATCCATCGGATTTCGAGATGGGCCCCTTTTGGCAACCCGGGAAGAGGCGGTTTAAGTCAGGAGGTGAAACGACAACCCATTTGGGACTTACCACACTGCCGCTGGTGTCGGACTGGCCTGGGTCCGCTGGGGGGTGATGGGCAGCAACGTCCGTCCCTCGCTCGCCCTCCGACAGGTTTCGCAGAATCTCTTGGGAATTTGCAATAATGGCCCTCATTTCTTCAATAAATTTCAGCTTCTGAATCTCCAACATGAAATTGTTTTCCACCTGCCGCGAGGGGAATAAAAATACGGAACGAGTTAGCCCCCGGCACAAAACGGGCAGGAGGAGCCTCGGACTGCCGCATGGAGTGGCAGCAAGCCCCTCGGCGTCCGAGATCCCCCCACACTGAGGAGAGGGAGAGAGGGAGAGAGAGAGGCAGAGAGAGAGAGAGACAGAGAGAGAGAGAGAGAGAGAGAGAGAGAGAGAGAGACAGAGAGAGAGAGAGAGACAGAGACAGAGAGACAGAGAGAGAGAGAGACAGAGAGAGAGAGACAGAGAGAGACAGAGAGAGACAGAGAGAGAGGGACAGAGAGAGAGAGAGACAGAGAGAGAGACAGAGAGAGAGACACAGAGAGAGAGAGAGAGACAGAGAGAGAGAGAGAGACAGAGAGAGAGACAGAGAGAGAGACAGAGAGAGAGAGAGAGACAGAGAGAGAGAGACAGAGAGAGACAGAGAGAGACAGAGAGAGAGGGACAGAGAGAGAGAGAGAGAGAGACAGAGAGAGACAGAGAGAGAGACACAGAGAGAGAGAGAGAGACAGAGAGGGAGAGAAAGAGACAGAGACAGAGAGAAAGACAGGGAGAGAGGGGAAAGGAGAAAAAGTCACCAATGAAGCACCGATCTACCTTGCCGGCCGTGGCCGACCCGCTGTGGAGCTGCAGCGTTTTCGGTTTCGATCGGACGTTCAGACGCTGCACGTACTCACCATGTAGACAGCGATATCTTCTGGGTCATCTCCATCCACATCAAATTTGAAGGTCACCATTTTGTTGTTGTGTGTCTCCAGCTGGCACTCCACCATGTTGTCGCCCACATTCGACACCTGTCAGAGGGGGCAGCAAGTCGTCGTTACACACTGCAGGCGTACGTGCGCACGCGCACATGTGTGTGTGAGATACGGCTTCAAAGCCTCCACCTGTACTAATTTTGCACTGGTCTGACCCCCACCACTGCCCCCCCCCCTCCCCCATTACTTCACACAGCAAGCCCTAGATTTTGGGGCATTGTAGGGAATGGGGTCGACCGTGTGCCCTGCACGTTACATAGAAAAATAGGAGCAGGAGTCGGCCATTTGGCCCTTCGAGCCTGCTCTGCCATTCAGTATGATCATGGCTGATCCTCTATCTCAATACCATATTCCCGCTCTCTCCCCATACCCCTTGATGCCTTTTGTGTCTAGAAATCTATCTATCTCCTTCTTAAATATATTCAGCGACTGAGCCTCCACAGCCTTCTGTGGTAGAGAATTCCACAGGTTCACCACCCTGAGTGAGGAAATTTCTCCTCATCTCAGTCCTAAATGTCCTACCCCGTGTCCTGAGACTGGCCCCTCGTTCTAGACCCCCCCAGCCAGGGGAAACATCCTCCCTGCATCCAGTCTGTCTAGCCCTGTCAGAATTTTATATGTTTCAATGAGATCCCCTCTCATTCTTCTAAACGCTAGTGAATACAGGCCTAGTCGACGCAGTCTCTCCTCATACGACAGTCCTGCCATCCCAGGAATCAGTCTGGTGATCCTTCGCTGCACTCCCTCTATGGCAAGTATATCCTTTCTTAGGTAAGGAGAACAAAACTGCACACAGTACTCCAGGTGTGGTCTCACCAAGGCCCTGCACAACTGTAGTAAGACATCCTTGCTCCTGTACTCAAATCCTCTTGCAATGAAGGCCAACATACCATTTGCCTTCCTAACTGCTTGCTGCACCTGCATGTTTGCTTTCAGTGACTGGTGTACAAGGACACCCAGGTCCCTCTGTACATCAACATTTCCCAATCTATCACCATTTAAATAATACTCTGCCTTTCTGTTTTTCCTACCGAAGTGGATAACTTCACATTTATCCACGTTATACTGCATCTGCCACGTATTTGCCCACTCACTCAACTTGTCTAAATCGCCTTGAAGCCTCTTTGCATCCTCCTCACAACTCACAATCCCACCCAGTTTCGTGTCGTCGGCAAACTTGGAAATATTAAAATTTGGTTCCTGACATGAATCAGTCATTCATGAAAGAAAGACTTATGAAACAATACTGAGCGGCCTACGGGTGGCACTGTCCAGGGAGAGTATAAATACTCGGGCACGGGCCCAGCTTGCGCAGAACATTCATTAACAGGAACTAGTGAAGGACACAACTAGACCTCCATGTTGTAAAACAGTTGATTAAAGCTTTGTTTAACGCTTAGACCGAGTGCCTAGTAGTTTTCTTACGTCAGTTCCCTCATCCAAAGTTGCACAGGGATCACCCGAGCCAGGTCCCGACACTGCAGCCAAGGCAAACCTCCTGCTGATTCCAAAACAGGGCATCGGACCAGTGCTCTCCGGAGGTTTGATGGACAGCGCCGGGTGTAACCCAGGATCCCCACCCCCCCCAGGTCCTTCTGGAGACTCTCAGGAAAATGCAGAAGCCAGAGATCTCGTTCCCGGAGCGAGGGCAGGTCGAGCAGGGGTTGCCACGCGGGGCTGTTCTCTCTCGCACCCCTGTAGCGGGTCAGCTCAAGTATCGACGTCAGCAGTGGGCGCCGTCTATATTCCCCTCAACAACAACAACTTGCATTTATCCAGCACCTTTAACGTAGGAAAACATCCCAAGGCGCTTCACAGGAGCGTAAATCAGACAACATTGAGACACCGAGCCACATAAGGAGATATCAGGGACAGGCGACCAAAAGCTTGGGTCAAAGAGGTCAGTTTTAAGGAGCGTCTTAAAGGGGGAGAGAGAGGCGGAGAGGTTTAGGGAGGGAATTCCAGAGCTTAGGGCCCTGGCGCGGTCGCCAATGGTGGAGTGATGGAAATCGGGGGGATGCTCAAGAGGCTGGAATTGGAGGAGTGCGGAGATCTCGGAGGGTTGTAGGGGCTGGAGGAGGTTACAGAGATCTCGGAGGGTTGTAGGGGGCTGGAGGAGGTTACAGAGATAGGGAGGGTTGTAGGGCTGGAGGTGGTTACAGAGATAGGGAGGGTTGTAGGGGCTGGAGGAGGTTACAGAGATAGGGAGGGTTGTAGGGCTGGAGGTGGTTACAGAGATAGGGAGGGTTGTAGGGGCTGGAGGAGGTTACAGAGATAGGGAGGGTTGTAGGGGCTGGAGGAGGTTACAGAGATAGAGAGGGGTGTAGGGGCTGGAGGAGGTTACAGAGATAGGGAGGGTTGTAGGGGCTGGAGGAGGTTACAGAGATAGGGAGGGTTGTAGGGGCTGGAGGTGGTTACAGAGATAGGGAGGGTTGTAGGGGCTGGAGGAGGTTACAGAGATAGGGAGGGTTGTAGGGCTGGAGGTGGTTACAGAGATAGGGAGGGTTGTAGGGGCTGGAGGAGGTTACAGAGATAGGGAGGGTTGTAGGGGCTGGAGGAGGTTACAGAGATAGAGAGGGGTGTAGGGGCTGGAGGAGGTTACAGAGATAGGGAGGGTTGTAGGGGCTGGAGGAGGTTACAGAGATAGGGAGGGTTGTAGGGGCTGGAGGAGGGTACAGAGATAGGGAGGGGTGTAGGGGCTGGAGGAGGTTACAGAGATAGGGAGGGGTGTAGGGGCTGGAGGAAGTTACAGAGATAGGGAGGGTTGTAGGGGCTGGAGGAGGTTACAGAGATAGGGAGGGTTGTAGGGGCTGGAGGAGGTTACAGAGATAGGGAGGGTTGTAAGGGCTGGAGGGGGTTACAGAGATAGGGAGGGTTGTAGGGGCTGGAGGAGGTTACAGAGATAGGGAGGGTTGTAAGGGCTGGAGGAGGTTACAGAGATAGGGAGGGTTGTAGGGGCTGGAGGAGGTTACAGAGATCTCGGAGGGTTGTCGGGGCTGGAGGAGGTTACAGAGATAGGGAGGGGGGGCGACGAGGCCATTGCAGGATTTGAAGACGAGGATGGAGAATTTTAAGATCGAGGCCTTGCTGGACAGGGAGCCAATGTTGGTCAGTGAGCACAGGGGGTGATGGGCGAACCGAAAGGGCTGGGGTTGGGCGGGGTGGAGCTGGACAACCTAATGCTCTGGCAATCCAACAGGCCAAGACTGGCGGAGATACTCCCTGCACGGTCAAAGGCCCAATTGTTATGATGGGGAGGAGCCGAGCGATGGCCAGCACTTCTCCCCGGATTTATCCCATAAACTAGGCTTGCAGTCCCTGGAATATCCACGGTTAAGGGATAACTTGTTTGAGGCTTTTTGGATTTTGAAAAGAATTGATGGGGTAGCTGGAGAGAAAGTATTTCCTCTGCTGGGGGAAGTCAAGGACAAGGGGTCAGAACCTTAAAATCAGAGCCAGGCCGTTTCAAGAGAGAAGTTGGGAAACATTTCTTCACGCGGAGTGCGGTAGTAGAGTGGAAATCTCAGTGGATACGAGCTCAATTAATCATTTTTAAACGGAGATCGATAAGATTTTTTGCCGGTCAAGAGTATAAAAGGATACGGAATGAAGCCGTGATCTCGGTGAATGGCGTAGCAGGCTGGAGGGGCTCCTCCTGTTCCTGTGTGTCAGATGTGGCTCAGTGGGTAGCAACCTCGCCTCCGAGTCAGAAGGTTGTGGGTTCAAGTCCCGCTCAAGAGACTCGAGCACAAAAATCTAGGCTGACACCAACAGTGCAGTACTGAGGGAGCGCCGCACTGTCGGAGGGGCGGTACTGAGGGAGCGCCGCACTGTCGGAGGGGCGGTACTGAGGGAGCGCCGCACTGTCGGAGGGGCGGTACTGAGGGAGCGCCGCACTGTAGGAGGGGCGGTACTGAGGGAGCGCCGCACTGTCGGAGGGGCGGTACTGAGGGAGCGCCGCACTGTCGGAGGGGCGGTACTGAGGGAGCGCCGCACTGTCGGAGGGGCGGTACTGAGGGAGCGCCGCACTGTCGGAGGGGCGGTACTGAGGGAGCGCCGCACTGTCGGAGGGGCGGTACTGAGGGAGCGCCGCACTGTCGGAGGGGCGGTACTGAGGGAGCGCCGCACTGTCGGAGGGGCGGTACTGAGGGAGCGCCGCACTGTCGGAGGGGCGGTACTGAGGGAGCGCCGCACTGTCGGAGGGGCGGTACTGAGGGAGCGCCGCACTGTCGGAGGGGCGGTACTGAGGGAGCGCCGCACTGTCGGAGGGGCGGTACTGAGGGAGCGCCGCACTGTCGGAGGGGCGGTACTGAGGGAGCGCCGCACTGTCGGAGGGGCGGTACTGAGGGAGCGCCGCACTGTCGGAGGGGCGGTACTGAGGGAGCGCCGCACTGTCGGAGGTGCGGTACTGAGGGAGCGCCGCACTGTCGGAGGGGCGGTACTGAGGGAGCGCCGCACTGTCGGAGGGGCGGTACTGAGGGAGCGCCGCACTGTCGGAGGGGCGGTACTGAGGGAGCGCCGCACTGTCGGAGGGGCGGTACTGAGGGAGCGCCGCACTGTCGGAGGGGCGGTACTGAGGGAGCGCCGCACTGTCGGAGGGGCGGTACTGAGGGAGCGCCGCACTGTCGGAGGGGCGGTACTGAGGGAGCGCCGCACTGTCGGAGGGGCGGTACTGAGGGAGCGCCGCACTGTCGGAGGGGCGGTACTGAGGGAGCGCCGCACTGTCGGAGGGGCGGTACTGAGGGAGCGCCGCACTGTCGGAGGGGCGGTACTGAGGGAGCGCCGCACTGTCGGAGGGGCGGTACTGAGGGAGCGCCGCACTGTCGGAGGGGCGGTACTGAGGGAGCGCCGCACTGTCGGAGGGGCGGTACTGAGGGAGCGCCGCACTGTCAGAGGGGTGGTACTGAGGGAGCGCCGCACTGTCGGAGGGGCAGTACTCAGAGCGCGCCTGTCTGATGAGACATTAAACCGAGGCCCCGTCTGCTCTCTCAGGTGGACATAAAAGATTTCGAAGAGGAGCAGGGGAGTTGTGTCCGGTGTCCTGGGGCCAATATTTGTCCCTCAATCATCATCAGATCTGGTCATTATCACATTGCTGTTTGTGGGAGCTTGCTGTGCGCAAATAGGCTGTTGCGTTTCCTACCTTGCAACAGCGACCGCACTTCAAAAAAATGACTTCATCGGCCGTGAAAGGTGCTGCAGAAATGCAAGTCTGTCTTTCTTTGTGACTGGGTACGAACGGCAATAAATCCCTGCTTTGCTTGTAACCAGGATGAGGCAACCCGCGATTATTACCTGCAGGACAGTCAGCTGGAACTTGGTCGACTTATCCGGCCGGTCCCGTGCGCACGACGACCTCCTCGGTTGGGACTTCTGGGGCTTGTCAGGCTTTCCGTTCCCAACGTCGCTGCCGTTGGCCGCCTCTTTCGTCACGTCAGGAGCCGCGCTGAAGAAATGAGAGGGGGGGGGGGAAAAACAACAAAAACTGGTCTAAGCGCGAGTCTCTAAAACAAGCAGCGGGAAACGGTGGCATAGCGGTTACATTACGGGACTCGCGATCCAGAGACGCGGGTTCAAGTCCCACCTCGGCAGCTGGGCAATTTAAATTCAGCTGACTAAATAATGGAGGATTTGGTCGCATGAATTTTTTTTTTTTTTTTAAAGTTGTTAGGTTTTATTTAAGTTAAATAGTTAACAAGAGTGTATCTTCTGGTTAACTAGAGATTGTGGTGGTTAATAAAAACCGCACCGGCGCAGCACGATGAGAGTTTGCCTGCTGCTATGGTTGGCAGAGGGAGGGATTAAATACGTCTCAGAACCGTTTGCCAGAGCAGGTCACTAGAGTTTAGAAGAATCTCTCACTGAAACGTATAAAATTCTTAGGCTTGACAGGGTAGATGCTGAGAGGCTGTTTCCCCCCTGGCTGGAGAGTCTTGAACCAGGGGTCACAGTCTCAGGATAAGGGGTCGGCCATTTAGGACTGAGATGAGGAGGAATTTCTTCACTCAGAGGGCGGTGAATCTTTGGAATTCTCTGCCCCAGAGGGCTGTGGAGGCTCAGTCGTTGAGTATCGAGAGATTTTTGGGAAGTAAGGGAATCGAGGGATATGGGGATCGGGCGGGAGAGTGGAGTTGAGGTCGATGATCAGCCCTGAGCTTATTGAATGGTGGAGCAGGCTCGAGGGGCCGAATGGCCGACTCCTGCTCCTAATTCTTGTGTTCTTCTGTCACCAATTCTAATTTTCACAACAGCCTGGATACGAAGGAACAATCGCACTGAAACATACAGGGGGTCCCGGGGGGGGCTGCATCGCCACTGGTTTTTAAAAGCATTCCTACCCAAGAGGATCTTGCATCTGGCTCGTTGGTCGCTGGGATTCAGGAGTCGCATGGTGGGACGTAGCCTGCAAACGGTCAGGAAAGATAAGAGAGACGAATTATTCGTACGTTGCACAGTGAAGAGTTAAACCTCAGTGAAAGAAATAAGCTGGAAATGTAACAGCAATAAGTGCGAGAAGACAAAGCACGGGCCTAGAAATTCATCTGGGGCGGCACTGGATTGGTAGGTGACGAGAGGCGTTATTTCAGCATGTTGCAATCTATCCCTGGTGGGTCAGGTAATTCTCGCTCTCGCTCTCTCTCTCTCTCCCCCTGCGCGCAGGGAGATGGATCAAAGTGCGAAAAGTTGAACACAGGTTTGTTTGAAAGTGTGCAAACACATCCAAGAAAAGGAAATCCGAACCCCAGTTGTTAGATATTAATGTCTATGTCGGAGGTTTTTCCAACGTGTGTTCAGGAACACCCTGCAAACAGCGACACCCACCCGGGGACCTCCTGCAATCAGTGACACCCACCCGGGGACCCCTTGCATTCAGTGACACCCACCCGGGGACCCCCTGCAATCAGCGACACCCACCCGGGGACCCCCTGCAAACAGCGACACCCACCCGGGGACCCCTTGCAATCAGTGACACCCACCCGGGGACCCCCTGCAATCAGCGGCACCCACCCGGGGACCCCCTGCAAACAGCGACACCCACCCGGGGACCCCCTGCAATCAGTGACACCCACCCGGGGACCCCCTGCAATCAGTGACACCCACCCGGGGACCCCCTGCAATCAGCGACACCCACCCGGGGACCCCCTGCAAACAGCGACACCCACCCGGGGACCCCTTGCAATCAGTGACACCCACCCGGGGACCCCCTGCAATCAGCGGCACCCACCCGGGGACCCCCTGCAAACAGCGACACCCACCCGGGGACCCCCTGCAATCAGTGACACCCACCCGGGGACCCCTTGCAATCAGTGACACCCACCCGGGGACCCCCTGCAATCAGTGACACCCACCCGGGGACCCCTTGCAATCAGTGACACCCACCTGGGGACCCCCTGCAATCAGTGACACCCACCCGGGGACCCCTTGCAATCAGTGACACCCACCCGGGGACCCCTTGCAATCAGTGACACCCACCTGGGGACCCCCTGCAATCAGTGACACCCACCCGGGGACCCCTTGCAATCAGTGACACCCACCCGGGGACCCCCTGCAATCAGCGACACCCACCCGGGGACCCCCTGCAATCAGCGACACCCACCCGGGGACCCCCTGCAATCAGTGACACCCACCCGGGGACCCCCTGCAATCAGTGACACCCACCCGGGGACCCCCTGCAAACAGCGACACCCACCCGGGGACCCCCTGCAATCAGCGACACCCACCCGGGGACCCCCTGCAAACAGCGACACCCACCCGGGGACCCCTTGCAATCAGTGACACCCACCCGGGGACCCCCTGCAATCAGCGGCACCCACCCGGGGACCCCCTGCAAACAGCGACACCCACCCGGGGACCCCCTGCAATCAGTGACACCCACCCGGGGACCCCTTGCAATCAGTGACACCCACCCGGGGACCCCCTGCAATCAGTGACACCCACCCGGGGACCCCTTGCAATCAGTGACACCCACCTGGGGACCCCCTGCAATCAGTGACACCCACCCGGGGACCCCTTGCAATCAGTGACACCCACCTGGGGACCCCCTGCAATCAGTGACACCCACCCGGGGACCCCTTGCAATCAGTGACACCCACCCGGGGACCCCCTGCAATCAGCGACACCCACCCGGGGACCCCCTGCAATCAGCGCCACCCACCCGGGGACCCCCTGCAATCAGTGACACCCACCCGGGGACCCCCTTGCAAACAGCGACACCCACCCGGGGACCCCCTGCAATCAGTGACACCCACCCGGGGACCCCCTGCAATCAGTGACACCCACCCGGGGACCCCCTGCAAACAGCGACACCCACCCGGGGACCCCCTGCAATCAGCGACACCCACCCGGGGACCCCCTGCAAACAGCGACACCCACCTGGGGACCCCCTGCAAACAGCGACACCCACCTGGGGACCCCCTGCAATCAGTGACACCCACCCGGGGACCCCCTGCAATCAGCGACAACCACCCGGGGACCCCCTGCAAACAGCGACACCCACCCGGGGACCCCCTGCAATCAGTGACACCCACCCGGGGACCCCCTGCAATCAGTGACACCCACCCGGGGACCCCCTGCAATCAGTGACACCCACCCGGGGACCCCTTGCAAACAGCGACACCCACCCGGGGACCCCCTGCAATCAGTGACACCCACCCGGGGACTCCCTGCAAACAGTGACACCCACCCGGGGACCCCCTGCAATCAGCGACACCCACCCGGGGACCCCCTGCAAACAGCGACACCCACCCGGGGACCCCCTGCAAACAGCGACACCCACCCAGGGACCCCCTGCAAACAGCGACACCCACCTGGGGACCCCCTGCAAACAGCGACACCCACCCGGGGACCCCCTGCAAACAGCGACACCCACCCGGGGACCCCCTGCAAACAGCGACACCCACCCGGGGACCCCCTGCAATCAGCGACACCCACCCGGGGACCCCCTGCAATCAGTGACACCCACCCGGGGACCCCCTGCAATCAGTGACACCCACCCGGGGACCCCCTGCAATCAGTGACACCCACCCGGGGACCCCCTGCAATCAGCGACACCCACCCGGGGACCCCCTGCAAACAGCGACACCCACCCGGGGACCCCCTGCAATCAGTGACACCCACCCGGGGACCCCTTGCAAACAGCGACACCCACCCGGGGACCCCCTGCAATCAGTGACACCCACCCGGGGACCCCCTGCAATCAGTGACACCCACCCGGGGACCCCCTGCAATCAGCGACACCCATCCGGGGACCCCCTGCAAACAGCGACACCCACCTGGGGACCCCCTGCAAACAGCGACACCCACCTGGGGACCCCCTGCAATCAGTGACACCCACCCGGGGACCCCCTGCAAACAGCGACACCCACCCGGGGACCCCCTGCAATCAGTGACACCCACCCGGGGACCCCTTGCAAACAGCGACACCCACCCGGGGACCCCCTGCAATCAGTGACACCCACCCGGGGACCCCCTGCAATCAGTGACACCCACCCGGGGACCCCCTGCAAACAGCGACACCCACCCGGGGACCCCCTGCAATCAGCGACACCCACCCGGGGACCCCCTGCAAACAGCGACACCCACCTGGGGACCCCCTGCAAACAGCGACACCCACCCAGGGACCCCCTGCAAACAGCGACACCCACCTGGGGACCCCCTGCAAACAGCGACACCCACCCGGGGGCCCCCTGCAAACAGCGACACCCACCCGGGGACCCCCTGCAAACAGCGACACCCACCCGGGGACCTCCTGCAATCAGCGACACCCACCCGGGGACCCCCTGCAATCAGTGACACCCACCCGGGGACCCCCTGCAATCAGTGACACCCACCCGGGGACCCCCTGCAATCAGTGACACCCACCCGGGGACCCCCTGCAAACAGCGACACCCACCCGGGGACCCCCTTTCTAAAATAACAGTACGGTTTTCTTTCATGCAGCGTTAGTAAGGCAACTTATACGGAAAAATACAGAAATCTGGAGATCACAAGAGATCCCATCACGGATACCAAGTGAGCATCAGAAAACTGTCCCAGTCCTCACCCTGAGACACTGCAGAATTCAACCAAACACTCTGCGGGTTTTCACCGACCCTGTCCACAACCGCTGGAACCTTAAAGGTTCTCCTTTGGGGAGGGGAAGAGGTGGAAGGAGTGGCATTTACGACGACACGCGAGAAAGCCGAGGGAACCCTAATTAAGTGCTCGCTCTCGTCCGTCCCCCGGTGCTGTGGTGGAGTCGTACTGACCCGGATGGTCCCGGGTGTGATCCCTAAAACGGAGCGAGTCTCTGGTACTCTCTCCCTCCCAAACACCCTCTGCCTCGTTACCTCTCTCATAGAAACATCGAAGATAGGAGCAGGAGTCGGCCATTCGGCCCCTCGAGCCTGCTCCGCCATTTAATGAGATCATGGCTGATCATCCAAATTCAGTACCCTGTCCCTGCCTTCTCCCCATATCCCTTGATCCCTTTAGCCTTAAGAAATATATCCAACTCCTTCTTGAATATATTTAATGAATTGGCCTCAACTGCCTTCTGTGGTAGAGAATTCCACAGGTTCACCACTCTCTGGGTGAAGAAATTCCTCCTCATCTCTGTCCTCAATGGCTTACCCCTTATCCTTAGACTGTGACCCCTGGTTCTGGACTCCCCGACCATCGGGAACATCCTTCCTGCATCTAGTCTGTCTAGTCCTGTTAGAATTTTATAAGTTTCAATGAGATCCCCTCTCATTCTTCCAAACTCCAGCGAGTATAAGCCTAATCGACCCAATCTCTCCTTATACGTCATTCCTGCCATCCCAGGTATCAGTCTGGTGAATCTTCGCTGCACTCCCTCCATGGCAAGAACATCCTTCCTCAGATAAGGCGACCAAAACTGCGCACAATACTCAAGGTGTGGTCTCACCAAGGCCCTGTACAAGTGCAGCAAGACATCCTTGTTCCTGTACTCGAATCCTCTCGCTACGAAGGCCAACATACCATTTGCCTTCTTAACCACCTGCTGCACCTGCATGCTTACCTTCAGCGACTGGTGCACAAGGACACCCAGGTCTCGTTGCACTTCCCCTTCTCCCAATCTATTGCCGTTCAGATAATAATCTGCCTTCCTGTTTTTGCCACCAAAGTGGATAACCTCGCATTTATCCACATTATACTGCATCTGCCATGCATCTGCCCAATCACCCAACCTGTCCAAATCACACTGGAGTTTTTCGGCATCCTCCGCACAGCACACACGCCCACCCAGCTTTGTGTCATCTGCAAACTTGGAGATATTACATCTAGTTCCCTCGGCTAGATCATTTATATATATTGTGAATAGCTGGGGTCCTAGCACCAATCCATGCGGTACCCCACTAGTCACTGCCTGCCACTCGGAAAAAGACCCGTTTATTCCAACTCTTTGCTTCCTGTCTGCCAACCAGTTCTCTATCCAAGTCAGTACCTTGCCCCCAATCCCATGTGCCTTAACTTTACACGCTAATCTCTTATGCGGGACCTTATCGAAAGCCTTCTAAAAGTCCAAATACACCACATCCACTGGTTCTCCCTTATCTATCCTACCAGTTACATCCTCAAAAAACTCCAGTAGATTAGTCAAGCACAAATTATCTTTTGTAAATCCATGTTGACTTATAAAATTCTAACAGGACTAGACAAACTAGATGCAGGAAGGATGTTCCCGATGGTCGGGGAGTCCAGAACGAGGGGTCACAGTCTAAGGATAAGGGGTAAGCCATTTAGGACAGAGATGAGGAGGAATTTCTTCACCCAGAGAGTGGTGAACCTGTGGAATTCTCTACCGCAGAAGGCAGTAGAGGCCAATTCATTAAATATATTCAAGAAGGAGTTGGATATATTTCTTAAGGCTAAAGGGATCAAGGGATATGGGAAGAAAGCAGGGACAGGGTACTGAAATTGGATGATCAGCCATGATCACATTGAATGGCGGAGCAGGCTCGAGGGGCCGAATGGCCTACTCCTGCTCCTATCTTCTATGTTTCTATGTCCGATCCTGTCACTGTTTTCCAAGTGCTCTGCTATTACATCTTTTACAATGGACTCTAGCATTTTCCCCACTACCGATGTCAGGCTAACCGGTGTGTAATTCCCCGTTTTCTCTCTACCACCTTTTTTGAATAGTGGGGTAACATAGCTACCCTGCAATCCATGGGAACTGTTCCAGAGTCTATAGAATTTTGGATCATTGTGTCACTCTTTGCACCGTGGTGGGGGGGGGGGGGTTCCCAGATTTGACCTCGATTCCATCGCCACTGCATACCTGTGTCTCAATGTCCGCTTGCGCCTGCTGCTTGGCAGGGCTGTCCTGCTGCACCGCAGGGAACTGCGTCGTCGGCACCGGCATCTGAAGAGCTGGAGGCGGCTGCGCCGTGGCCGGCACCTGCAGGTGAGTCTGGGAGCACGCGGGATGCTGCTGGTGCTGCACGGGCGGGTGGAACTGTCCCTGCTGTGGAGCGTGGAGCTGCTGTGCAGGAGCCAGCTGCGCAGTGGGAAACGGCGCTAGTTGCAGAAGCTGGCCCTGCGGGTGATTCGCCGCCGGGGGCTGCGCCGGTTGCTGCTGCTGCTGTGGTTGCACGTGGGCCTGAGGGGCCAGCTGGTACTGGTCTGGCGGAGCCTGGCTCTGGAGCTGAAGGAGCGGCTGATATTGTGGAGGCGGCGCCTGGGCCTGTTGATATTGGGCCTGCTGCAGGTGCTGACCGGGGCCGTGACCCTGCGGGGGCTGCTGATACGGCGCATGAGGCAGAGGCAGTTGCTGGTCTTGGGCCTGGACCTGAGCCGGAGCCTGGGCCGGCTGCTGATATTGCTGGACCTGGGCCTGCTGGTACTGCAGGGCCTGGGCCTGGTGCTGCTGAAACTGCTGGGCCTGGGCCGGCTGCTGAAACTGCTGGGCCTGGGGTTGGGCCGGCTGCTGAAACGGCTGGGCCTGGGCCGGCTGCTGAAACTGCTGGGCCTGGGCTGGGCCGGCTGCTGAAACTGCTGGGCCTGGGCCGGCTGCTGAAACGGCTGGGCCTGGGCCTGGGCCGGCTGCTGAAACTGCTGGGCCTGGGGCTGGGCCGGCTGCTGAAACTGCTGGGCCTGGGGCTGGGCTGGCTGCTGAAACTGCTGGGCCTGGGGCTGGGCCGGCTGCTGAAACTGCTGGGCCTGGGGCTGGCCCTGGGCCGGCTGCTGAAACTGCTGGGCCTGGGCCTGGGGCTGGGCCGGCTGCTGAAACTGCTGGGCCTGGGCCGGCTGCTGAAACTGCTGGGCCTGGGGCTGGGCCGGCTGCTGCTGAAACTGCTGGGCCTGGGCCTGAGGCTGGGCCTGCTGATACTGCTGGGTCTGGGCTGGCTGCTGGGCCTGCTGGTACTGAGGCGCCTGCTGATACTGGGCCTGGGCCACCTGCTGATACTGCTGGGCCTGCTGGTACGGAGGCGCCTGCTGATACTGCTGGTACGGCAGGGCCTGAGGTGCCTGCTGATACTGGGCCTGAGCAGGATGCTGAAACCTCTGGGCTTGCGGAGGGGGCGGATAGGCCTGAAGATGGGCCTGGGCCGGAGGGGGCTGGAAGTACTGCTGGGCCTGCGAGGGCTGCTGATACTGCGGGGCCTGGGCCTGGGTCTGCGGATAGAGCGGGGGCTGGGCCTGGGCCGCCTGCTGATACTGCGGGGGCTGTTGAATTTGTGCCGGGGTTGGAGGCGCCGCTTGCGGCTGTTGTTCCTGCGGGGCCACGTTCTGGAAAGCCAGCTGATGCGGCGGGATCAGGGTCTCGGCGAGCTGCTGCACTGGGGTCTGCACGTACATCGGTGGGTGGAGCGGCACCTGGAAGAGCAGCTGTTGTCCTGGGCACGGCTGTTGCTCCGGCTGCTCCGCAGAAGTCTGGACGTGCATCGGTTGCTGCGGCGCCTGATGCACGGGAGCCGCCGGCTGCTGCTGCACCGGCAGTTGCGTCGGAGCAGGGGCGGCCACTTGCGAGTGCAGCTGCTGCACCGCGTCCTGCAGAGAAGTCTGCTGCTGCTGCTGCAGTGCGGGCATCTGATGGTGGAGTTGGACGCCGGCGGAGGAGAGATTCGCCGACTGCGGGCCGGGGTCCGTCGCTACGTTTGCGGGCGGGATCGCGGACACCCGAGCCTGCGGCGAGACGGCCGGCAACGACTGCGACGGCAGGGCCATTACAGAGGCAGAGGGGGAAGCCCCTAATCCGGTGGGATTGTACTGGGAGATGACAGGGAGGGTCTGAGAGGACTGCACGGGAAGATGCACGTCGCTGCCGTGATGATGGAGGCCGGACGGTTGTCCATTGGAGCTCTATTAAAATAAGGGAAAAAAGGCAGCTTATCATTTTAACTCACAGCAACTGAAATTAATTTGCACACTCAACACCGACTCCTATCGGGCGACAAGTCTACCTGCACTGCCACAAATCCAACATAGGAACAGGAGGCCATTCAGCCCCTCGAGCCTGTTACATTAGGAACAGGAGGAGGCCATTCAGCCCCTGTCGAGCCCGTTACATTAGGAACAGGAGGAGGCCGTTCAGCCCCTCGAGCCTGTTACATTAGGAACAGGAGGAGGCCATTCAGCCCCCTCGAGCCTGTTACATTAGGAACAGGAAGAGGCCGTTCAGCCCCCTCGAGCCTGTTACATTAGGAACAGGAGGAGGCCATTCAGCCCCCTCGAGCCTGTTACATTAGGAACAGGAAGAGGCCGTTCAGCCCCCTCGAGCCTGTTACATTAGGAACAGGAGGAGGCCATTCAGCCCCCTCGAGCCTGTTACATTAGGAACAGGAGGAGGCCATTCAGCCCCTCGAGCCTGTTACATTAGGAACAGGGGGAGGCCATTCAGCCCCTCGAGCCTGTTACATTAGGAACAGGAGGAGGCCGTTAAGCCCCTCTCGAGCCTGTTACATTAGGAACAGGAGGAGGCCGTTCAGCCCCCTCGAGCCTGTTACATTAGGAACAGGAGGAGGCCATTCAGCCCCCTCGAGCCTGTTACATTAGGAACAGGAGGAGGCCATTCAGCCCCCTCGAGCCTGTTACATTAGGAACAGGAAGAGGCCGTTCAGCCCCCTCGAGCCTGTTACATTAGGAACAGGAGGAGGCCATTCAGCCCCCTCGAGCCTGTTACATTAGGAACAGGAGGAGGCCATTCAGCCCCCTCGAGCCTGTTACATTAGGAACAGGAAGAGGCCGTTCAGCCCCCTCGAGCCTGTTACATTAGGAACAGGAGGAGGCCATTCAGCCCCCTCGAGCCTGTTACATTAGGAACAGGAAGAGGCCGTTCAGCCCCCTCGAGCCTGTTACATTAGGAACAGGAGGAGGCCATTCAGCCCCCTCGAGCCTGTTACATTAGGAACAGGAGGAGGCCATTCAGCCCCTCGAGCCTGTTACATTAGGAACAGGAGGAGGCCATTCAGCCCCCTCGAGCCTGTTACATTAGGAACAGGAGGGGGCCGTTAAGCCCCTCTCGAGCCTGTTACATTAGGAACAGGAGGAGGCCGTTCAGCCCCCTCGAGCCTGTTACATTAGGAACAGGAGGAGGCCGTTCAGCCCCCTCGGGCCTGTTACATTAGGAACAGGAGGAGGCCGTTAAGCCCCCTCGAGCCTGTTACATTAGGAACAGGAGGAGGCCGTTCAGCCCCTCGAGCCTGTTACATTAGGAACAGGAGGAGGCCATTCAGCCCCCTCGAGCCTGTTACATTAGGAACAGGAGGAGGCCGTTCAGCCCCCTCGAGCCTGTTACATTAGGAACAGGAGGAGGCCATTCAGCCCCCTCGGGCCTGTTACATTAGGAACAGGAGGAGGCCGTTCAGCCCCTCGAGCCTGCTCCGCCATTCAATTGCTGATCCGCATCTTAACTCCATCCACCCGCCTTAGTTCCGTAACCCTTGATACTCTCGCCCAACAAAAATCTATCAATCTCAGTCTTGAAATTTTCAATTGACCCCCGGCCTCGACAGCTCTTTGGGGGAGAGAGTTCCAGATTTCCACTAGCCTTAGTGTGAAGAAGTGCTTCCTGACATCACCCTAGTTCTAATTTTAAGGTTCTGGACTCTTTTTCACCCCCACCCCCCGCCCCTCCCACCAGGGAGAATAAGCTTCTCTCCATCTACCCCAGCACTTCTTTTTAATCATCTTGGGTCCAAGTACAATATGCTGCTCTTAAATCATATCATTGGGAGTCAAGAAAGAAAACGGTGAGCTGGAAGGAGGTCATGGTACATTAAAGAGCATCAGTCCAGAATGTGCTTGGTTTGTATTTTCCCTTCTCTTCCCCAGTCTCATACTGAACTTAAACATTTTAAAACAGCGTCAGCTGTGGCTCAGTGGGTCTCACTCTCACCTCAGTCAGGAGGTTGTGGGTTCAAGTCCCACTCCAGAGACACGAGCACAAAATCTAGGTCGACACTCCAGTGCAGTACTTAGGGAGCGCCGCACTGTCGGAGGGGCGGTACTGAGGGCGAGCCGCACTGTCGGAGGGGCGGGTACTGAGGGAGCGCCGCACTGTCGGAGGGGCGGTACTGAGGGAGCGCCGCACTGTCGGAGGGGCGGTACTGAGGGAGGGCCGCACTGTCGGAGGGGCGGTACTGAGGGAGCGCCGCACTGTCGGAGGGGCGGTACTGAGGGAGCGCCGCACTGTCGGAGGGGCGGTACTGAGGGAGGGCCGCACTGTCGGAGGGGCGGTACTGAGGGAGCGCCGCACTGTCGGAGGGGCGGTACTGAGGGAGCGCCGCACTGTCGGAGGGGCGGTACTGAGGGAGCGCCGCACTGTCGGAGGGGCGGTACTGAGGGAGCGCCGCACTGTCGGAGGGGCGGTACTGAGGGAGCGCCGCACTGTCGGAGGGGCGGTACTGAGGGAGCGCCGCACTGTCGGAGGGGCGGTACTGAGGGAGCGCCGCACTGTCGGAGGGGCGGTACTGAGGGAGCGCCGAACTGTCGGAGGGGCGGTACTGAGGGAGCGTCGCTCTGTCGGAGGGGCAGTACTGAGGGCGAGCCGCACTGTCGGAGGGGCAGTACTGAGGGCGAGCCGCACTGTCGGAGGGGCGGTACTGAGGGAGAGCCGCACTGTCGGAGGGGCGGTACTGAGGGAGAGCCGCACTGTCGGAGGGGCGGTACTGAGGGAGCGCCGCACTGTCGGAGGGGCGGTACTGAGGGAGCGCCGCACTGTCGGAGGGGCGGTACTGAGGGAGCGCCGCACTGTCGGAGGGGCGGTGCTGAGGGAGCGCCGCACTGTCGGAGAGGCGGTGCTGAGGGAGCGCCGCACTGTCGGAGGTGCCGTCTTTTGGATGAGACGTTAAACCAAGGCCCCGTCTGCCCTCTCAGAGGGACATAAAAGATCCCATAGCACTATTTTGTAGAAGAGCAGGGGAGTTCTCCCCAGTGTCCTGGGGCCAATATTTATCCTTCCACCAACATCACTAAAACAGACGATCTGATCATTATCACACTGCTGTTTGTGAGAGCTTGCTGTGTGCAAATTGGCTGCCGCGTTTCCTACATTACAAGTGACTACACTTCAAAAAGCACTTCATTGGCTGCAGAGAGTTTTGAGACGTCCTGCGGTGGCGAACGGCGCCGGAGAAACGCGAGTCTTTCTTTCCAACACGCGGCTAACGTTGGTGCAGCCTTACCCCGACGGACTGTGGATAGCCGCCCACACCCTGCTGCTGCTGCTGCTGAAGACCCACGGACAGGTGGTGAGACTCCACACTGGAGCCCGACGAGACGTGCTGCATGCCCACGGTCTGCTCGGAGAGGACGGTGTAACCCACGCCGCCCTGGGAGTCGGAACAGACGACAGAACCCAGGCTGTTGTCAGAGACGCTGTCGACTGGGGGGGAAGAGGGAGAGAGAGCAGCCGTTAGCAAGTACTTTGCAGCCTCGCTGCCACAATTCGCCCACAGGAGTCGGCTGAAAATTAGCGGCAACACTTGTGCGAACATCCGTCCGGGTCGACAGCGGGGGTGAAAGGATTTTGTTTATCGAGAGAAGCTGGGGCCCTTTCCTGCAGAGCAGGAACATATTCTGGTCACCACATTACGGGAAGTATGTGATCGCACTGGAGAGGAGATTTATGAGGATGTTGCCAGGACTGGAGAATTTTAGCGATGAGGAAAGATCGGAGAGGCTGGGGTTGTTTTCTCTGGAACAGAGGAGGCTGAGGGGAGATTTAATCGAGGTGTATAAAATGATGAGGGGGTCCTGGATAGAGTGGATAGGAAGGACCTATTTCCCTGAGCAGAGAGGTCAGTAACCAGGGGGGGGCAGAGATTTAAAGTCATTGGGAGAAGGATTAGAGGGGAGTTGAGGAGAACTTTCTTCACCCAGAGGGTGGTGGGGGTCTGGAACTCACTGCCTGAAAGGGTGGTCGAGGCAGAAACCCTCATCACATTTAAAAAGTACTTGGATACGCACTCGAAGCGCCGTAACCCACAGGGCTACGGACCGAGAGCTGGACAGTGGGATTAGGCTGGAGAGCTCTTTGTCGGCCGGCACGGACACGAGGGGCCGAATGGCCTCCTTCTGTGCCGTGAATTTCTACGATTCTAACATGAGAAATAGGAGCAGGAGTCAGCGTTAAAACCATGAGCCGTTTTGAGAAGGTAAATTGGGCAAAACTTTCCCAGCGGTCAGTGAGTTAGAGGGGGATGAATTTATCGAGGGGAGGGGAGGGGATCGTATCGAATGCGAGGGGAATGATTCGGACAGGAGGGGGTCGAATGGGAGGGGGAATGAATCGGAGGGGAAGGAAATGAATCGAGGGGAGGGGATCGAATAAGAGGGGAATGAATCGGAGGCGTGAGGATCGTATCGAATGGGAGGGGAGGGGGAGGAAGATGAGAGTTGAAAAAAACCTACATGAAACGGCGCTCATGAGGAACTTATTCTGCAGGACATGCTGGTCGACCTCCGGATCCTCGCACTCCGCTAGGGTCTGCTGCCAGCCCGTGGTGGGCAGAGACGCCACGGCGGTCTGGGGCTGCATCTGCTCCATCTGGGAGCGGAGCTTCTCCTGCTCCTCCTGCTCGCGGCGCTCCTCCATCTCGCGCATCTGCTGGGTCCGCTGCCTCTTCCTCTTGATGAAGGACACCCGGTCGCGGATGGACTTGGACACCAGCTTGGAGTCGTTCTCATGGAAAAATCCAGATTTAACCTGGAGCCGCGCGCAAGATTTTAAAATTAAAATGACAAGGACGAATTGGACGGCATATTTTACAACCCCCGCCCCCACCCCCCAACAGTTCGGTCTCTTCCCAGCCCCTGCCTCTCCCTCCATCCCCTCCTTACTTTTGCTGGGGGTACAGTTGTTTCGGGACTGGTACCTCTCTCCCTCTGTGACCATCCTTCCTGTGGGAGCCGAGCCGGGTGGTCGACCGCGGGGGGGGGGGGGGGGGCGTTGCAGATGAGACCAAAGCTGTCCCCGCCCAATGACCGCGCCCCACCCACTTCCAAGCAGTGGGTGCTCGACAGCCGTCAATGGCCTGGGGATGCCGTGGCCAATTCTTGCCCCCACCCTCCCTATTCCAGCTAACACTGTTGCAGGAGCGTTCAGTCCCGCTCTGCTCCACGTTGCATTTCCCCACTGAGCCAGCTGAACAACTCGCCCCGAAAGGAAGGAGCGACTGGCTGTCTCGAGCGCTGTGTTACTTTGGAGTGACTTATTAATGAGCCTGTTCCGCGCACACCAACAGTCAGGAGAGGGACAACCAATTGATCTGCTTCTGGCGGCTGCGGCAGAGGAAGGAACACTGGCCTGGGGCACTCCCCGTCCTTATCAACCTGAACCAATAGGGCCAGAGGTTTAACTTCTGCACAGTCGTCATCTGATAATGCAGCGACGAGGGGAGTGTCAGCCCAGATTACAAGCCCAAAGCCCTGGAGTGCGGCACACAAACCCACGGCCTGCTGACTAACGGGCTCCGACATCTGCGGATACGCACTGGGGGTGGGGGGTGTGGGAGGGGCAATTCAAACACTTGCCATTTCCTGCGCCACTTCTTCGGGGGTGTCGTGCTCCAGGTCGAAGCTGAACTCGATGGCCTCGTTGTCCTTGTGCTTGCCTTTCAGCTTCTTGGGGTCTTCCACCCAGATGCGCAGAGCCAGCGAGGCGTTCTGCCCGCTGTCCTCCTTGGCCAGCTCAATCCGCAGGCCGGTGTCCTCTGCGAAGAACGCGTAGCTCAGCAGGTCCTTTATTGCAAGCCTGTAGAGTGTGTGTGAGACGTAAGAAAACTACTAGGCACTTGGTCTAAGCGTTAAACAAAGCTTTAATCAACTGTTTTACAACATGGAGGTCTAGTTGTGTCCTTCACTAGTTCCTGTAAAGAATGTCCTGCGCAAGCTGGGCCCGTGCCCGAGTATTTATACTCTCCCTGGACAGCACCACCCACAGGCCGCCCAGTATTGTTTCATAAGTCTTTCATGAATGACTGATTCATGTCAGTGCGTGTGCAGACGGGTACGGGGATTAAGCCGAGGTAGGCTTGCACAAATCCGCAGTGCGGGCGAGCGCCAATATTTGGTGGGTTTTGCCTGCTTCGGTTTTCTCTTTTATTGAGGTGCTGCACAAATTGGCTCACGCTCCGCCTCCTTTGCCTTGACAAGTGCAACTTAATTTCCAATTGGCACGCGACCGCCCATCTCTGTATTAAAAATCTCACATCCGCGCGCAATTCCCACCAACTAGTTCCGATTCTAAATGACAATGTCCGCAACGTTTAGAATGGGTGCTGCCCAATGTCCCGGACGTAAGAAAGCTACTGGGCACTTGGGTCTAAGCGTTAAACAAGGCTTTAATCAACTGTTTTACAACACGGAGGTCTAGTTGTGTCCTTCACTAGTTCCTGTTAAGAATGTCCTGCGCAAGCTGGGCCCGTGCCCGAGTATTTATACTCTCCCTGGACAGCGCCACCCGCAGGCCGCTCAGTATTATTTCATAAGTCTTTCTTTCATGAATGACTGATTCATGTCAGGGTGCATGTCCGCGAAGTGGCGAGAATGTGGAACTGGCTGCCACAGGGGGTGGTCGAGGCGAATAGCACAGGACAGAGACAGAATTATGAAAGGGGGTTCGATAGGGTAGACCTAGAGACGATGTTTCCACTTGTGGGGAGGGGACCAGAACTAGGGGCCATCAATATAAGAGAGTCACTAATAAATCCAATCGGGAATTCAGGAGAAATTTCTTTACCCAGAGAGTGGGGAGAATGTGGAACTTGCTACCACAGGGAGTGGTCGAGGCGAATAGTATCGATGCATTTAAGGGGAAGCTGGATAAACACACGAGGGAGAAAGGAATAGAGGGATATGGCGATGGGGTGAGATGAAGAGGGGGCGGGAGGAGGCTCGAGTGGAGCAGAAACACTGGCACGGAGCTGTCGGGCCAGACAGCCTGTTTCTGTGCTGTGCATTCTATGTAAAATGGGGAGGGAATTCTGTCTGTGCGTGCCCTGGTCCGATTATCCCCGCCCTGCTCTCGAACCCCATTTCACCCGATGCCTATACTCATGGGCAATGCCACAACGATTAATTTGCCGGCGGAATTTTGGCAAGCTCATTAAGCAGCTGCTCTGACTTTTGTAAAGAGGCTGGGGGGGGGGGGGGGGGAGGGGCGGTGTCAGAGTAAGGGGGCAGGCAGCATGGTCCTGTGCTGCTGGTGCCCTTTGGGCCTTTGGGGGGGGGGTTGGGGGGGAGGTGCGAATGGCTGAAACCTGGGCAACTTGCAAAGATGGCCCCCCCCAGGGTCGAGAGGAAAGGAGGTCAGGCTCAGAGGCGTTCCTTCCCTCCGCTGTCGCCGTGGTTCTGCCGACGATCGGCTGCCGCCGAGGATGGGGCGAGCGCGTCGGTTTCCTGCGGCACATCCTCTGAAACAGCAGAAAAAAGCTGCAGCTCACTGGACGAGAAGTAGGGGCGGAAGGGCAGAAACAGTCTATGCATGGCAGTATATGCATGGCAGGTGCAGTATATTGTGGATAAGGCAGCTGATGGTGTGCCTCTGTCAGGAGACCACATGGCAATGAAGTATAATGTGGATAAATGTGAGGTTATCCACTTTGGTGGCAAAAAACAGGAAGGCAGATTATTATTTGAATGGCAATAGATTGGGAGAAGGGGAAGTGCAACGAGACCTGGGTGTCCTTGTGCACCAGTCGCTGAAGATAAGCATGCAGGTGCAGCAGGCGGTTAAGAAGGCAAATGGTATGTTGGCCTTCGTAGCGAGAGGGTTCGAGTACAGGAGCAAGGATGTCTTGCTGCAGTTGTACAGGGCCTTGGTGAGACCACACCTTGAGTATTGTGTGCAGTTTTGGTCGCCTTATCTGAGGAGGAATGTTCTTGCCATGGAGGGAGTGCAGCGAAGATTCACCAGGCTGATACCTGGGATGGCAGGAATGACGTATGAGGAGAGATTGGGTCGATTGGGCTTATACTTGCTGGAGTTTAGAAGAATGAGAGGGGATCTCATTGAAACATAAAATTCTAACAGGACTAGACAGACTAGATGCAGGAAGGATGTTCCCGATGGCGGGGGAGTCCAGAACCAGGGGTCACAGTCTAAGGATAAGGGGTAAGCCATTAAGGACAGAGATGAGGAGGAATTTCTTCACCCAGAGAACATAAGAACATAAGAAATAGGAGCAGGAGTAGGCCAATCGGCCCCTCGAGCCTGCTCCGCCATTCAATAAGATCATGGCTGATCTGATCCTAACCGCCAATCCACTATCACAGAACCATCTCCTGAATCTAACAGAATTAGACACACGAAATAGGAGCAGGATCAGGTTACACGGCCCCTGGGCCCGCTCCGCTACCCACAGGGCCATGTCCGATCCGAACCTAGACTCATGTCCAAATTCCTGCCCGCTCCCCGTAACCCTTAATTCCCTTTACTTCTAGGAAACTGTCTATTTCTGTTTTAAATTTATGTAATGATGTAGCTTCTACAGCTTTTTGGGGCAGCATATTCCATGGACCTACCACCCTCTGAGTGAAGTAGTTCCTCCTCATCTCAGTTTTGAAAGAGCAGCCCCTGTGGAATTCTCTACCACACAAGGCAGTTGAGGCCAATTCATTAAATATATTCAGGAAGGAATTGGATATATTTCTTAAGGCTAAAGGGATCAAGGGGTATGGAGAGAAAGCAGGGACAAGGTACTGAATTTGGATGATCAGCCATGATCTCATTGAATGGTGGAGCGGGCTCGAGGGGCCGAATGGCCTACTCCTGCTCCTATCTTCTATGTAAACCGACAATGAAAGGCGACGGGGAAAGATTACAAAGGGGAGGTGGAGCGGGTGCACGTACACACACGTGCAATGACTAGAATGGTCGCAGTGTCGTGCACAGGCACGCCTGCTGAAGCGAGCGCGTGTGGCCACCCCCCCACCAATTCTGCATTCGCTGGGGAAGCGGCGGGGTCTGTGAGGGGCGCCGAGCTCGCGTGCGCGGAGGTCCGGGCGCGGTCGGTATCCGAGTCACAGCTGACGAGCCGAGCTCGAGGGAGGTGGAAAATGGCGAGGGATGCTGTAAATCCAACAGCTCCACTTTGCACGTGAACTCGTTTTTTTTTTTAAAAAAACACACACTTTAGGTCAAGTAAAGTCGTAGTTGAAAGGTGTTGAAACGGTATCGATAACAGCACTGCTTCAATTCTGGGAAATGGGGGAGGGGATGAAAGAACAAAAGGGAAGGTCAGCGAGAGGTGAAGAGACATTAAGAGATAATCAAGGCGAGACGAGATGGTAATAGGACCGGTAAAGAAACAAACAATGGCTCTAGATGAAGTGTGAAATGCGCTGGCAGAGTGAGGGACAGCTGCCATGTGGGAGAGAGAGGAAATAAGGAAAAGGCACAAACCAAAAGTGTGGATAAAAAATATATAAAAATGTAATAGGGGCCGAGGTTATGATCTGAAATTGTTGAACTGGATATCGAGTCCGGAAGGCTGTAAAGTGCCTAATCGGAAGGTCAGAGCTCTGCGGTGAGTCGCTCTGCTTTCTCGCAGTCTCCCCGGGACGTGAAGCACAAAGACTTCAGTGTGTGTGTGTGTGCATGAGGCACAAAAACAAAAGGTGAGGCCGTCACCGACCACTCGGGCGTTTGCAGGGGGAAGCCGACTATCCTTCGCTCCACGGCGCGCTGTCCCGGCCGTGCTTTGCTGCGAGCGCTTCGAGGGCAGGGGGAGGGGGGGGGCACGTTTTCTGCATGTGTGCCATCAGCCTCTGTGTAAAGTGAGCTCCGAACCGTCTCGGTCATCTCCACCCCCCCCCCCCTCCCCCCCTCGTTCAGTGGCTCATATTCTGCAGTGCAGCATCAGCTGCAGCCCGTGACCTAGATTGGAGCTGGCGAAGGTGCTGAAATCTTAGGGCTAAACAAAAAAATTGCTTTCGTTTCTTAGCTGACGCACCTTGTCCTGAACTGGTCACTGTAAAAACCACACTAAAAATTCCGTTAGCCCTTTCAGGGCAGAGGGCGGCGGGCGGCGCAGAGAGACTCAGTTACACTGGCTTGTTATTTCCAGACAGGTGTGTTAAAAAAAAATGGACTATTTGGTAAGAGGATCCAGAATCTGGAACTCTGCAGCCACTGAGACACCCCGGAGGAATCAGCGAGACAGAGAGCGAGCGAGACAGAGAGCGAGCGAGACAGAGAGAGAGCGAGACAGAGAGCGAGCGAGACAGAGAGAGAGCGAGACAGAGAGCGAGCGAGACAGAGAGCGAGCGAGACAGAGAGAGAGCGAGACAGAGAGCGAGCGAGACAGAGAGCGAGCGAGACAGAGAGAGAGCGAGACAGAGAGCGAGCGAGACAGAGAGAGAGCGAGACAGAGAGAGAGCGAGACAGAGAGCGAGCGAGACAGAGAGCGAGCGAGACAGAGAGCGAGCGAGACAGAGAGAGCGAGACAGAGAGCGAGCGAGACAGAGAGAGAGCGAGACAGAGAGCGAGCGAGACAGAGAGCGAGCGAGACAGAGAGCGAGCGAGACAGAGAGAGAGCGAGACAGAGAGCGAGACAGAGAGAGCGAGACAGAGAGCGAGCGAGACAGAGAGCGAGTGAGACAGAGAGAGAGCGAGACAGAGAGAGAGCGAGACAGAGAGAGCGAGACAGAGAGCGAGCGAGACAGAGAGAGAGCGAGACAGAGAGCGAGCGAGACAGAGAGCGAGCGAGACAGAGAGCGAGCGAGACAGAGAGCGAGCGAGACAGAGAGCGAGCGAGACAGAGAGCGAGCGAGACAGAGAGAGCGAGACAGAGAGAGAGCGAGACAGAGAGCGAGCGAGACAGAGAGCGAGCGAGACAGAGAGAGAGCGAGACAGAGAGAGAGCGAGACAGAGAGAGAGCGAGACAGAGAGAGCGAGACAGAGAGAGAGCGAGACAGAGAGAGAGCGACAGAGAGAGGGACAGAGAGCGGGAGAGAGAGAGGGAGAGAGACGGAGAGAGAGACAGGGAGAGAGACAGGGAGAGAGACAGAGAGAGAGACAGAGAGAGACAGAGAGAGAGAGACACAGAGAGAGAGAGAGAGACAGAGACACAGAGAGAGAGACAGAGACAGAGAGAGAGAGAGAGAGACAGAGAGAGAGAGACAGAGAGAGAGAGAGACAGAGAGAGAGAGAGACAGAGAATTAGTCATTCAAAGGTTTCTATTTACACAAATGTGGCTTGGGGATCCAAACAAGGAAAACAGAGGAGACAGCCACCCACCTTTCCGTTTTGTTTTGGCGAATGCATCCCTCGATAATTTCTTTGATTTCTGGATCGCTCACCTTGTTGAAGCTCGCTGGTTTGATGCCCTAGGATAGGACACAAGGCCGGGTTTACAAAGAGCAACCTCAGCATCTAGCAAGCGCCACCCACCAAGGCTTCCTCTGCACCCAGCATCGCCGTACACAGGTTCCAACGCTGCGCCTTAAACCACAACCCGGGAGCACGCCGGTGACCATCGCTCAATCACTTCACTGGGCATCCCTGCAGGTGGAGGTAGATTTAATCCCAAGTACCTGATGTAAAAGGCAGAATCCTGCAGGACACCACACAAGAATGAGGAGCAGGAGTCGGCCATTCGGCCCCTCGAGCCTGCTCCGCCATTCAATAAGATCAGGGCTGATCATCTTCCTCATCTCCACTTTCCCGCCCGATCCCTCGATTCCCCTCAAGTCCAAAAATCTACGGATCTCAGCCTTGAATAGACTCAACGACTGAGCCTCCACAGCCCTCTGGGGCAGAGAATTCCAAAGATTCACCGCCCTCTGAGTGAAGAAATTCCTCCTCATCTCAGTCCTCAATGGCCGACCCCTTATCCTGAGACTGTGACCCCTGGTTCTAGACTCTCCAGCCAGGGGGAAACAGCCTCTCAGCATCTACCCTGTCAATCCCCCTCAGAATCTTATACGTTTCAATGAGATCGCCTCTCATTCTTCTAAACTCCAGAGAGTATCGGCCCAGTCTACTCAATCTCTCCTCATAGGACAATCCTCTCATCCCAGGAATCAATCTAGTGAGCCACACCGGCTGAATGTCAATTCCTTAGTCACAATTTGTGGACAGTGTCTACTGTGGGCAATGTACACATGTGCTCGACGGGCAACACTGTCCACCACAGGCAAGATCATCGCTGTGAGATCGCTCAATAAAATCCCAGCTGCCGGTGAACTTGAGAATTCGGCTGGCGCTGTTTGCAAAAAGAAACCCAACAAAAAACGATTGAAAAGTGCAATTTCCTCGCCGGGAAACAGCCCAGCTCATTAGACGAGCGACGTGGCTCCCCTCGCACTGAATCGCTGGCCCATGCAGCGAAGGGAGGGGTTGAGGTCCCCGGTTTCCAGGTCTGTGTTGAGACAGGCTGAGCTCAGCGTGGGCAGTGCGAGGGGCACGACTGGCCTCAGCATCCCAGGGTTCGGGAGGGAGGGAGAAATCAACCAAGGCTCCCCAGCCTGATCACTGTGCAGCGACAGCCTGGCGGGAAAGCGCACGCATTGATGGTGGGCTAGGACCAGATTTGGCCTGGCTATGAACAGCGACGCGCATGTTAACGGCCCGCTCGCACGGGAAGAACGAGCGCTGGACAGCGTCGGTGAAACTCTACCCAAGTATGGGTCGTGCTTGAGGGGGGGGGAACGGGAAGGAAGGAGAGAATACCAGCAGGCAAACATTTTCAAAATGCCTTCACGGGATGTGGGCGTCGCTGGGAAGGCCGGCATTTATTGCCCATCCCTAATCGCCCTGGAGAAGGTGGTGGTGAGCCGCCTTCTTGAACCCCTGCAGTCCGTGTGGTGAAGGTGCTCCTACAGTGCTGTCAGGGAGGGAGTTCCAGGATTTTGACCCAGTGACGATGAAGGAACGGCCGATATATTTCCAAGTCAGGATGGTGTGTGTGACTCGGAGGGGAACTTGGAGGTGGTGGTGTTCCCGTGCGCCTGCTGCCCTTGTCCTTCTAGGTGGAAGAGCTGGCGGGTTTGGGAGGTGCTGCCGAAGAAGCCTTGGCGAGTTGCTGCAGTGCATCTTGTAGATGGTCCACACTGCAGCCACGGTGCGCCGGTGGTGGAGGGAGTGAATGTTTAAGGTGGTGGATGGGGTGCCAATAAACTGCACATTGCCACGGGGAGATAAGAGTGCATTTCCATGCAGCAAGCGTGGTCGGGCGCAGTGGGAGCGCTTTCCCACACCCACCTACAAATTAACATTAGGATTCAGCGGCCCTCTAGGGGAACAGGTATGTATATTGCGCAGGAAAAGAAAACCGACTCATCTGCTCATTAACTAATGCTGCCATCTAGGAGTCTCACACCCACAGATTTCACACTCCAGACAGAAAGCAGTCACAACGCTGTGCCTCTCTGACCTGCAGCCCTGAAAGTGACAAAGCACGTTCCCATCTAAAAAGACCCCAAACCGTACAGCAATTAAACTCTGACTGACCAGAGACCGTGACGTAAGAAAACTACTAGGCACTTGGTCTAAGCGTTAAACAAAGCTTTAATCAACTGTTTTACAACATGGAGGTCTAGTTGTGTCCTTCACTAGTTCCTGTTAAGAATGCCCTGCGCAAGCTGGGCCCGTGCCCGAGTACTTATACTCTCCCTGGACAGCGCCGCCCGCAGGCCGCTCAATATTGTTTCATAAGTCTTTCTTTCATGAATGACTGACACGTCAGACTGCGTTTACTCGACAATAATTAGGGCGCTGGGCCTTAACACAGGAACAGCAGGAGGCCATTCAGCCCCTCGAGTCTGTTCCGCCATTCAGTGAGATCACGGCTGATCTGTGTCCTAACTCCATCTACCCGCCTTTGCCCCGTATCCCTCAATACCTTTGGTTAACAAAAATCTATCCATCTCAGATTTAAAATTAACAACTGACCCCCGGCATCAATTGCTGTTTGCGGAAGAGAATTCCAAACTTCTACCTCCCTGTGTGTGTAGAAGTGTTTCCTAACTTCACTCCTGAAAGGTCTGGCTCTAATGTCCCCTAGTCCTAGAATCCCCAACCAGCGGAAATAGTTTCTCTCTCTCTCTGCCCTATCTGTTCCCCTCAATATCTTGAAAACTTCGATCAGATCACCCCCTTAACCGGCTAAATTCCAGGGAGTACGACCCTAGTTTGTGTAACCTCTCCTTGTAATTTAACCCCTTGGAGTCCGGGTATCATTCTGCTGAACCTGCGCTGCACTCCCTCCAAGGCCAACATGTCCTTCCTGAGGTGAGGTGCCCAGAACCGCTCAAAAGGGACGGAGATTCACCTTACCGGCAGAGTACTACCGGGTGCATTAGCTGGGTCAACACTTGTTTCCTTACAAAACGGTGCGTCACTGTGAGCGATGCCACGGAAGATCCACCAACAATTTACCGTTATTAGGAAGCGGACCCAGCAGAGGTTCTCTCCTGGTGTTTGAAGTTTTTGTTCCTAAATAAAGTACAGCACTTTTTTTTTAAAGAAACGTTACAACAGTGACGACACCCCGAAAAGTACTTCATTGGCCGTGAAGCGCTTTGGGACGTCCAGCGGTCGCGAAAGGCGCTGGAGAAGTGCGAGCCCCCTCTGTCTTTCACACTTACACTGGTTACTTTGCGATAGATCTGGGCAGCGTTCTGGCACTCCGAGTAAGGGTATTCTGAGGTAGCCATCTCCAGCATGCACATCCCAAAGGCGTAAACATCGACTGACTCGTCATAATGCTCTTCGTACATTTCTGGAGCCATGAACTCTGGAGTGCCTGCGTGGGGTGGGGGGAGGAAGGAGAAATGAACCAAAAAAACAGGCAAGTTTAACACTTTGCAATAAAAAATATAAAACGCCCCATTCCTCCTCCCCTCCTGTAGTGTCCCTGCAACATGTACATGTGGTGGCACGGTAGCACAGTGGTTATGTTACTGGACAGACGCGAGCTCAAATCCCACCACGGCAGCAGGCGAATTCAAATTCAGTTCATTAAATAAATCTGGAATCAAAAGCTAATGTCAGTAATGGTGGCCATGAAACAAGGATGCCTTGCTGCAGTTGTACAGGGGCCTTGGTGAGACCGCACCTTGAGTATTGTGTGCAGTTTTGGTCGCCTTATCTGAGGAAGGACGTTCTTGCCATGGAGGGAGTGCAGCGAAGATTCACCAGACTGATACCTGGGATGGCAGGAATGACGTATGAGGAGAGATTGGGTCGATTGGGCTTATAGTCGTTGGAGTTTAGAAGAATGAGAGGGGATCTCATTGAAACTTATAACATTCGAACAGGACTAGATGCGTTCCCGATGGCGGGGGAGTCCAGAACCAGGGGTCATAGTCTAAGGATAAGGGGTAAGCCATTTAGGACTGAGATGAGGAGGAATTTCTTCACCCAGAGAGCAGTGAACCTGTGGAATTCTCTACCACACAAGGCAGTTGAGGCCAATTCATTAAATATATTCAAGAAGGAGTTGGATATATTTCTTAAGGCTAAAGGGATCAAGGGATATGGGGAGAAGGCAGGGACAGGGTACTGAATTTGGATGATCAGCCATGATCTCATTGAATGGCGGAGGCGGCTCGAGGGGCCGAATGGCCGACTCCTGCTCCTATCTTCTATGTTTCTATGTTTACCGGATCAGGCTCACTAATGTCCTTTAGGGAAGGCAATCTGCCGCCCTGACCCGGTCTGGCCGGTATGTGACTCCAGACCCAGTGTGGTTGATTCTTAAGTGAAATGGCCCAGCGAGCCACTCAGTTAGGAACAATTAGGGGATATGGGCAATAAATGCTGGCCTTGCCAGCGACGCCCACATCCCGTGAATTAACAAATATTTTTTTAAAAACCTGCCCTAGCTGAGTGGCGGGCTAACTGAAGACCAACGCTCCCACCAAAGCCTCTCTTGCCAGCTGCCTGCTAAGGCAAGGAGTGCGACTCTCCCTCCTGCTTCGTCCGGCTGATGAATTCACAGAGGCCCAACAAGATAAAAAAAACAACAGAAAATCTGACCGTGCACAGCGAGTAAGTCAGCAGCTGAACGAGAAAGCTCAGGCCAGCTTCTCAGGGACGACCAAGGTTGTTAAGGGATATGGAGCCACGGCGGGTAAATGGAGTTAGGACACAGGTCAGCCTCGCACAGTGAACAGCGTCTCCGACAATGCAGCACTGCCTCTACCGTCCTGGTAGCGTCAGCTTAGATTGCGAGTTCAGACCCACAACCTTCGACCCCACAGGCTCACAGCTAAGCCAGGCTGACGTACCCCGACTACCTTGTCATATTTAGGCCTCAGTGGGTCTCACATTCGCCTCAGTCGGAGGTCATGGGTTCAAGCCCCACTCCAGGCACAAAAATCTAGGCCAACACTTCAGTGTAGTAGAGGGAGCGCGCCGCACGGTCGGAGGGGCGGTACTGAGGGAGCACCGCACTGTCGGAGGGGCGGTACTGAGGGAGCGCCGCACGGTCGGAGGGGCGGTACTGAGGGAGCACCGCACTGTCGGAGGGGCGGTACTGAGGGAGCGCCGCACTGTCGGAGGGGCAGTACTGAGGGAGTGCCGCACTGTCGGAGGGGCGGTGCTGAGGGAGCGCCGCACTGTCGGAGGGGCGGTACTGAGGGAGCGCCGCACTGTCGGGGGGGCAGTACTGAGGGAGTGCCGCACTGTCGGAGGGGCAGTACTGAGGGAGCGCCGCACTGTCGGAGGGTCGGTACTGAGGGAGCGCCGCACTGTCGGAGGCGCCATCTTTCGGATGAGACGTTAAACTAAGGCCCCGTCTGCCCTCTCGGGCGAATGTAAAAGATCCCACGGCCACTATTGGAAGAAGAGCAGGGGGGAGTTCTCCCCGGTGTCCTGGGGCCAATGTTTATCCCTCAACCAACATCACTAAAAACAGATGATCTGGTCATTTATCACATTGCTGTTTGTGGGAGCTTGCTGTGCGCAAATTGGCTGCCGTGTTTGCTACATTACAACAGTACTTCATTGGCTGTGAAGCGCTTTGGGACCTCCCGAGGTGGTGAAAGGTGCTGGAGAAATGTGAGTCCTTTCTTTAATAACTGGGGGAACAATTACAACTAAAAAAAGAATTACCTATAACACTTTTAGCAAAAGACGTGCGCATTAAGGTAGCAAGGCCTAAGTCCCCAATTTTGACCGATCCAGTGGGTCCTGTGATGAAGATATTGTCACATTTCAGATCCCGGTGCACAATCGGCGGGGTACGAGTGTGGAGGAACTGCAAGCCCTTCAGGATCTGCCTGCACCAGCTCCGCAAAACCTTTGGCTTCATCACTTTGAACCGCTTCAGGTACCTGAACGGGGGGAGGCGGGGGGAGGAAACAGTTCACACCGGTTAAAACATGCACAGCGGCCCCTTGCAATCCATCCCTCAACATACGCCAAGATTTGCCTCTCCTGTGTCCACAGTAGTGCTACGGGAAGGTCAAACGTTAAAAATACAGCAAACCCGGATAGCCAGCGTACATCAGAATCGAAGATAGAGCGGTAGAATGATGCAGCGCACGAGGCCATTCGGCCCATCGTGCCTGTGCCGGCTCTTTGAGAGCGCTCTCTCCAATTAGTCCCACACTCCTCCCTGCTTTCTGTTCAACTGCTGGCCAGCGACTTGACTAAATACCTCCAGCCTTATCCTCAAACTCTGCCTCGCAGGCAGGGAGAAAGTTACGGGTTCTGCCCGTTCATGGCCTTCCATCGGCAACCTCTCGCTGCAGGCGTTAACGGTCAAGTAGAAATTCCACAGCTGGAGCAACGGCCTTTCTCCCACATGGCAAGCTCGCGGCCTTCAGAGGGCAGGCACACGCATCCCCCACCCGCCAAGGGGAGGATTTAAGTGGGCGAGTCACTCCAGGTAGTTGTTGCGCACTAAGTCGTGCACTTAGGGCGTCCTTGTGCACCAGTCGCTGAAGGTAAGCATGCAGGTGCAGCAGGCGGTTAAGAAGGCAAATGGTATGTTGGCCTTCATAGCGAGAGGATTCGAGTACAGGAGCAAGGATGTCTTGCTGTAGTTGTACAGGGCCTTGGTGAGACCACACCTGGAGTATTGTGTGCAGTTTTGGTCGCCTTATCTGAGGAAGGATGTTCTTGCCATGGAGGGAGTGCAGCGAAGATTCACCAGACTGATACCTGGGATGGCAGGAATGACGTATGAAGAGAGATTGGGTCGACTGGGCTTATACTCGCTGGAGTTTAGAAGAATGAGAGGGGATCTCATTGAAACTTATAAAATTCTAACAGGACTAGACAGACTAGATGCAGGAAGGATGTTCCCGATGGCGGGGGAGTCCAGAACCAGGGGTCACAGTCTAAGGATAAGGGGTAAGCCATTTAGGACAGAGATGAGGAGGAATTTCTTCACCCAGAGAGTGGTGAACCTGTGGAATTCTCTACCACACAAGGCAGTAGAGGCCAATTCATTAAATATATTAAAGAAAGAGTTGGATATATTTCTTAATGCTAAAGGGATCAAGAGATATGGGGAGAAAGCAGGGACAGGGTACTGAATTTGGATGATCAGCCATGATCTCATTGAATGGCGGAGCAGGCTCGAGGAGCCGAATGGCCAACTCCTGCTCCTATCTTCTATGTTTCTAATGTCTAACCGATGGCAGCACGAGAGGATTGGGAGCCAGACCTCGGGTTCGTTTTATTTGTACCCATCTGCTGGAAAACCAGCACGCGTCGGGAGCTGGGGGCTGGGTAAAGAGAAAACAGAGTAGGGACGGCTGTCACGGTAAAATCTGTAGGCGGGAAGGGGCGCAGAGCAGGCGGGCTGGCTCCGGAGTCGCCAAGCGCTCGCGGGGGTGGGGGGGGGGGGGGGGGAGGCCGATCCAGAGGCCGACCGGCGGGGTAATCACTCACGTCTTCAGGGTCCCCGACGTCATCAGCTCGGTCACCAGCACAATGCATTTCTTGCCCTTCAGCGCCGACTCCCAGGAGTCGTAGAAGCGCACGATGTTCGGATGCTGCAGCCCCTTCAGCATTTCGGCCTCCTCTTTGAACCTCTGTTGCTCAGCTTTGGTCAGCTTCCTGTCCTGCAAGGCGAAGGGGGGAAAGAGATCGGTTTAGCGAGGGCGGGAGAACAGGGGGCCCAGAAATATAGACCGGTGCGACAAGGGCGGGTGAGTTACAGATCCCCCCTGGGGCCTCAGGGGGTTAATTCACTAAGCAGTGCAACCTCTGGTCTGTGCTGCTCACATCTATTTCTTAGGCAGGGGTATCGAGGGTTACGGAACCACGGCGGGTAAATGGAGTTAAGGTGCAGACCAGCCATGATTGAACTGAATGGCGGAACAGGCTCGAGGGGCTGAATGGCCTCCTCCTGTTCCTATGTTCAGCCAAGATAACAGTTTGGGGTCTACAAGATCCACCCTCAGTAGTTGTGTGTAAACAAGGCTAAATTATGGAAATTAATTTGTGTTCAGACTCTTTTGTTCGTCTGCTTCCCCTTCAGTATAGATCATTGAACGCGCCTCTAGAATACTGTAGAGTCAGCCGTGGCTCAGTGGGCAGCTCTCCAGCCTCCGAGTCAGAAGGTTGTGGGTTCAAGTACTGAGGGAGCGCCGCACTGTCGGAGGGGCGGTACTGAGGGAGCGCCACACTGTGGGAGGGGCGGTACTGAGGGAGCGCCGCACTGTCGGAGGGGCGGTACTGAGGGAGCGCCGCACTGTCGGAGGGGCGGTACTGAGGGAGCGCCGCACTGTCGGAGGGGCGGTACTGAGGGAGCGCCGCACTGTCGGAGGGGCGGTACTGAGGGAGCGCCGCACTGTCGGAGGGGCGGTACTGAGGGAGCGCCGCACTGTCGGAGGGGCGGTACTGAGGGAGAGCCGCACTGTCGGAGGGGCGGTACTGAGGGAGCGCCGCACTGTCGGAGGGGCGGTACTGAGGGAGCGCCGCACTGTCGGAGGGGCGGTACTGAGGGAGCGCCGCACTGTCGGAGGGGCGGTACTGAGGGAGCGCCGCACTGTCGGAGGGGCGGTACTGAGGGAGCGCCGCACTGTCGGAGGGGAGGTACTGAGGGAGAGCCGCACTGTCGGAGGGGCGGTACTGAGGGAGCGCCGCACTGTCGGAGGGGCGGTAATGAGGGAGCGCCGCACTGTGGGAGGGGCGGTACTGAGGGAGCGCCGCACTGTGGGAGGGGCGGTACTGAGGGAGCGCCGCACTGTGGGAGGGGCGGTACTGAGGGAGCGCCGCACTGTGGGAGGGGCGGTACTGAGGGAGCGCCGCACTGTGGGAGGGGCGGTACTGAGGGAGCGCCGCACTGTCGGAGGGGCGGTACTGAGGGAGCGTCGCACTGTGGGAGGGGCGGTACTGAGGGAGCGCCGCACTGTGGGAGGGGCGGTACTGAGGGAGCACCGCACTGTCGGAGGGGTGGTACTGAGGGAGCGCCGCGCTGTCGGAGGGGCGGTACTGAGGGAGCGCCGCACTGTCGGAGGGGTAGGGATCTTTTGGATGGGACGTTAAACAGAGGCCCCGTCTGCCCTGTCAGGTGGACGTAAAAGATCCTACGGGCACTACTGGAAGAAGAGCGGGGGGCGGGGAGTTCTCCCCGGTGTCCTGGGGCCAATATTTATCCCACAATCAACATCATTAAAACAGATGATCTGGTCATTATCACACTGCTGTCTGTGGGAGCTTGCTGTGTGCAAATTGGCTGCCGAGTTTCCTACATTACAACAGTGACCACACTTCAAAAGTACTTAAATTGGTTGTAAAGCGCTTTGGGACGTCCTGAGGTGGTGAAAGGCGTTGGAGAAAGGCGTTGGAGAGAGGCACGTCTGTCTTTCTTCTGGTCACTCTGGATCCAATTTTATATACTGGACACCAAAGGCAGCCTCTGCAAGAATGAGGCATGAGCCCAAAATCGCTATTATGCACGAGAGCGTGCGCGCGCACACACACAGACTCTCGCTGCTGTCCATCCCCCAAGAAAATAGGGCCATTTTGTTCATGGTAGGAGCGGCGGCTGAACAGACAGGCAGAGACAGAAAATGTAGAAATTAAAAACAGAAATGAACTAACAGGGGAAACTCGGAATGGCCGGTTTTACTGCGAGGGCCAGATACGAGTACTATGCCCCATTTTATGCCAGCCCGCAGTTTCTGAACTTTGAATCAGATGAGTGAATAACGAATGTTACTGGTGCGGAGCAGAAATACCAACATGGACCTGTTGGGCCGAATGGCCTGTTTCTGTGCTGTAAGTTCTGATCTCTCATAATCATTGAAAGCCACGCACCATTTTAATAATAGAATGGTTTTAAAACCAGAGGACATTCCACTTGTATGAATAAACTGCAAATGTCAGGGTCGGTATTGCTGGCTGACACTAGGGGGCAATGCTGTACATAAGACCATCAGAATTAGGAGCAGGAGGAGGCCATTCGGCCCCTCGAGCCTGCTCCGCCATTCAATGAGATCAGGGCTGATCATCGACCTCAACTCCACTTTCCCGTCCCGATCCCTCGATTCCCCTAGAGTCCAAAAATCTCTCGATCTCAGCCTTGAATCTACTCAACGACTGAGCCTCCACAGCCCTCTGGGGCAGAGAATTCCAAAGATTC
Organism: Somniosus microcephalus; assembly: GCF_052327205.1. NCBI lineage: Eukaryota > Metazoa > Chordata > Chondrichthyes > Squaliformes > Somniosidae > Somniosus > Somniosus microcephalus. The sequence goes on from NW_028225185.1 coordinate 29,091,855, forward strand.
ACCGCCCTCTGGGTGAAGAAATTCATAGAAACATAGAAGATAGGAGCAGGAGTCGGCCATTCGGCCCCTCGACCCTGCTCCGCCATTTAATGAGATCATGGCTGATCATCCAAATTCAGTACCCTGTCCCTGCCTTCTCCCCATACCCCTTGAGCCTCAAGAAATATATCCAACTCCTTCTTGAATATATTTAATGAATTGGCCTCAACTGCCTTGTGTGGTAGAGAATTCCACAGGTTCACCACTCTCTGGGTGAAGAAATTCCTCCTCATCTCTGTCCTAAATGGCTTACCCCTTATCCTTAGACTGTGACCCCTGGTTCTAGACTCCCCCGCCAGAGGGGAAACTGCCTCTCAGCATCTACCCTGTCAATCCCCCCCTCAGAATCTTATATGTTTGAACAAGAAAATGCCTTCGAGCACAAACACAGTGTGATCAAAGCTGCTGTACCCAGGGTTAGGAGGGTCTAAAACACAAGGAAGCCACGGCTTCGAGCGCAGACGCTGGTCTGCTGGGAATGTCCGGCTATTGTGGCTCATGCAGATTGGTGTTGGGGAGGACCGTGAACGCCATAAGAACGTAAGAAATAGGAGCAGGAATAGGCCACTTGGCCCCTCGAGCCTGCTCCGCCATTCAATAAGATCATGGCTGATCTCGGGCTCAAAGCCACTTCCCCGCCTGCTCCCCAGAACCCTTCACTCCCTTATCTTGCAAAAATCTGTCTATCTCCACCTTAAATGTATTTAATGACCCAGCCTCCACGGCTCTCTGGGGCAGAGAATTCCACAGATTTACGACCCTCTCAGAGAAGAAATTCCTCCTCATCTCAGTTCTAAAAGGGCGACCCTTTATTCTGAGACTGTGCCTCCGAGTTCTAGATTCCCCCACGAGGGGAAACATCCTCTCTGCATCTACCCTGTCGAGCCCTCTCAGTATCTTATGTTTCAATAAGATCCCCTCTCATTCTTCTAAACTCCAATGAGTATAGGCCCAGCCTGCACAACCTTTCCTCATAAGTCAACCCCCTCATCTCTGGAATTAACCTAGTGAACCATCTCTGAACTGCCTCCAATGCAAGTATATCCTTCCTTAAATAAGGAGACCAAAACTGTACGCAGTACTCCAGGTGTGGTCTCACCAACACCCTGTACAGTTGTAGCAGGACTTCCCTGCTTTTATACTCCAACCCCCTCGAAATAAAGGCCAACATTCCATTTGCCTTTTTCATTACTTGCTGTACCTGCAGGCTAACTTTGTGTGTTTCTCTACACACACGCTGTGTTAACCTACAGCACTGCCCATACTGCGATCCCGATCACTGTGAGGAAGCATTTCCAAACAGCTGGCTGCATTGGATAGGACGCCACGCACTGCAGTTCCCCATCACCTTACTTCCTTCTCTATCTCTCCTTCCCTCACCCCCACCCCCCAACACACACCATTTTCTTCACTTTCCTCTGACGGGCATCGCCTCATCTGGGGTTACAGCTCCACAGGCGCCATCTAGCACTCCGCCCCCAGTGACAGCCGGCTATTTGGCCAGAGAAGGCAGCCACAAAGCGTTCACCCTGTGCAGCAGCAGTAACTGGAAAGTGATCGGAACTGGGAACCATGCCTGAGATTTCTCCCCGTCCAAGCCAAGGCTGCAGAGACCAATAGCGCCCAAATTAGGGATCCCACCCAACTTAAGAAACAGGAGCAGGACTAGGCCAATTGGCCCCTCGAGCCTGCTCCGCTGAGATCAGCTCACTCAGACCAGGGGGGACTGAACCTGGACCATCTGGTCTACAACTGGTCCACACTGGGCAGTACCTTCATCTACTATCGACCGGTGTCTCTCCTCTCTTGGTTCAGGGGGGCTAGAGTTTGCTTCATTATTCCATTAACTGCACAGCACGCAAACTTGCATTTACGCAGCTCTGACATAGTAAAACATCCCAAGGCGCTTCCCGGGAGCGTAAATCAGACCGCGAGCCACACGAGGAGATATTAGGGGCAGGTGACCAAACGCTGGGCCAAAGAGGTCGGTTTTAAGGAGCGTCTTAAAGGAGGAGAGAGAGAGGCGGAGAGGTTTAGGGAGGGAATTCCAGAGCTCGGGGTCCTGGCGCGGTCGCCAATGGTGGAGTGATGGAAATTAGGGATGGGCAAGAGGCCAGAATTGGAGGAGGGCAGAGATCTTGGGGGGGGGGGGGGGGGGTTTACAGAGATAGGAAGGGGGAGGAGGCCACGGAGGGATGTGAAAACGGGGACGAGAATTTTAAAATCGAGGCGTTGCTGGACCGGCAGCCAATGTAGGTCAGCGAGCACAGGGCGTGATGTACAGTCATTGATCTGTGCATGCACACAAAATGCCGATTCTGTAAATGGAGAGCTGCTTCACAGATGCGACTGGCTGGCAGCGAGAGCTTTGGACTGCTGCCAGGTTTTATGAGCGGAGGGGTTTGTGTAGTTAACAGCGGAATAAAATAATAATCAACTGTAATCATACACAAGCATCCAATGTACACATAATTAAGCACAATATTAATTGCGCTGATAAAAAAAAGGCCATTAAAAAGTTAACATAGAAACATAGAAGATAGGAGCAGGAGTCGGCCATTCGGCCCCTCGAGCCTGCTCCGCCATTCAATGAGATCATGGCTGATCATCCAAATTCAGTACCCTGTCCCTGCTTTCTCCCCATATCCCTTGATCCCTTTAGCCTTAAGAAATATATCCAACTCCTTCTTGAATATATTTAATGAATTGGCCTCTACTGCCTTGTGTGGTAGAGAATTCCACAGGTTCACCACTCTCTGGGTGAAGAAATTCCTCCCCATCTCTGCCCTAAATGGCTTACCCCTTATCCTTAGACTGTGACCCCTGGTTCTGGACTCCCCCGCCATCGGGAACATCCTTCCTGCATCTAGTCTGTCCAGTCCTGTTAGAATTTTATAAGTTTCAATGAGATCCCCTCTCATTCTTCTAAACTCCAGCGAGTATAAGCCCAATCGACCCAATCTCTCCTCATACGTCATTCCTGCCATCCCAGGTATCAGCCTGGTGAATCTTCGCTGCACTCCCTCCATGGCAAGAACATCCTTCCTCAGATAAGGCGACCAAAACTGCACACAATACTCAAGGTGTGGTCTCACCAAGGCCCTGTACAACTGCAGCAAGACATCCTTGTTCCTGTACTCGAATCCTCTCGCTACGAAGGCCAACATACCATTTGCCTTCTTAACCGCCTGCTGCACCTGCATACTTATGAGGCGACAATTCACCTGGAAATGCAGACTCGCCTCTGTCCTTGACTGGGGGGTACAGGTCTGTCACTATGATACTGGGGTGATGTCCTGGTGGGTCCAGCCTGGATTTTTGTGCTCGAGTCTCTGGAGTGTGACTTGAACCCGTAGCCTTCTGACTCCGAGGCGAGTGCGCGGTCCACTGAGCCACGGCTGACACTTCACGCACCTGGGTGCAGTATTGGGGGGGGGGGGGGGGGCGTGCCCTTCAGAAGGGAGAAAGGGCGCGTGGAACAATCGATCCGATTTAGTGACAGACGTGTACTTTTATTTACCAAGGGTGTGAGGTCTCAATTACTTTCGTTAACCTCTGAAATTTGAACACTTCTCCCTGTGAAGATCTGGCAGGCACAATTAGATTCCAATCTCTTCCCAAACTACAAAATTAATTAAAGTAAGTACCACAAAGAGGTACCCTTACCAGAACCGCTTTGAGAAATTGCTTTGAGAGGTCGGAAGGTTCACTAGATTGATTCCTGGGATGGGGGGATTGTCCTATGAGGAGAGATTGAGTAGACTGGGCCGATACTCTCTGGAGTTTAGAAGAATGAGAGGTGATCTTGTTGAAACGTATAAGATTCTGAGGGGGATTGACAGGGTCGATGCTGAGAGGCTGTTTCCCCCCTGGCTGGGGAGTCTAGAACCAGGGGTCACAGTCACAGGATAAGGGGTCGGCCATTGAGGACTGAGAGGGGAAATTTCGCACGGCCTACTCCTGCTTCCTATGTTCTTACCAAAGGCGTCGAATTTACGGTTGAAATCGGTTTCCTGTTTCAGAAGGAGTAGGAAACCAGGTACAATTTTACATGCTGAGTAAAATCTAGCCTGATGCCAGGGCACTCTTGGCTTTCTGCAACTTTCCACAAGAAAGTGCCCAGTCCTGCGCTAAAACCTTTTCACAATAGCGTTTCCCCAGCTCCCAGGCCATAGCTGGCTCAGTGCAGCCCCTCGATCGCTGCCCGTCTCGGCTCACGCCAAGAGCTGGAGCCACGCTTGCTTGGCTGCAGGTGGGTTTCTGCCCAAGTGTGCAGGCACGTGAGTGTGCGCCCGTAAACAGAAGAGCTTTACCACAGAAAGGCAAGAGCTGGCAGCGGTGTACCTGCTCCTGGCCTTCCTGGTAATGGTGTACCTCACCTGCCGGCCGCAGACAGACCTGCTCCTGGCCTTCCTGGTAGTGGTGTATCTCCCCTGCCGGCCGCAGACAGACCTGCTCCTGGCCTTCCTGGTAGTGGTGTACCTCCCCTGCCGGCCGCAGACAGACCTGCTCCTGGCCTTACTGGTAATGGTGTACCTCCCCTGCCGACCGCAGATAGACCTGCTCCTGGCCTTCCTGGTAATGGTGTACCTCCCCTGCCGGCCGCAGACAGACCTGCTCCTGGCCTTCCTGGTAGTGGTGTACCTCCCCTGCCGGCCGCAGACAGACCTGCTCCTGGCCTTACTGGTAATGGTGTACCTCCCCTGCCGGCCGCAGACAGACCTGCTCCTGGCCTTCCTGGTAATGGTGTACCTCCCCTGCCGGCCGCAGATAGACCTGCTCCTGGCCTTCCTGGTAATGGTGTACCTCCCCTGCCGGCCGCAGACAGACCTGCTCCTGGCCTTCCTGGTAGTGGTGTACCTCCCCTGCCGGCCGCAGACAGACCTGCTCCTGGCCTTCCTGGTAATGGTGTACCTCCCCTGCCGGCCGCAGACAGACCTGCTCCTGGCCTTCCTGGTAGTGGTGTACCTCCCCTGCCGGCCGCAGACAGACCCGCGGCTGGCCTTCCTGGTAGTGGTGTACCTCCCCTGCCGGCCGCAGACAGACCCGCGGCTGGCCTTCCTGGTAGTGGTGTACCTCCCCTGCCGGCCGCAGACAGACCTGCTCCTGGCCTTACTGGTAATGGTGTACCTCCCCTGCCGGCCGCAGACAGACCTGCGGCTGGCCTTCCTCGGCCGCAGATAGACCTGCGGCTGGCCTTCCTGGTAGTGGTGTACCTCCCCTGCCGGCCGCAGACAGACCTGCTCCTGGCCTTACTGGTAATGGTGTACCTCCCCTGCCGGCCGCAGACAGACCTGCGGCTGGCCTTCCTCGGCCGCAGATAGACCTGCGGCTGGCCTTCCTGGTAGTGGTGTACCTCCCCTGCCGGCCGCAGACAGACCTGCTCCTGGCCTTACTGGTAATGGTGTACCTCCCCTGCCGGCCGCAGACAGACCCGCGGCTGGCCTTCCTGGTAGTGGTGTACCTCCCCTGCCGGCCGCAGACAGACCTGCGGCTGGCCTTCCTCGGCCGCAGATAGACCTGCTCCTGGCCTTCCTGGTAGTGGTGTACCTCCCCTGCCGGCCGCAGACAGACCTGCTCCCGGCCTTCCTGGTAATGGTGTACCTCACCTGCTGGCCGCAGACAGACCTGCTCCCGGCCTTCCTGGTAATGGTGTACCTCACCTGCCGGCCGCAGATAGACCTGCTCCTGGCCTTCCTGGTAGTGGTGTACCTGCCCTGCCGGCCGCAGACAGACCCGCTCCTGGCCTTCCTGGTAGTGGTGTACCTCCCCTGCCGGCCGCAGATAGACCTGCGGCTGGCCTTCCTGGTAGTGGTGTACCTCCCCTGCCGGCCGCAGACAGACCCGCGGCTGGCCTTCCTGGTAATGGTGTACCTCCCCTGCCGGCCGCAGACAGACCTGCTCCCGGCCTTCCTGGTAATGGTGTACCTCCCCTGCCGGCCGCAGACAGACCCGCAGCTGGCCTTCCTGGTAGTGGTGTACCTCCCCTGCCGGCCGCAGACAGACCCGCGGCTGGCCTTCCTGGTAATGGTGTACCTCACCTGCTGGCCGCAGACAGACCTGCTCCTGGCCTTCCTGGTAATGGTGTACCTGCCCTACCGGCCGCAGATAGACCTGCGGCTGGCCTTCCTGGTAATGGTGTACCTCCCCTGCCGGCCGCAGACAGACCTGCTCCCGGCCTTCCTGGTAATGGTGTACCTCACCTGCTGGCCGCAGACAGACCTGCTCCTGGCCTTCCTGGTAGTGGTGTACCTGCCCTGCCGGCCGCAGACAGACCCGCTCCTGGCCTTCCTGGGAATGGTGCACCTCCCCTGCCGGCCGCAGACAGACCTGCTCCTGGCCTTACTGGCACTGGGCGGTGCGGAAGCTGGCGAAGAACCGGGCTGGACAGATTGGAGAGGAATTGTTGTCTTGCAGAGGGGCATGGTGAATTAGATAGTCTCTGGTACCTTACACCCACTCGCGCCTGTGCCGAGACGCGAGTGTTGAGGCAGGCTGGTCAATGATGAAAGATGCTACAGCTCAGGCCGATCCTGTCCACACCAAGGATCCACGTGCTTGGAGGAATCCTTGGTGAGGAGGAGCAGGAATAACCGAGCTGGTTATTCTTTCCCTTGGACCCGTGGAACCCCAAGGTCAGCTGTAGCTTTGGCCGAGATGCAGTGATTCCTCCGATCAATACGACTCAGACGGACAACCGAGCCAGCGGCAAGAGCTTGCGATAATTCCCCTGGTGTTGATGGCCCATTCTCAGACAAAACACAAGAAATAGGAACAAGAGGAGGCCATTCGGCCCCTCGAGCCTACTCCGCCATTCAATAAGATCAGGGCTGATCTTCGACCTCAACTCCACTTTCCCGCCCGATCTCCATATCCCTCAATTCCCCTCGAGTCTAAAAATCTCTCAATCTCGGCCTTGAATAGACTCAACGACTGAGCCTCCACAGCCCTCTGGGGCAGAGAATTCCAAAGATTCACCGCCCTCTGAGTGAAGAAATTCCTCCTCATCTCAGTCCTAAATGGCCGATCCCTTATCCTGAGACTGTGACCCCTGGTTCTAGACTCTCCAGCCAGGGGGGAAAACAGCATCTCAGCATCTACCCTGTCAATCCCCCCCCCTCAGAATCTTGTATGTAATCCAGCCTTCCTTTTTAGCAGAGTCAAATTTGCCCTCTGCCGTCGGGTAATGAGATCGAGACCCGCCTTTGCTGCATGGTTGCCATTCCACAACCCTCGTGACATCTGCTTGTGCTGCATAACTGACATTCCTGCCAAAACACACGGCCTCGGACGATTGACTGATGGGAGACAGCAAAAAGAAAAAGAGGCACTCCTTCATAGAGCTGAGGGGACGCTGTGATCCATTATCTGGGTTTTAGGAAATACTTTCCTGGAGCAGGAGGGGAGGGAAGGGTGGACAAGCTCATTAGTCAGTCCCTACTGCAGCAGCGTGTCCGTGTGGGAGACCCGGATATCCACTGCAAATATTGGCACGCTCACAGCAGAAAACCTTTTCAGGAGATGAAGGGAGCTCTGAATCAACGCACTGAGTTATAGAAAGCTCTGGTCAGACCCCTTTTAGAGCACTGCGTTCAGGTCTGGCCACTGGACTTCAGAAAGGATATATTGGTCTCGGCAGGGGGGGGCAGCGCAGATTCACCAGACTGATACCGGGGCTAAAAGGGTTAAATTCCGAGGACAGGTTGCACAGACTGGGCGTGGGTTCCCTGGAGTGTAGAAGATTAAGGGGCGATCTGATCGAGGTGTTTAAGATGATTTAAAGGATTCGATGGGATCGATCGAGAGAGAAACTATTTCCTCTGGTGGGGGGGGGGGTCCAGAACAAGGGGGCAGAACCTTCAAATTAGAGCCAGGCCGTTCAGGGGTGATGTCAGGAAGCACTTCTTCACACAAAGGGTGGCATAGTGGTTAGCACTGTTGCCTCACAGCGCCAGGGACCCGGGTTCGAATCCGGCCTCGGGCGACTGTCTGTGTGGAGTTTGCACATTCTCCCCGTGTTTGCGTGGGTTTCCTCCGGGTGCTCCGGTTTCCACCCACAGTCCAAAGATGTGCGGGTTAGGTTGATTGGCTATGATAAATTGACCCTTAGTGTTAGGGGGATTAAATACGTGGGGTTACGGGGATAGGGTGGGATATGTGTCGGTGCAGGCTCGATGGACCAAAATGGCCTCGATCTGCACTGTGGGGTTCCTGTGATTTCCTGTGAAATCTGGAACTCTCCCCCACAAAGAGCTGTCGAGGCTGGGGGTCAATTGGAGCTTTGAAAACTGAGATTGATAGATTTTTGTTGGGTATGGGATATTAAGGGATACGGAACCAAGGATTCTATGATTCGAATTGTTAAGAGTAAAGTGGAGCAACTTTTAATCTGCTAACCTATGCTGTCCCTGACTTGGGGCGTGTTTGGGACAGTGTAGAGGGAGCTTTACTCTGTATCCAACCCCGTGCTGTACCTGCCCTGGGAGTGTTTGATGGGATAGTGTAGAGGGAGCTTTACTCTGTATCTAACCCATGCTGTACCGGCCCTGGGAGTGTTTGATGGGACAGTGTAGAGGGAGCTTTACTCTGTATCTAACCCATGCTGTCCCTGCCCTGGGGGTGTTTGATGGGACAGTGTAGAGGGAGCTTTACTCTGTATCTAACCCGTGCTGTACCTGCCCTGGGAGTGTTTGATGGGACAGTGTAGAGGGAGCTTTACTCTGTATCTAACCCGTGCTGTACCTGCCCTGGGAGTGTTTGATGGGATAGTGTAGAGGGAGCTTTACTCTGTATCCAACCCCGTGCTGTACCTGCCCTGGGAGTGTTTGATGGGATAGTGTAGAGGGAGCTTTACTCTGTATCTAACCCATGCTGTCCCTGCCCTGGGAGTGCTTGATGGGACAGCGTAGAGGGAGCTTTACACTGTATCTAACCCCGTGCTGTACCTGCCCTGGGAGTGTTTGATGGGACAGCGTAGAGGGAGCTTTACTCTGTATCTAACCCGTGCTGTACCTGCCCTGGGAGTGTTTGATGGGACAGTGTAGAGGGAGCTTTACTCTGTATCCAACCCCGTGCTGTACCTGCCCTGGGAGTGTTTGATGGGACAGTGTAGAGGGAGCTTTACTCTGTATCTAACCTATGCTGTCCCTGCCCTGGGGGTGTTTGATGGGACAGTGTAGAGGGAGCTTTACTCTGTATCTAACCCATGCTGTACCTGCCCTGGGAGTGTTTGATGGGACAGTGTAGAGGGAGCTTTACAATACAATACAAATCGCTTTATTGGCATGATAAGGTACATCTTATGTTGCCAAAGCATCAAAATACATTTATGGTTGAACACATAAACGCGGTTCCATTCATACAGTGTATAAACAGGTATATCCCTGAGTTTATAAATATATTTTCGCCTTGTTTATATATACTCGTCTTAGTTTACTGGTTGTCCCTCTGTTCATGGCAAGCTGTAACATAGTGTGCCGCCAGTGTTACACAGCTTCTCTCCTCCCCCAGTAGGAATGGGAGTTTTTGGTTGTCAGTCAGATTTCTGAATTCAGGGCATATTTGTGAGAATTTTTGATAGAAATTCTCTCTGATGCCCTGATATTTTCCACAGGCTGTGAGGAAGTGCATCTCTGTCTCAACTACTCCCTGACTGCAGTGAGAGCATATCCTGTCTTCTCTTGGCAGCCTGGTCTGCCTGTGTCTGCCTTTTTCGATCGCTAGGCTATGTTCGCTAAGTCTGTACCTTGTCAAGGTTCTTCTCAGTTTGTTATCCTTTACCATGGTCAGGTAATCAGCTATGTTGTATTGTCTGTTTAGGGCCAAGTAGCAATTGAGTTTGCTTTGGGTTTTTGTTGTTTCTGCCCAATATGACAGATATTTTTCCTTTTGCTTCGCGACGATTGTGTTGGGTCGAATTCTTTGTGTTACCCTGTCACTGTCCTGGGGCTGGTTATTGTTAGTATTGTTATTAGTTACTTTATTGAGTCCCAGGACTAGTTGACTTGAGGGTATTCTTCTTTATGGTCAGCTCTTGGCATTTCAGGGCGTCGTAGTGATAGCATTGGGGGTTGCTCATTTGTAGGTGATTCCAAAATTTGGTGGCTCTTTTTTGGATCGTGATTATTAATGGGTATTGGCCTAGTTCCGCCCTGCATGCGTTGTTTACTGTTTTCCTTTGAGTCCGGAGGATACTTTTACAGAATTCCGCATGTAGGATCTCAATTGGGTGTTTGTCCCATTTTGCAAAATCTTGTTGTGTTAGTGGTCCCCAGACCTCACTGCCATAGAGTGCAATTGGTTCAATTACTGATTTGAAAATTTTGAGCCAAATGCTAATTGGGATTTCTATTTGGATTGATTTTTTGATGGCATAGAAAGCCCTTCTTGCTTTCTCTTTCAGTTCATTCACAGCCAGTTTGAAGTTTCCCGTAGAACTGATTTTTAAGCCCAAGTATGTGTAGTGAGTGGTTTGTTCAATTTTGGTTGTTCCTACTGTGAAATTTATTGTGGGTCCATGTTGTTTGGATCTTTGCTGGAACACAAGGACTTTGGTTTTTTGGGGATTTATTGTCAGGGCCCAAGTCTGGCAGTACGACTCCAGCAGGTCCAGGTTCTGCTGTAGACCCTCCTTAGTTGGTGACAGCAGAACCAGGTCGTCGGCATAGAGGAGGAATTTAACCTTGGATTCATATAGGGTGAGGCCGGGTGCTGTAGATTGTTCAAGTAGTTTTGCCAATCCATTAATGTAAATATTAAAGAGTGTCGGTGAGATTGGCGAGCCCTGCGTCACCCCCCGCCCCTGTGGGAAGTATTTTGTTTGTTTGTCTCCAATTTTAACTGCACATTTATTGTTTGTATACATTGATTTAATTACATCATATGTTTTCCCTCCTACCCCGCTTTCGATAAGTTTCAGGAATAAACCGTCATGCCAGATGGAGTCGAAAGCCTTCTGGAAATCTACAAAGCATGCGTAGATTTTGCTTTTGTTATGGTGAACGTGTTTGTCAATTAGGGTCTGTAGGGTGAAGATATGATCGGATGTTCTATAGTTTGGCAGGAATCCAATTTGGCTTTTACTCAAGACATTGTGCTCTTCAAGGAAGTTTATAAGTCTTTTGTTTATGATGCTACAGAATACCTTCCCCAGGTTACTGTTTACACAGATGCCTCGATAGTTGTTTGGGTCGATTTTGTCCCCACTTTTGTATATGGGTGTTATGAGTCCTTTGTTCCAGATGTCAGGGAAATAACCGACACTCAGAACCAAGTTGAAGAGTTTTAGGATAGCCAGTTTCAGTTTGTCGTCTGCGTGTTTAATCATCTCGTTTAGTATGCCGTCTGTCCCGCAAGCTTTTCCTGGTCGCAGGTCCTTGAGTTTTTCAAGAAGTTCTTTTTCTGTTATTATGGCGTCTAGCGGGTTTTGGTTATCTTTTATGGCCATTTCAAGCTTTTCAAGTTTTTTGCGTATTTGGTGTTGCTCTGGTCCTAGTGTGTTTTTCTGGTATAATTTTTCAAAGTGGTTTACCCATGTGTCCCCATTTTGAATGGACAAATCGTCGTGTTGTTTTTTGTGTAGTGTTTTCAAGTTGTCCCAGAAACAATTCGACTCAATGGATTCCTCCATGGAGCTGAGTGTATTCTTAATAAATTGCTCTTTTTTGGTCCTGAGTGTGTTTCTGTATTGTGTTAGCGTCTGACAATAAGTAAGGCGTAATTCCTCGTTTTCTGGATGTCTGTGTTTTTGGTTTGATAGTTTTCTAAGTTTTTTCCTCATGTTATGGCAATCATGGTCAAACCATTTTTCATAGTTTTTTGTTTTGGGTTTGTTCTTGCGAGCTTTCAAGTTTGCATTTGTTGCCAAATTATCAAAAATATTGTTTAGTTTACTAACTGCCCGGTTTACGCCTTCTTTATTGTGAGTGTATATGTTATCCAGAAAGGTGTCTAAGAGAGCTTGAGTTGATGCATTGCTAATTGTTTTCTGGTATTTTTCCGTGTCGTTTTTGGCCCATCTGTACGATTTTTTGGTGTTGTACAGTTTACTGGGTTGTGTTTCTATGTTGTTTGTTTCTGTCTTTTTGAGAAACATAGTAATTTGACTGTGATCTGACAGTGTTGTTTGTGGTTTGACTGTGAATGCTCTGAAAGAGGATGGGTCCAAGTCTGTAATCATATAGTCTACTGTGCTGCAGCCAAGAGGTGAGCAGTAGGTCGATCTTCCTAGGAGGTCTCCTATGAACCTACCATTGACAATGTACAGACCCAGGTTTCGACAGAGCTGTAGTAGCTGTTTACCGTTGGTATTTGACTGCTTGTCGCAGTTATGCCTGTATGGAAGGGAAGGGATGTCAAAGTGGTTATTCCCGAATACGTAATTGTTTCCCTGATTATTGGTGAAGTCTGGTTCTTCGCCCGTTCTTGAATTGAGGTCCCCACAGATCAACACGTTCCCCTGGGCCTGGTATTGGATAATTTCCCCCTCCATGTTGGAGAAGGTGTCCTCTTTGTAGTACGGGGAATCAATTGGAGGGATATAAAGTGCGCAAATGTAAACATCTTGGGTGTTTGAGATAATCTCCCTCTCAAGTTTGAGCCACATATGGTTTTCGCCCTTTTTTATAAATTTGATGTAATTCTTAAGTTCTGTTTTAAACCAGATCAGTATGCCTCCGGAGTCTCTGCCTTGGGTTACACTTGGTAATTTATTGGAGGGGACCACTAGCTCAGTGTACCCTTGGGGACAGCCGGTGTGTCCTTTTCCTTTATACCAAGTTTCCTGTAAAATGATAATATCTAGATCTTTAGTTTCCTCTATGAACTCTGGGGTCCTACTCTTCACTTCTCGCAGTGAAGAGCGTAGACCTTGGATATTCCAGGTCGAAATATATAAGGATTTCATGTTAAGTTTTATCTTTTTCTATGATAGGTTAAAGAGTGGTACGTGTTTGTCGTGTCTAAGTGTGGGGAAAAAAAAAGATCACCCCAGTTGTCTACAAAAGTTAATACAATTTGGTTACAGTTCTTTCTATTAATTAGTCCTTGATCCATAAGGCGGAAGTAGATGCTGCTGCACATCTGCTTATTGTCTCTTAATGGATTGTTTCTGTCTGAGGTATTGCGTACGTCCTGTGCATCTCTCCCTCTGTCTGGCTGGTAGCGGTCCTATTCCCCTGTGGGACAGGAGTGGTGCAGGTCTGATAATGTTGTTTTGCATGGGGATCCTCTCCGGTCTCGGTTGGTGTGGTGGTGGTCTTTGTAGTGTTCCTGATATGTACCCCGCTGATCTCTGGTGGTCGGGGGGGGGTCCTCTTGGAGTCTGGGTATGGACCCGGTTAAAAGCGACGTATCTAACCCCGTGCTGTACCTGCCCTGGGAGTGTTTGATGGGGACAGTGTAGAGGGAGCTTTACTCTGTATCTAACCCGTGCTGTACCTGCCCTGGGAGTGTTTGATGGGACAGTGTAGAGGGAGCTTTACTCTGTATCTAACCCGTGCTGTACCTGCCCTGGGAGTGTTTGATGGGGACAGTGTAGAGGGAGCTTTACTCTGTATCTAACCCGTGCTGTACCTGCCCTGGGAGTGTTTGATGGGACAGTGTAGAGGGAGCTTTACTCTGTATCTAACCCGTGCTGTACCTGCCCTGGGAGTGTTTGATGGGGACAGTGTAGAGGGAGCTTTACTCTGTATCTAACCCGTGCTGTACCTGCCCTGGGAGTGTTTGATGGGACAGTGTAGAGGGAGCTTTACTCTGTATCTAACCCGTGCTGTACCTGCCCTGGGAGTGTTTGATGGGGCAGTGTAGAGGGAGCTTTACTCTGTATCTAACCCATGCTGTACCTGCCCTGGGAGTGTTTGATGGGACAGTGTAGAGGGAGCTTTACTCTGTATCTAACCCGTGCTGTACCTGCCCTGGGAGTTGTAGAGTGAGTGACTGGTGCTGACTGCCCGAAATATGTTCCACCCTTGCCTTCAAAGAATGTTGTCTGTGCAGTGTGGGAATTGTTTAATTTGTTACTAGTTTGGATTGGTTTAATGAATATTCTACATTTAGAGAGTTTGGTTTCATTTCGTGTCCTGTGAGCCACGTAATTAATTGGAAATTGCCATTGCTTTCTATAATTACTATTTCTGTTTCCACAGCTTGTGGAATAATGTGCTTCTCCCCTCAGATATCTCTTCTGGAGCCGAAGAATTAGGAGCAGGAGTCGGCCATTCGGCCCCTCGAGCCTGCTCCGCCGTTCAATAAGATCACGGCTGATCTTCGACCTCAACTCCACTTTCCCGCCCGATCCCTCGATTCCCCGAGAGGCCAAAAATCTCTCGATCTCAGCCTTGAATAGACTCAACGACTGAGCCTCCACAGCCCTCTGGGGCAGAGAATTCCAAAGATTCACCGCCCTCTGAGTGAAGAAATTCCTCCTCATCTCAGTTCTAAATGGCTTACCCCTTATCCTTAGACTGTGACCCCTGGTTCTGGACTCCCCCGCCATCGGGAACATCCTTCCTGCATCTAGTCTGTCTAGTCCTGTTAGAATTTTATAAGTTTCAATGAGATCCCCTCTCATTCTTCTAAACTCCAGCGAGTATAAGCCCAATCGACCCAATCTCTCCTCATATGTCATTCCTGCCATCCCAGGTATCAGTCTGGTGAATCTTCGCTGCACTCCCTCCATGGCAAGAACATCCTTCCTCAGGTATTGACTCCGCCATTTTAGAAGATCCTAATAGGGCAATATTTGGTAGATTTGGGATTCATTGCTGCAAAAATATCTGAAAATGGCAAGCAATGTAAAAAAAAAAGGCTGCCACACTTACATCATATGGCCAAAACTGCGGTGAGCAAGAACTACAGCGGGCATTCAGGACTTCCGTTCCAAAAAATATCTATTTTTACAAGCAACAGGAAGCAAAACTGTTAAAGCTCTTATCTGTGCTGCGCTGAGGTGCTGTGTGCAGTTAAGACCGTTGTGGATAGCTGTTAACGGAGTTTGCAGAAGTCACTATGCTCTCACACACCCTCCCCCGGCGCTGTGCAAATCGGCCCAGCTCTATTACGGGCTGGATTCCGTGTCATGGGAGGGCTATGAAACTCTGCGAGCTACGCAGGACCGTTTTCCGACGGCGCAATCTTCCCCTTTTACTGAAAACAAACAAACAAAAAAACTGGAACAATCTAGCAATAGGGGAACTGTGACCGGCAAAGATGGCATCGTGCCACCGAGAGGCCGGGCTTCCGCCACTCCAGCCTCCGGTGGTGCCAGCAGGAACACCCCTCTTTATTTGGCCCTTGGCCGTCTCCAGTGCCGGAGCGTTACGTTTACAGCTCGGACAAAGAGGTCGGGTTGGTAGCTCCAGCCCCACCGCAATTAGCAGACTTTCAGCTGGGTGAAGCAGGTGAACGTAGGGGGCAGGGAGTGCAGGCCAATGGGAGAGTCCCGAACAATTCAAGAAAACCTAAATCCAGTGTCGGCCGGGGCTCAGTGGGTCTCACACTCGCCCGTCAGTCAGAAGGTTGTGGGTTCAAGTCCCCACTCCAGAGACTCGAGCACAAAAATCCAGGCCGACACTCCCAGTGCGGTACTGAGGGAGCGCCGCACTGTCGGAGGGGCGGCACTGTGGGAGCGCCGCACTGTCGGAGGGGCGGCACTGAGGGAGCGCCGCAATGTCGGAGGGGCGGCACTGAGGGAGCGCCGCACTGTCGGAGGGGCGGCACTGAGGGAGCGCCGCACTGTCGGAGGGGCGGTACTGAGGGAGCGCCGCACTGTCGGAGGGGCGGTACTGAGGGAGCGCCGCACTGTCGGAGGGGCGGTACTGAGGGAGCGCCGCACTGTCGGAGGGCCGGTACTGAGGGAGCGCCGCACTGTCGGAGGGGCGGTACTGAGGGAGCGCCGCACTGTCGGAGGGGCGGTACTGAGGGTGCGCCGCACTGTCGGAAGGGCGGTACTGAGGGAGCGCCGCACTGCCGGAGGGGCGGTACTGAGGGAGCGCCGCACTGTCGGAGGGGCGGTACTGAGGGTGCGCCGCACTGTCGGAAGGGCGGTACTGAGGGAGCGCCGCACTGCCGGAGGGGCGGTACTGAGGGAGCGCCGTAATGTCGGAGGGGCGGGTACTGAGGGACGCCGCACTGTCGGAGAGGCAGTACTGAGGGAGCGTCGCACTGTTGGAGGCGACACTAAACCAAGGCCCTGTCTTCCCTCAGGTGGACGTAAAAGATCCCATGGTGCTGATCGAAGAGGAGGGATGGGGTTCTCCCCGGTGTCCTGGGGCCAATAGTTATCCCTCAATCAACATCACTAAAAATAGATGATCTAGTTATTGCTGTTTGTGGGAGCTTGCTGTGCGCTAATTGGCTGCCGCCTTTCCTACATTACAACAATGACCACACTTAAGTACTTCATTGGCTGTGAAGTGCTTTGGGACGTCTGGAAGATGGCGAAAGGTGCTGGAGAGATGAGAGTCTGTCTTTCTTGCAGCTAAGGTGTCATGTGGAGGGGGGGGTCGGGGGGGGGGGGGGGAAGAATGAGCTGGTAAAGGGAGCCGATCAGGGAGAATTCAAATCTCTTCCAACACAGAATGCAACTGCCCCCAAGGTCTAGTTTCCCTCCGCCCCACAGGTGAGCTCACTCTCAGCAAACACATATTCAAATGTACATGCCACAGAGAGTACATTTTTATGAGTTCAGACTAATACTGCCAAAACCGGCGTTGTCATTTTCAACTTCTGAGTCATCAAGCCGGTGGCCCCTAATTTCAGGGCAGGGAAATATCGATGGGTTTCCATTCCTCTCACCGACGAGCAAAACACACAAACTCCCCCACCCGCCACGCCGAGAATGAAAATTCCACTGAGGAAGAGAATCTGCCTTCACCGTCACCGGTCTAATTGCAAGCCACGACACCACCGAGCGAAGCAAAAAGTACACCGCCCACACAACAGAGCCACCGCATACGTGGCCCTGGCTCAACAGCTCAGAACAGCCTGCTTGGTGCACAGTGCGGGGGGTTCCCCCACCGTCACAGAATCAGCCAATAGGACAGCACGGGAGGAATCCATTCGGCCCCTCGAGCCTGCTCCGCCATTCAATGAGATCATGGCTGATCATCCAAATTCAGTACCTTGTCCCTGCCTTCTCCCCATATCCCTTGATCCCTTTAGCCTTAAGAAATATATCCAACTCCTTCTTGAATATATTTAATGAATTGGCCTCAACTGCCTTCTGTGGTAGAGAATTCCACAGGTTCACCACTCTCTGGGTGAAGAAATTCCTCCTCATCTCTGTCCTAAATGGCCTACCCCTTATCCATAGACTGTGACCCCTGGTTCTGGACTCCCCCGCCATCGGGAACATCCTTCCTGCATCCAGTCTGTCCAGTCCTGTTAGAATTTTATAAGTTTCAATGAGATCCCCTCTCATTCTTCTAAACTCCAGCGAGTATAAGCCCAATCGACCCAATCTCTCCTCAGACGTCATTCCTGCCATCTCAGGTATCAGTCTGGTGAATCTTCGCTGCACTCCCTCCATGGCAAGAACATCCTTACTCAGGTAAGGCGACCAAAACTGCACACAATACTCAAGGTGTGGTCTCACCAAGGCCCTGTACAACTGCAGCAAGACATCCTTGCTCCTGTACTCGAACCCTCTCGCTATGAAGGCCAACATACCATTTGCACAGCACAGGAGGCCATTCGGCCCATCAGGTCTGCGCCGGCTCTGTCGAAGAGCAATCCAGTCAGTCCTGCTCCACCCCCCGCTCCTTCTCCATCGCCCTACAGTTTTTTCTCCTTCGAGTCTCTATCCAATTCCCTTTTGAAGGCTACTATTGAATCTGCCTCCACCACCCCACCAGGCAGCGCATTCCAAATCCTAACCACTCGCTGACATGAATGTCATTCATGAAAGAAAGACTTATGAAATAATACTGAGCGGCCTGCGGGCGGCGCTGTCCAGGGTGAGTATAAATACTCGGGCACGGGCCCAGCTTGCGCAGGACATTAACAGGAACTAGTGAAGGACACAACTAGACCTCCATGTTGTAAAACAGTTGATTAAAGCTTTGTTTAACGCTTAGACCAAGTGCCTAGTAGTTTTCTTACATCACTTGCTGCGTAAAAAAAAAAGTTTCTCCTCGCGTCGCCTCCAGTTCGTCTGCCAATCGCCTCGAATCCGTGCCCTCAGGTTACCGACCCTTCAGCCACGGGGATCAGCTCCTCTTTATTTACTCCATCTCACAGGATTTTGGCGCTTGTAATCGTTGGAAGTGTCACGCACCAAGAGAACTCGGCGAGGAGGCTCAAGACTAGTTCTGCGGCCAGGCAGAAGAGCAGCACAGTCGTCCCTTCGCTGGCTGAGGGTCGCCCCGACAGACATCCCACGTGGCAGCTGTCCTTCACTCTGCCAGCGCAATTCACACTTCATCTCGAGCCATCCTCTGTTCCTTAACCTGTCCCATTACCGCCTCCTCTCGCCTTGAATATCTCTTCATGTCTCTCAATGGCCCAGTAATTCCGGGCACAACGCGCGAGTACGGACGGGGTACTCACGCGTGTGCCCGGAGGAATTGCCGGTTTTCAGCATGCACAGCGCATGTGCTGAAAACCGGCATTTCCTGTCCTCTGACCCAAGGGGTTAGGAGGCGGAACGTGTACGGATTGACAGGCAGCGCGTGCGCAATGGAATTCCTGTTTTTTGACAGGTTTGCGCGTGTGCAAGGGCCTCTCCTTTTTACGAATGTAAAAAGGAGACGCAAGGACTTCATTCTTGAAGGTAAGTGGTCTTTAACTTAAAATTATTACATTTTTTCCACAGCTTTATTGTTTTTAAGGACTTTACAGTAAGGTAAGTGTAGTTTTAGACCCGATTTATTAAAAAATTATTTCTTTCAAAAATTTTATTAATTGTTTAAAATAGTTTTTTAAAGTTATTCATAGTTAATTTAATGATTGGGATGTTTTTTTAAATTTTATTTAAAGTTTAAGTAGTGTTTTGGGGTGCCGTACTTCTCATGAGTTTGGCAGTTCTTACTCTCAAACTTATGAATGAAGTTTCCCTTCCCCTGACTGGCTGAACAGTGCTCACCTGATCCCAGCCGGCACATCGCACTAACTACGCCGCTGGGTCAGGTTAGCACAGCGCGCCGACATCTGAACCGGGCCACTGACAGGAAATCCACTGCGGGCCAGGTTTCAGATATCGGCGCGCCGGGTAAGTGCACGTCGGGGGGGCTTGCACGCACGGCAAGCCCCCGACACCAAGTTCTGGGCCATGATCTCAATGTCTCCTGCCTTCTATCCCATCACTGACCTTCCCTTTGGTTCTTTCATCCCCTCCCCCTTTTCCCAGCCCCTAAACTTGCTTTGAAATCTGCTCCATTTCCTGCTTTTTTTTTTCCAGTTCTGACGAAAGGTCATCGACCTGAAACGTTGACTCGGTTTCGCTCGCCACGGATGCTGCTCTCTGGCCTGCTGAGCTTTCCCAGCGGTTTCTGTTGCTATAATGACTGGCTACTCCGGCAAGCCACGCTCTTCAATAAACAAGAGGATTTAAAGGTTTTTTTTTATAAAAGTTTACGCCAATGTCTTCAGGCGTAAAAACTTCGAAGCTTGACAAAGATGACGTCCCGGAAGATTTCTCCTCGTCGCAAACTGTTTATAACAAAGAGGAAGAGGAGATTTCCTCAAATACAGCGTTTGGAAGGAGTGGGAAAATTCTGAGCGAGTATTCATTTTCGATGTGGTGTAGCAAGAACTAACTTACAAAAGGAAACAAAAATGTCATAAGAACACAAGAATTAGGAGCAGGAGTCGGCCATTCGGCCCCTCGAGCCTGCTCCGCCATTCAATGAGATCACGGCTGATCATCGACCTCAACTCTACTTTCCCGCCCGATTCCCATATCCCTCGATTCCCCAAGAGTCCAAAAATCTATTGATCTCAGCCTTGAATATACTCAACGACTGAGCCTCCACAGCCCTCTGGGGTAGAGAATTCCAAAGATTCACCGCCCTCTGTGTCAGCTGTGGCTCTGCGGGCAGTGCGCTCGCCTTGGAGTCTGAAGGTTGTGGGTTCAAGTCCCCACTCCAGGGACTTGAGCACAAAAATCTAGGCCGACAACTCCCAGTGCAGTACTGAGGGAGCGCCGCACTGTCGGAGGGGTGGTACTGAGGGAGAACCGCACTGTCGGAGGGGCAGTACTGAGGGAGCGCCGCACTGTCGGAGGGGTGGTACTGAGGGAGAACCGCACTGTCGGAGGGGCAGTACTGAGGGAGCGCCGCACTGTCGGAGGGGCGGTACTGAGGGAGCGCCGCACTGTCGGAGGGGCGGTACTGAGGGAGAGCCACACTGTCGGAGGGGTGGTACTGAGGGAGAACCGCACTGTCGGAGGGGCAGTACTGAGGGAGCGCCGCACTGTCGGAGGGGCGGTACTGAGGGAGAGCCGCACTGTCGGAGGGGCGGTACTGAGGGAGCGCCGCACTGTCGGAGGGGCGGTACTGAGGGAGAGCCGCACTGTCGGAGGGGCGGCACTGAGGGAGCGCCGCACTGTCGGAGGGGCGGTACTGAGGGAGCGCCGCACTGTCGGAGGGGCGGTACTGAGGGAGAGCCGCACTGTCGGAGGGGCGGTACTGAGGGAGCGCCGCACTGTCGGAGGGGCGGTACTGAGGGAGCGCCGCACTGTCGGAGGGGCGGTACTGAGGGAGCGCCGCACTGTCGGAGGGGCGGTACTGAGGGAGCGCCGCACTGTCGGAGGGGCGGTACTGAGGGAGCGCCGCACTGTCGGAGGGGCGGTACTGAGGGAGCGCCGCACTGTCGGAGGTGCCATCTTTCGGATGGGACGTTAAACCGAGGCCCCGTCTGCTCTCTCAGGTGGACGTAAAAAAACCCACGGCACTATTTCGAAGATGAACAGGTGGGGAGTTCTCCCCAGCATCCTGGCCAATACTTATCCCTCAACCCACATCACAAACAGGTGATCTGGTCCTGATCACATTGCTGTTTGTGGGAGCTTGCTGTGCGCAAATTGGCTGCCGCGCTTCCTACGTTACGACAGTGACTGCACTTCAGAAAATACTTCATTGGCTATAAAGCGCTTCGAGACGTCCGGTGGTCGTGAAAGGTCCTATAGCAACGCAAGTCTTTCTTTCCGAGTGAAAAAATTCCTCCTCATCTGTGACCCACTGCTTTGAGACTCTCCAGCCAGGGAGGAAACAGCCTCTCAGCATCTACCCTGTCAATCCCCCTCAGAATCTTATAGGTTTCAATGAGATCACCTCTCATTCTTCTAAACTCCAGAGAGTTTGGGCCCAGTCTACACAATCTCTTCTCATCAGGGCAACCCTCTCATCCCAGGAATCAATCTAATGTCCATTTACAGGCAGGGTTTATCCCCATTTTGCTGTATTTTGTCTCCTCGCCCATTCTCCTGAGCTAACCACCCACCCAGCTCCGCAGTATGGCGATATCCCTTAGCCCACTGGCACCCAGGCGCCAGTCCGCCCTCTCCCCAGCGAAATAGATTTTAAAAAATAGTTCATTGCACGAGCCTTTTGTTTAACGTGCACAAAAGCACCGGGAAAATGGGGGAAGAACTGCTCAGCTCCAGGTCATGCGGTGCAGCACGCAAAAGGTTAATGCCTAGTATGGGCAAGTGTGAAACCGTAAATGGAAACAGGAAATGAAAGCGTAAGGCACAGCGACTCTGCTCTCTGTACATACAGAGCAAGAGTGTATTTAGTTTGCGCTATACGCATCGTTGTCGCCTGGCCTCATTTTAAAACCACAACACATAAGAAGCACATTTCAAAGTCTGCCACTGTTCTGAAACACATAAGTGTGATGCAGCATTTTAACAGAGAGGGGAAAGGAGCTAGAGACAGACCCATATATACACTCCATTGCAGTACTGAGCGAGCGCCGCACTGTCGGAGGGGCGGTACTGAGGGAGCGCCGCACTGTCGGAGGGGCGGTACTGAGGGAGCGCCGCACTGTCGGAGGGGCGGTACTGAGGGAGCGCCGCACTGTCGGAGGGGCGGTACTGAGGGAGCGCCGCACTGTCGGAGGGGCGGTACTGAGGGAGCGCCGCACTGTCGGAGGGGCGGTACTGAGGGAGCGCCGCACTGTCGGAGGGGCGGTACTGAGGGAGCGCCGCACTGTCGGAGGGGCGGTACTGAGGGAGGGCCGCACTGTCGGAGGGGCGGTACTGAGGGAGAGCCGCACTGTCGGAGGGGCGGTACTGAGGGAGCGCCGCACTGTCGGAGGGGCGGTACTGAGGGAGCGCCGCACTGTCGGAGGGGCGGTACTGAGGGAGCGCCGCACTGTCGGAGGGGCGGTACTGAGGGAGCGCCGCACTGTCGGAGGGGCGGTACTGAGGGAGCGCCGCACTGTCGGAGGGGCGGTACTGAGGGAGCGCCGCACTGTCGGAGGTGCCATCTTTCGGATGGGACGTTAAACCGAGGCCCCGTCTGCTCTCTCAGGTGGACGTAAAAAAACCCACGGCACTATTTCGAAGATGAACAGGTGGGGAGTTCTCCCCAGCATCCTGGCCAATACTTATCCCTCAACCCACATCACAAACAGGTGATCTGGTCCTGATCACATTGCTGTTTGTGGGAGCTTGCTGTGCGCAAATTGGCTGCCGCGCTTCCTACGTTACGACCGTGACTGCACTTCAGAAAATACTTCATTGGCTATAAAGCGCTTCGAGACGTCCGGTGGTCGTGAAAGGTCCTATAGCAACGCAAGTCTTTCTTTCCGAGTGAAAAAATTCCTCCTCATCTGTGACCCACTGCTTTGAGACTCTCCAGCCAGGGAGGAAACAGCCTCTCAGCATCTACCCTGTCAATCCCCCTCAGAATCTTATAGGTTTCAATGAGATCACCTCTCATTCTTCTAAACTCCAGAGAGTTTGGGCCCAGTCTACACAATCTCTTCTCATCAGGGCAACCCTCTCATCCCAGGAATCAATCTAATGTCCATTTACAGGCAGGGTTTATCCCCATTTTGCTGTATTTTGTCTCCTCGCCCATTCTCCTGAGCTAACCACCCACCCAGCTCCGCAGTATGGCGATATCCCTTAGCCCACTGGCACCCAGGCGCCAGTCCGCCCTCTTCCCAGCGAAACAGATTTTAAAAAATAGTTCATTGCACGAGCCTTTTGTTTAATGTGCACAAAAGCACCGGGAAAATGGGGGAAGAACTGCTCAGCTCCAGGTCATGCGGTGCAGCACGCAAAAGATTAATGCCTAGTATGGGCAAGTGTGAAACCGTAAATGGAAACAGGAAATGAAAGCGTAAGGCACAGCGACTCTGCTCTCTGTACATACAGAGCAAGAGTGTATTTAGTTTGCGCTATACGCATCGTTGTCGCCTGGCCTCATTTTAAAAGCACAACACATAAGAAGCACATTTCAAAGTCTGCCACTGTTCTGAAACACATAAGTGTGATGCAGCATTTTAACAGAGAGGGGGAAGGAGCTAGAGACAGACCCATATATACACTCCATTGCAGTACTGAGCGAGCGCCGCACTGTCGGAGGGGCGGTACTGAGGGAGCGCCGCACTGTCGGAGGGGCGGTACTGAGGGAGCGCCGCACTGTCGGAGGGGCGGTACTGAGGGAGCGCCGCACTGTCGGAGGGGCGGTACTGAGGGAGCGCCGCACTGTCGGAGGGGCGGTACTGAGGGAGCGCCGCACTGTCGGAGGGGCGGTACTGAGGGAGCGCCGCACTGTCGGAGGGGCGGTACTGAGGGAGCGCCGCACTGTCGGAGGGGCGGTACTGAGGGAGCGCCGCACTGTCGGAGGGGCGGTACTGAGGGAGCGCCGCACTGTCGGAGGGGCGGTACTGAGGGAGCGCCGCACTGTCGGAGGGGCGGTACTGAGGGAGCGCCGCACTGTCGGAGGGGCGGTACTGAGGGAGCGCCGCACTGTCGGAGGGGCGGTACTGAGGGAGCGCCGCACTGTCGGAGGGGCGGTACTGAGGGAGCGCCGCACTGTCGGAGGGGCGGTACTGAGGGAGCGCCGCACTGTCGGAGGGGCGGTACTGAGGGAGCGCCGCACTGTCGGAGGGGCGGTACTGAGGGAGCGCCGCACTGTCGGAGGGGCGGTACTGAGGGAGCGCCGCACTGTCGGAGGGGCGGTACTGAGGGAGCGCCGCACTGTCGGAGGGGCGGTACTGAGGGAGCGCCGCACTGTCGGAGGGGCGGTACTGAGGGAGCGCCGCACTGTCGGAGGGGCGGTACTGAGGGAGCGCCGCACTGTCGGAGGGGCGGTACTGAGGGAGCGCCGCACTGTCGGAGGGGCGGTACTGAGGGAGCGCCGCACTGTCGGAGGGGCGGTACTGAGGGAGCGCCGCACTGTCGGAGGGGCGGTACTGAGGGAGCGCCGCACTGTCGGAGGGGCGGTACTGAGGGAGCGCCGCACTGTCGGAGGGGCGGTACTGAGGGAGCGCCGCACTGTCGGAGGGGCGGTACTGAGGGAGCGCCGCACTGTCGGAGGGGCGGTACTGAGGGAGCGCCGCACTGTCGGAGGGGCGGTACTGAGGGAGCGCCGCACTGTCGGAGGGGCGGTACTGAGGGAGCGCCGCACTGTCGGAGGGGCGGTACTGAGGGAGCGCCGCACTGTCGGAGGGGCGGTACTGAGGGAGCGCCGCACTGTCGGAGGGGCGGTACTGAGGGAGCGCCGCACTGTCGGAGGGGCGGTACTGAGGGAGCGCCGCACTGTCGGAGGGGCGGTACTGAGGGAGCGCCGCACTGTCGGAGGGGCGGTACTGAGGGAGCGCCGCACTGTCGGAGGGGCGGTACTGAGGGAGCGCCGCACTGTCGGACGGGCGGTACTGAGGGAGCGCCGCACTGTCGGAGGGGCGGTACTGAGGGAGCGACGCACTGTCGGAGGGGCAGTACTGAGGGAGATCTCACGGCCACTATTGGAAGAAGAGCAGGGGGGAGTTGTCCCCAGTGTCCTGGGGCCAATATTTATCCCTCAATCAACATCACAAACAGATGATCTGGTCATTATCACATTGCTGTTTGTGGGAGCTTGCTGTGCGCAAATTGACTGCTGCGTTTCCCACATTACAACAGTGACCACACTTCAAAAAAAAAAGTACGTCACGGGCTGTGACGCGCTTTAGGACGTCCCGGAGGAGGTGAAAGGTGGTGGAGAGACAAGAGTTTTTTCCCCTTTTTTAAAAAATAAAAATCATTTTTCAAAACATCGAGCCGAAAATAACAGCACTTACATCGAGAGGAAGCTTCGAGCGCGGCCAGACGCTCGGGCAGGTCAAGTATTCTCGCGCACCGCTGGTGCAATTATATCACAACCGCAGCAATAGAACGGCCAAGGGTTATTGTGTTGCTGTGTGCTCGTCCCCCGGGGCCGGCTTGTTGGCATGGCAATCGTTCCTAATTTATACACGCTTTTATCTTTTTGGAAACAAAAGCAAGCGGACTCTTTTTGTGTGTGTATTTGAACTACTTGGCCCCTTTTGATCAGCTGAATAGCTTCACTTTGCTATTATCTGACGAGCTCTTGCCGTAACACAATCGGGCTTTGCTTCAACAAGACCAGTCAATTGTCTTGGGTTTTTTTTTTAAATCGGGTGGGGGGGGGGGGGGGGGGGGGGGGAGGCGGACAATACTGTCGACGGTTAATTCCACCATGGTCAGCAGTGTTACCCAGCATTGATGTTACAAGATAGCGTTCTTCACAACGGCGCTGATCTGCCACGTGATAAGCCACTTCACCGAACTGAACGCCTGGCTTGCAGACCTTGTTCGCGACCAAGTTTTCTGATGTTAGATTGCAAAGCTTTCAGAAGTGTTAGAAAGCTGGCCAGTGGAGCGAGAGCCCTGGTAACCCGTTCACCAAAACATTTCTCACTGAAGACAGAAAAAATGACTTGCATCTCTACAGCGCCGTCCGCAATCTCAGGGCGGCCCAAAGCGCTTTTATGTCCACCTCAGAGGGCAGATGGTGTCTCCGTCTCATCCCTCCGACAGTGCGGCGCTCCCTCAGTACCGCCCCTCCGACAGTGCGGCGCTCCCTCAGTACCGCCCCTCCGACAGTGCGGCTCCCTCAGTACCGCCCCTCCGACAGTGCGGCGCTCCCTCAGTACCGCCCCTCCGACAGCGCGGCTCCCTCAGTACCGCCCCTCCGACAGTGCGGCTCCCTCAGTACCGCCCCTCCGACAGTGCGGCGCCCCCTCAGTACCGCCCCTCCGACAGTGCGGCTCCCTCAGTACCGCCCCTCCGACAGTGCGGCTCCCTCAGTACCGCCCCTCCGACAGTGCGGCGCTCCCTCAGTACCGCCCCTCCGACAGTGCGGCGCTCCCTCAGTACCGCCCCTCCGACAGTGCGGCGCTCCCTCAGTACCGCCCCTCCGACAGTGCGGCGCTCCCTCAGTACCGCCCCTCCGACAGTGCGGCGCTCCCTCGGTACCGCCCCTCCGACAGTGCGGCGCTCCCTCGGTACCGCCCCTCCGACAGTGCGGCGCTCCCTCAGTACCGCCCCTCCGACAGTGCAGCGCTCCCTCAACATGAAATATCTCACTAGTGTGAACCTGGCTGCGGCAGAATTGGTGAAATTTTACAATTAACCGCAAAGTGTCCAATGTATTTACATTTACAGTACATCAGGGAATTGCCCTGCACTTCTAATTAAAAAATAAATTAAAACACTTCCAAAAGAGTCAGGATCAATGTCTTCCTTAGTTAACAGGTCTTCTATTTTATCTTGGCTGGAGTCTGCTTCAGACAAGAAAGCCTGGTGACTCAGACGGATTTCCTGAATTGAATGGTAAAGGTGCGTGACGAGGAACAGCGTGGCACAGTGCATCAGTGGTCGTACCTTTGCAGACGTCGACCGGTCTACTGTGTATTGCCAGCATTTCCATCGAGTGCCCAGCCCAGAAACAGGCCGCTCGGCCCCACTGCTCCGTGCGGTGTTCCTGCTCCACACGAGCCTCCTCCCTCCCCTCTTCATCTCACCCCGTCACCATCTCCTCCTATTCCTTTCTCCCGCATGTGTTTATCCAGCTTCCCCCTTAAATACATCGACGCTATTCACCTCGACCACTCCCTGTGGTAGCGAGTTCCACATTCTCACCACTCTCTGGGGAAAGAGGTTTCTCCTGAATTCACATCGAAGATAGGAGCAGGAGTCGGCCATTCGGCCCCTCGAGCCTGCTCCGCCATTCAATGAGATCATGGCTGATCCTCCAAATTCAGTACCCTGTCCCTGCCTTCTCCCCATATCCCTTGATCCCTTTAGCCTTAAGAAATATATCCAACTCCTTCTTGAATATATTTAATGAATTGGCCTCTACTGCCTTGTGTGGTAGAGAATTCCACAGGTTCACCACTCTCTGGG
The DNA here is from genome assembly GCF_052327205.1 of Somniosus microcephalus. NCBI lineage: Eukaryota > Metazoa > Chordata > Chondrichthyes > Squaliformes > Somniosidae > Somniosus > Somniosus microcephalus. The sequence continues at coordinate 29,119,255 of NW_028225185.1, forward strand.
TGAAGAAATTCCTCCTCATCTCTGTCCTAAATGGCTTACCCCTTATCCTTAGACTGTGACCCCTGGTTCTGGACTCCCCCACCATCGGGAACATCCTTCCTGCATCTAGTCTGTCCAGTCCTGTCAGAATTTTATAAGTTTCGATGAGATCCCCTCTCATTTTTCTAAACTCCAGCGAGTATAAGCCCAATCGACCCAATCTCTCGCCATACGTCATTCCTGCCATCCCAGGTATCAGCCTGGTGAATCTTCGCTGCACTCCCTCCACGGCAAGAACATCCTTCCTCAGATAAGGGTGGATTTATTAGTGACTCTCTTATATCGGCAGCCCCTAGTTCTGGTCTCCCCCACAAGTGGAAACATCTTCTCTACGTCGACCCTATCGAACCACTTTCATAATCTTAAAGATCTCCATCAGGTCACTCCACAACCGAAAGAGAAAAGCCTGTTCTGCTTTCCTGATGAGTTGTAACCTCTCAGTAACGGGTATAACCGCTCAGTTCTGAGGATTTTTTTTTTGGTGCACATTGTCCTCTTGCTTCTGGGACCTGCTCAGCCTGAGGGGGGACAGAGGTTTCCTGGGCCCTCAAGGGTCCCAGGTGGGAATGAGTCCCGAGGCAGACTCATCCCAACTTCCTTTAGGCTTTTGTGCCGCGCCAAACTGCTCACAACTGGATGTCAATCTCCAGGAAAAGGGGGTGGGGGTGGGGGGGGAGCGCGTGAAGTTTTGGTGGCAGGAACGGAAACGTCACATCAGGGGGTGAAGTTGGAAGCTGAGACGTAGAGCTGGGGGACAGGGTAGAAGATGCTACACAAAGGAGGAACAAACAGGGGGGCTTTGCAGTCATTTCAATTCATCGCTCCACTCCCACTCGGACCTCACTGTCCTCGGCCTCTTGCATTGTTCCACGGAAGCTCGAGGAACAGTACCTCATCTTCCGATTAGGCACTTTACAGCCTTCCGGACTCAATATCGAGTTTAACAACTTCAGATCATAACCTCGGCCCCTATTATATTTTATCCACACTTTTGGTTTGTGTATTTTCCTCTCTCTCCCACATGGCAACTGTCTCTCACTCTGCCAGCGCATTTCACACTTCATCTAGAGCCATTGTTTGTTTCTTTACCTGTCCTATTACCATCTCGTCTCGCCTTCAATATCTCTTCTTTCATCCCCTCCCCCATTTCCCAGCCCCCAAACTGGCCTTTTAATCTGTTTCATTTCCTGTGTTTCTCAGTTCTGACGAAGGGTTTCGACCCGAAACGTTGACTCGGTTTCTCTCTCCACGGATGTTGCCCTGGCCGGCTGAGTTTGTCCCCAGCGTTTTCTGCTGTTATTAGGGGGGCTTTGCAGACTGGGTAGGGAGAGCATTTGGCCCAGGAGGCTGCATCTTGGGACACCCAGTCTCGACTCACATGTGAAGGATGGCCGCTGCAATGAGCGGTCAGCGGATGGACGGCCAGCACTGGTGGAACCTTATGAGTGAATGTCTTCAGGAAGAACGCGGGAAGGAAACGAGCCGGTGAAACACCACACGGGACCTTCGAATAGGTCACCGCCATTTCATCCAGCCCACAATAACCTGCAATAAAGTCATTATGGCCCAGAAATTCGGGTCCCCAGGGGTGCGTACGCGCTGGGTACTCACCCGTAGGCCCAACGGAAGGGCCGGTTTCGTGCATGCGCGGGAAACCGGAACATCCGTTCCCTTAAAGGAAGGGGTTCACAGGTCGAATGCGTGCGCCGGAGAGGCTGCGCATACGCCTGAAACTTCCGGTTTTTTTGCAGGTTTCTCCAGGATGGTAAGTCTCCAGCAGCGACGCTTGTAAAAAGCAGTCGCAAGGCCTGCTTTTAACAAGGTAAGTGGTGAATTAATTAAAATTAAAACATTTTTCCACAGGTTTATTATTTTTAAATGCTTTAAAGAAAGGCAAGTTCATTTTTAGCCCCGTTAGAAAATGTAATTACTTTTTTCAAAAATTTAAATTATTGTTTAAAATAGTTATTTTAAAGATGTGATTTTTTAAAAATGTATTTGAAGTTTGTTATGTTTTGGGGCTGAATTGTATTCATCGGTTTGACTGTCAAATCTATGAATAGAGATTCCCTGCTCCGATTGGCTCTCCATGGCCCACGTGATCCCAGGGGACGCTTCGAACTAACTGCGCCCCTGGGATACACGAGCACTGCGCGCCGGCAGCTGGAGGAGGCCCAGGATCGGCATCCCACGCGGGCCCCACAGCTCAACGGCCGGCGCACTAGGTAAGCGCAGGTCGGGAGCTGGCACCCGCGAGAAGCCTCCGACCCAAATTTCTGGGCCATTAACACAGTCAACAGACGCCCACGAGTAGCTATCGGTGACTCTGACATTTACCAAGGGCTGGAATAACCCTTCCTACTCTTCCACATTGAAAGCCCCTACCAGCTCGACCTAACCGCAATGTAGTTCCCCTTTCCTCCTGGCTGCAGGTCACTGAATATTCCCTGAAAATCCCGAGGGCCGCTTAAAACCTATCCGATTACAGCATGCAATGTAATATGGGTCGGACGGCATTAACATTCTGTGCGATACAAAGAAGCCACGTCCAAAACAAAAAGTGTTTCCCCAGAGCAAAAAAAAGCTTTTTCTGACCCGAAATTCCTGCGACTGTTGAAAACACCATTTTCAGCAGCCTTCCATTCAAATCGAACGGGCGCGGCCTCAGGCAGACTGGATAATCGGAGGTGGTCAGTTTGGGCCGCCGGTCAGAGGCAGCTGAGTCACAGACGCACAGCGATAATCCGACATCCTCCTGCTTGTCCAGGCTACCAATTCCAAGTCAACTATTGTAAATCACTTCAACGTCTGGCTTCGCCGGGTTACGGGGAGCGGGGCGGGAAAGTGGAGCTGAGGCCACGATCAGATCAGCTGTGGTCTGATTGAATGGCAGAGCAGGCTGGATGGGCCGAATGGCCTCCTCCTGTTCCGAATGTAACAGGCTCGAGGGGCCAAATGGCCTCCTCCTGTTCCTAATGTAACAGGCTCGAGGGGCCGAATGGCCTCCTCCTGTTCCTAATGTAACAGGCTCGAGGGGCTGAACGGCCTCCTCCTGTTCCTAATCTAACAGGCTTGACGGGCTGAATGGGCCTCCTCCTGTTCCTAATGCAACAGGCTCGAAGGGGGCTGAATGGGCCTCCTCCTGTTCCTAATGTAACAGGCTCGAGGGGGCTGAATGGCCTCCTCCTGTTCCTAATGTAACAGGCTCGAGGGGGCTGAACGGCCTCCTCCTGTTCCTAATGTAACAGGCTCGAGGGGCTGAACGGCCTCCTCCTGTTCCTAATCTAACAGGCTTGACGGGCTGAATGGGCCTCCTCCTGTTCCTAATGCAACAGGCTCGAGGGGCCGAATGGCCTCCTCCTGTTCCTAATGCAACAGGCTCGAAGGGGGCTGAATGGGCCTCCTCCTGTTCCTAATGTAACAGGCTCGAGGGGGCTGAATGGCCTCCTCCTGTTCCTATGTAACAGGCTCGAGGGGCTGAGCGGCCTCCTCCTGTTCCTAATGCAACAGGCTCGAAGGGGCTGAATGGCCTCCTCCTGTTCCTATGTAACAGGCTCAAGGGGGCTGAACGGCCTCCTCCCGTACCTAATGTAACAGACTCGAGGGGGGCTGAACGACCTCCTTCTGTTCCTAATGTAACAGGCTCGAGGGGCTGAATGGCCTCCTCCTGTTCCTAATGTAACAGGCTCGAGGGGCTGAACGGCCTCCTCCTGTTCCTAATGTAACAGGCTCGAGGGGCTGAATGGCCTCCTCCTGTTCCTAATGTAACAGGCTCGAGGGGCTGAACGGCCTCCTCCTGTTCCTAATGTAACAGGCTCGAGGGGCTGAACGGCCTCCTCCTGTTCCTAATGTAACAGGCTGGAGAGGGGCTGAACGGCCTCCTCCTGTTCCTAATGTAACAGGCTCGAGGGGGCTGAACGGCCTCCTCCTGTTCACTAGAGAGGGTACAGAGGAGATTTCCGAGGATGTTGCCGGGACTGGGGAATTTTAGCGACGAGGAAGGATCGGAGAGGCTGGGGTTGTTTTCTTTGGAACAGAGGAGGCTGAGGGGAGATTTAATCGAGGTGTATAAAATGATGAGGGGGCCCTGGATAGAGTGGATAGGAAGGACCTATTTCCCTGAGCAGAGAGGTCAATAACCAGGGGGCAGAGATTTAAAGTCACTGGGACAAGGATTAGAGGGGAGTTGAGGAGAACTTTCTTCACCCAGAGGGTGGTGGGGGTCTGGAACTCACTGCCTGAAAGGGGGGTCGAGGCAGAAACCCTCATCACATTTAAAAAGTACTTGGATACACACTCGAAGCGCCGTAACCTACAGGGCTACGGACCGAGAGCTGGACAGTGGGATTAGGCTGGAGAGCTCTTTGTCGGCTGGCACGGACACAAGGGGCCGAATGGCCTCCTTCCGTGCTGTAAATTTCTCTAATTCTATGATCGAATAGGCCTGACTCCAGTGTGCTAGTGTCAGCATAAAAGGACAGGCCTCATTCAAGTGCCTACAAGTACAACATATAGATCTCACGTTGGTGCTGCTTTCATTGGGAAACGACGGGCTGCGTTCCGGGGCCCTCCAGGGACAACAGCGCCACTAAACCCAGCAGTGGAATCGAGCACGGAGCCCCTGACGACTGCGCCAGCTTGGTGTCGATGATCTCTGGAGAACCATCGGCAATTCTTCACCGCCCCATTCCCACTCGGACCTCACCGTCCTCGGCCTCTTGCGTTGTTCCACAGAAGCTCGGCGTAAGCTCGAGGAACAGCACCTCATCTTCCGATGAGGCACTTTACAGCCCTCTGGACTCAATATCGAGTTCAACTATTCCAGATCATAACCTCGGCCCCGATCACATTTCTACATATTTTTTATCCACACCTTTGTTTTGGCCCTCCCCCCTTTTTCTCTCTCCCACGTGGCAGCTGTCTCCCATTCTGCCAGCATATTTCACACTTCATTGAGCCGTCTATTGTCTCTCCACTCGCCCCATCACCATCTCGTCTCGTTTTGAATACCTCAATGTCTCTTCACTACTCTTTTGTTCTTTCATCCCCATTTTCCAGTCCCCAAACTGGCCTTTTAATCGGTTTCATTGTACAGGGCCTTGGTGAGACCACACCTGGAGTATTGTGTGCAGTTTTGGTCGCCTTATCTGAGGAAGGATGTTCTTGCCATGGAGGGAGTGCAGCGAAGATTCACCAGACTGATACCTGGGATGGCAGGAATGACGTATGAGGAGAGATTGGGTCGATTGGGCTTATACTCGCTGGAGTTTAGAAGAATGAGAGGGGATCTCATTGAAACTTATAAAATTCTAACAGGACTAGACAGACTAGATGCAGGAAGGATGTTCCCGATGGCGGGAGAGTCCAGAACCAGGGGTCACAGTCTTAAGGATAAGGGGTAAGCCTTTTAGGACAGAAATGAGGAGGAATTTCTTCACCCAGAGAGTGGTGAACCTGTGGAATTCTCTACCACAGAAGGCAGTTGAGGCCAATTCATTAAATATATTCAAGAAAGAGTTGGATCTATTTCTTAAGGCTAAAGGGATCAAGGGATATGGGGAGAAGGCAGGGACAGGGTACTGAATTTGGATGATCAGCCATGATCTCATTAAATGGCGGCGCAGGCTCGAGGGGCCGAATGGCCGACTCCAGCTCCTATCTTCTATGTTTCATTGGCTGTGTTTTTTCAGTCCTGACGAAAGGTTTCGACCTGAAACGTTGTCTCTGTTTCTCTCTCCACGGATGTTGCCTGGCCTGCTGAGTTTTTCCAGCATTTTCTGTTGTTATTTAGCAATTCCTCTCTCTCTCTCTCACATTCCACCTTTGAAAGGCTTGACGTTATCGACCCATCTCCTCTGCAACTCCGCTGTGGAATTCCCCGCACACCTCCACCGCATTCCCGACATTCACCTGGAGGAGGTTACAGAGATAGGGAGGGGTGTAGGGGCTGGAGGAGGTTACAGAGATAGGGAGGGTTGTAGGGGCTGGAGGAGGTTACAGAGATAGGGAGGGTTGTAGGGGCTGGAGGAGGTTACAGAGATAGGGAGGGTTGTAGGGGCTGGAGGAGGTTACAGAGATAGGGAGGGTTGTAGGGGCTGGAGGAGGTTACAGAGATAGGGAGGGTTGTAGGGGCTGGAAGAGGTTACAGAGATAGGGAGGGTTGTAGGGGGCTGGAGGAGGTTACAGAGATAGGGAGGGGTGTAGGGGCTGGAGGAGGTTACAGAGATAGGGAGGGTTGTAGGGGCTGGAGGAGGTTACAGAGATAGGGAGGGTTGTAGGGGCTGGAAGAGGTTACAGAGATAGGGAGGGTTGTAGGGGGCTGGAGGAGGTTACAGAGATAGGAAGGGGTGTAGGGGCTGGAGGAGGTTACAGAGATAGGGAGGGGTGTAGGGGCTGGAGGAGGTTACAGAGATAGGGAGGGTTGTAGGGGGCTGGAGGAGGTTACAGAGATAGGGAGGGTTGTAGGGGCTGGAGGAGGTTACAGAGATAGGGAGGGTTGTAGGGGCTGGAGGAGGTTACAGAGATAGGGAGGGTTGCAGGGGGCTGGAGGAGGTTACAGAGATAGGGAGGGGGTGAAGGGGCTGGAGGAGGTTACAGAGATAGGGAGGGTTGTAGGGGCCGGAGGAGGTTACAGAGATAGGGAGGGTTGTAGGGGCTGGAGGAGGTTACAGAGATAGGGAGGGTTGTAGGGGCTGGAGGAGGTTACAGAGATAGGGAGGGTTGTAGGGGGCTGGAGGAGGTTACAGAGATAGGGAGGGTTGTAGGGGCTGGAGGAGGTTACAGAGATAGGGAGGGTTGTAGGGGGCTGGAGGAGGTTACAGAGATAGGGAGGGTTGTAGGGGCTGGAGGAGGTTACAGAGATAGGGAGGGTTGTAGGGGCTGGAGGAGGTTACAGAGATAGGGAGGGTTGCAGGGGGCTGGAGGAGGTTACAGAGATAGGGAGGGGGTGAAGGGGCTGGAGGAGGTTACAGAGATAGGGAAGGGGGCCGGAGGAGGTTACAGAGATAGGGAGGGGTGTAGGGGCTGGAGGAGGTTACAGAGATAGGGAGGGGTGTAGAGGCTGGAGGAGGTTACAGAGATAGGGAGGGGTGCAGGGGCTGGAGGAGGTTACAGAGATAGGGAGGGTTGTAGGGGCTGGAGGAGGTTACAGAGATAGGGAAGGGGGCCGGAGGAGGTTACAGAGATAGGGAAGGGGGCTGGAGGAGGTTACAGAGATAGGGAAGGTTGTAGGGGCTGGAGGAGGTTACAGAGACAGGGAAGGGGGCTGGAGGAGGTTACAGAGATAGGGAAGGGGGCTGGAGGAGGTTACAGAGATAGGGAGGGTTGTAGGGGCTGGAGGAGGTTACAGAGATAGGGAGGGTTGTAGGGGCTGGAGGAGGTTACAGAGATAGGGAGGGTTGTAGGGGCTGGAGGAGGTTACAGAGATAGGGAGGGTTGCAGGGGCTGGAGGAGGTTACAGAGATAGGGAGGGGTGTAGGGGGCTGGAGGAGGTTACAGAGATAGGGAGGGGTGTAGGGGCTGGAGGAGGTTACAGAGATAGGGAGGGGTGTAGGGGCTAGAGGAGGTTACAGAGATAGGGAGGGTTGTAGGGGCTGGAGGAGGTTACAGAGATAGGGAGGGGTGTAGGGGGCTGGAGGAGGTTACAGAGATAGGGAGGGTTGTAGGGGCTGGAGGAGGTTACAGAGATAGGGAGGGTTGTAGGGGCTGGAGGAGGCTACAGAGATAGGGAGGGTTGCAGGGGCTGGAGGAGGTTACAGAGATAGGGAGGGGTGTAGGGGCTGGAGGAGGTTACAGAGATAGGGAAGGGGGCCGGAGGAGGTTACAGAGATAGGGAAGGGGGCTGGAGGGGGTTACAGACATAGGAGGGATGTAGGGGCTGGAGGAGGTTACAGAGACAGGGAGGGTTGCAGGGGCTGGAGGAGGTTACAGAGATAGGGAGGGTTGTAGGGGCTGGAGGAGGTTACAGAGATAGGGAGGGTTGTAGGGCTGGAGGTGGTTACAGAGATAGGGAGGGTTGTAGGGGCTGGAGGAGGTTACAGAGATAGGGAGGGTTGTAGGGGCTGGAGGAGGTTACAGTGACAGGGAGGGTTGTAGGGGCTGGAGGAGGTTACAGAGATAGGGAGGGTTGTAGGGGCTGGAGGAGGTTACAGTGATAGGGAGGGTTGTAGGGGCTGGAGGAGGTTACAGAGATAGGGAGGATTGTAGGGGCTGGAGGAGGTTACAGAGATAGGGAGGGTTGTAGGGGCTGGAGGAGGTTACAGAGATAGGGAGGGTTGTTGGGGCTGGAGGGGGTTACAGAGATAGGGAGGGTTGTAGGGGCTGGAGGAGGCTACAGAGATAGGGAGGGTTGCAGGGGGCTGGAGGAGGTTACAGAGATAGGAAGGGGTGTAGGGGCTGGAGGAGGTTACAGAGATAGGGAGGGATGTAGGGGCTGGAGGAGGTTACAGAGATAGGGAGGGGTGTAGGGGCTGGAGGAGGTTACAGAGATAGGGAGGGTTGTGGGGGCTGGAGGAGGTTACAGAGATAGGGAGGGTTGTCGGGGCTGGAGGAGGTTACAGAGATAGGGAGGGTTGTAGGGGCTGGAGGAGGTTACAGAGATAGGGAGGGGGCCGGAGGAGGTTCCAGAGATAGGGAGGGGTGTTGGGGCTGGAGGAGGTTACAGAGATAGGGAGGGTTGTAGGGGCTGGAGGAGGTTACAGAGATAGGGAGGGGGCCGGAGGAGGTTACAGAGATAGGGAGGGGTGTAGGGGCTGGAGGAGGTTACAGAGATAGGGAGGGGGTGTAGGGGCTGGAGGAGGTTACAGAGATAGGGAGGGGGTGTAGGGGCTGGAGGAGGTTACAGAGATAGGGAAGGGGGCCGGAGGAGGTTACAGAGATAGGGAGGGGTGTAGAGGCTGGAGGAGGTTACAGAGATAGGGAAGGGGGCCGGAGGAGGTTACAGAGATAGGGAAGGGGGCTGGAGGAGGTTACAGAGATAGGGAAGGTTGTAGGGGCTGGAGGAGGTTACAGAGATAGGGAAGGGGGCTGGAGGAGGTTACAGAGATAGGGAAGGGGGCTGGAGGAGGTTACAGAGATAGGGAGGGTTGTTGGGGCTGGAGGAGGTTACAGAGATAGGGAGGGTTGTAGGGGCTGGATGAGGTTACAGAGATAGGGAGGTGTGTAGGGACTGGAGGATGTTACAGAGATAGGGAGGGTTGTCGGGGCTGGAGGAGGTTACAGAGATAGGGAGGGTTGTAGGGGCTGGAGGAGGTTACAGAGATAGGGAGGGTTGTAGGGGCTGGAGGAGGTTACAGAGATAGGGAGCGTTGTAGGGGCTGGAGGAGGTTACAGTGATAGGGAGGGTTGTAGGGGCTGGAGGAGGTTACAGAGATAGGGAGGGTTGTAGGGGCTGGAGGAGGCTACAGAGATAGGGAGGGTTGTAGGGGGCTGGAGGAGGTTACAGAGATAGGAAGGGGTGTAGGGGCTGGAGGAGGTTACAGAGATAGGGAGGGATGTAGGGGCTGGAGGAGGTTACAGAGATAGGGAGGGGTGTAGGGGCTGGAGGAGGTTACAGAGATAGGGAGGGTTGTAGGGGCCGGAGGAGGTTACAGAGATAGGGAGGGTTGTAGGGGCTGGAGGAGGTTACAGAGATAGGGAGGGTTGTAGGGGGCTGGAGGAGGTTACAGAGATAGGGAGGGGGTGAAGGGGCTGGAGGAGGTTACAGAGATAGGGAAGGGGGCCGGAGGAGGTTACAGAGATAGGGAGGGGTGTAGGGGCTGGAGGAGGTTACAGAAATAGGGAGGGGTGTAGGGGCTGGAGGAGGTTACAGAGATAGGGAGGGTTGTGGGGGCTGGAGGAGGTTACAGAGATAGGGAAGGGTGCTGGAGGAGGTTACAGAGATAGGGAAGGTTGTAGGGGCTGGAGGAGGTTACAGAGATAGGGAAGGGGGCTGGAGGAGGTTACAGAGATAGGGAGGGGTGTAGGGGGCTGGAGGAGGTTACAGAGATAGGGAGGGGTGTAGGGGCTGGAGGAGGTTACAGAGATAGGGAAGGGGGCCGGAGGAGGTTACAGAGATAGGGAAGGGGGCTGGAGGAGGTTACAGAGATAGGAGGGATGTAGGGGCTGGAGGAGGTTACAGAGATAGGGAGGGTTGTAGGGGCTGGAGGAGGTTACAGAGATAGGGAGGGTTGTAGGGGCTGGAGGAGGTTACAGAGATAGGGAGGGTTGTGGGGGCTGGAGGAGGTTACAGACATAGGAGGGATGTAGGGGCTGGAGGAGGTTACAGAGACAGGGAGGGTTGCAGGGGCTGGAGGAGGTTACAGAGATAGGGAGGGTTGTAGGGGCTGGAGGAGGTTACAGAGATAGGGAGGGTTGTAGGGCTGGAGGTGGTTCCAGAGATAGGGAGGGTTGTAGGGGCTGGAGGAGGTTACAGAGATAGGGAGGGTTGTAGGGGCTGGAGGAGGTTACAGTGACACGGAGGGTTGTAGGGGCTGGAGGAGGTTACAGAGATAGGGAGGGTTGTAGGGGCTGGAGGAGGTTACAGTGATAGGGAGGGTTGTAGGGGCTGGAGGAGGTTACAGAGATAGGGAGGGTTGTAGGGGCTGGAGGAGGTTACAGAGATAGGGAGGGTTGTTGGGGCTGGAGGGGGTTACAGAGATAGGGAGGGTTGTAGGGGCTGGAGGAGGCTACAGAGATAGGGAGGGTTGCAGGGGGCTGGAGGAGGTTACAGAGATAGGAAGGGGTGTAGGGGCTGGAGGAGGTTACAGTGATAGGGAGGGATGTAGGGGCTGGAGGAGGTTACAGAGATAGGGAGGGGTGTAGGGGCTGGAGGAGGTTACAGAGATAGGGAGGGTTGTAGGGGCTGGAGGAGGTTACAGAGATAGGGAGGGGTGTAGGGGGCTGGAGGAGGTTACAGAGATAGGGAGGGTTGTAGGGGCTGGAGGAGGTTACAGAGATAGGGAGGGTTGTAGGGGCTGGAGGAGGTTACAGAGATAGGGAGGGTTGTAGGGGGCTGGAGGAGGTTACAGAGATAGGGAGGGGGTGAAGGGGCTGGAGGAGGTTACAGAGATAGGGAAGGGGGCCGGAGGAGGTTACAGAGATAGGGAGGGGTGTAGGGGCTGGAGGAGGTTACAGAAATAGGGAGGGGTGTAGGGGCTGGAGGAGGTTACAGAGATAGGGAGGGTTGTGGGGGCTGGAGGAGGTTACAGAGATAGGGAAGGGTGCTGGAGGAGGTTACAGAGAGAGGGAAGGTTGTAGGGGCTGGAGGAGGTTACAGAGATAGGGAAGGGGGCTGGAGGAGGTTACAGAGATAGGGAGGGGTGTAGGGGGCTGGAGGAGGTTACAGAGATAGGGAGGGGTGTAGGGGCTGGAGGAGGTTACAGAGATAGGGAAGGGGGCCGGAGGAGGTTACAGAGATAGGGAAGGGGGCTGGAGGAGGTTACAGAGATAGGAGGGATGTAGGGGCTGGAGGAGGTTACAGAGATAGGGAGGGTTGTAGGGGCTGGAGGAGGTTACAGAGATAGGGAGGGTTGTGGGGGCTGGAGGAGGTTACAGACATAGGAGGGATGTAGGGGCTGGAGGAGGTTACAGAGACAGGGAGGTTTGCAGGGGCTGGAGGAGGTTACAGAGATAGGGAGGGTTGTAGGGGCTGGAGGAGGTTACAGAGATAGGGAGGGTTGTAGGGCTGGAGGTGGTTACAGAGATAGGGAGGGTTGTAGGGGCTGGAGGAGGTTACAGAGATAGGGAGGGTTGTAGGGGCTGGAGGAGGTTACAGTGACACGGAGGGTTGTAGGGGCTGGAGGAGGTTACAGAGATAGGGAGGGTTGTAGGGGCTGGAGGAGGTTACAGTGATAGGGAGGGTTGTAGGGGCTGGAGGAGGTTACAGAGATAGGGAGGGTTGTAGGGGCTGGAGGAGGTTACAGAGATAGGGAGGGTTGTAGGGGCTGGAGGAGGTTACAGAGATAGGGAGGGTTGTTGGGGCTGGAGGGGGTTACAGAGATAGGGAGGGTTGTAGGGGCTGGAGGAGGCTACAGAGATAGGGAGGGTTGCAGGGGGCTGGAGGAGGTTACAGAGATAGGAAGGGGTGTAGGGGCTGGAGGAGGTTACAGAGATAGGGAGGGATGTAGGGGCTGGAGGAGGTTACAGAGATAGGGAGGGGTGTAGGGGCTGGAGGAGGTTACAGAGATAGGGAGGGTTGTAGGGGCCGGAGGAGGTTACAGAGATAGGGAGGGGTGTAGGGGCTGGAGGAGGTTACAGAGATAGGGAAGGGGGCCGGAGGAGGTTACATAGATAGGGAAGGGGGCTGGAGGAGGTTACAGAGATAGGAGGGATGTAGGGGCTGGAGGAGGTTACAGAGATAGGGAGGGTTGTAGGGGCTGGAGGAGGTTACAGAGATAGGGAGGGTTGTGGGGGATGGAGGAGGTTACAGAGATAGGGAGGGTTGTCGGGGCTGGAGGAGGTTACAGAGATAGGGAGGGTTGTAGGGGCTGGAGGAGGTTACAGAGATAGGGAGGGGGCCGGAGGAGGTTCCAGAGATAGGGAGGGGTGTTGGGGCTGGAGGCGGTTACAGAGATAGGGAGGGTTGTAGGGGCTGGAGGAGGTTACAGAGATAGGGAGGGGGCCGGAGGAGGTTACAGAGATAGGGAGGGGTGTAGGGGCTGGAGGAGGTTACAGAGATAGGGAGGGGGTGTAGGGGCTGGAGGAGGTTACAGAGATAGGGAAGGGGGCCGGAGGAGGTTACAGAGATAGGGAGGGGTGTAGGGGCTGGAGGAGGTTACAGAGATAGGGAGGGGTGTAGAGGCTGGAGGAGGTTACAGAGATAGGGAAGGGGGCCGGAGGAGGTTACAGAGATAGGGAAGGGGGCTGGAGGAGGTTACAGAGATAGGGAAGGTTGTAGGGGCTGGAGGAGGTTACAGAGATAGGGAAGGGGGCTGGAGGAGGTTACAGAGATAGGGAAGGGGGCTGGAGGAGGTTACAGAGATAGGGAGGGTTGTTGGGGCTGGAGGAGGTTACAGAGATAGGGAGGGTTGTAGGGGCTGGAGGAGGTTACAGAGATAGGGAGGTGTGTAGGGACTGGAGGATGTTACAGAGATAGGGAGGGTTGTCGGGGCTGGAGGAGGTTACAGAGATAGGGAGGGTTGTAGGGGCTGGAGGAGGTTACAGAGATAGGAAGGGGTGTAGGGGCTGGAGGAGGTTACAGAGATAGGGAGGGTTGTAGGGGCTGGAGGAGGTTACAGAGATAGGGAGGGGTGTAGGGGCTGGAGGAGGTTACAGAGATAGGGAGGGTTGTAGGGGCCGGAGGAGGTTACAGAGATAGGGAGGGTTGTAGGGGCTGGAGGAGGTTACAGAGATAGGGAGGGTTGTAGGGGGCTGGAGGAGGTTACAGAGATAGGGAGGGGGTGAAGGGGCTGGAGGAGGTTACAGAGATAGGGAAGGGGGCCGGAGGTGGTTACAGAGATAGGGAGGGGTGTAGGGGCTGGAGGAGGTAACAGAAATAGGGAGGGGTGTAGGGGCTGGAGGAGGTTACAGAGATAGGGAGGGTTGTGGGGGCTGGAGGAGGTTACAGAGATAGGGAAGGGTGCTGGAGGAGGTTACAGAGATAGGGAGGGGTGTAGGGGCTGGAGGAGGTTACAGAGATAGGGAAGGGGGCCGGAGGAGGTTACAGAGATAGGGAAGGGGGCTGGAGGAGGTTACAGAGATAGGAGGGATGTAGGGGCTGGAGGAGGTTACAGAGATAGGGAGGGTTGTAGGGGCTGGAGGAGGTTACAGAGATAGGGAGGGTTGTAGGGGCTGGAGGAGGTTACAGAGATAGGGAGGGTTGTGGGGGCTGGAGGAGGTTACAGAGATAGGGAGGGTTGTCGGGGCTGGAGGAGCTTACAGAGAAAGGGAGGGTTCTAGGGGCTGGAGGAGGTTACAGAGATAGGGAGGGTTGTAGGGGCTGGAGGAGGTTACAGAGATAGGGAGGGGGCCGGAGGAGGTTACAGAGACAGGGAGGGGTGTAGGGGCTGGAGGAGGTTACAGAGATAGGGAGGGTTGTAGGGGCTGGAGGAGGTTACAGAGATAGGGAGGGTTGTAGGGGCTGGAGGAGGTTACAGAGATAGGGAGGGGTGTAGGGGCTGGAGGAGGTTACAGAGATAGGGAAGGGGGCCGGAGGAGGTTACAGAGATAGGGAAGGGGGCTGGAGGAGGTTACAGAGATAGGAGGGATGTAGGGGCTGGAGGAGGTTACAGAGATAGGGTGGGTTGTCGGGGCTGGAGGAGGTTACAGAGATAGGGAGGGTTGTAGGGGCTGGAGGAGGTTACAGAGATAGGGAGGGGGCCGGAGGAGGTTACAGAGATAGGGAGGGTTGTAGGGGCTGGAGGAGGTTACAGAGATAGGGAGGGTTGTAGGGGCTGGAGGAGGGTACAGAGATAGGGAGGGGTGTAGAGGCTGGAGGAGGTTACAGAGATAGGGAGGGGTATAGGGGCTGGAGGAGGTTACAGAGATAGGGAGGGTTGTAGGGGCTGGAGGAGGTTACAGAGATAGGGAAGGGGGCCGGAGTAGGTTACAGAGATAGGGATGGGGGCTGGATGAGGTTACAGAGATAGGGAAGGTTGTAGGGGCTGGAGGAGGTTACAGAGATAGGGAAGGGGGCTGGAGGAGGTTACAGAGATAGGGAAGGGGGCTGGAGGAGGTTACAGAGATAGGGAGGGTTGTAGGGGCTGGAGGAGGTTACAGAGATAGGGAGGGTTGCAGGGGCTGGAGGAGGTTACAGAGATAGGGAAGGGGGCTGGAGGAGGTTACAGAGATAGGGAAGGGGGCTGGAGGAGGTTACAGAGATAGGGAAGGTTGTAGGGGCTGGAGGAGGTTACAGAGATAGGGAAGGGGGCTGGAGGAGGTTACAGAGATAGGGAAGGGGGCTGGAGGAGGTTACAGAGATAGGGAGGGTTGTAGGGGCTGGAGGAGGTTACAGAGATAGGGAGGGTTGTAGGGGCTGGAGGAGGTTACAGAGATAGGGAGGGTTGTAGGGGCTGGAGGAGGTTACAGAGATAGGGAGGGTTGTTGGGGCTGGAGGAGGTTACAGAGATAGGGAGGTGTGTAGGGACTGGAGGATGTTACAGAGATAGGGAGGGTTGTAGGGGCTGGAGGAGGTTACAGAGATAGGGAGGGTTGTAGGGGCTGGAGGAGGTTACAGAGAAAGGGAGGGTTGTAGGGGCTGGAGGAGGTTACAGAGATAGGGAGGGTTGTAGGGGCTGGAGGAGTTTACAGTGATAGGGAGGGTTGTCGGGGCTGGAGGAGGTTACAGAGATAGGGAGGCTTGTCGGGGCTGGAGGAGGTTACAGTGATAGGGAGGGTTGTAGGGGCTGGAGGAGGTTACAGAGATAGGGAGGGTTGTAGGGGCTGGAGGAGGTTACAGAGATAGGGAGGGTTGTAGGGCCTGGAGGAGGTTACAGAGATAGGGAGGGTTGTAGGGGCTGGAGGAGGTTACAGAGATAGGGAGGGTTGTAGGGGCTGGAGGAGGTTACAGAGATAGGGAAGGTTGTAGGGGCTGGAGGAGGTTACAGAGATAGGGAGGGTTGTGTGGGCTGGAGGAGGTTACAGAGATGGGGAGGGTTGTAGGGGCTGGAGGAGGTTACAGAGATAGGGAGGGTTGTCGGGGCTGGAGGAGGTTACAGAGATAGGGAGGGGGCCGGAGGAGGTTACAGAGATAGGGAGGGGTGTAGGGGCTGGAGGAGGTTGCAGAGATAGGGAGGGTTGTAGGGGCTGGAGGAGGTTACAGAGATAGGGAGGGTTGTAGGGGCTGGAGGAGGTTACAGAGATAGGGAGGGGTGTAGGGGCTGGAGGAGGTTACAGAGATAGGGAAGGGGGCCGGAGGAGGTTACAGAGATAGGGAAGGGGGCTGGAGGAGGTTACAGAGATAGGGAGGGTTGTAGGGGCTGGAGGAGGTTACAGAGATAGGGAGGGTTGTGGGGGCTGGAGGAGGTTACAGAGATAGGGAGTGTTGTAGGGGCTGGAGGAGGTTACAGAGATAGGGAGGGTTGTTGGGGCTGGAGGAGGTTACAGAGATAGGGAGGGTTGTCGGGGCTGGAGGAGGTTACAGAGATAGGGAGGTGTGTAGGGACTGGAGGATGTTACAGAGATAGGGAGGGTTGTCGGGGCTGGAGGAGGTTACAGAGATAGGGAGGGTTGTAGGGGCTGGAGGAGGTTACAGAGATAGGGAGGGTTGTAGGGGCTGGAGGAGGTTACAGTGATAGGGAGGGTTGTAGGGGCTGGAGGAGGTTACAGAGATAGGGAAGGTTGTTGGGGCTGGAGGAGGTTACAGAGATAGGGAGGGTTGTAGGGGCTGGAGGAGGCTACAGAGATAGGGAGGGTTGTAGGGGGCTGGAGGAGGTTACAGAGATAGGAAGGGGTGTAGGGGCTGGAGGAGGTTACACAGATAGGGAGGGATGTAGGGGCTGGAGGAGGTTACAGAGATAGGGAGGATTGTAGGGGCTGGAGGAGGTTACAGAGATAGGGAGGGTTGTAGGGGGCTGGAGGAGGTTACAGAGATAGGGAGGGGGTGAAGGGGCTGGAGGAGGTTACAGAGATAGGGAAGGGGGCCGGAGGTGGTTACAGAGATAGGGAGGGGTGTAGGGGCTGGAGGAGGTAACAGAAATAGGGAGGGGTGTAGGGGCTGGAGGAGGTTACAGAGATAGGGAGGGTTGTGGGGGCTGGAGGAGGTTACAGAGATAGGGAAGGGTGCTGGAGGAGGTTACAGAGATAGGGAAGGTTGTAGGGGCTGGAGGAGGTTACAGAGATAGGGAAGGGGGCTGGAGGAGGTTACAGAGATAGGGAGGGGTGTAGGGGGCTGGAGGAGGTTACAGAGATAGGGAGGGGTGTAGGGGCTGGAGGAGGTTACAGAGATAGGGAAGGGGGCCGGAGGAGGTTACAGAGATAGGGAAGGGGGCTGGAGGAGGTTACAGAGATAGGAGGGATGTAGGGGCTGGAGGAGGTTACAGAGATAGGGAGGGTTGTAGGGGCTGGAGGAGGTTACAGAGATAGGGAGGGTTGTAGGGGCTGGAGGAGGTTACAGAGATAGGGAGGGTTGTGGGGGCTGGAGGAGGTTACAGAGATAGGGAGGGTTGTCGGGGCTGGAGGAGGTTACAGAGATAGGGAGGGATGTAGGGGCTGGAGGAGGTTACAGAGATAGGGAGGGGTGTAGGGGCTGGAGGAGGTTACAGAGATAGGGAGGGTTGTAGGGGCCGGAGGAGGTTACAGAGATAGGGAGGGGTGTAGGGGCTGGAGGAGGTTACAGAGATAGGGAAGGGGGCCGGAGGAGGTTACATAGATAGGGAAGGGGGCTGGAGGAGGTTACAGAGATAGGAGGGATGTAGGGGCTGGAGGAGGTTACAGAGATAGGGAGGGTTGTAGGGGCTGGAGGAGGTTACAGAGATAGGGAGGGTTGTGGGGGATGGAGGAGGTTACAGAGATAGGGAGGGTTGTCGGGGCTGGAGGAGGTTACAGAGATAGGGAGGGTTGTAGGGGCTGGAGGAGGTTACAGAGATAGGGAGGGGGCCGGAGGAGGTTCCAGAGATAGGGAGGGGTGTTGGGGCTGGAGGCGGTTACAGAGATAGGGAGGGTTGTAGGGGCTGGAGGAGGTTACAGAGATAGGGAGGGGGCCGGAGGAGGTTACAGAGATAGGGAGGGGTGTAGGGGCTGGAGGAGGTTACAGAGATAGGGAGGGGGTGTAGGGGCTGGAGGAGGTTACAGAGATAGGGAAGGGGGCCGGAGGAGGTTACAGAGATAGGGAGGGGTGTAGGGGCTGGAGGAGGTTACAGAGATAGGGAGGGGTGTAGAGGCTGGAGGAGGTTACAGAGATAGGGAAGGGGGCCGGAGGAGGTTACAGAGATAGGGAAGGGGGCTGGAGGAGGTTACAGAGATAGGGAAGGTTGTAGGGGCTGGAGGAGGTTACAGAGATAGGGAAGGGGGCTGGAGGAGGTTACAGAGATAGGGAAGGGGGCTGGAGGAGGTTACAGAGATAGGGAGGGTTGTTGGGGCTGGAGGAGGTTACAGAGATAGGGAGGGTTGTAGGGGCTGGAGGAGGTTACAGAGATAGGGAGGTGTGTAGGGACTGGAGGATGTTACAGAGATAGGGAGGGTTGTCGGGGCTGGAGGAGGTTACAGAGATAGGGAGGGTTGTAGGGGCTGGAGGAGGTTACAGAGATAGGAAGGGGTGTAGGGGCTGGAGGAGGTTACAGAGATAGGGAGGGTTGTAGGGGCTGGAGGAGGTTACAGAGATAGGGAGGGGTGTAGGGGCTGGAGGAGGTTACAGAGATAGGGAGGGTTGTAGGGGCCGGAGGAGGTTACAGAGATAGGGAGGGTTGTAGGGGCTGGAGGAGGTTACAGAGATAGGGAGGGTTGTAGGGGGCTGGAGGAGGTTACAGAGATAGGGAGGGGGTGAAGGGGCTGGAGGAGGTTACAGAGATAGGGAAGGGGGCCGGAGGTGGTTACAGAGATAGGGAGGGGTGTAGGGGCTGGAGGAGGTAACAGAAATAGGGAGGGGTGTAGGGGCTGGAGGAGGTTACAGAGATAGGGAGGGTTGTGGGGGCTGGAGGAGGTTACAGAGATAGGGAAGGGTGCTGGAGGAGGTTACAGAGATAGGGAAGGTTGTAGGGGCTGGAGGAGGTTACAGAGATAGGGAAGGGGGCTGGAGGAGGTTACAGAGATAGGGAGGGGTGTAGGGGGCTGGAGGAGGTTACAGAGATAGGGAGGGGTGTAGGGGCTGGAGGAGGTTACAGAGATAGGGAAGGGGGCCGGAGGAGGTTACAGAGATAGGGAAGGGGGCTGGAGGAGGTTACAGAGATAGGAGGGATGTAGGGGCTGGAGGAGGTTACAGAGATAGGGAGGGTTGTAGGGGCTGGAGGAGGTTACAGAGATAGGGAGGGTTGTAGGGGCTGGAGGAGGTTACAGAGATAGGGAGGGTTGTGGGGGCTGGAGGAGGTTACAGAGATAGGGAGGGTTGTCGGGGCTGGAGGAGCTTACAGAGAAAGGGAGGGTTCTAGGGGCTGGAGGAGGTTACAGAGATAGGGAGGGTTGTAGGGGCTGGAGGAGGTTACAGAGATAGGGAGGGGGCCGGAGGAGGTTACAGAGACAGGGAGGGGTGTAGGGGCTGGAGGAGGTTACAGAGATAGGGAGGGTTGTAGGGGCTGGAGGAGGTTACAGAGATAGGGAGGGTTGTAGGGGCTGGAGGAGGTTACAGAGATAGGGAGGGGTGTAGGGGCTGGAGGAGGTTACAGAGATAGGGAAGGGGGCCGGAGGAGGTTACAGAGATAGGGAAGGGGGCTGGAGGAGGTTACAGAGATAGGAGGGATGTAGGGGCTGGAGGAGGTTACAGAGATAGGGTGGGTTGTCGGGGCTGGAGGAGGTTACAGAGATAGGGAGGGTTGTAGGGGCTGGAGGAGGTTACAGAGATAGGGAGGGGGCCGGAGGAGGTTACAGAGATAGGGAGGGTTGTAGGGGCTGGAGGAGGTTACAGAGATAGGGAGGGTTGTAGGGGCTGGAGGAGGGTACAGAGATAGGGAGGGGTGTAGAGGCTGGAGGAGGTTACAGAGATAGGGAGGGGTATAGGGGCTGGAGGAGGTTACAGAGATAGGGAGGGTTGTAGGGGCTGGAGGAGGTTACAGAGATAGGGAAGGGGGCCGGAGTAGGTTACAGAGATAGGGATGGGGGCTGGATGAGGTTACAGAGATAGGGAAGGTTGTAGGGGCTGGAGGAGGTTACAGAGATAGGGAAGGGGGCTGGAGGAGGTTACAGAGATAGGGAAGGGGGCTGGAGGAGGTTACAGAGATAGGGAGGGTTGTAGGGGCTGGAGGAGGTTACAGAGATAGGGAGGGTTGCAGGGGCTGGAGGAGGTTACAGAGATAGGGAAGGGGGCTGGAGGAGGTTACAGAGATAGGGAAGGGGGCTGGAGGAGGTTACAGAGATAGGGAAGGTTGTAGGGGCTGGAGGAGGTTACAGAGATAGGGAAGGGGGCTGGAGGAGGTTACAGAGATAGGGAAGGGGGCTGGAGGAGGTTACAGAGATAGGGAGGGTTGTAGGGGCTGGAGGAGGTTACAGAGATAGGGAGGGTTGTAGGGGCTGGAGGAGGTTACAGAGATAGGGAGGGTTGTAGGGGCTGGAGGAGGTTACAGAGATAGGGAGGGTTGTTGGGGCTGGAGGAGGTTACAGAGATAGGGAGGTGTGTAGGGACTGGAGGATGTTACAGAGATAGGGAGGGTTGTAGGGGCTGGAGGAGGTTACAGAGATAGGGAGGGTTGTAGGGGCTGGAGGAGGTTACAGAGAAAGGGAGGGTTGTAGGGGCTGGAGGAGGTTACAGAGATAGGGAGGGTTGTAGGGGCTGGAGGAGTTTACAGTGATAGGGAGGGTTGTCGGGGCTGGAGGAGGTTACAGAGATAGGGAGGCTTGTCGGGGCTGGAGGAGGTTACAGTGATAGGGAGGGTTGTAGGGGCTGGAGGAGGTTACAGAGATAGGGAGGGTTGTAGGGGCTGGAGGAGGTTACAGAGATAGGGAGGGTTGTAGGGCCTGGAGGAGGTTACAGAGATAGGGAGGGTTGTAGGGGCTGGAGGAGGTTACAGAGATAGGGAGGGTTGTAGGGGCTGGAGGAGGTTACAGAGATAGGGAAGGTTGTAGGGGCTGGAGGAGGTTACAGAGATAGGGAGGGTTGTGTGGGCTGGAGGAGGTTACAGAGATGGGGAGGGTTGTAGGGGCTGGAGGAGGTTACAGAGATAGGGAGGGTTGTCGGGGCTGGAGGAGGTTACAGAGATAGGGAGGGGGCCGGAGGAGGTTACAGAGATAGGGAGGGGTGTAGGGGCTGGAGGAGGTTGCAGAGATAGGGAGGGTTGTAGGGGCTGGAGGAGGTTACAGAGATAGGGAGGGTTGTAGGGGCTGGAGGAGGTTACAGAGATAGGGAGGGGTGTAGGGGCTGGAGGAGGTTACAGAGATAGGGAAGGGGGCCGGAGGAGGTTACAGAGATAGGGAAGGGGGCTGGAGGAGGTTACAGAGATAGGGAGGGTTGTAGGGGCTGGAGGAGGTTACAGAGATAGGGAGGGTTGTGGGGGCTGGAGGAGGTTACAGAGATAGGGAGTGTTGTAGGGGCTGGAGGAGGTTACAGAGATAGGGAGGGTTGTTGGGGCTGGAGGAGGTTACAGAGATAGGGAGGGTTGTCGGGGCTGGAGGAGGTTACAGAGATAGGGAGGTGTGTAGGGACTGGAGGATGTTACAGAGATAGGGAGGGTTGTCGGGGCTGGAGGAGGTTACAGAGATAGGGAGGGTTGTAGGGGCTGGAGGAGGTTACAGAGATAGGGAGGGTTGTAGGGGCTGGAGGAGGTTACAGTGATAGGGAGGGTTGTAGGGGCTGGAGGAGGTTACAGAGATAGGGAAGGTTGTTGGGGCTGGAGGAGGTTACAGAGATAGGGAGGGTTGTAGGGGCTGGAGGAGGCTACAGAGATAGGGAGGGTTGTAGGGGGCTGGAGGAGGTTACAGAGATAGGAAGGGGTGTAGGGGCTGGAGGAGGTTACACAGATAGGGAGGGATGTAGGGGCTGGAGGAGGTTACAGAGATAGGGAGGATTGTAGGGGCTGGAGGAGGTTACAGAGATAGGGAGGGTTGTAGGGGGCTGGAGGAGGTTACAGAGATAGGGAGGGGGTGAAGGGGCTGGAGGAGGTTACAGAGATAGGGAAGGGGGCCGGAGGTGGTTACAGAGATAGGGAGGGGTGTAGGGGCTGGAGGAGGTAACAGAAATAGGGAGGGGTGTAGGGGCTGGAGGAGGTTACAGAGATAGGGAGGGTTGTGGGGGCTGGAGGAGGTTACAGAGATAGGGAAGGGTGCTGGAGGAGGTTACAGAGATAGGGAAGGTTGTAGGGGCTGGAGGAGGTTACAGAGATAGGGAAGGGGGCTGGAGGAGGTTACAGAGATAGGGAGGGGTGTAGGGGGCTGGAGGAGGTTACAGAGATAGGGAGGGGTGTAGGGGCTGGAGGAGGTTACAGAGATAGGGAAGGGGGCCGGAGGAGGTTACAGAGATAGGGAAAGGGGCTGGAGGAGGTTACAGAGATAGGAGGGATGTAGGGGCTGGAGGAGGTTACAGAGATAGGGAGGGTTGTAGGGGCTGGAGGAGGTTACAGAGATAGGGAGGGTTGTAGGGGCTGGAGGAGGTTACAGAGATAGGGAGGGTTGTGGGGGCTGGAGGAGGTTACAGAGATAGGGAGGGTTGTCGGGGCTGGAGGAGGTTACAGAGAAAGGGAGGGTTCTAGGGGCTGGAGGAGGTTACAGAGATAGGGAGGGTTGTAGGGGCTGGAGGAGGTTACAGAGATAGGGAGGGGGCCGGAGGAGGTTACAGAGACAGGGAGGGGTGTAGGGGCTGGAGGAGGTTACAGAGATAGGGAGGGTTGTAGGGGCTGGAGGAGGTTACAGAGATAGGGAGGGTTGTAGGGGCTGGAGGAGGTTACAGAGATAGGGAGGGGTGTAGGGGCTGGAGGAGGTTACAGAGATAGGGAAGGGGGCCGGAGGAGGTTACAGAGATAGGGAAGGGGGCTGGAGGAGGTTACAGAGATAGGAGGGATGTAGGGGCTGGAGGAGGTTACAGAGATAGGGTGGGTTGTCGGGGCTGGAGGAGGTTACAGAGATAGGGAGGGTTGTAGGGGCTGGAGGAGGTTACAGAGATAGGGAGGGGGCCGGAGGAGGTTACAGAGATAGGGAGGGTTGTAGGGGCTGGAGGAGGTTACAGAGATAGGGAGGGTTGTAGGGGCTGGAGGAGGGTACAGAGATAGGGAGGGGTGTAGAGGCTGGAGGAGGTTACAGAGATAGGGAGGGGTATAGGGGCTGGAGGAGGTTACAGAGATAGGGAGGGTTGTAGGGGCTGGAGGAGGTTACAGAGATAGGGAAGGGGGCCGGAGTAGGTTACAGAGATAGGGATGGGGGCTGGATGAGGTTACAGAGATAGGGAAGGTTGTAGGGGCTGGAGGAGGTTACAGAGATAGGGAAGGGGGCTGGAGGAGGTTACAGAGATAGGGAAGGGGGCTGGAGGAGGTTACAGAGATAGGGAGGGTTGTCGGGGCTGGAGGAGGTTACAGAGATAGGGAGGGTTGCAGGGGCTGGAGGAGGTTACAGAGATAGGGAAGGGGGCTGGAGGAGGTTACAGAGATAGGGAAGGGGGCTGGAGGAGGTTACAGAGATAGGGAAGGTTGTAGGGGCTGGAGGAGGTTACAGAGATAGGGAAGGGGGCTGGAGGAGGTTACAGAGATAGGGAAGGGGGCTGGAGGAGGTTACAGAGATAGGGAGGGTTGTAGGGGCTGGAGGAGGTTACAGAGATAGGGAGGGTTGTAGGGGCTGGAGGAGGTTACAGAGATAGGGAGGGTTGTAGGGGCTGGAGGAGGTTACAGAGATAGGGAGGGTTGTTGGGGCTGGAGGAGGTTACAGAGATAGGGAGGTGTGTAGGGACTGGAGGATGTTACAGAGATAGGGAGGGTTGTAGGGGCTGGAGGAGGTTACAGAGATAGGGAGGGTTGTAGGGGCTGGAGGAGGTTACAGAGAAAGGGAGGGTTGTAGGGGCTGGAGGAGGTTACAGAGATAGGGAGGGTTGTAGGGGCTGGAGGAGTTTACAGTGATAGGGAGGGTTGTCGGGGCTGGAGGAGGTTACAGAGATAGGGAGGCTTGTCGGGGCTGGAGGAGGTTACAGTGATAGGGAGGGTTGTAGGGGCTGGAGGAGGTTACAGAGATAGGGAGGGTTGTAGGGGCTGGAGGAGGTTACAGAGATAGGGAGGGTTGTAGGGCCTGGAGGAGGTTACAGAGATAGGGAGGGTTGTAGGGGCTGGAGGAGGTTACAGAGATAGGGAGGGTTGTAGGGGCTGGAGGAGGTTACAGAGATAGGGAAGGTTGTAGGGGCTGGAGGAGGTTACAGAGATAGGGAGGGTTGTGTGGGCTGGAGGAGGTTACAGAGATAGGGAGGGTTGTAGGGGCTGGAGGAGGTTACAGAGATAGGGAGGGTTGTCGGGGCTGGAGGAGGTTACAGAGATAGGGAGGGGGCCGGAGGAGGTTACAGAGATAGGGAGGGGTGTAGGGGCTGGAGGAGGTTGCAGAGATAGGGAGGGTTGTAGGGGCTGGAGGAGGTTACAGAGATAGGGAGGGTTGTAGGGGCTGGAGGAGGTTACAGAGATAGGGAGGGGTGTAGGGGCTGGAGGAGGTTACAGAGATAGGGAAGGGGGCCGGAGGAGGTTACAGAGATAGGGAAGGGGGCTGGAGGAGGTTACAGAGATAGGGAGGGTTGTAGGGGCTGGAGGAGGTTACAGAGATAGGGAGGGTTGTGGGGGCTGGAGGAGGTTACAGAGATAGGGAGTGTTGTAGGGGCTGGAGGAGGTTACAGAGATAGGGAGGGTTGTTGGGGCTGGAGGAGGTTACAGAGATAGGGAGGGTTGTCGGGGCTGGAGGAGGTTACAGAGATAGGGAGGTGTGTAGGGACTGGAGGATGTTACAGAGATAGGGAGGGTTGTCGGGGCTGGAGGAGGTTACAGAGATAGGGAGGGTTGTAGGGGCTGGAGGAGGTTACAGAGATAGGGAGGGTTGTAGGGGCTGGAGGAGGTTACAGTGATAGGGAGGGTTGTAGGGGCTGGAGGAGGTTACAGAGATAGGGAAGGTTGTTGGGGCTGGAGGAGGTTACAGAGATAGGGAGGGTTGTAGGGGCTGGAGGAGGCTACAGAGATAGGGAGGGTTGTAGGGGGCTGGAGGAGGTTACAGAGATAGGAAGGGGTGTAGGGGCTGGAGGAGGTTACACAGATAGGGAGGGATGTAGGGGCTGGAGGAGGTTACAGAGATAGGGAGGGGTGTAGGGGCTGGAGGAGTTTACAGAGATAGGGAGGGTTGTAGGGGCCGGAGGAGGTTACAGAGATAGGGAGGGTTGTAGGGGCTGGAGGAGGTTACAGAGATAGGGAGGGTTGTAGGGGGCTGGAGGAGGTTACAGAGATAGGGAGGGGGTGTAGGGGCTGGAGGAGGTTACAGAGATAGGGAAGGGGGCCGGAGGAGGTTACAGAGATAGGGAGGGTTGTAGGGGCTGGAGGAGGTTACAGAGATAGGGAGGGTTGTCGGGGCTGGAGGAGGTTACAGAGATAGGGAGGGTTGTTGGGGCTGGAGGAGGTTACAGAGATAGGGAGGGTTGTAGGGGCTGGAGGAGGTTACAGAGATAGGGAGGGGGCCGGAGGAGGTTACAGAGATAGGGAGGGGTGTAGGGGCTGGAGGAGGTTACAGAGATAGGGAGGGTTGTAGGGGCTGGAGGAGGTTACAGAGATAGGGAGGGTTGTAGGGGCTGGAGGAGGTTACAGAGATAGGGAGGGGGCCGGAGGAGGTTACAGAGATAGGGAGGGGTGTAGGGGCTGGAGGAGGTTACAGAGATAGGGAGGGTTGTCGGGGCTGGAGGAGGTTACAGAGATAGGGAGGGTTGTTGGGGCTGGAGGAGGTTACAGAGATAGGGAGGGGTGTAGGGGCTGGAGGAGGTTACAGAGATAGGGAAGGGGGCCGGAGGAGGTTACAGAGATAGGGAATGGGGTTGGAGGAGGTTACAGAGATAGGAGGGATGTAGGGGCTGGAGGAGGTTAAAGAGATAGGGAGGGTTGTAGGGGCTGGAGGAGGTTACAGAGATAGGGAGGGTTGTAGGGGCTGGAGGAGGTTACAGAGATAGGGAGGGTTGTAGGGGCTGGAGGAGGTTACAGAGATAGGGAGTGTTGTAGGGGCTGGAGGAGGTTACAGAGATAGGGAGTGTTGTAGGGGCCGGAGGAGGTTCCAGAGATAGGGAAGGGGGCCGGAGGAGGTTACAGAGATAGGGAAGGGGGCTGGAGGAGGTTACAGAGATAGGGAAGGGGGCCGGAGGAGGTTACAGAGATAGGGAGGGGGGCCGGAGGAAGTTGCAGAGATAGGGAGGGGGGCCGGAGGAGGTTGCAGAGATAGGGAAGGGGGCCGGAGGAGGTTACAGAGATAGGGAAGGGGGCCGGAGGATGTTACAGAGATAGGGAGGGGGGCCGGAGGAGGTTGCAGAGATAGGGAAGGGGGCCGGAGGAGGTTGCAGAGATAGGGAGGGGGGCCGGAGGAGGTTACAGAGATGGGGAGGGGGGCCGGAGGAGGTTACAGAGATAGGGAAGGGGGCCGGAGGAGGTTACAGAGATAGGGAGGGGGGCCGGAGGAGGTTACAGAGATAGGGAAGGGGGCCGGAGGAGGTTACAGAGATAGGGAGGGGGCCGGAGGAGGTTACAGAGATAGGGAAGGGGGCCGGAGGATGTTACAGAGATAGGGAGGGGGGCCGGAGGAGGTTACAGAGATAGGGAAGGGGGCCGGAGGATGTTACAGAGATAGGGAGGGGGGCCGGAGGAGGTTACAGAGATAGGGAAGGGGGCCGGAGGAGGTTACAGAGATAGGGAGGGGGGCCGGAGGAGGTTACAGAGATAGGGAGGGTTGTAGGGGCTGGAGGAGGTTACAGAGATAGGGAGGGGGCCGGAGGAGGTTACAGAGACAGGGAGGGGTGTAGGGGCTGGAGGAGGTTACAGAGATAGGGAGGGTTGTAGGGGCTGGAGGAGGTTACAGAGATAGGGAGGGTTGTAGGGGCTGGAGGAGGTTACAGAGATAGGGAGGGGTGTAGGGGCTGGAGGAGGTTACAGAGATAGGGAAGGGGGCCGGAGGAGGTTACAGAGATAGGGAAGGGGGCTGGAGGAGGTTACAGAGATAGGAGGGATGTAGGGGCTGGAGGAGGTTACAGAGATAGGGTGGGTTGTCGGGGCTGGAGGAGGTTACAGAGATAGGGAGGGTTGTAGGGGCTGGAGGAGGTTACAGAGATAGGGAGGGGGCCGGAGGAGGTTACAGAGATAGGGAGGGTTGTAGGGGCTGGAGGAGGTTACAGAGATAGGGAGGGTTGTAGGGGCTGGAGGAGGGTACAGAGATAGGGAGGGGTGTAGAGGCTGGAGGAGGTTACAGAGATAGGGAGGGGTATAGGGGCTGGAGGAGGTTACAGAGATAGGGAGGGTTGTAGGGGCTGGAGGAGGTTACAGAGATAGGGAAGGGGGCCGGAGTAGGTTACAGAGATAGGGATGGGGGCTGGATGAGGTTACAGAGATAGGGAAGGTTGTAGGGGCTGGAGGAGGTTACAGAGATAGGGAAGGGGGCTGGAGGAGGTTACAGAGATAGGGAAGGGGGCTGGAGGAGGTTACAGAGATAGGGAGGGTTGTAGGGGCTGGAGGAGGTTACAGAGATAGGGAGGGTTGCAGGGGCTGGAGGAGGTTACAGAGATAGGGAAGGGGGCTGGAGGAGGTTACAGAGATAGGGAAGGGGGCTGGAGGAGGTTACAGAGATAGGGAAGGTTGTAGGGGCTGGAGGAGGTTACAGAGATAGGGAAGGGGGCTGGAGGAGGTTACAGAGATAGGGAAGGGGGCTGGAGGAGGTTACAGAGATAGGGAGGGTTGTAGGGGCTGTTGGAGGTTACAGAGATAGGGAGGGTTGTAGGGGCTGGAGGAGGTTACAGAGATAGGGAGGGTTGTAGGGGCTGGAGGAGGTTACAGAGATAGGGAGGGTTGTTGGGGCTGGAGGAGGTTACAGAGATAGGGAGGTGTGTAGGGACTGGAGGATGTTACAGAGATAGGGAGGGTTGTAGGGGCTGGAGGAGGTTACAGAGATAGGGAGGGTTGTAGGGGCTGGAGGAGGTTACAGAGAAAGGGAGGGTTGTAGGGGCTGGAGGAGGTTACAGAGATAGGGAGGGTTGTAGGGGCTGGAGGAGTTTACAGTGATAGGGAGGGTTGTCGGGGCTGGAGGAGGTTACAGAGATAGGGAGGCTTGTCGGGGCTGGAGGAGGTTAGAGTGATAGGGAGGGTTGTAGGGGCTGGAGGAGGTTACAGAGATAGGGAGGGTTGTAGGGGCTGGAGGAGGTTACAGAGATAGGGAGGGTTGTAGGGCCTGGAGGAGGTTACAGAGATAGGGAGGGTTGTAGGGGCTGGAGGAGGTTACAGAGATAGGGAGGGTTGTAGGGGCTGGAGGAGGTTACAGAGATAGGGAAGGTTGTAGGGGCTGGAGGAGGTTACAGAGATAGGGAGGGTTGTGTGGGCTGGAGGAGGTTACAGAGATAGGGAGGGTTGTAGGGGCTGGAGGAGGTTACAGAGATAGGGAGGGTTGTCGGGGCTGGAGGAGGTTACAGAGATAGGGAGGGGGCCGGAGGAGGTTACAGAGATAGGGAGGGGTGTAGGGGCTGGAGGAGGTTGCAGAGATAGGGAGGGTTGTAGGGGCTGGAGGAGGTTACAGAGATAGGGAGGGTTGTAGGGGCTGGAGGAGGTTACAGAGATAGGGAGGGGTGTAGGGGCTGGAGGAGGTTACAGAGATAGGGAAGGGGGCCGGAGGAGGTTACAGAGATAGGGAAGGGGGCTGGAGGAGGTTACAGAGATAGGGAGGGTTGTGGGGGCTGGAGGAGGTTACAGAGATAGGGAGTGTTGTAGGGGCTGGAGGAGGTTACAGAGATAGGGAGGGTTGTTGGGGCTGGAGGAGGTTACAGAGATAGGGAGGGTTGTCGGGGCTGGAGGAGGTTACAGAGATAGGGAGGTGTGTAGGGACTGGAGGATGTTACAGAGATAGGGAGGGTTGTCGGGGCTGGAGGAGGTTACAGAGATAGGGAGGGTTGTAGGGGCTGGAGGAGGTTACAGAGATAGGGAGGGTTGTAGGGGCTGGAGGAGGTTACAGTGATAGGGAGGGTTGTAGGGGCTGGAGGAGGTTACAGAGATAGGGAAGGTTGTTGGGGCTGGAGGAGGTTACAGAGATAGGGAGGGTTGTAGGGGCTGGAGGAGGCTACAGAGATAGGGAGGGTTGTAGGGGGCTGGAGGAGGTTACAGAGATAGGAAGGGGTGTAGGGGCTGGAGGAGGTTACACAGATAGGGAGGGATGTAGGGGCTGGAGGAGGTTACAGAGATAGGGAGGGGTGTAGGGGCTGGAGGAGTTTACAGAGATAGGGAGGGTTGTAGGGGCCGGAGGAGGTTACAGAGATAGGGAGGGTTGTAGGGGCTGGAGGAGGTTACAGAGATTGGGAGGGTTGTAGGGGGCTGGAGGAGGTTACAGAGATAGGGAGGGGGTGTAGGGGCTGGAGGAGGTTACAGAGATAGGGAAGGGGGCCGGAGGAGGTTACAGAGATAGGGAGGGTTGTAGGGGCTGGAGGAGGTTACAGAGATAGGGAGGGTTGTCGGGGCTGGAGGAGGTTACAGAGATAGGGAGGGTTGTTGGGGCTGGAGGAGGTTACAGAGATAGGGAGGGTTGTAGGGGCTGGAGGAGGTTACAGAGATAGGGAGGGGGCCGGAGGAGGTTACAGAGATAGGGAGGGGTGTAGGGGCTGGAGGAGGTTACAGAGATAGGGAGGGTTGTAGGGGCTGGAGGAGGTTACAGAGATAGGGAGGGTTGTAGGGGCTGGAGGAGGTTACAGAGATAGGGAGGGGGCCGGAGGAGGTTACAGAGATAGGGAGGGGTGTAGGGGCTGGAGGAGGTTACAGAGATAGGGAGGGTTGTCGGGGCTGGAGGAGGTTACAGAGATAGGGAGGGTTGTTGGGGCTGGAGGAGGTTACAGAGATAGGGAGGGGTGTAGGGGCTGGAGGAGGTTACAGAGATAGGGAAGGGGGCCGGAGGAGGTTACAGAGATAGGGAATGGGGTTGGAGGAGGTTACAGAGATAGGAGGGATGTAGGGGCTGGAGGAGGTTAAAGAGATAGGGAGGGTTGTAGGGGCTGGAGGAGGTTACAGAGATAGGGAGGGTTGTAGGGGCTGGAGGAGGTTACAGAGATAGGGAGGGTTGTAGGGGCTGGAGGAGGTTACAGAGATAGGGAGTGTTGTAGGGGCTGGAGGAGGTTACAGAGATAGGGAGTGTTGTAGGGGCCGGAGGAGGTTCCAGAGATAGGGAAGGGGGCCGGAGGAGGTTACAGAGATAGGGAAGGGGGCTGGAGGAGGTTACAGAGATAGGGAAGGGGGCCGGAGGAGGTTACAGAGATAGGGAGGGGGGCCGGAGGAAGTTGCAGAGATAGGGAGGGGGGCCGGAGGAGGTTGCAGAGATAGGGAAGGGGGCCGGAGGAGGTTACAGAGATAGGGAAGGGGGCCGGAGGATGTTACAGAGATAGGGAGGGGGGCCGGAGGAGGTTGCAGAGATAGGGAAGGGGGCCGGAGGAGGTTGCAGAGATAGGGAGGGGGGCCGGAGGAGGTTACAGAGATGGGGAGGGGGGCCGGAGGAGGTTACAGAGATAGGGAAGGGGGCCGGAGGAGGTTACAGAGATAGGGAGGGGGGCCGGAGGAGGTTACAGAGATAGGGAAGGGGGCCGGAGGAGGTTACAGAGATAGGGAGGGGGCCGGAGGAGGTTACAGAGATAGGGAAGGGGGCCGGAGGATGTTACAGAGATAGGGAGGGGGGCCGGAGGAGGTTACAGAGATAGGGAAGGGGGCCGGAGGATGTTACAGAGATAGGGAGGGGGGCCGGAGGAGGTTACAGAGATAGGGAAGGGGGCCGGAGGAGGTTACAGAGATAGGGAGGGGGGCCGGAGGAGGTTACAGAGATAGGGAAGGGGGCCGGAGGAGGTTGCAGAGATAGGGAGGGGGGCCGGAGGAGGTTACAGAGATAGGGAGGGGGGCCGGAGGAGGTTACAGAGATAGGGAGGGGGGCCGGAGGAGGCCGCGGAGGGATTTGACCATGAGGATGAGAATTCTTTTTTTAAAATGAGACGTTGCTCAACCGGTGAGCGATCACAGGCAGTGACCGGGACTTGGTGCGAGTTCGGACACGGGCAGCCAAGGTTTGAATGACCTCAAGTGTACGGAGGGTGCAATCTGGGAGGCCGGCCAGGTGTGCGTTGGAAGAGTCAAGTCTGGAGGTAACAAAGGCAGGGTTGAGAGATACAGCACAGAAGGCGGCCATTCGGCCCATCGTGCCTGTGCTGGCTCTTTGAACGAGCTCTCCAATTAGTCCCACTCCCCATGCTCTTTCCCCACAGCCCGGCACATTTCTCCCCTTCATGTATTTCTCCAATTTCTCTTTTCGAAAGTTACTATTGAATCTGCTCCCACCGCCCTTTCAGGCAGCGCATTCCAGATCACAACAACTCGCTGCATAAAAAACATTCTCATCTCCCCTCCATTTGTCCTATTGGCTGGTTTGCCCCATTTGGATTTTGTGAGTTGGGAGGTTTGGAAAGAGCTGTTCTCAGCACTATCGCTGTGCAGTACTGAGGGAGCGCCGCACTGTCGGAGGGGCGGTACTGAGGGAGCGCCGCACTGTCGGAGGGGCAGTACTGAGGGAGCGCCGCACTGTCGGAGGGGCAGTACTGAGGGAGCTCCGCACTGTCGGAGGGGCAGTACTGAGGGAGCGCCGCACTGTCGGAGGGGCGGTACTGAGGGAGCGCCGCACTATCGCTGTGCAGTACTGAGGGAGCGCCGCACTGTCGGAGGGGCAGTACTGAGGGAGCGCCGCACTGTCGGAGGGGCGGTACTGAGGGAGCGCCGCACTGTCGGAGGGGCGGTACTGAGGGAGCGCCGCACTGTCGGAGGGGCGGTACTGAGGGAGCGCCGCACTGTCGGAGGGGCGGTACTGAGGGAGCGCCGCACTGTCGGTGGTGCCATCTTTAAAATGAGACATTAAACCTGCCCTCTTGGGTATTTTGAAGAGGAGCAGGAGAGTTCTCCCTGGTGTCATGGCTGAAATCTATCTCTCAACAAACACCTAGAGAGATGTGTTTGTGGGAACCTGCTGTGGGCAAACTGGCTGCCGCGTTTCCCATGTCACAACACTTTAGAAAGTACTTCATTGGCATTAAAGCGTTTTGGGACATTCGGAGGTTGTGTAAGGCGCTATATAAATCTAAGTCTTTCTTTTTTACCGAGGCCCTTCTCCCACACTTCCTTGCAACCAGCTGACGAGCAGGATGGGCAGAAGCCTGCCCAAGAAGGGGGAAAAACACCAGCCTTAAATGGAATCTTTTCTTAATTTTTGTTCCGGGTCACTGGTTTTTATTGCCTGGGCATCGTGGACAGAATTTCCAATTCTCCTCACAAGGTCATATAAATTCAAACTCGTGCAGACAAGAAGCTAACTCCAGACAACTTGGGAGGAGCCAAAACCCAAAACGTTGGCAATCTGAAATCCAACAGGAAGCACGCCAGAGAGCGCGAGCGCGCGCCAGAGAGCAAGCGAGCGAGCGCGCGCCAGAGAGAGAGCGAGCGCGCGCCAGAGAGAGAGCGAGCGCGCGCCAGAGAGAGAGCGAGCGCGCGCCAGAGAGAGAGCGAGCGCGCGCCAGAGAGAGAGCGAGCGCGCGCCAGAGAGAGAGCGAGCGCGCGCCAGAGAGAGAGCGAGCGCGCGCCAGAGAGAGAGCGAGCGCGCGCCAGAGAGAGAGCGAGCGCGCGCCAGAGAGAGAGCGAGCGCGCGCCAGAGAGAGAGCGAGCGCGCGCCAGAGAGAGAGCGAGCGCGCGCCAGAGAGAGAGCGAGCGCGCGCCAGAGAGAGAGCGAGCGCGCGCCAGAGAGAGAGCGAGCGCGCGCCAGAGAGAGCGAGCGCGCGCCAGAGAGCGAGCGCGCGCCAGAGAGAGCGAGCGCGCGCCAGAGAGCGAGCGCGCGCCAGAGAGAGCGAGCGCGCGCCAGAGAGAGAGCGAGCGCGCGCCAGAGAGAGAGCGAGCGCGCGCCAGAGAGAGCGAGCGCGCGCCAGAGAGAGAGCGAGCGCGCGCCAGAGAGAGAGCGAGCGCGCGCCAGAGAGAGAGCGAGCGCGCGCCAGAGAGAGAGCGAGCGCGCGCCAGAGAGAGAGCGAGCGCGCGCCAGAGAGAGAGCGAGCGCGCGCCAGAGAGAGAGCGAGCGCGCGCCAGAGAGAGAGCGAGCGCGCGCCAGAGAGAGAGCGAGCGCGCGCCAGAGAGAGAGCGAGCGCGCGCCAGAGAGAGAGCGAGCGCGCGCCAGAGAGAGAGCGAGCGCGCGCCAGAGAGAGAGCGAGCGCGCGCCAGAGAGAGAGCGAGCGCGCGCCAGAGAGAGAGCGAGCGCGCGCCAGAGAGAGAGCGAGCGCGCGCCAGAGAGAGAGCGAGCGCGCGCCAGAGAGAGAGCGAGCGCGCGCCAGAGAGAGAGCGAGCGCGCGCCAGAGAGAGAGCGAGCGCGCGCCAGAGAGAGAGCGAGCGCCAGAGAGAGAGCGAGCGCGCGCCAGAGAGAGAGCGAGCGCGCGCCAGAGAGAGAGCGAGCGCGCGCCAGAGAGAGAGCGAGCGCGCGCCAGAGAGAGAGCGAGCGCGCGCCAGAGAGAGAGCGAGCGCGCGCCAGAGAGAGAGCGAGCGCGCGCCAGAGAGAGAGCGAGCGCGCGCCAGAGAGAGCGAGCGCGCGCCAGAGAGCGAGCGCGCGCCAGAGAGAGAGCGAGCGCGCGCCAGAGAGCGAGCGCGCGCGCCAGAGAGAGCGACGCGCGCGCCAGAGAGAGAGCGAGGCGCGCGCCAGAGAGAGAGCGATGCGCGCGCCAGAGAGAGAGCGAGCGCGCGCCAGAGAGAGCGAGCGCGCGCCAGAGAGAGAGCGAGCGCGCGCCAGAGAGAGAGCGAGCGCGCGCCAGAGAGAGCGAGCGCGCGCCAGAGAGAGAGCGAGCGCGCGCCAGAGAGAGAGCGAGCGCGCGCCAGAGAGAGAGCGAGCGCGCGCCAGAGAGCGAGCGCGCGCCAGAGAGAGAGCGAGCGCGCGCCAGAGAGCGAGCGAGCGCCAGAGAGAGAGCGAGCGAGCGCCAGAGAGAGAGCGAGCGCGCGCCAGAGAGCGAGCGCGCGCCAGAGAGAGAGCGAGCACGCGCCAGAGAGCGAGCGCGTGCCAGAGAGAGCGCGAGCGCGCGCCAGAGAGCGAGAGAGAGGGAGAGCGCGAGCACGCGTGCCAGAGAGAGCGCGCGCCAGAGAGAGAGCGAGCCAGAGAGAGAGCGAGCGCGCGCCAGAGAGAGAGCGAGAGAGAGCGAGCGCGCGCCAGAGAGAGAGCGAGAGAGCGAGCGCGTGCCAGAGAGAGAGAGGGAGAGCGCCAGAGAGAAAGGGAGGGAGAGAGAGCGCCAGAGAGAGGGGGAGGGAGAGAGCGCACACCAGAGAGAGAGAGAGAGAGAGAGAGAGAGAGAGCGCCAGAGAGCGAGTGAGAGAGAGAGAGAGCGCGCGCGCACCAGAGAGAGAGAGAGCGAGCGCCAGAGAGCAAGCGAGAGAGAGAGCGCGCGCGCACCAGAGAGAGAGAGAGAGAGAGCGAGCGTCAGAGAGCGAGCGAGAAAGGGAGCGAGCGCGCGAGTGAGGGAGGGAGAGAGAGCGCCAGAGAGAGGGGGAGGGAGAAAGCGCGCACCAGAGAGAGCGCGAGCGAGAGAGAGCGCGCACCAGAGAGAGAGAGAGAGAGAGAGAGAGAGAGAGAGAGAGCGCAGCAGAGGGAGAGGGAGAGGGAGAGGGAGAGCGAGAGCGCGCACCAGAGACAGAGAGAGGGAGAGCGCGCGCCAGAGAGGGAGGGAGCGTGCGAGAGCGCCAGAGAGGGAGAGAGAGAGCACCAGAGAGAGAGGGAGAGAGCGAGCGCAAGACAGAGACAGAGACAGAGCGTGCCAGAGCTTTCAACTTTGGTTGGAACCCTGCATCGGAACTGGGCTGTGACCAATGTTTCTGTTGAGCTGCGGGGCTGCGCATGGGTCTGGAGGTCCCGCGCAGGCCGCTCACCAGCTTCACAGTGGAAATAACCGCGCTTGCGCAAAAAAGTTGAAAGGGCCGCGCACCCAAATGAAAATTTACAGGGAACATCGGCTATGACAAAGTTGTTGACCAATTTCCAGCACTGAAGGACCCCCGTGCACTTCCAGCGTCTTTTGCCTTTTAGTTGATCGACGCGGGGGTCAGTCGTGTCAGATTTGCAACGAGAAAGAAACAGCACATCGCCACAAGAAACCCCCTCCCCTCCCCATAAAAAATAAAGAACAAACAAACTTGTACCTAAAAAAGTGGCAACTTTCACACCCTGAAGACGCCCCCAAACCTTACAACTGAACAGTTTGCAGACGACACAAAGCTGGGTGGGCGTCTGTGCTGTGAGGAGGATGCAGAGAAACTCCAGTATGATTTGGACAGGTTGGGCGATTGGGCAGATGCAGTACAATGTGGATAAATGCGAGGTTATCCACTTTGGTGGCAAAAACAGGAAGGCAGATTATTATCTGAACGGCAATAGATTGGGAGAAGGGGAAGTGCAACGGGACCTGGGTGTCCTTGTGCACCAGTCGCTGAAGGTAAGCATGCAGGTGCAGCAGGCGGTTAAGAAGGCAAATGGTATGTTGGCCTTCATAGCGAGAGGGTTTGAGTACAGGAGCAAGGATGTCTTGCTGCAGTTGTACAGGGCCTTGGTGAGACCACACCTTGAGTATTGTGTGCAGTTTTGGTCGCCTTATCTGAGGAAGGATGTTCTTGCCATGGAGGGAGTGCAGCGAAGATTCACCAGACTGATACCTGGGATGGCAGGAATGACGTATGAGGAGAGATTGGGTCGATTAGGCTTGTACTCGCTGGAGTTTAGAAGAATTAGGGGGGATCTCATTGAAACTTATAAAATTCGAACAGGACGAGACAGACTAGATGCAGGAAGGATGTTCCCGATGGCCGGTGAGTCCAGAACCAGGGGTCACAGTCTAAGGATAAGGGGTAAGCCATTTAGGACTGAGATGAGGAGGAATTTCTTCACCCAGAGAGTGGTGAACCTGTGGAATTCTCTACCACACAAGGCAGTTGAGGCCAATTCATTAAATATATTCAAGAAAGAGTTGGATATATTTCTTAAGGCTAAAGGGATCAAGGGATATGGGGAGAAGGCAGGGACAGGGTACTGAATTTGGATGATCAGCCATGATCTCATTGAATGGCGGAGAGGGCTCGAGGGGCCGAATGGCCGACTCCTGCTCCTATCTTCTATGTTCCTATGTAAAACACCTGGCCCTCCCCTCCCCGCCCCAGCAGTGGGAAAGACAGGAGCACAATCCCCTTTCAAGCACCTGAAGACACTGCGCTGCACGGAATCATTAGCCCAGAAGCTGGTCCTGCCGCATGCCAAGGCTGATGTTTTACATCATTAGCTGGTGTGTTAACAAAGGTCTCATCTACTTTGCGTATAGGTTTCCTGAAAAAAAAAAGCTGAGCTCGACACCATGGTTGACCCGACACCGCGCACCCACCGGGAGTGTAAGCGGATCCCGTATTTTCCACTTCCTCTGGCAGAGTGTGTGCACCTGCTGACCATGCCCAGTCACTATAGGAACAGGCCGAGGATCAAGTTCACCGCCGCAGGGCCGTGCGGCATCTTACACACGGGGCGGGGGGGTTGGCAATTTTCGGCACGCCCCCCAAGGCAACGCCAAGGTGGCGCCAGCTCTGGAGGCTTGCCCTGCACGGTGGGGAAAACTTATTGAATCCTTCATAACCAACGCCGCCAGAGGCTTTTCATCTCTTTCTTCAGAAATAAAAAAATACCAGCCCCCACATCGATGTTTAGAACTCTCTCAACAGCCCGCTCAACCAACCGGAGAGGTGGCAACGCGGGGAGGGGGGGCTGTAAGAATCGCGTCGTGGAGTCGCAGTCAACGTTCCCTTCAAGCTACGCGGCCATGAGGCACTCGGCAGCTCCCACCGACTGTCAAGTTGGGGAAACGGCGCGCACGCCTGGTACTTTGAATGGGCCGCGCGCCCCAAAGAATAAGCGAAAGGGAACATTGGTCGTAGCGCAGATGCATTCAAGGGGAAGCTGGGTAAACACGTGAAGGGGGGGGAAGGAATCGAAGGATATGGCGACGGGGTGAGATGAAGAGGGGTGGGAGGAGGAGGAGGCTCGTGTGAAGCAGAAACGCCGGCGTGGGCCTGGGTCGGTTGTGAGCTGTAAATTCTACGTCAGTGTCGCGATTGAACTGAGGTATCAGTTGTGAGATTTTACCTTTACCGATAACCGGTGAGAAATCACACCGAATGGGCTTGGTGGGAACGTGTCTGGTCCAGTGTACGGGCAGCGTTCTATTCTGTGCCTCTCCTTTCCCCCTGTACTTATTCAGGGCGCTGAAAGAATGAGATGCCTCGTTTAACGTTCCACATGGGCGTAAACACATGGGGCATGAACATTATTGGCCCCACTCCCGCCTGGAGATATTCCTTCCTTCCTTCCTCAAAAACAACAGCTTGTATTGATCCCTTTAACGTAGCAAAACGTCCCAAGGTGCGTCACATGAGCGATTATCAAACACAATTTGACACCGAGCCACATAAGGAGATATTAGGGGCAGGTGACCAAAAGCTGGGTCAGGGAGGCTGGTTTTAAGGAGCATCTTAAAGGAGGAGAGAGAGAGGCGGAGAGGTTTAGGGAGGGAATTCCAGAGCTCGGGGCCCAGGCGGCTGAAGGCACGGCCGCCAATGGTGGAGCGATGGAAATCAGGGGGATGGGCGAGGCGCCAGAATTGGAGGAGCGCAGAGATTGTGGGGGCTGGAGGAGGTTACAAAGATAGGGAGGGTTGAAGGGGCTGGAGGTTACAGAGATAGGGAGGGTTGTAGGGGCTGCAGGAGGTTACAGAGATAGGGAGGGTTGTAGGGGCTGGAGGAGGTTACAGAGATAGGGAGGGTTGTAGGGGCTGGAGGAGGTTACAGATATAGGGAGGGTTGTAGGGGCTGGAGGAGGTTACAGAGATAGGGAGGGTTGTAGGGGCTGGAGGAGGTTACAGAGATAGGGAGAGGTGTAGGGGCTGGAGGAGGTTACAGAGATAGGGAGGGTTGTAGGGGCTGCAGGAGGTTACAGATATAGGGAGGGTTGTAGGGGCTGGAGGAGGTTACAGAGATAGGGAGGCTGGAGGAGGTTACAGAGATAGGGAGGGTTGTAGGGGCTGGAGGAGGTTACAGAGATAGGGAGGGTTGTAGGGGCTGGAGGAGGTTACAGAGATAGAGAGGGTTGTAGGGGCTGGAGGAGGTTACAGAGATAGGGAGGGCTGTAGGGGCTGGAGGAGGTTACAGAGATAGGGAGGGTTGTTGGGGCTGGAGGAGGTTGCAGAGATAGGGAGGGGTGTAGGGGCAGGAGGAGGTTACAGAGATAGGGAGGGTTGTAGGGGCTGGAGTAGGTTACAGAGATAGGGAGGGGTGTGGAGGCTGGAGGAGGTTAGAGAGACCTAGGAGGGTTGGAGGGGCTGGAGGAGGTTACAGAGACAGGGAGGGTTGTAGGGGCTGGAGGAGGTTACAGAGATAGGGAGGGTTGTAGGAGGTTACAGAGATAGGGAGGGTGTAGGGGCTGGAGGAGGTTACAGAGATAGGGAATGGTGTAGGGGGCTGGAGGAGGTTACAGAGATAGAGAGGGTTGTAGGGGCTGGAGGAGGTTACAGAGATAGGGAGGGCTGTAGGGGCTGGAGGAGGTTACAGAGATAGGGAGGGTTGTTGGGGCTGGAGGAGGTTGCAGAGATAGGGAGGGGTGTAGGGGCAGGAGGAGGTTACAGAGATAGGGAGGGTTGTAGGGGCTGGAGTAGGTTACAGAGATAGGGAGGGTTGTAGGGGCTGGAGGAGGTTACAGAGATAGGGAGGGTTACAGAGATAGGGAGGGTTGTAGGGGCTGGAGGAGGTTACATAGATAGGGAGGGTTGTAGGGGCTGGAGGAGGTTACAGAGATAGGGAGGGTTGTAGGGGCTGGAGGAGGTTACAGAGATAGGGAGGGTTGTAGGGGCTGGAGGAGGATACAGAGATCGGGAGGGTTGTAGGGGCTGGAGGAGGTTACAGAGATAGGGAGGGTTGTCGGGGCTGGAGGAGGTTACAGAGATAGGGAGGGTTGTAGGGGCTGGAGGAGGTTACAGAGATAGGGAGGGTTGTAGGGGCTGGAGGAGGTTACAGAGATAGGGAGGGTTGTAGGGGCTGGAGGAGGTTACAGAGATAGGGAGGGTTGTAGGGGCTGGAGGAGGTTACAGAGATAGAGAGGGTTGTTGGGGCTGGAGGAGGTTACAGAGATAGGGAGGGTTGTAGGGGCTGGAGGAGGTTACAGAGATAGGGAGGGTTGTAGGGGCTGGAGGAGGTTACAGAGATAGGGAGGGGTGTAGGGGCTGGAGGAGGTTACAGAGATAGAGAGGGTTGTAGGGGCTGGAGGAGGTTACAGAGATAGGGAGGGTTGTCGGGGCTGGAGGAGGTTACAGAGATAGGGAGGGTTGTAGGGGCTGGAGGAGGATACAGAGATAGGGAGGGTTGTAGGGGCTGGAGGAGGTTACAGAGATAGGGAGGGGCGAGAGCCACGGAGGGATTTGAAGATGAGGATGGAGAATTTTGAAATCGAGGGGTTGCCGGACCGGGAGCCAATGTAGGTCAGCGAGCACAGGGGGTGATGGGTAAACGGGACTTGGTGCGAGTTCGGACACGGGGCAGCACGGTTTTGAATGACCTCACTCTCCACCTCACGGGCACATACCACAGGGGTCACCGGATACCAATCAGAAACGGGAACCCTGACTGATTGATTTTTTTTGTTGCATTTCCTCGCCCAATCAAGCAAAGGTTAATTGCAGCGTCCCGAATCAGCAGAGGCTGGAAATCAGATACGGGATCCTCCTATTCTGCGCGCCCCCCGGCCGTGTGCAGCTTGTTGCACTTATCCCCGCAAGGCAGCCCGTGCCTGGCATGTGTTGGTCACGCGTGAATACAAAAAACTAAAGAGGAACAGTGCACTGACCTGCAGTTCGCACCAAGCCACTTCCACCCAGGTCTCTGTGTCCAGCCCTTTATACACGGTCTTGAAGGCTCCTCTCCCCAGCTCGATGTCAAACTTCAAGAACCGGCCTCCCGGAGAGGTGGCGACTGCCTTCATTTCGGCCTCCTCTTCATTCTCTTTCTCGGTCCGCTCCTTCGACGAATCCTTAGGTCCTTCCGGAGCGGCTTTGGGCGCCGCCTGCTCGCTCCTGCCCTCCGGCGCGCTGGCGCAGGCCTGGCTCTCGGCGGCGGGCGCGTGGCGGGCGGCCGCTTCTCGGTCGACCGGCTCCACGCTCCGCCGCACGAAGCGGTGGTTCTCGGCGCCCGTGTCCGGCCGCGGGAGAGACGAGGGGCCGCCCCCGCCGGCGTCCGTCTCCTCTTGGCCGGGCATCGCGATCGAGCTCGAGTCGTTGCTGGTGGAGCTCTGGCTCGAGCTGGGGGTTACCCCGCCGGGTTTGCTGGAGTCCCCTGGGCCAGTCGGCTCTCCTGGGTCCGTGGCCATCTTGCAAGTGCAGTTTATTTTTATAAAGCAAAGAGAGAGAAACCCTCTCTCTCGTCAGACCAACCAATCTTTTAAAGCACCTCGTTTAACTTAGGACATGGCGACTGGATGGTTCCGCTGCACTTTAAGCAGGCATCTCTTTGAACATGCAGAAACAGTGCCCCTTGGGGAGGGGAAGGGAAGAGAAGGAAAAAAGCACAGCCTTCCTCTTCAGTTCTTAATCATATTCATATGACAGACAGCCACAGGACACCAAATTCTCTGTAAAGACAAAAATACATTTTAAGGGGAAAGAGAAAACAAGGAAATGGGTCGTAACAAATCTTTAGACAAATGAAGCATAAAAAACGACAGCAGCGCAGTGCATTGAAAGAGAACTAGCCAGTTTAGTGGCCCGTCATAGTCACGCCTCTGTACGCTTGCCTTCTCAATCAGGGAAGCCAGCAAGTTACTTAAAGTTTACCAGCTCGTCTCTCTCTCCCCTCCTTTCCTGAAGCCAGTAACTGATGCTGGGGGGTAGTTGCACTTACACAGGCAGTGTGTCGCCCCCCGCCATCCCCTCGCCCAAGCAGCCATTCTTGATGTGTGACAGCATCTATCACGGGGCAAGGAGGAGGAATGAAAGACAGACTCGCGTCTCTCCAGCACCTTTCACCACCACCACCGGACGTCCCAAAGCGCTTTACAGGCAATGAAGGACTTTCTTTGAAGTGTGGTCACTGTTGTAATGTAGGAAACGCGGCAGCCAATTTGCGCACAGCAAGCTCCCACAAGCAGCAATGTGATAATGATCAGATCAGCTGTTTTACTTATGTTGATTGAGGGATAAATATTGGCCCCAGGACACCGGGGAGAACTCCCCCCCGCTCTTCTTCCAATAGTGGCCGTGGGATCTTTTACATCCACTTGAGAGGGCAGACGGAGCCTCGGTTTAACGTCTCATCCGAAAGACGGCCCCTCCGACAGAGCGGCGCTCCCTCAGTACCGCCCCTCCGACAGAGCGGCGCTCCCTCAGTACCGCCCCTCCGAAAGTGCGGCGCTCCCTCAGTACTGCCCCTCCGACAGTGCGGCGCTCCCTCAGTACCGCCCCTCCGACAGTGCGGCGCTCCCTCAGTACTGCCCCTCCCACAGTGCGGCGCTCCCTCAGTACCGCCCCCTCCGACAGTGCAGCACTCCCTCAGTACCGCCCCCTCCGACAGTGCAGCGCTCCCTCAGTACCGCCCCTCCGACAGTGCGGCGCTCCCTCAGTACCGCCCCTCCGACAGTGCGGCGCTCCCTCAGTACTGCCCCTCCCACAGTGCGGCGCTCCCTCAGTACCGCCCCCTCCGACAGTGCAGCACTCCCTCAGTACCGCCCCTCCGACAGTGCAGCACTCCCTCAGTACCGCCCCCTCCGACAGTGCAGCGCTCCCTCAGTACCGCCCCTCCGACAGTGCGGCGCTCCCTCAGTACTGCCCCTCCGACAGTGCGGCCCTCCCTCAGTACTGCCCCTCCGACAGTGCGGCGCTCCCTCAGTACCGCCCCTCCGACAGTGCGGCGCTCCCTCAGTACCGCCCCTCCGACAGTGCGACGCTCCCTCAGTACTGCCCCTCCGAACTGCACTGGGAGTGTCAGCCTAGACTTTTGTACTCAAGTCTCTGGAGTGGGACTTGAACCCACAAGCTCCCGACTCGGGTGAGAGCGAGGCCCCGGCTGACACTGGGGAGAGGAGAGCATCACAGCCACACTTGGTCCTGAACTCACCCAGTTTTCACGGGCGCTGAACTTGCCAAGGAGCAGTCGCTGGGCTGAAATCAGGAGCCCGGCTGATTAGCCGAGTGACTGCCCCCGCTGCTTTGGCCGAGAGCTCTCAAGCTGACAACGTACAGGGTTTGAACTTGGGACCTCTTCCAGGCTCTTACGACTCATCAACGCAGCATTAGGTGCTTTTCGTTTGCGATGAGAAAATAACTGAGGCATAATAATGTTTGCCGCTTTGTCATTTGGTCTTTACTGCACCACACGCCCCCAGCTGCAGGGACTGGTAATGAATTTACTCCCGGATGCAGCACTGAACCAGGGGTCTGGGTTAGAAAGAAATCTGGGCTGGCTAAAACACCAGCTTTAGATGCTGCAAAGCCTCAGTGGATCAGGCAGCCCTCGTGGAGAGAGCTCTCTGATGAAAGGGACGTACCCGAAGCACTCTGAACTCCCTGCTCTATCCAGAAGGGATGCCTCGGACCCGGCTGAACACATCCAGCATCTTCTATTTTTTTTTGTATCAGATTTCCATAACCGGCAGCATTCAGCTGGTTGTTCAGTTATATCCTGTGGCTTCAGTACAAGTTACAGCATCCTTTTCCTCTCTCAATTGTAAAATAAATTGTCAATTTCATGCCTCACATCATACTTTGAAACACATGCCTGATATCCTGACTATTTTAACAGGGACAGGGAGACAGGCACAGGCAGACTCAGAACAGAATCATAGAAGTTTACGGCACAGAAGGGGGCCATTCGGCCCCTCGTGTCCGTGCCGGCCGACAAAGAGCTCTCCAGCCTAATCCCACTGTCCAGCGCTCGGTCCGTAGCCCTGTGGGTCACATAGAAACATAGAAGATAGGAGCAGGAGTCGGTCATTCGGCCCCTCGAGCCTGCTCCGCCATTTAATGCGATCATGGCTGATCATCCAAATTCAGTACCCTGTCCCTGCCTTCTCCCCATATCCCTTGATCCCTTTAGCCTTGAGAAATATATCTACGGCGCTTCGAGTGCGTATCCAAGTACTTTTTAAATGCGATGAGGGTTTCTGCCTCGACCACCCTTTCAGGCAGTGAGTTCCAGAGCCCCACCACCCTCTGGGTGAAGAAAGTTCTCCTCAACTCCCCTCTAATCCTTCTCCCAATGACTTTAAATCTCTGCCCCCCCCCCCCCCCCCCCGGTTACTGACCTCTCTGCTCAGGGGTGGACAGACAAGACAGGCACAATCCAATCACAAATAGCCTTGTTGCTGAATACTAAATTAACACATTCTCAACACAGGTAATTTCTAAAGGACTGACTCCAATCGGGAGACTCTTTTTTTAGTATAAATGATTTTTAACCAGCGGGCAAGTTAAGGTCTGCCATTTCGAAGAGTTTTACATCGAAAGGGAAACTGCAGTGACAGGAAGCGACTTCCGTTTTACAGAGCCCGATTGTAGAGTTACAGCAAAGGAGGTCCATTTGGCCCATCAAATCTGTGCCAGCGCTGTCGCTGCACTCATCTCATTCCCCTGCCCCTTTGTAAATCCTTGTTAGACGATGTTACAGTCTCTTGTTTCAACAGCCACTT
The DNA here is from genome assembly GCF_052327205.1 of Somniosus microcephalus. NCBI lineage: Eukaryota > Metazoa > Chordata > Chondrichthyes > Squaliformes > Somniosidae > Somniosus > Somniosus microcephalus. The sequence goes on from NW_028225185.1 coordinate 29,162,761, forward strand.
GCGGTGAAGGGTTCCAGGTTCTCTCTGCAAGGATGAACAGCGCCAACTGTCACCCCCACCCCCCGCCCTCTCCCCGCTCCGGCCAGGTCGAGTGCACCCAAGACACTTTGGGTGGGCGACAGCGCCGCTCCTGTCTAAAAACAAGCGCATTTTCCTCCTGCCCCCGCTGCTCGCGTCTCCCTGCTCTGTCCCGAGTGCAGCGGTCTCTGCCGGTACGAAAAAGTCTGGCCTCTCCAGGATGTCCAACATAGTGGTACAACTGAGGGGGCGAAAGAGAGGAAAGGGATTTTTTAAAGGTTGCGGGAGCCAGACAAGCCTATGCAAGAACGAGAGAGAGCAGATTCACTGCTGCTGTTACATACCCAAGGAGACGGACCAGACAGGAATTACTGCTTCGTACCCACATGACTCATTTCCTGCACTCAACAGGCTGCCGGGGCTCGCAATAAGCAACGGCTCACCTGCAGCAAGGTGTCCCTTTGACTTAGCTACACACCCCTGGCGCACCATTGGCCGAACGACACCACCTAAAGCCAGCAGCCAACCCTCGAAGCCAGGTCTCTCGAACGCTCCGTACGAGGCCCAGCCAACACTCCCGCTCAGCGGCGCACAGCCAATCCAACATTTCCGCGCCTCCAGCCTGTGCCTCGTGAAGTTTACCCTGCTCCTGAACTCGCCACCGCCTTCGCCTGCCTGCACGCAGTAAGCAGGAGATAATCGGCCCACCTTCAGGCAGACAAAAACAAATTGGGCAGCGCCAGACTCACACAGACTGACAATTAGCCAAGGCGGCGGTGAGCTGAACGATTTCTTTTTTTAAATGATTAAGCAGATGAGCATTTCCTTAAGGCGGAGGCATGAATCAGCGGAATAATTATACAGGTGTTTAACCTTTTAACAAGCAGTCATTTTGCACCATATCCGGTGCTTTAGGCTCTTCAATTTATGTAGGCTGAAAACAAAACAAAAAAGCGCGGTGGAACCTGGGGGCCTCCGACATTAAAACACGGAGGGCCGTAGAGCGGAGTCAGGGAGGAGGGCTTGAATTGTCCGAGCCGACAGCTTTTCTGCGCTCTCAAAGGCAGGGGAAGCGCTCCAAGTCACCGCCGATCGCTGTGGCACGACCAAAACAAGTAACGGGCGACCAGCTGCCAGAAAACCCAACAATGACTGGCACCAATACAGGGCCTTTAATGTCGAGAAACAACCAGCCCCGTCCACAGAGTCTAATTCATGTACCTTTCAAAGAGACAGCGTAGGCAGGGCGGGCCCAATGGCCTTTCTGTGCTGCAAGTTTCTACGATTCTATGCAGATCGTCAGAGTGTACGGGCTGTCTCGACCCCCCCCTCGAATGAGTCAGCCGAGGATCAGTGGGTCTCATTCCGAGAGTCAGAATGTTGTGGGTTCGAGTCCCACTCCATAAACTTGAGCACGAAAATCCAGGCTGACACTCCCAGTGCAGTACCGAGGGAGCGCCGCGCTGCCGGAGGGGCGGTACCGAGGGAGCGCCGCGCTGCCGGAGGGGCGGTACCGAGGGAGCGCCGCGCTGCCGGAGGGGCGGTACCGAGGGAGCGCCGCGCTGCCGGAGGGGCGGTACCGAGGGAGCGCCGCGCTGCCGGAGGGGCGGTACCGAGGGAGCGCCGCGCTGCCGGAGGGGCGGTACCGAGGGAGCGCCGCGCTGCCGGAGGGGCGGTACCGAGGGAGCGCCGCGCTGCCGGAGGGGCGGTACCGAGGGAGCGCCGCGCTGCCGGAGGGGCGGTACCGAGGGAGCGCCGCGCTGCCGGAGGGGCGGCACCGAGGGAGCGCCGCGCTGCCGGAGGGGCGGTACCGAGGGAGCGCCGCGCTGCCGGAGGGGCGGTACCGAGGAGCGCCGCGCTGCCGGAGGGGCGGTACCGAGGAGCGCCGCGCTGCCGGAGGGGCGGTACCGAGGGAGCGCCGCGCTGCCGGAGGGGCGGTACCGAGGGAGTTTCCTCATGTCGCCTTTGGTTCTTCTGCCAATCACCTTAAATCTGTGTCCTCTGGATGTCGACCCTTCCGCAAATGGGAACAGTTTCTCTCTATCTACTCTGTCCACACCCCTCATGATTTTGAACGCCTCGATCAAATCTCCTCTCAACCTTCTCTGCTCTAAGGAGAACAACCCCAGCTTCTCCAGTCTCTCCACATCACTGAAGTCCCTGATCCCTGGTACCATTCTGGTCAATCTCCCCTTAACCTTCTCTGCTCCAAGGAGAACAATCCCAGCTTCTCCAGTCTCTCCACGTCACTGAAGTCCCTCATCTCTGGAACCATTCTTGTAAATCTTTTCTGCACCCTCTCTAAGGCCTTCACATCCTTCCTAAAGTGCGGTGCCCAGAATTGGCCACAAGACTCCAGTTGAGGCCGAACCAGTGTTTTATAAAGGTTCATCATAAATTCCTTGTTTTTGTGCTCTATGCCTCTATTTATGAAGCCCAGGATCCCGTGTGCTTTTTTTAACCATTTTCTCAACCTGCCCTGCCACCTTCAACGATTGGTGCACATATACCCCCAGGACCCTCTGTTCCTGCACCCCCTTTAGGATTGTACCCTTTAGTTTATATTGCTAAAACAGATTATCTGGTCATGATCACATTGCTGTCTGTGGGAGCTTGCTGTGCGCAAATTGGCTGCCGCGTTTCCCACGTTACAACAGTGGCCGCGCTTCTAAAGTCCTTCACTGGCTGTGAGGCGCTTCGGGACGTCCTGAGGTGGTGAAAGGCGCTGGAGAAACGCGAGTCTTTCGTTGTTAGAAACAGTTGAGTCATACACCCTCCCCCGATGTGAGAGAGTGTGCCAGCATTGGTATTCACAGACCGCCAAACAGCATGGCACAATTCAACAGCAAGAGGCAGTATCATCTAAACGGTACTATTCTGAGAAGAGGGTTGAAAGAGCAGCGGGACCTGGGGGTGCGTCGTCACAACTCTCTGAAGGTGGCAGGGCCGTTAAGATATGGGATACTTGGCTTTGTAAGTAGGGGCACTGAATACAAAAAACAAGGAAGTCATGGTAAACCTTTACCAATCACTGGATGGGCCTCAGCTGGAGTATTGTGTTCAATTCTGGGCACTACACTTCAGGAGGGATGTCAAGGTCTTGGAGAGGGTGCAGAGGAGATTGACCAGAATGGTACCAGGGATGAGGGACTTCAGTGATGTGGAGAGACTGGAGAAGCTGGGGTTGTTCTCCTTAGAGCAGAGAAGGTTAAGGGGAGATTGACCAGAATGGTACCGGGGATGAGGGACTTCAGTGATGTGGAGAGACTGGAGAAGCTGGGGTTGTTCTCCTTAGAGCAGAGAAGGTTAAGGGGAGATTGACCAGAATGGTACCAGGGATGAGGGACTTCAGTGATGTGGAGAGACTGGAGAAGCTGGGATTGTTCTCCTTAGAGCAGAGAAGGTTAAGGGGAGATTGACCAGAATGGTCCCAGGGATGAGGGACTTCAGTGATGTGGAGAGACTGGAGAAGCTGGGCTTGTTCTCCTTGGAGCAGAGAAGGTTAAGGGGAGATTGACCAGAATGGTACCAGGGATGAGGGACTTCAGTGATGTGGAGAGACTGGAGAAGCTGGGCTTGTTCTCCTTGGAGCAGAGAAGGTTAAGGGGAGATTGACCAGAATGGTACCAGGGATGAGGGACTTCAGTGATGTGGAGAGACTGGAGAAGCTGGGCTTGTTCTCCTTGGAGCAGAGAAGGTTAAGGGGAGATTGACCAGAATGGTGCCAGGGATGAGGGACTTCAGTGATGTGGAGAGACTGGAGAAGCTGTGGTTGTTCTCCTTAGAGCAGAGAAGGTTAAGGGGAGATTGACCAGAATGGTACCAGGGATGAGGGACTTCAGTGACGTGGAGAGACTGGAGAAGCTGGGATTGTTCTCCTTGGAGCAGAGAAGGTTAAGGAGAGATTGACCAGAATGGTACCAGGGATGAGGGACTTCAGTGATGTGGAGAGACTGGAGAAGCTGGGGTTGTTCTCCTTAGAGCAGAGAAGGTTAAGGGGAGATTGACCAGAATGGTACCAGGGATGAGGGACTTCAGTGATGTGGAGAGACTGGAGAAGCTGGGATTGTTCTCCTTAGAGCAGAGAAGGTTAAGGGGAGATTGACCAGAATGGTACCAGGGATGAGGGACTTCAGTGATGTGGAGAGACTGGAGAAGCTGGGGTTGTTCTCCTTGGAGCAGAGAAGGTTAAGGGGAGATTGGCCAGAATGGTACCAGGGATGAGGGACTTCAGTGATGTGGAGAGACTGGAGAAGCTGGGATTGTTCTCCTTAGAGCAGAGAAGGTTAAGGGGAGATTGACCAGAATGGTACCAGGGATAGAAACATCGAAGATAGGAGCAGGAGTCGGCTATTCAGCCCCTCGAGCCTGCTCCACCATTCAATGAGATCATGGCTGATCATCCAAACTCAGTACCCTGTCCCTGCTTTCCTAATGGTTCTGTGTGCCCTGGACTGGCAAGGGGCGGGGGAGGCATCCAGGGCTCCCACCACTGATCCCGGCTGATAGCTGCATGAATGGGGCGTGCAGGGACATCGGGCGAGAGCTGGATCAGAGTCGACCATGACGCCCCCGCCAGTCACACAGCCTGCTGGCACTCGGTATCTAGGTTCATGACATACAGAATGGGTACCCGAGGAACCCTGTCATGCGCGGGTTATGGCCTACAGCAGGGGAAAGGAGGGAACGAGGCCACCTGACGAGAAAAAAAACACAGCATAATAAATGTGTCACCGCATAAAAGAAACGCTTTCTTTAGGCAACACCTATCGCGTGCATTTCAAAGCACTCTGTGCACACAATAGAACACTTCAGGCGGATGGTATAAAGGTCCCAGAGGATTACCTAATGAAGAGCGGGGATTTCTGGCTAACATCTCTCCCTCACCCAACACCAAAAGCAGTCCGTCGGCCAGGACACGAGGACAACTCCCCACTTCTCATCAAACAGTGCGCGGGGATCTTTCATGTCCAGCTCAGGCACTGGAGCGAGCAGACGAGGCCTCGGTTTAACAAAGACAATTCAGCAATCCGTCAGAGTTAGGAGCAGGAGTCGGCCATTCGGCCCCTCGAGCCCGCTCCGCCATTCAATGAGATCATGGCTGATCATCCAAATTCAGTGCCCTGTCCCTGCCTTCTCCCCATATCCCTTGATCCCTTTAGCCTTAAGAAATATATCCAACTCCTTCTTGAATAAGTTGGCCTCAACTGCCTTGTGTGGCAGAGAATTCCACAGGTTCACCACTCTCTGGGTGAAGAAATTCCTCCTCATCTCTGTCCTAAATGGCTTACCCCTCATCCTTAGACTGTGACCCCTGGTTCTGGACTCCCCGACAATCGGGAACATCCTTCCTGCATCTAGTCTATCTAGTCCTGTTAGAATTTTGTAAGTTTCAATGAGATCCCCTCTCATTCTTCTAAACTCTAGCGAATATAAGCCCAATCGACCCAATCTCTCCTCATACGTCATTCCTGCCATCCCAGGTATCAGTCTGGTGAATCGTCGCTGCACTCCCTCCATGGCAAGAACCCTCGAGTCCAAAAATCTATCGATCTCGGCCTTGAATAGACTCAACGACTGAGCCTCCACAGCCCTCTGGGGCAGAGAATTCCAAAGATTCATCGCCCTCTGAGTGAAGAAATTCCTCCTCATCTCAGTCCTCAATGGCCGACCCCTTATCCTGAGACTGTGACCCCTGGTTCGAGACTCTCCAGCCAGGGGGGAAACAGCCTCTCAGCATCTACCCTGTCAATCCCCCCTCAGAATCTGATATATTTCAATGCGATCACCTCTCATTCTTCTAAACTCCAGAGGGTATCGGCCCAATCTACTCAATCTCTCCTCATAGGACAATCCCTCTCATCCCAGGAATCACACTCATCCCAGGAATCAATCTAGTGAACCTTCGTTGCAACCGCTTCTAAGGCAAGCATATCCTTCCTTAGATAAGGAGACCAAAATTGGGCACAGTGCTCCAAAGCCATATAGTGGGAATCTCAGCCGAGATCATCTTACAGTTTTTCTGCCAACTGAGCCAAGCTGACAAACAGACTTCCAGCACTCGCTGGAGGTTAGTTATCTGGTTTCAGTTACTTACTAACTCGTGCATAAACACCCCGCCGTGATTTGAGGCACCAACTGCAGGCCCATGAACATCTCCCCCCCACCTCCGTCCCCCATTGTAAAAGTCACAAATGGAAAGGCCCATCAAAGGGCATTACGCACAACAGTGCAGGTCAAAGCTTTACTCTCCCACTTCAGGCTCCCGCAGCAGCGCACCACCATTTCAAACTGTGCGAGCAGCTGAACGAGTCGACCGAAAAAAAAAAAGGGAAAAAAGCAGCGCAGAAAGCCGTTCAGTCAAACAAGCAATTTCCTTTCACACGTGCGGGGGAAGCAAAACAGGAAGGGCCCGGCAGTAATAGGTCTTACATCAAATAAAAAGAGAGTGTAAATTAATAATGTTAGAAGGGGGCAACACGGGATAGATTTTTGCTGGTTCAAGAGTGCCGACACTGTCACTACCTCAACAAGCCTCGCTACATCAATATCTCAAAGTTACAGGGGGCTGCCAGTCATTAAATAGCAGCCAGCGCAAGAGGTACAAAGTACGAGGATCTTTACTCACTCGCTCATTCATTCACAGGCGCGCCAGGCTCAAGCACAACGTGACAGCTAGTGCTTTTGATCGAGAGAGAGCGGCAGGGAAAGGAGACAGCCCGGCCTCGGCACTTTGCCACCTACTTACGGGTCCAAGCAGCCCTTTCAAATGAACACCGCTATTTCTCTTAAGAATGGGAACTCCAAGTGCAGGGGTGGAGGGGAGGAGGGGGGGGGGGGGAGGGAGAGCAGCCCTGCTCCGCAACTTGTACGTCCGTCTACGCTACATCCACACGCACTCACTCATTCAGCAAATTAAAATCCACATCCGCTTGCATGAATTGCTCTTAAGGAACTGGTCGTGTTTACAAATCGTATATTGCGAAGAGAAAACCCAGTGGCTGTGGAGAAGCACCTTTCAAAGGCACGTCGTGTGCACAGGCAGAAATCTTATACACCTTAATGACGTGGGCGGCAGCAGCAGCAGCAACAACCACCTGCATTTATCTAGCGACTCTAACGGAGTAAAACATCCCAAGGCGCTACACAGGAGCATTAGAAGACACAAAATGTGACCCCCGCCCCCCCCCCCCCCCGAGGAGATATTAGGGCAGGTGACCAAAAGCTTGGTCAAAGAGGTCGGTTTTAAGAAGCGTCACAGAGTGATACAGCACAGAAAGAGGCCCTTTGGCCCGTCGTGTCCGCGCCGGCCATCAAGCCCCTTCTATTCTAATCCCGTTTTCATCAAGTCAGAGTTATACAGCACAGAAAGAGGCCCTTCGGCCCATCATGTCCGCGCCGGCCATCAAGCCCCTTCTATTCTAATCCCGTTTTCATCAAGTCAGAGTTATACAGCACAGAAAGAGGCCCTTCGGCCCGTCGTGTCCGCGCCGGCCATCAAGCCCTGTCTATTCTAATCCCATTTTCCAGCGCTTGGTCCGTAGCCTTGTATGCTGTGGCGTTTCAAGTGCTCATCTAAATGCTTCTTGAATGTTGTGAGGGTTCCTGCCTCTACCACCCTTTCAGGCAGTGAGTTCCAGATTCCAACCACCCTCTGGGTGAAAAAGTTTTTCCTCAAATCCCCTCTAAACCTCCTGCCCCTTACCTTGAAACTATGCCCCCTGGTTATTGACCCCTCTACTAAGGGGAAAAGTTCCTTTCTATCCACCCTATCTATGCCCCTCATAATTTTGTACACCTCAATCAGGTCCCCCCTCAGCCTTCGCTGCTCCAAGGAAAACATCCCCAGCCTGTCCAGTCGCTCTTCATAGCTTAAAGGAGGAGAGAGAGGTAGCGAGGCGGAGAGGTTTAGGGAGGGAATTCCAGAGCTTAGGGCCCAGGCAACAGAAGGCACGGCCACCAATGGTGGAGCGATTATAATCAGGGATGCTCAAGAGGCCAGAATTGGAGGAGCGCAGATATCTCGGGGGGGTTGTGGGGCTGAAGGAGGTTACAGAGATAGGGAGGGTGGACGAGGAAGCCACGGAGGGATCTGAAAACAAGGATGAGAATTTTGAAATCAAGGCGTTGCTTAACTGGGAGCCAGTGTAGGTCAGCGAGCACAGGGGGTGATGGGCGAACGGGACTCGGTGCGAGTTAGGACACGGGACAGCAGGAGTTTTGGATGACCTCAAGTTTACGTCGGGTGGAATGTGGGAGGCCGGCCAGGAGTGCGTTGGAATAGTCAAGTCTAGAGGTAACAAAGGCATGGATGAGGTTTTCAGCAGCGGATGAGCTGAGGCAGGGGCGGAGACGGGCGATGATACGGAGGTGGAAGGAGAAATTAGGGGCAGGTGGAGGAAGGTTTTAAGGAGCGTCTTAAAGGAGGGGAGAGAGAGGCGGAGAGGTTTGGGAGGGAATTCCAGAGCTTGGGGCCCAGTCGGCTGAAGGCACGGCCGCCAATGGTGGAGCGATGGAAATCGGGATGGGCCAGAATAGGAGGAGCGCAGAGATCTCAGAAGGTTGTAGGGGCTGGAGGAGGTTACAGAGATAGGGAGGGTTGTAGGGGCTGGAGGAGGTTACAGAGATAGGGAGGGTTGTAGGGGCTGGAGGAGGTTACAGAGATAGGGAGGGTTGTAGGGGCTGGAGGAGGTTAGAGAGATAGGGAGGGTTGTAGGGGCTGGAGGAGGTTACAGAGATAGGGAGGGTTGTGGGGCTGGAGGAGGTTACAGAGATAGGGAGGGTTGTCGGGGGCTGGAGGAGGTTACAGAGATAGGGAGGGTTGTAGGGGGCTGGAGGAGGTTACAGAGATAGGGAGGGTTGTGGGGCTGGAGGAGGTTACAGAGATAGGGAGGGTTGTAGGGGCTGGAGGAGGTTACAGAGATAGGGAGGGTTGTAGGGGGCTGGAGGAGGTTACAGAGATCGGGAGGGTTGTAGGGGCTGGAGTAGGTTACAGAGATAGGGAGGGTTGTAGGGGCTGGAGGAGGTTACAGAGATAGGGAGGGTTGTAGGGGCTAGAAACATAGAAGATAGGAGCAGGAGTAGGCCATTCGGCCCCTCGAGCCTGCTCCGCCATTCAATGAGATCATGGCTGATCATCCAAATTCAGTACCCTGTCCCTGCCTTTTCCCCATATCCCTTGATCCCTTTAGCCTTAAGAAATATATCCAACTCTTTCTTGAATATATTTAATGAACTGGCCTCCACCGCCCTCTGTGGCAGAGAATTCCACAGGTTCACCACTCTCTGGGTGAAGAAATTCCTCCTCATTTCAGTCCTAAATGGCTTACCCCTTATCCTTAGACTGTGACCCCTGGTTCTGGACTCCCCCGCCATCGGGAACATCCTTGCTGCATCTAGTCTGTCTAGTCCTGTTAGAATTTTATAAGTTTCAATGAGATCCCCTCTCCTTCTAAACTCCAGCGAGTATAAGCCTAATCGACCCAATCTCTCCTCATACGTCATTCCTGCCATCCCAGGTATCAGTCTGGTGAATCTTCGCTGCACTCCCTCCATGGCAAGAACATCCTTCCTCAGATAAGGCGACCAAAACTGCACACAATACTCAAGGTGTGGCCTCACCAAGGCCCTGTACAACTGCAGCAAGACATCATTGTTCCTGTACTCGAACCCTCTCGCTACGAAGGCCAACATACCATTTGCCTTCTTAACCGCCTGCTGCACCTGCATGCTTACCTTCAGCGACTGGTGCACAAGAACACCCAGGTTTCTTTGCACTTCCCCTTCACCCAATCTATTGCCATTCAAATAATAATCTGCCTTCCTGTTTTTGCCTCCAAAGTGGATAACCTCACATTTATCCACATTATACTGCATTTGCCATGTTTCTGCCCAATCACCTAACCTGTCCAAATCATACTGGAGTTTCACGACATCCTCCTCACACCATACCCTCCCACCCAGCTTTGTGTCGTCTGCAAATTTGGAGATACTACATCCAATTCCCTCATCCAGATCATTAATATATATTGTGAACAGCTGGGGTCCAAGGACCGATCCTTGTGGTACCCCACTAGTCACTGCCTGCCACTCGGAAACGACCCGTTTATTTCAACTCTTTGCTTTCTGTCCGCCAACCAGTTCTCTATCCAAGTCAATACCTTGCCCCCAATCCCATGTGCATTAATTTTGCACGCTAATCTCTTATGCGGGACCTTATCGAAAGCCTTCTGAAAGTCCAAATACACCACATCCACTGGTTCTCCCTTATCTATTTTACCAGTTACATCCTCAAAAAATTCCAGTAGATTAGTCAAGCACGATTTACCTTTTGTAAATCTATGTTGACTTTGTCCGATCCTGTCACTGTTTTCCAAGTGCTCTGCTATTACATCTTTTATAATAGACTCTAGCATTTTCCCCACTACCGATGTCAGGCTTACCGGTCTATAATTCCCCGTTTTCTCTCTACCACCTTTTTTGAATAGTGGGGTAACATTAGCTACCCTCCAATCCATGGGTACTGTTCCAGAGTCTATCGAATGCTGGAAGATGACCAGCAATGCATCTACTATTTCTAGGGCCACTTCCTTAAGTACCCTGGGATGTAGATTATCAGGCCCTGGGGATTTTTCGGCCTTCAGTCCCATCAATTTTCCTAACACCATTTCCCTACAAATACTGATTTCTTTCAGTTCCACCCTTTCATCAGACCCTATGTTCCCCGGTATTTCTGGGAGGTTATTTGTGTCCTCCTTTGTGAAGACAGAACCAAAATAAGTATTTAGTTGGTCTGCCATTTCTTTGTTCCCCATTATAAATTCCCCCGATTCTGACTGCAAGGGACCTACGCTTGACTTCACCAATCTTTTTCTCTTCACATATCTATAAAAGCTTTTACAGTTAGTTTTTATGTTCCCTGATAGCTTACTCTCATTCTATTTTCCCTTTCTTAATTAATCCCTTTGTCCTACTTTGTTGAATCCTGAACTGCTCCCAATCCTCAGGATTATTGCTTTTTCTGGCAATTTGTATGTCCTCTCCTTGGATCTTATGCTATCCCTAATTTCCCTTGTTAGCCACGGTTGAGTCACCTTTTTTGTTTTATTTTTATGCCAAACTGGGATGAACAACTTCTGTAGCTCATCCATTCGGTCTTTGAATGTTTGCCATTGCCTATCCACCGTCAACCCTTTGAGTGCCATTCCCCAATCAATCCTACCCAACTCGCTCCTCAGACCATCGTAGTTTCCTTTATTTAAGCTGGAGGAGGTTAGAGATGGGGAGGGGTGTAGGGCTGGAGGAGGTTACAGAAATAGGGAGGGGTGTAGGGGGCTTGAGGAGGTTACAGAGATAGGGAGGGTTGTAGGGGCTGGAGGAGGTTACAGAGATAGGGAGGGTTGTAGGGGCTGGAGGAGGTTACAGAGATAGGGAGGGATGTAGGGGCTGGAGGAGGTTACAGAGCTAGGGAGGGGTGTAGGGGCTGGAGGAGGTTGCAGTGATATGGAGGGTTGTAGGGGCTGGAGGAGGTAACAGAGATAGGGAGGGTTGTAGGGGCTGGAGGAGGTTACAGAGATAGGGAGGGTTGTAGGGGCTGGAGGAGGTTACAGAGATAGGGAGGGGTGTAGGGGCTGGAGGAGGTTACAGAGATAGGGAGGGTTGTAGGGGGCTGGAGGAGGTTACAGAGATAGGGAGGGTTGTAGGGGGCTGGAGGAGGTTACAGAGATAGGGAGGGGTGTAGGGGCTGGAGGAGGTTACAGAGATAGGGAGGGTTGTAGGGGCTGGAGGAGGTTACAGAGATAGGGAGGGAGGGCGAGGGCCATGGAGGGATTTAAAAGCAAGGATGAGAATTTTAAAATCGAGGCGTTGCTTAACTGGGAGATTTGTTTATCTGCCTGGAATGTTTATAAGTAACAGGCATACATCGCTTAAAACCAGTTGCAAACACAACACCACCAAGGACATCCATAAATATGTAGAAATATATACACAATGTGTTAAATGTGAGCTATATACATACATTTATTATGTATATATACACACACACACAATGCAAGATATATAAATATACCACAGAATCACAGACATTTACAGCACGGAGGGAGGCCATTCGGCCCCTCGTGTCCGTGCCGGCCGACAAAGAGCTCTCCAGCCTAATCCCACTGTCCAGCTCTCGGTCCGTAGCCCTGTAGGTTACGGCACTTCGAGTGCGTATCCAAGTACTTTTTAAATGTGATGAGAGTTTCTGCCTCGACCCCCCTTTCAGGCAGTGAGTTCCAGACCCCCCACCACCCTCTGAGTGAAGAAAGTTCTCCTCAACTCCCCTCTAATCCTTCTCCCAATGACTTTAAATCTCTGCCCCCCCCCCTGGTTACTGACCTCTCTGCTCAGGGAAATAGGTCCTTCCTATCCACTCTATCCAGGGCCCCCTCATCATTTTATACACCTCGATTAAATCTCCCCTCAGCCTCCTCTGTTCCAGAGAAAACAACCCCGGCCTCTCCGATCTTCCCTCATCGCTAAAATTCCCCAGTCCCGGCAACATCCTCGTAAATCTCCTCTGTACCCATAGGAGAAAATACTGATGCACAACATATATAAATGCAAGATATATTCACAAATATAGTTATATATACACACAATTACTATATTTATACCTTAGAAAAAACTGAAGCACAAAATATTCGATCTGTTCAAAAACATTTATATACAATTAATTAATATAACGCATAGAAATTGTGCAAAAGTATACATTAGAAACATAGAAGATAGGAGCAGGAGTCGGCCATTCGGCCCCTCAAGCCTGCTCCGCCATTTAATGCGATCATGGCTGATCATCCAAATTCAGTACCCGGTCCCTGCCTTCTCCCCATATCCCTTGATCCCTTTAGCCTTGAGAAATATATCCAACTCCTTCTTGAATATATTTAATGAATTGGCCTCAACTGCCTTCTGTGGTAGAGAATTCCACAGGTTCACCACTCTCTGGGTGAAGAAATTCCTCCCCATCTCTGTCCTAAATGGCTTACCCCTTATCCTTAGACTGTGACCCCTGGTTCTGGACTCCCCGGCCATCGGGAACATCCTTCCTGCATCTAGTCCTGTTAGAATTTTGTAAGTTTCAATGAGATCCCCTCTCATTCTTCTAAACTCCAGCGAGTATAAGCCCAATCGACCCAATCTCTCCTCATACGTCATTCCTGCCATCCCAGGTATCAGTCTGGTGAATCTTCGCTGCACTCCCTCCATGGCAAGAACATCCTTCCTCAGATAAGGTGACCAAAACTGCACACAATACTCAAGGTGTGGTCTCACCAAGGCCCTGTACAACTGCAGCAAGACACCCTTGCTCCTGTACTCGAATCCTCTCGCTACGAAGGCCAACATCCCATTTGCCTTCTTAACCGCCTGCTGCACCTGCATGCTTACCTTCAGCGACTGGTGCACAAGGACACCCAGGTCCCGTTGCACTTCCCCTTCTCCCAATCTATTGCCGTACAGATAATAATCTGCCTTCCTGTTTTTGCCACCAAAGTGGTTAACCTCGCATTTATCCACATTATATTGCATCTGCCATGCTTCTGCCCAATCACCCAACCTGTCCAAATCATCCTGGAGATTCTCGGCATCCTCCTCACAGCACACACGCCCACCCAGCTTTGTGTCGTCTGCAAACTTGGAGATATTATTATATATACAATTGGAAATATACTTATATATACACACAATATATATTAATATACCACAATTATATACTAATATACCATGGAAAATACTTATGCACAATATATATGCAAGATATATTCAAAAATATATGTATATACAATTATATATTTATATATACCAATATATTAATATATACCACAATTAAATATTAATATATACTACATAGAAAATACTTGCACACAATATATATGCAAGATATTTTCAAAAATATACATATATACACAATTATATATTATATGTATTAATATACCACAATTATATATTAATATACAATTATATATTAATATATACTATAGAAAATACTTGCGCACAATATATATGCAAGATATTTTCAAAAATATACGTATATATACACAATTATATATTAATATACCACAATTATATATTAATATACCATAGAAAATACTTGCGCACAATATATATGCAAGATATTTTCAAAAATATATATATATACGCAATTATATTAATATACCACCATAGAAAATACTTGCGCACAATATATATGCAAGATATTTTCAAAAATATACATATATATACACAATTATATATTAATATACCACAATTATATTAATATACCATAGAAAATACTTGCGCACAATATATATGCAAGATATTTTCAAAAATATACAAATACACAATTATATATTAATATACAATTATATATTAATATACCATAGAAAATACTTGCGCGCAATATATATGCAAGATATTTTCAAAAATATAAATATATATACAGAATTATATATTAATATACCACAATTATATATTAATATACCATAGAAAATACTTGCGCACAATATATATGCAAGATATTTTCAAAAATATATAATCAATTATATATGAATATACCACAATTAGATATTAATATGCCACAATTATATACCTGTATTAATATATCACACAGAAAATACTTATGCACAATATATATGCACAAACATGATACTTACACACATATATATTTATTAAAATTATACCGGCGCGCATCCAAATGATCGAATCCCAACATCTGACTGATCGCAAGAGCGCGCGCAACAATTTTTGGGGGGTTAAGCCCCAGGGGAGAGAGACTTTAAAAGGGCAAGGTTTGAGCGGGTTAGGGGCGGAGGATTACAGCGGGGCGGTCCTGGAGCAACCCAGGAGCAGTGGCGAGACTCCATCCCTGCAGGGACCCCGGGGGAGGGGAGAAATACAGACGGCGGGGCGGAGGAAGCTTGCTTATTGCGGGGTTTAACCCCCACTTTGCGTTAAGACCCCTCAGAGCTTTGCAACCATTTTACCGTCTTCTTTGGAGTAAAAAATAAATAAAAGGCAGATTTTAACCCTTCCAACAGCTTCTCCCCCAAAATATATTGTTTTGGAGGGAATAATAATTATATACCCCCAAAAAGCCGATTGACTCAAAAAAGCCTATTTAGACTCAGACAAGCCTATTTAGACTCAAAAAAGAATCTATTTAGCCTCAGTCTATTTAGACCCCCAAAAATCTGCTAAACCCCAAATTATATTAACAGGGAAACATTAATTATAGATCAGATTTTTTAATCACAAGTCTGTTTAGATCCCCACCAAAAAAATCTGCTAAACCCCAAATTATATTAACAGGGAAACATTAATTATAGATCAGTTTTTTTTTAAATTAGAAAATAGTCTAGTTAGACCACAAAAAAGGTCTAGTTAGACCACAAAAATGTCTGATCAACCCCAATTATATTAACAGAAAGAAAAAAAATTAAGATATTTATCACAAAAAGGTCTATTGAGACCCAAAAATATCTGCTAAAACCCAAATTATATTGAGTGAGGAAAATTAAGATATTGATCACAAAAAAGTCTATTTAGACCCCAAATACGTCCATGCAGACCCCAAAAATATCAGCCAAACTCCCAATTATATTAACACACACCCTCTAGAGAAAAATAATGAATTATTAGATCAGATTTTTACACACAGAAATTTTAGACCACTTTCCGCCCCCCCCCTCAACCCCCCACTCCCCAAAAATAAAAACCTAACCCATTTTAACCCCTCACACAACCTCCTCCCATTAAAATAAAAATCCCCCAGGGAATTATCTCAGCAAACTGGGGAGGGGGTTAAGAAATGAGTAATTTTAAGAATTTTTCTTCGAAAAAAAATTATTTTCTTCAAATCTTTCCTTCCAGGATTGCAGGAGGGGGGTCGGGCGGGGGAAAAGCTGAGGTAAAGTGGGTGTGGGGTGGGGGAAATCTTTGAGAATTGACGGTGGGAGAAGGGGGGGGAAATCGATCCACCGTCCTCGGCCGCGCCGCCCGCCCTCAGCGGAAGATAATTTTTTCAAAACCCGCTAAAGCGGGGCCGGCGGTGGGTGCGCGCGCAGCCCGTCTCCGGCCGGAAGTTCACCCCTGGCCGGAAGTCCCTCGCGCCGAGCCTGCCGGGAGCTGTAGTTCTTTTTTAACCCGAACTTATTTGATTTTATTTTAGAATTGGCTTCCGTTAAATCGAGTTTCTCTCACCGATCATACCCAACCAGTAATTTCAAATTGAGAATTCGATCCATTTTTTAATTACAACCTTTAAATTTTTTATTCCCACAGACCGGCCGGCAGTCGCCCCCAAGCCTGCTGGGAGTCGTAGTCTCCCATCTTTAATTTTATCGTTCCGATTTCTTTTTTTTTGGAAATCTTCAAAGGGGAAGGTTTTCCTCCGACAAATCATTCCAAAAAAATGCCCTTTGAAAATTATAATTAACTCGATTTTTTTAAAAATTCTGAAGAGGGGGGGGAAACTGCCGGAAGTACAGCCGGAAGTCAGCCGCCGGGCCCGCTGGGAGTTGCAGTTCCTGACTCTCCTTTTGAAAACCAACCGTCAGCTTTTTAAAAAATTCTATTTAATGTTTTTAAAGGGGTTTGACCTGACTTAGGCTGTCAGTAGAAAGGTTCTTTAGACAGGGAATAGAAATGAAATTAAAAATTGAAAGGGGAATTTTTTTTCAATGTTTTTAAATAATCACGTGATCGGGCGAGGTCGCGACCTCCCGGAAGAAACCTCCAGGGTTCAAAAACACAAAATTAAACCCAACCGTCATTTTCCGCCTTAATCGGGTTATTAATTTTATTTTCGTCTCCCATTTTTAAACGCCAATGAAAAAAAAACCAGTACAAAAATTCTGCCTTTTTATATATTTTTTCTGTCAGTAAAAGACTACATTTCCCATCGTGCTCCGGCCTTGTGCACCCAACTGCCGACGAGGTGACGTCACCGCGCAATGAGTTCCCCACGCCACCGCCCCCCCCACTGCCGACGCGGTGACGTCACCGCGCAATGAGTTCCCCACGCCACCGCCCCCCCCACTGCCGACGCGGTGACGTCACCGCGCAACGAGGCCCACGGCCCCGCCCCCCTCACGTCTGCCTAGCAACAGAGGCCTGAATCCTGCAGCCAGGCCCCAAAGCCAAAGCCATTGTGGCCAAGTCCATCATTTGCCAGCAATTCCTACACTTGAGCAAATATAAAAACATTTAATTAAAAAACACATGCTTGGGGCGACACCGTTTTCATTTTCAACAGCTTGCAATTATACATAGAAACATAGAAGATAGGAGCAGGAGTCGGCCATTCGGCCCCTTGAGCCTGTTCCGCCATTCAATGAGATCATGGCTGATCATCCAAATTCAGTACCCGGTCCCTGCTTTCTCCCCATATCCCTTGATCCCTTTAGCCTTAAGAAATATATCTAACTCCTTCTTGAATATATTTTATGAATTGGCCTCCACCGCCCTCTGTGGTAGAGAATTCCACAGGTTCACCACTCTCTGGGTGAAGAAATTCCTCATCTCAGTCCTAAATGGCTTACCCCTTATCCTTAGACTGCGACCCCTGGTTCTGGACTCCCCGGCCATCGGGAACATCCTTCCTGCATCTAGTCTGTCTAGTCCTGTTAGAATTTTATAAGTTTCACTGAGATCCCCTCTCATTCTTCTAAACTCCAGCGAGTATAAGCCCATTCGACCCAATCTCTCCTCATACGTCATTCCTGCCATCCCAGGTATCAGTCTGGTGAATCTTCGCTGCACTCCCTCCATGGCAAGAACATCCTAGTGGGGGGGAGGTTCCTAGAGAGCAAATAATAAAAATGACAACAGAGAAGGTCATAGACTTAGGTAGCAGTGGGGAAATTAAAAACCAGAGCGTGTCAGGAAGGCGCAGAAGGTATGGAGTAAAAGGTAAAGTAATAAAAAGGGCAAAAGCAGGAACTAAGTGTCACAAAACACATTTGAAAGTTCTCTATCTGAATGCACGTAGCATTCGTAACAAAATAGATGAGTTAATGGCACAAATAGCTACATATGGGTATGATCTTGTGGCCATTACAGAAACATGGCTGCAGGGTGACAATGCCTGGGAATTAAACATACCAGGTTATTTAACGATCAGGAAGGACAGGCAGGAAGGAAGGGGAGGTGGGGTGGCTATGTTAATAAAGGAAGGAATCACTGTAATACAGAGAAATGATATTGGGTCAAAAGATCAGGATAATGAAACAGTTTGGGTGGAGGTAAGGAATAATAAGGGGAAAAAAACACTAGTGGGCGTAGTCTATAGGCCTCCGAAAAGTTGCAACTCGGTTGGACGGAGTATCAATCAGGAAATAGTTGAGGCTTGTAATAAGGGAACATCTATAATTATGGGGGATTTTAACTATCATATTAATTGGACAAATCAAATTGGGCAGGGCTGCCTTGAGGATGAGTTCATTGAGTGTATTAGGGATGGGTTTCTTGAGCAGTATGTAACTGAACCGACCAGGGGGCAAGCAACCTTAGATCTGGTCCTGTGTAACGAGACAGGATTAATTGAAAATGTCCCAGTAAAGGATCCCCTTGGAATGAGTGACCATAACATGGTTGAATTCCATATTCAATTAGAGGGTGAGGAGGTTGGATCTCAAACAAGCGTGCTAAGCTTGAATAAAGGAGACTATGAAGGTATGAGAGCGGAATTGAGTAAAGTGGATTGGGAAAATAGATTAAAGAGTAAGACGATACATGATCAGTGGTGTACATTTAAGGAGTTATTTTACAACTTCCAAAAAAAATATATTCCACTGAGAAGAAAAGGGTGTAAAAGAAAAGACAGCCATCCGTGGCTAAGTAAAGAAATTAAGGATAGTATTCGACTAAAAACAAGGGCATATAAGGTAGCCAAATCTAGTGGGAGGATAGAGGATTGGGAAAACTTTAAAAGACAGCAAAAAATAACAAAAAGATTGATTAAGAAAGGGAAGATAGATTATGAAAGTAAATTAGCAAAAAATATAAAAACAGATAGTAAGAGTTTTTATAGTTATATAAAAAGAAAAAGGGTGGCTAAAGTAAATGTTGGTCCCTTAGAGGATGAGACCGGGAAATTAATGGTGGGAAATATGGTGATGGCAAAAACACTGAATGAATATTTTGTATCAGTCTTTACAGTAGAGGACACTAAGAATATCCCAACACTGGACAAGCAGGGGGCTATAGGGGGGGAGGAGATAAACACGATCAAAATCACTAAGGAAGTGGTACTCGGTAAAATAATGGGACTCAAGGCGGATAAATCACCTGGACCTGATGGCTTACATCCTAGGGTCTTGAGGGAAGTGGCGGTAGGGATTGTGGATGCATTGGTAATAATCTTCCAAAACTCCCTGGACTCAGCAAAGGTCCCGGCAGACTGGAAAACTGCTAATGTAACACCCTTATTTAAAAAGGGCAGTAGACAGAAGGCTGGAAACTATAGACCGGTTAGCCTAACATCTGTGGTAGGTAAAATTTTGGAGTCCATTATTAAGGAGACAGTAACAGGACATTTGGATAATCATAATTTAATAAGACAAAGTCAGCATGGTTTTATGAAGGGGAAGTCATGTTTGACAAATTTGCTGGAGTTCTTTGAGGAAGTAACATATAGGGTGGATAAAGGTGAACCAGTGGACGTAGTGTATTTAGACTTCCAATAGGCATTTGACAAGGTGCCACACAAAAGATTATTGCTTAAGATAAAAAATCACGGGATTGGGGGTAATATTCTGGCATGGATAGAGGATTGGCTATCTAACAGAAGGCAGAGAGTTGGGATAAATGGTTCATTCTCAGACTGGCAATCAGTAACCAGTGGCGTTCCGCAGGGGTCAGTGCTGGGTCCCCAACTCTTTACAATCTATATTAACGATTTGGAGGAGGGGACCGAGTGTAACATATCAAAGTTTGCAGATGATACTAAGATGGGAGGGAAAGTAGTGAGTGAGGAGGACATAAAAAACCTGCAAGGGGACATCGACAGGCTAAGTAAGTGGGCAGAGATTTGGCAGATGGAATACAATACTGGAAAGTGTGAGGTTATGCACTTTCGCAGGAAAAATCGTAGAGCAAGTTATTATCTTGATGGCAAGAAACTGGAAAGTACTGAAGTACAAAGGGATCTGGGGGACCTGGTGCACGAAACTCAAAAGGTTAGTATGCAGGTGCAGCAACCGATTAAGAAGGCCAATGGAATGTTGGCTTTCATTGCTAGGAGGATAGAATATAAAAATAGGGAGGTATTGCTTCAGTTGTACAAGGTATTGGTGAGACCGCACCTGGAATACTGCATACAGTTTTGGTGTCCATATTTAAGAAAAGACATACTTGCTCTCGAGTCAGTACAAAGGTGGTTCACTCGGTTAATCCCGGGGATGAGGGGATGGACATATGAGGAGAGGTTGAGTAGATTGGGACTCTACTCATTGGAGTTCAGAAGAATGAGAGGCGATCTTATTGAAACATATAAGATTGTGAAGGGGTTGGATCGGGTGGATGCGGGGAGGATGTTCCCGATGATGGGTGAAACTAGAACTAGGGGCTGCTCTTTCAAAACTGAGATGAGGAGGAACTACTTCACTCAGAGGGTGGTAGGTCCATGGAATATGCTGCCCCAAAAAGCTGTCGAAGCTACATCATTACATACATTTAAAACAGAAATAGACAGTTTCCTAGAAGAAAAGGGAATTAAGGGTTACGGGGAGCGGGCAGGAATTTGGACATGAGTCTAGGTTCGGATCGGTCATGGCCCTGTGGGTAGCGGAGCAGGCCCAGGGGCCGTGTAGCCTGATCCTGCTCCTGTTTCGTGTCTCTAATTCTGTTAGATTCAGGAGATAGCCCTGTGATAGTGGATTGGCGGTTAGGATCAGATCAGCCATGATCTTATTGAATGGCGGAGCAGGCTCAAGGGGCCGATTGGCCTACTCCTGCTCCTATTTCTTATGTTCTTATGTTCCTCAGATAAGGCGACCAAAACTGCACACAATACTCAAGGTGTGGTCTCACCAAGGCCCTGTACAACTGCAGCAAGACATCCTTGTTCCTGTACTCGAACCCTCTCGCTACGAAGGCCAACACACCATTTGCCTTCTTACCTGCCTGCTGCACCTGCATGCTTACCTTTGTGGCGTACCGAGCACAGAACGGACACAATCCGCTTTCCGGTCCGTAGACTATAAATCAGTCGTCATGCCTTTAAGAAGGATCACACCTTTAAGAAACTCGATCTGCAACATAGTTAAGCCCAGAGCGGGGGAGGAGCAGTCGAAGCTGTGCACTGATGAAAGGCAGTTGTACTTGGTGTAGTCTCTGACTCCATTTTGTGTTCAGCATGCAGCCTCAACAATTAAACCTTTTCTGTTGAACCTCTCCGAGTTCAGTATTTTTTGCTAGGAGTACGTAGATTCCTACATTGGTGACCCCGATGCTCAGGACGACTCCTAAGCGTAACCATGGCTGACACAATCACGAAAGTCTGGACAACACTACAAAACCCTCCGGAGGAAGGCAAGTATGCACATCTCAAGGCCGCGCTCATTAAAAAATTCACAGCCTCCCAATTCGTGCACAACTGCCACCTCCTCGACCTCCCGGGCCTCGGTGACTCCACGCCGTCAGACTTGCTCTCACACATGCTTGCTCTGACCGATGAGAAACCGCCCGGCTCCCTCTTCTGCACGCTCTTTATCCGCCAACTACCTCCCAGCAGCCGCCCGGCGATCGTGGCGTCCAGCCTCACGGACCTCGAGGCCCTGGCCGACGAAGCCGATAAGCTCCTGTCCGCCAGCTCCAACCACGCTGTCACCCCCGACCTGGCCTCCGCAGCGTCGGCGCGTGCTCCACCCTCTATCGCGCGGCCACACAGCTCGGCCACGAGGCCCCCACGTCCCCCAAGCCCTCCGACCCAGGGCTACTGCTACTTCCATACCCGGTTCGGCGCACGGGCACGCCGCTGCAGCCATCCCTGCACGTTTCCAACCGCCCCCACACCGGCCTACACGATGGCCGTGGGGCAAGCAGGCGCGCTGCTGTACGTTACGGACAGCGCCTCCGGACGCCGTTTCCTATGCGACACGGGCGCGCAGCGCAGCATCATCCCCGCGTCCACCCTCGAGATCCAGCGAGGCGGCCGCGGCCCTGCGCTGGCTGCCGCCAACGGCACCGACATCCTGATGTACGGCACCTGCACTGTCACCATCGACCTCGCAGGCCGCCGCTACCACTGGGAGTTTATCACCGCCAAGGTGCTCTCCCCGCTCCTCGGTGCGGATTTCCTGTGCGCCCACGGCCTGTTGGTAGACATGCCTCGGCGCCGCCTCGTGGACATGAACACCATGTCACCTGTCCCGGGCGCCATGGCCCCCCCGCAACCCGCCGAAATGGCGTGGCAGTGCCGCGCCCGCTCAACGGACGACTACTCAGCACTCCTGGCTGAGTTCCCAGCCCTCACCAACCCGACCTTCTCCGCGAAGGTTGCTAAGCACGGGGTAGAACACTTCATCCCCACCACAGGCCCACCGGTGTATGCCCACGCCCGCAGGCTGGACCCGGCCAAGCTGCAGATCGCGCGGGCCGAGTTCGCCACAATGGAACAGCTCGGCATCATCCGCCGCTCCAACAGCCCCTGGGCCTCCCCACTCCACATCGTCACCAATCCCGACGGGGGATGGCGCCCCTGCGGGGACTACCGGCGCCTAAACAACGCCACCACGCCGGATCAGTACCCCATACCGCACATTCAAGACTTCTTGGCTAGACTGGCCAGCCGCTCAGTCTTCTCCAAAGTCGACCTGGTGCGCGGTTATCATCAGGTGCCAGTCCACCCCACGGACGTTCCCAAGACGGCCATAATCACCCCTTTTGGGCTATTCGAGTTCCTCCGAATGCCCTTCGGCCTCAAAAACACGGCCCAGGCCTTCCAGCGGCTCATGGACTCGGTCCTCCGGGACCTGAAGTTCCTCTTTGTCTACCTGGATGACATCCTGGTAGCTAGTTCCTCCAAGCAGGAACACATCGAGCACCTCCGCACCCTGTTCCAGTGGCTCAGTGAGCACGGGCTCATCATCAGCCCAGCCAAGTGCCAATTCGGCCTCAGCAGGATCGAATTCCTCGGCCACCACATCACGCAGGACGGAGCCATTCCCCTGCCCGCCAAGGTGCACGCCATCCACGGCGCCCACCTGGCAGTGGACTATGCTCAACTGGCAGCGGAGCAATGCACCGACCCCGATCTGCTCTCCGTGCCCACTACCCTCCCAGGGCTGCAACTAACCGACGTCGCCTGCAGCCCGTCCGCCATCACAGTCAAATGCGACACCTCCTTGGCGCAACCCCGCCCCGTAGTCCCGGCGTCCTGGCGAAAACGGGTGTCCGACATCGTCCACGGCCTCTCACACCCCGGCACCTGCGCGTCCATTAGACTGGTGGCCAACCGATTTGTCTGGCGCGGCCTGCGCAAAGATGTGCGCGTCTGGGCCAGATCCTGCATAGCTTGCCAGTGTGCCAAAATCCACCAGCACGTCAAAGCCCCACTCGAGGAGTTCACCGTGCCAGAAAAAAGGTTCGACCACGTCCACATCGACCTCGTCGGGCTCCTGCCGCCATCACAAGGTCACACGCACCTGCTGACAATCGTGGACCATACCACCCGCTGGCCCGAGGCCATTCCACTGACGTCCACCACCACCGCCGACATCGCGAGGGCGTTCATCGGTCCCTGGGTCGCTTGGTTCGGCGTCCCCTCCGACATGACGTCAGATAGAGGCCCACAGTTCACCTCTGATCTGTGGGCCGCCATCGCCCGAAACCTTGGGGTGGCCGTTCACCGCACCACGGCTTACCACCCCCAAGCCAACGGACTGTGCGAGCGTTTCCACAGGTCCATGAAGGCGTCCCTCCGCGCCAGCCTCGAGGACGAGGCTTGGATTGACCGCCTCCTGTGGGTGCTACTCGGCCTACGCTCCGCGGTCAAGGAAGACCTGCAAGCCTCGGCGGCGGAACTCGTGTACGGCCAGCCGCTGCGCGTACCCGGAGAGTTCCTGCCCACCGCCAACCGAGCACAACAGTTTGCTCCGGTACCCACCGGCCGGCACGGCGAACCAGCAACCCGCGTACCACCTAGCCTGCACATGGCCAAATTTGTTTTCGTGCACCATGACGCCCACCGAGGACCTCTACGGCCCCCATACGACGGACCCTACAAGGTACTCCAGACGGGGAACAAGTTCTTCCTCCTCGAAGTGGGCGGCAGAACTGACAAGGTGTCGGTCGACCGGCTCAAGCTGGCGCACCTAGAGCCCGACGAACCCGTTCAAGTGGGCCAACCCCCACCGCGGGGCAGACCGCCTAAGAGCCCGACGCGTCCGACCGCCCCGCTCCCGACACCAACCGCCAAGAGCCGTTCCGGCCGTACCATCAAGCCGCCACGCCGGTTCGTACACTCCCTACTAGCGGATTCTGGGGTGAGCTGTGTGGCGTACTGAGCACAGAACGGACACAATCCGCTTTCCGGTCCGTAGACTATAAATCAGGCGTCATGCCTTTAAGAAGGATCACACCTTTAAGAAACTCGATCTGCAACATAGTTAAGCCCAGAGCAGGGGAGGAGCAGTCAAAGCTGTGCACTGATGAAAGACAGTTGTACTTGGTGTAGTCTCAGACTCCATTTTGTGTTCAGCATGCAGCCTCAACAATTAAACCTTTTCTGTTGAACCTCTCCGAGTTCAGTATTTTTTGCTAGGAGTACGTAGACTCCTACACCTTCAGCGACTGGTGCACAAGGACACCCAGGTCTCATTGCACTTCCCCTTCTCCCAATCTATTGCCGTTCAGATAATAATCTGCCTTCCTGTTTTTGCCACCAAAGTGGATAACCTCGCATTTATCCACATTACACTGCATCTGCCATGCTTCTGCCCAATCACCCAACCTGTCCAAATCATACTGGAGTTTCTGGGCATCCTCCTCACAGCACACACGCCCACCCAGCTTTGTGTCGTCTGCAAACTTGGAGATATGACATCTAGTTCCCTCGTCTAGATCATTAATATATATTGTGAATAGCTGGGGTCCTAGGACCGATCCCTGCGGTACCCCACTAGTCACTATACCCATGTTCCTGGAATTCTAGAACGGTTACGGCCCAGGAAGGGGAGGCCGTTCAGCCCCTCGAGCCCATGCTGGCTCTCTGCAAGAGCGTTCTCCCCCCACCACCGCCCCCCCGACCCCTGTAGCCCTGCAAAAAATGTTCCCCCTTCAGCTACTTATCCAACTCCCCTTTTGAAAGCCACACGGGATACACGGCACAGAAACAGGCCCATGCCCGGGGTTTGTGCTCCACTCGAGCCTCCTCCCGTCTTTCCCCGTCTAACATTCGCGCCACAGAAGTGCCAGGCAATGACCATCTCCAACATGAGAGAGTCTAACCACCTCACCTTGACATTCGACGACATTACCATCGCCGAATCCCCCACCATCAACATCCTGGGGGTCACCATTGACCAGAAACTTAACTGGACCAGCCACATAAATACTGTGACTACAAGAGCAGGTCAGAGGCTGGGTATTCTGCGGCGAGTGTCTCACCTCCTGACTCCCCAAAGCCTTTCCACCATCTACAAGGCACAAGTCGGGACTGTGATGGAATACTCTCCACTTGCCTGGATGAGTTGCAGCTCCAACAACACTCGAGAAGCTCGACACCATCCAGGACAAAGCAGCCCCGCTTGATCGGCACCCCGTCCACCACCTTAAACATTCACTCCCTCCACCACCGGCGCACCGTGGCTGCAGTGTGGACCATCTACAAGATGCACTGCAGCAACTCGCCAAGGCTTCTTCGGCAGCACCTCCCAAACCCGCGACCTCTTCCACCTAGAAGGACAAGGGCAGCAGGTGCATGGGGACACCACCTCCTCCAAGTTCCCCTCCAAGTGTATTGCCGATCCTTCATCATCGCTGGGTCAAAATCCTGGAACTCCCTCCCTAACAGCGCTGTGGGAGCACCTTCACCACACGGGACTGCAGCGGTTCAAGAAGGCGGCTCGCCACCACCTTCTCAAGGGCGACTAGGGACGGGCAATAAATATTGGCCTTGCCAGCGACGCCCACATCCCAGGAATGAATCAAAAAAACCTCAATCAGAATAACCCTCTATTCCCTTCTCCCTCAGATGCTTGTCCAGCCTCCCCTTAAATGCATCGATACTATTCGCCTCAACCACGCCCTGTGGTAGCGAGTTCCACATTCTCACCACTCTCTGGGGAAAGAAGTTTCTCCTGAATTCCCGATTGGATTTATTGGTGGCTATCTTATATTGACGGCCCCTAGTTATGCTCTTCCCCACAAGTGGAAACACTCTCTCTGTATCCACTCGATCAAAACCTTTCATCATTTTAATAGACCTCTATTAGGTCCCCCCCTCAGCCTTCTCTTTTCAAGAGAAAAAGAGACCCAGCCTGTTCATCCTTTCCTGATATGTATACCCTCGCATTTCTGGTATCATCCTTGTAAATCTTCTCTGCACCCTCTCCAGTGCCTCTATATGCTTTTCATAATATGGAGACCAGAACTGCACGCAGTGCTCCAAGTGTGGTCTAACCAAGGTTCGATACAGGTTTAGTATAAATTCCCTACTTTTCAATTCTATCCCTCTAAAAAAAAAACATGATTGAGTCTGCCTCCACCACCCGCTCAAGGAGAACAACCCCAGCTTCTCCAGATCTCTGAAGTCCCTCATCCCTGGGACCATTCTGGTCAATCTCCCCTTAACCTTCTCTGCTCCAAGGAGAACAATCCCAGCTTCTCCAGTCTCTCCACGTCACTGAAGTCCCTCATCCCTGGTACCATTCTGGTCAATCTCCCCTTAACCTTCTCTGCTCTGAGGAGAACAATCCCAGCTTCTCCAGTCTCTCCACGTCACTGAAGTCCCTCATCCCTGGTACCATTCTGGTCAATCTCCCCTTAACCTTCTCTGCTCTAAGGAGAACAATCCCAGCTTCTCCAGTCTCTCCACGTCACTGAAGTCCCTCATCCCTGGTACCATTCTGGTCAATCTCCCCTTAACCTTCTCTGCTCTGAGGAGAACAATCCCAGCTTCTCCAGTCTCTCCACGTCACTGAAGTCCCTCATCCCTGGTACCATTCTGGTCAATCTCCCCTTAACCTTCTCTGCTCTAAGGAGAACAATCCCAGCTTCTCCAGTCTCTCCACGTCACTGAAGTCCCTCATCCCTGGTACCATTCTGGTCAATCTCCCCTTAACCTTCTCTGCTCCAAGGAGAACAACCCCAGCATCTCCAGTCTCTCCACATCACTGAAGTCCCTCATCCCCGGTACCATTCTGGTCAATCTCCCCTTAACCTTCTCTGCTCCAAGGAGAACAACCCCAGCTTCTCCAGTCTCTCCACATCACTGAAGTCCCTCATCCCTGGTACCATTCTGGTCAATCTCCCCTTAACCTTCTCTGCTCCAAGGAGAACAATCCCAGCTTCTCCAGTCTCTCCACGTCACTGAAGTCCCTCATCCCTGGTACCATTCTGGTCAATCTCCCCTTAACCTTCTCTGCTCTGAGGAGAACAATCCCAGCTTCTCCAGTCTCTCCACGTCACTGAAGTCCCTCATCCCTGGTACCATTCTGGTCAATCTCCCCTTAACCTTCTCTGCTCTAAGGAGAACAATCCCAGCTTCTCCAGTCTCTCCACATCACTGAAGTCCATCATCCCCGGTACCATTCTGGTCAATCTCCCCTTAACCTTCTCTGCTCTAAGGAGAACAATCCCAGCTTCTCCAGTCTCTCCACGTCACTGAAGTCCCTCATCCCTGGTACCATTCTGGTCAATCTCCCCTTAACCTTCTCTGCTCCAAGGAGAACAACCCCAGCATCTCCAGTCTCTCCACATCACTGAAGTCCCTCATCCCCGGTACCATTCTGGTCAATCTCCCCTTAACCTTCTCTGCTCCAAGGAGAACAACCCCAGCTTCTCCAGTCTCTCCACATCACTGAAGTCCCTCATCCCTGGTACCATTCTGGTCAATCTCCCCTTAACCTTCTCTGCTCTAAGGAGAACAACCCCAGCTTCTCCAGTCTCTCCACATCACTGAAGTCCCTCATCCCTGGTACCATTCTGGTCAATCTCCCCTTAACCTTCTCTGCTCTAAGGAGAACAATCCCAGCTTCTCCAGTCTCTCCACATCACTGAAGTCCCTCATCCCTGGAACCATTCTGGTCAATCTCCCCTTAACCTTCTCTGCTCCAAGGAGAACAATCCCAGCTTCTCCAGTCTCTCCACATCACTGAAGTCCCTCATCCCTGGTACCATTCTGGTCAATCTCCCCTTAACCTTCTCTGCTCTAAGGAGAACTGTAGCGTATGTGCCTTTAAGAGCCCCATGTGTACTGTAATGCCGGTAATGGCCACTCGGCTATATAAGCCTGAGTATTGTGTTGTATCTGTTAGTTCCCCTCCAGACTTTGTTTAGTAAACACCTATCAAACCAA
This sequence comes from Somniosus microcephalus, assembly GCF_052327205.1. NCBI lineage: Eukaryota > Metazoa > Chordata > Chondrichthyes > Squaliformes > Somniosidae > Somniosus > Somniosus microcephalus. The sequence continues at coordinate 29,191,316 of NW_028225185.1, forward strand.
CTCCTGTCTTCAGTGTCTCTATCAACACACAGACACAACAAGAACAATCCCAGCTTCTCCAGTCTCTCCACGTCACTGAAATCCCTCATCCTTGGTACCATTCTGGTCAATCTCCCCTTAACCTTCTCTGCTCTAAGGAGAACTGATGGGCCTTCAATAACCACAAAACTAGAAGTTATAGACTTAAACAAGTTGGCTTTTAATCACTAAGATCAGAGCTAACATCTCAACACGCCGACTGGTTCACAGGAATGAGTCATACAGATCCTGGGATCTTTATGTAAGAGAAGTCAGGGGCGGAGCCAAGAGCCAAGACCTGGAACCTCCCAGGTTAGTCGGGAAAGAGGAAGTGAAACTATACACAGTGGGGGAGGGTAATATACATGAGTGCAAAATGAATACAGGATCAAGACAAACAGATTTCATTACATTCACCCCTTCTATAGATTTAGTCCATCGGGGTGATGTTTCTTAAAAGTTGGTATAAGTGAGTCTGTCAGGAGGTTTTGCAGTTCTCAGTGATCGGCGCAAAGCCGGTTGGGGTGCCTCTAGGGGAGTGGATTCTGGTTCCTCCGCTGTCCGGGCCTCCGCAGTGTCTTCCAGGTTATCTGCAGTGCCCTCCAGGTTAAAGTTGGGTATTGATACCTCTGGGCGTCCTGTCTCTTTGTAGTGTAGGTCTTCATCGGGTAGTCTCCCATTGTTCTCTCCGCTCCCCGAGAGAGCGAGGTCTTTTATGGAAACAGTGTCCTCTCGCCCGTCAGAGTATTCGATATAGGCGTACTGAGGGTTTGCATGGAGGAGCTGTACCTTTTCCACAAGGGGGTCCGTTTTATGGCCTCTCACGTGCTTCCGCAATAGTACTGTCCCCGGAGACGTCAGCCACGCGGGTAGAGATATGCCCGAGGTGGATTTCCGGGGGAAAACGAACATCTTTTCGTGAGGGGTAGCGTTAGTGGCAGTACATAACAGAGACCTTATGGAGTGGAGCACGTCTGGGAGGACTTCCTGCCAGCGGGAGGTCGGAAGGCCTTTTGACTTGAAGGCTAACGTGACAGCCTTCCAAACAGTAGCATTCTCCCTTTCCACTTGCCCATTACCCCGGGGGTTGTAGCTAGTGGTTCTGCTAGTGGCTATCCCCTTCGAGAGCAAGAACTGGCGCAGCTCGTCACTCATGAATGATGTCCCCCTATCGCTGTGTATGTAGTTCGGCATGCCAAACATGCAGAATAGATTACAGAGACACTTGATGACCGTGGCACTGGTCATGTCTGGGCAGGGAATGGTGAAGGGGAAGCGGGAATATTCATCAATGATATTGAGGAAGTATACGTTACGGTCGGCAGAGGGAAGGGGTCCCTTGAAGTCCAGACTTAGGCGCTCGAATGGCCGTGTGGCTTTGATAAGGTGTGCACGGTCAGGCCTGTAGAAACGAGGCTTGCATTCCGCACAGATGCGACAGGCTCTGGTCATTGCCCTGACCTCCTCGATGGAGTGGGGCAGATTGCGGGACTTTATAAAATGGTATAGTCGGGTGACCCCTGGGTGACAGAGGTCGTTGTGGAGACCCTATAATTTGTCCATATGAATGCTGGCACACATTCCCCGCGATAGGGTGTCTGGGGGTTCATTAAGGGCTCCCGGCCTGTACATAATATCATAGTCGAACGTGGATAGTTCGATCCTCCACCTGAGTATTTTGTCATTCTTGATTTTCCCCCTTTGTTTGTTATTAAACATGAAAGCCACCGACCGCTGGTCGGTGAGCAGGGTGAAACGTTTGCTGGCTAGGTAGTGTCTCCAGTGCCGCACTGCCTCCACTATAGCCTGTGCCTCCTTCTCGACAGAAGAGTGCCTGATTTCAGGTCCCTGAAGGGTTCGGGAGAAGAAGGCCACAGGTCTCCCAGCCTGATTGAGGGTCGCAGCTAAGGCAAAGTCTGACGCATCGCTTTCGACTTGAAAGGGAATGCTTTCATCCACTGCACACACTGCAGCCCTTTCAATGTCCTGTTTAATACTGGTGAAAGCCTCCCGAGCTTCAGCTGATAGTGGGAAGGACGTCGATTTAATGAGGGGTCGGGCCTTATCAGAGTAATTGGGCACCCATTGGGCATAATACGAAAAAAATCCCAGGCACCTTTTTAAAGCTTTGGGATTGTGTGGCAGGGGCAGTTCCTTTAGGGGGCGTAATCGGTCAGGGTCCGGTCCAATTACCCCATCTTCCACCACACAGCCGAGGATACAGAGACGGGTTGTGTTGAAGACACATTTGTCTTCGTTGTAGGTTAGATTCAGCTTTAGGGCAGTTTTTAAAAATCTCGCAAGATTTAGATCGTGGTCTTGCTGGTTGTGCCCGCAGATAGTGACATTGTCCAGATAGGGGTAGGTAGCTGATAGTTTATTCTCGTCAACCATGCGGTCCATCTCACGTTGGAAGACCGAGACCCCATTTGTTACCCCGAAGGGCACTCTGAGAAAATGGTAGAGGCGCCCGTTCGCCTCGAAGGCGGTGTATGAGCGGTCCTCCGTTCTAATGGGGAGCTGGTGATATGTGGATTTGAGGTCGATAGTCGAGAAGACTCGGTATTGCGCAATCTGGTTGACCATTTCTGATATGCGGGGTAAAGGGTAGGCGTCCAGCTGGGTATAAATATTAACAGTCTGGCTGTAGTCAATTACCATCCGTTTCTTTTCGCTATTTTTAACTATGACTACTTGGGCACGCCACGGGCTGGCACTGCATTCAATAATGCCTTCCCGCAGGAGTCTGTCCACTTCCGCCTTGATAAAGTGTCTGTCTTCCAGACTGTACTGTCTACTTTTGGTCGCTATGGGCCTACAGTTCGGAGCGAGATTAGCGAATAAAGAGGGCGGGCTGATTTTTAAGGTTGATAGGCCACAGACTGAGTGGCGGCTGGGACCCGCCATATGCTAGCGTGACACTTTCGTGGTGGCACTGGAAGTCCAGGCCCAAGATTACATTAACACAGAGTTCTGGCATCACGAGGAGTTTAAAATCCTTGTAGTCCGTGCCTTTTACAGTCAGTGTTACCACACAGCAGCCCAAAATGTCCGAAGTGTGGGGCTTAGCAGCCATAGCAATTCTGCTCCGTGTAGGGGTTACCGTTAATGAGTGCCGCCGTACCAGGCTAGGGTGGATAAAACTCTCGGTACTCCCACAGTCAATTAAACATTTTGTTAAATTCCCGTTTACCTGTATGTCCATCATGGATTTTGTCAATGGGTGTGACCTGGATTGATCCACCGTGATCGAAGCCACTGTTGGGCCCTGGGCGGCCGTTGAGTCGGGAAAAGATGGCAGATCCCAAGATGGCGGCACGCACGGCACGCACGAGGCGGTGACGGAGTTGGAAATCGGATTCCCCCTGCAGACTTTGCTAAAATGCCCCTTTTTCTTACATTTGAAGCATGTAGCGTCCTTCGCTGGGCATCGTTGTCTGGGGTGCTTGGCCTGGCCACAGAAGTAGCATTTCGGTCCTCGAGACATTGCCGCTGTAGTAGGACTCCTGGGTGAACTTCTGTGTGGGGACTCCAGCGGCGTAGAGCTGGTCTGAGACCTGGATGGGGAAGATGGCTGATTCCAAGATGGCGGCCCCCTCGGCGCGCACGAGGCGGTGAGGGCCGCATGGCCGGAAGAATAAGAGTCAGAGTTTTTCTGGGCCACGTCCAGTGATCGCGCAGTGGCCACTGCCTTTTTTAAGTCCAGGACCTCCTTCTCCAGCAGTCTCTGCCGGATATAATTCGATTTGAGACCCGTGATGAAGGAATCGCGGACCAATTCGTCAGAGTACGAGTTGGCCGTCACGGCCTTGCAGTTACAGTCCCGGACCAGGTCCTTTAGGCCCTGTAAGAAATCGTCCATTGATTCCTCTGGTCGCTGCCTGCGTGTAGCCAGCAGATGTCTGGCGTACACTTCGTTTACCAGCCACTGGTATTGGGCCTTCAGGATAGTGATGGCCTCCGTGTAAGAGGTGGCGTCCCGGATGAACGAATAAATCCGATGACTTACGCGAGTAGTCAGTAGACTCAGTTTATCTACCTCGCTAGCGGATGAGGCCCCCGCGAAGAGTTCGAAGCATTTGAGCCAGTGTCCAAATTGATTTGATGCTTCAGCAGAATGTGGATCCAAGTCCAGACGCTCTGGTTTTAGGAGTCGATCCATCCTAGTATTCTTTAGTGATTAAAATTGATGGGCCTTCAATAACCACAAAACTAGAAGTTATAGACTTAAACAAGTTGGCTTTTAATCACTAAGATCAGAGCTAACATCTCAACACGCCGACTGGTTCACAGGAATGAGTCATACAGATCCTGGGATCTTTATGTAAGAGAAGTCAGGGGCGGAGCCAAGAGCCAAGACCTGGAACCTCCCAGGTTAGTCGGGAAAGAGGAAGTGAAACTATACACAGTGGGGGAGGGTAATATACATGAGTGCAAAACGAATACAGGATCAAGACAAACAGATTTCATTACAAGAACAACCCCAGCTTCTCCAGTCTCTCCACATCACTGAAGTCCCTCATCCCTGGTACCATTCTGGTCAATCTCCCCTTAACCTTCTCTGCTCTAAGGAGAACAACCCCAGCTTCTCCAGTCTCTCCACATCACTAAAGTCCCTCATCCCTGGGACCATTCTGGTCAATCTCCCCTTAACCTTCTCTGCTCCAAGGAGAACAATCCCAGCTTCTCCAGTCTCTCCATGTAACTGAAGTCCCTTATCCCTGGGATCATTCTGGTCAATCTCCCCTTAACCTTCTCTGCTCTAAGGAGAACAATCCCAGCTTCTCCAGTCTCTCCACATCACTGAAGTCCCTCATCCCTGGGACCATTCTGGTCAATCTCCCCTTAACCTTCTCTGCTCCATGGAGAACAACCCCAGCTTCTCCAGTCTCTGCACGTCACTGAAGTCCCTTATCCCTGGGACCATTCTGGTCAATCTCCCCTTAACCTTCTCTGCTCTAAGGAGAACAATCCCAGCTTCTCCAGTCTCTCCACATCACTGAAGTCCCTCATCCCTGGTACCATTCTGGTCAATCTCCCCTTAACCTTCTCTGCTCTAAGGAGAACAACCCCAGCTTCTCCAGTCTCTCCACGTAACTGAAGTCCCTCATCCCTGGTACCATTCTGGTCAATCTCCCCTTAACCTTCTCTGCTCCAAGGAGAACAATCCCAGCTTCTCCAGTCTCTCCGCATCACTGAAGTCCCTCATCCCTGGTACCATTCTGGTCAATCTCCCCTTAACCTTCTCTGCTCCAAGGAGAACAATCCCAGCTTCTCCAGTCTCTCCACATCACTGAAGTCCCTCATCCCTGGTACCATTCTGGTCAATCTCCCCTTAACCTTCTCTGCTCTAAGGAGAACAATCCCAGCTTCTCCAGTCTCTCCACATCACTGAAGTCCCTCATCCCTGGGACCATTCTGGTCAATCTCCCCTTAACCTTCTCTGCTCTAAGGAGAACAACCCCAGCTTCTCCAGTCTCTCCACGTAACTGAAGTCCCTCATCCCTGGTACCATTCTGGTCAATCTCCCCTTAACCTTCTCTGCTCCAAGGAGAACAACCCCAGCTTCTCCAGTCTCTCCGCATCACTGAAGTCCCTCATCCCTGGTACCATTCTGGTCAATCTCCCCTTAACCTTCTCTGCTCCAAGGAGAACAATCCCAGCTTCTCCAGTCTCTCCACATCACTGAAGTCCCTCATCCCTGGGACCATTCTGGTCAATTTCCTCTTAACCTTCTCTGCTATAAGGGGAACTGCCCCAGACAGAGGTGCCGTCTTTCGAATGAGGCGTTAAACCAGAGGCCCCGTCTGCCCTCTCAGGTGGATGTAAAAAATCCCACGGCCACTACTGGAAGAAGTGCAGGGGGGAGTTCTCACCGGTGTCCCGGGGCCAATATATACCCCTCAATCAACATCAGTAAATAACAGATGATCTGGTCATTATCACATTGCTGTTCCCTAGAAAAAAAACCCCGATCACCTTGTTCAGATTCCAGCCTGTAACTCACTCCCGGGTATCTGTTATTCTATATATAAACCCCCCGAACCTCTCGATTAGATTCCAGCCTGTAACTCACTCCCGGGTATCTGTTATTCTATATATAAACCCCCCGAACCCCTCGATTAGATTCCAGCCTGTAACTCACTCCCGGGTATCTGTTATTCTATATATAAACCCCCCCGAACCCCTCGATTAGACTCCACCCTGTAACTCACTCCCGGGTATCCGTTATTCTATATATAAACCCCCCGAACCCCTAGATTAGACTCCAGTCTGTAACTCACTCCCGGGTATCTGTTATTCTAAATATAAACCCCCTGAACCCCTCGATTAGATTCCAGCCTGTAACTCACTCCCGGGTATCTGTTATTCTATATATAAACCCCCTGAACCCCTCGATTAGATTCCAGCCTGTAACTCACTCCCGGGTATCTGTTATTCTATATATAAACCCCCCGAACCCCTCGATTAGACTCCAGTCTGTAACTCACTCCCGGGTATCTGTTATTCTATATATAAATCCCCCGAACCTCTCGATTAGATTCCAGCCTGTAACTCACTCCCGGGTATCCGTTATTCTATATATAAACCCCCCGAACCCCTCGATTAGACTCCAGTCTGTAACTCACTCCCGGGTATCTGTTATTCTATATATAAATCCCCCGATCACCTTGTTCAGGTTCCAGCCTGTAACTCACTCCCGGGTATCCGTTATTCTACATATAAACCCCCCGAACCTCTCGATTAGATTCCAGCCTGTAACTCACTCCTGGGTATCCGTTATTCTACATATAAACCCCCCGAACCTCTCGATTAGATTCCAGCCTGTAACTCACTCCCGGGTATCTGTTATTCTATATATAAACCCCCCGAACCCCTCGATTAGATTCCAGCCTGTAACTCACTCCCGGGTATCTGTTATTCTATATATAAACCCCCCGAACCCCTCGATTAGATTCCAGCCTGTAACTCACTCCCGGGTATCTGTTATTCTATATATAAACCCCCCGAACACCTCGATTAGATTCCAGCCTGTAACTCACTCCCGGGTATCCGTTATTCTACATATAAATCCCCCGAACCTCTCGATTAGATTCCAGCCTGTAACTCACTCCCGGGTATCTGTTATTCTATATATAAACCCCCCGAACCCCTCGATTAGATTCCAGCCTGTGACTCACTCCTGGGTATCTGTTATTCTATATATAAACCCCCCGAACCCCTCGATTAGATTCCAGCCTGTAACTCACTCCCGGGTATCTGTTATTCTATATATAAACCCCCCGAACCCCTCGATTAGATTCCAGCCTGTAACTCACTCCCGGGTATCTGTTATTCTATATATAAACCCCCCGATGACCTTGTTCAGATTCCAGCCTGTAACTCACTCCCAGGTATCTGTTATTCTATATATAAACCCCCCGAACCCCTCGATTAGATTCCAGCCTGTGACTCACTCCTGGGTATCTGTTATTCTATATATAAACCCCCCCAAACCCCTCGATTAGATTCCAGCCTGTAACTCACTCCCGGGTATCTGTTATTCTATATATAAACCCCCCGATCACCTTGTTCAGATTCCAGCCTGCAACTCACTCCCGGGTATCTGTTATTCTATATATAAACCCCCCGAACCTCTCGATTAGATTCCAGCCTGTAACTCACTCCCGGGTATCTGTTATTCTATATATAAACCCCCCGATCACCTTGTTCAGATTCCAGCCTGTAACTCACTCCCGGGTATCTGTTATTCTATATATAAACCCCCCGATCACCTTGTTCAGATTCCAGCCTGTAACTCACTCCCGGGTATCTGTTATTCTATATATAAACCACCCGATCACCTTGTTCAGATTCCAGCCTGTAACTCACTCCCGGGTATCTGTTATTCTATATATAAACCCCCCGAACCCCTCGATTAGATTCCAGCCTGTAACTCACTCCCGGGTACCTGTTATTCTATATATGAACCCCCCGAACCCCTCGATTAGATTCCAGCCTGTAACTCACTCCTGGTTATCTGTTATTCTATATATAAACCCCCCGAACCCCTCGATTAGATTCCAGCCTGTAACTCACTCCCGGGTATCTGTTATTCTATATATAAACCCCCCGAACCCCTCGATTAGATTCCAGCCTGTAACTCACTCCTGGGTATCTGTTATTCTATATATAAATCCCCCGATCACCTTGTTCAGGTTCCAGCCTGTAACTCACTCCCGGGTATCTGTTATTCTATATATAAACCCCCCGAACCCCTCGATTAGATTCCAGCCTGTAACTCACTCCTGGGTATCTGTTATTCTATATATAAATCCCCCGATCACCTTGTTCAGGTTCCAGCCTGTAACTCACTCCCGGGTATCTGTTATTCTACATATAAACCCCCCGAACCTCTCGATTAGATTCCAGCCTGTAACTCACTCCCGGGTATCTGTTATTCTATATATAAACCCCCCGAACCCCTCGATTAGATTCCAGCCTGTAACTCACTCCCGGGTATCTGTTATTCTATATATAAACCCCCCGAACCCCTCGATTAGATTCCAGCCTGTAACTCACTCCCGGGTATCTGTTATTCTATATATAAACCCCCCGATCACCTTGTTCAGATTCCAGCCTGTAACTCACTCCCGGGTATCTGTTATTGTATATATAAACCCCCCGATCACCTTGTTCAGATTCCAGCCTGTAACTCACTCCCGGGTATCTGTTATTCTATATATAAACCCCCCGAACCCCTCGATTAGATTCCAGCCTGTGACTCACTCCTGGGTATCTGTTATTCTATATATAAACCCCCCCAAACCCCTCGATTAGATTCCAGCCTGTAACTCACTCCCGGGTATCTGTTATTCTACATATAAACCCCCCGATCACCTTGTTCAGATTCCAGCCTGCAACTCACTCCCGGGTATCTGTTATTCTATATATAAACCCCCCGAACCTCTCGATTAGATTCCAGCCTGTAACTCACTCCCGGGTATCTGTTATTCTATATATAAACCCCCCGATCACCTTGTTCAGATTCCAGCCTGTAACTCACTCCCGGGTATCTGTTATTCTATATATAAACCCCCCGATCACCTTGTTCAGATTCCAGCCTGTAACTCACTCCCGGGTATCTGTTATTCTATATATAAACCACCCGATCACCTTGTTCAGATTCCAGCCTGTAACTCACTCCCGGGTATCTGTTATTCTATATATAAACCCCCCGAACCCCTCGATTAGATTCCAGCCTGTAACTCACTCCCGGGTACCTGTTATTCTATATATGAACCCCCCGAACCCCTCGATTAGATTCCAGCCTGTAACTCACTCCCGGGTATCTGTTATTCTATATATAAACCCCCCGAACCCCTCGATTAGATTCCAGCCTGTAACTCACTCCCGGGTATCTGTTATTCTATATATAAACCCCCCGATCACCTTGTTCAGATTCCAGCCTGTAACTCACTCCCGGGTATCTGTTATTCTATATATAAACCCCCCGAACCTCTCGATTAGATTCCAGCCTGTAACTCACTCCCGGGTATCTGTTATTCTATATATAAACCCCCCGATCACCTTGTTCAGATTCCAGCCTGTAACTCACTCCCGGGTATCTGTTATTCTATATATAAAACCCCCGATCACCTTGTTCAGATTCCAGCCTGTAACTCACTCCCGGGTATCTGTTATTCTATATATAAACCACCCGATCACCTTGTTCAGATTCCAGCCTGTAACTCACTCCCGGGTATCTGTTATTCTATATATAAACCCCCTGAACTCCTCGATTAGATTCCAGCCTGTACCTCACTCCCGGGTATCTGTTATTCTATATATAAACCCCCCGATCACCTTGTTCAGATTCCAGTCTGTAACTCACTCCCGGGTATCTGTTATTCTATATATAAACCCCCTGAACTCCTCGATTAGATTCCAGCCTGTAACTCACTCCCGGGTATCTGTTATTCTATATATAAACCCCCTGAACTCCTCGATTAGATTCCAGCCTGTACCTCACTCCCGGGTATCTGTTATTCTATATATAAACCCCCCGATCACCTTGATCAGATTACAGTCTGTAACTCACTCCCGGGTATCTGTTATTCTATATATAAACCCCCCGAACCCCTCGATTCGATTCCAGCCTGTAACTCACTCCCAGGTATCTGTTATTCTATATATAAACCCCCCGAACCCCTCGATTTGATTCCAGCCTGTAACTCACTCCCAGGTATCTGTTATTCTATATATAAACCCCCCGAACCCCTCGATTTGATTCCAGCCTGTAACTCACTCCCGGGTATCTGTTATTCTATATATAAACCCCCCGAACCCCTCGATTAGATTCCAGCCTGTAACTCACTCCCAGGTATCTGTTATTCTATATATAAACCCCCCGAACCCCTCGATTTGATTCCAGCCTGTAACTCACTCCCGGGTATCTGTTATTCTATATATAAACCCACCTGAACCCCTCGATTCGATTCCAGCCTGTAACTCACTCCCGGGTATCCGTTATTCTATATATAAACCCCCCGAACCCCTCGATTAGATTCCAACCTGTAACTCACTCCCGGGTATCTGTTATTCTATATATAAACCCCCCTGAACCCCTCGATTAGATTCCAGCCTGTAACTCACTCCCGGGTATCTGTTATTCTATATATAAACCCCCCGAACCCCTCGATTCGATTCCAGCCTGTAACTCACTCCCGGGTATCCGTTATTCTATATATAAACCCCCCCGAACTCCTCGATTAGATTCCAGCCTGTAACTCACTCTCGGGTATCTGTTATTCTATATATAAACCCCCCGAACCCCTCGATTAGATTCCAGCCTGTAACTCACTCCCGGGTATCTGTTATTCTATATATAAACCCCCTGAACCCCTCGATTAGATTCCAGCCTGTAACTCACTCCCGGGTATCTGTTATTCTATATATAAACCCCCTGAACCCCTCGATTAGATTCCAGCCTGTAACTCACTCCCGGGTATCTGTTATTCTATATATAAACCCCCCCCGAACTTCTCGATTAGATTCCAGCCTGTAACTCACTCTCGGGTATCTGTTATTCTATATATAAACCCCCCGAACCCCTCGATTAGATTCCAGCCTGTAACTCACTCCCGGCTTTCTGTTATTCTATATATGACCCCCCCCCCGCGAACCCCTCGATTAGATTCCAGCCTGTAACTCACTCCCGGGTATCTGTTATTCTATATATAAACACCCCCGAACCCCTCGATTAGATTCCAGCCTGTAACTCACTCCCGGGTATCTGTTATTCTATATATAAACCCCCCCGGAACCCCTCGATTAGATTCCAGCCTGTAACTCACTCCCGGGTATCTGTTATTCTATATATAAACCCCCCGAACCCCTCGATTCGATTCCAGCCTGTAACTCACTCCCGGGTATCTGTTATTCTATATATAAACCCCGCTGAACCCCTCGATTAGATTCCAGCCTGTAACTCACTCCCGGGTATCTGTTATTCTATATATAAACCCCGCTGAACCCCTCGATTAGATTCCAGCCTGTAACTCACTCCCGGGTATCCGTTATTCTATATATAAACCCCCCCGAACCCCTCGATTAGATTCCAGCCTGTAACTCACTCCCGGGTATCTGTTATTCTATATATAAACCCCCTGAACCCCTCGATTAGATTCCAGCCTGTAACTCACTCCCGGGTATCTGTTATTCTATATATAAACCCCCCGAACCCCTCGATTTGATTCCAGCCTGTAACTCACTCCCGGGTATCCGTTATTCTATATATAAACCCCCCTGAACCCCTCGATTAGATTCCAACCTGTAACTCACTCCCGGGTATCTGTTATTCTATATATAAACCCCCCTGAACCCCTCGATTAGATTCCAGCCTGTAACTCACTCCCGGGTATCTGTTATTCTATATATAAACCCCCCGAACCCCTCGATTCGATTCCAGCCTGTAACTCACTCCCGGGTATCCGTTATTCTATATATGAACCCCCCGGACCCCTCGATTCGATTCCAGCCTGTAACTCACTCCTGGGTATCTGTTATTCTATATATAAACCCCCCGAACCCCTCGATTAGATTCCAACCTGTAACTCACTCCCGGGTATCTGTTATTCTATATATAAACCCCCCGAACACCTCGATTAGATTCCAGCCTGTAACTCACTCCCGGGTATCCGTTATTCTATATATGAACCCCCCGGACCCCTCGATTCGATTCCAGCCTGTAACTCACTCCCGGGTATCTGTTATTCTATATATAAACCCCCCCGAACCCCTCGATTAGATTCCAGCCTGTAACTCACTCCCAGGTATCTGTTATTCTATATATAAACCCCCCGAACCCCTCGATTAGATTCCAGCCTGTAACTCACTCCCAGGTATCAGTTATTCTATATATAAACCCCCCGGACCCCTCGATTAGATTCCAGCCTGTAACTCACTCCCGGGTATCTGGTATTCTATATATAAACCCCCCGAACCCCTCGATTAGATTCCAGCCTGTAACTCACTCCCGGGTATCTGTTATTCTATATATAAACCCCCCCGAACCCCTCAATTAGATTCCAGCCTGTAACTCACTCCCGGGTATCTGTTATTCTATATATAAACCCCCCGAACCCCTCGATTAGATTCCAGCCTGTAACTCACTCCCGGGTATCTGTTATTCTATATATAAACCCCCCCGAACTCCTCGATTCGATTCCAGCCTGTAACTCACTCCCGGGTACCTGTTATTCTATATATAAACCCCCCGAACCCCTCGATTAGATTCCAGCCTGTAACTCATTCCTGGGTATCTGTTATTCTATATATAAACCCCCCCGAACTCCTCGATTCGATTCCAGCCTGTAACTCACTCCCGGGTACCTGTTATTCTATATATAAACCCCCCGAACCCCTCGATTAGATTCCAGCCTGTAACTCACTCCCGGGTATCTGTTATTCTATATATAAACCCCCCGAACCCCTCGATTAGATTCCAGCCTGTAACTCACTCCCGGGTATCTGTTATTCTATATATAAACCCCCCCGAACCCCTCGATTAGATTCCAGCCTGTAACTCACTCCCGGGTATCTGTTATTCTATATATAAACCCCCCCGAACCCCTCGATTAGATTCCAGCCTGTAACTCACTCCCAGGTATCTGTTATTCTATATATAAACCCCCCCGGAACCCCTCGATTAGATTCCAGCCTGTAACTCACTCCTGGGTATCTGTTATTCTATATATAAACCCCCTGAACCCCTCGATTAGATTCCAGCCTGTAACTCACTCCCGGGTATCTGTTATTCTATATATAAACCCCCTGAACCCCTCGATTAGATTCCAGCCTGTAACTCACTCCCGGGTATCTGTTATTCTGTATATAAACCCCCCGAACCCCTCGATTAGATTCCAGCCTGTAACTCACTCCCGGGTACCTGTTATTCTATATATAAACCCCCGAACCCCTCGATTAGATTCCAGCCTGTAACTCACTCCCGGGTATCTGTTATTCTATATATAACCCCCCCGAACCCCTCGATTAGATTCCAGCCTGTAACTCACTCCCGGGTACCTGTTATTCTATATATAAACCCCCCGAACCCCTCGATTAGATTCCAGCCTGTAACTCACTCCCGGGTATCTGTTATTCTATATATAAACCCCCCCGAACCCCTCGATTCGATTCCAGCCTGTAACTCACTCCCAGGTATCTGTTATTCTATATATAAACCCCCCGGACCCCTCGATTAGATTCCAGCCTGTAACTCACTCCCGGGTATCTGTTATTCTATATATAAACCCCCCGAACCCCTCGATTAGATTCCAGCCTGTAACTCACTCCCGGGTATCTGTTATTCTATATATAAACCCCCCGAACCCCTCGATTAGATTCCAGCCTGTAACTCACTCCCGGGTATCTGTTATTCTATATATAAACCCCCCGAACCCCTCGATTAGATTCCAGCCTGTAACTCACTCCCGGGTATCTGTTATTCTATATATAAACCCCCCGAACCCCTCGATTAGATTCCAGCCTGTAACTCACTCCCGGGTATCTGTTATTCTATATATAAACCCCCCGAACCCCTCGATTAGATTCCAGCCTGTAACTCACTCCCGGGTATCTGTTACTCTATATATAAACCCCCCGAACCCCTCGATTAGATTCCAGCCTGTAACTCACTCCCGGGTATCTGTTATTCTATATATAAACCCCCCGAACCCCTCGATTAGATTCCAGCCTGTAACTCACTCCCGGGTATCTGTTATTCTATATATAAACCCCCCGAACCCCTAGATTAGATTCCAGCCTGTAACTCACTCCCGGGTATCCGTTATTCTATATATAAACCCCCCGAACCTCTCGATTAGATTCCAGCCTGTAACTCACTCCCGGGTATCTGTTATTCTATATATAAACCCCCCGAACCCCTCGATTAGATTCCAGCCTGTAACTCACTCCCGGGTATCTGTTATTCTATATATAAACCCCCCGAACCCCTAGATTAGATTCCAGCCTGTAACTCACTCCCGGGTATCCGTTATTCTATATATAAACCCCCCGAACCTCTCGATTAGATTCCAGCCTGTAACTCACTCCCGGGTATCCGTTATTCTATATATAAACCCCCCGAACCCCTCGATTAGATTCCATCCTGTAACTCACTCCCGGGTATCTGTTATTCTATATATAAACCCCCCGAACCCCTCGATTAGATTCCAGCCTGTAACTCACTCCCGGGTATCCGTTATCTTGCGTACAATACAATGAAACACAAGAGCCTGTGGCCGTGATGTCATATATTTGTGACGTAACAGAACCCGGTTTGAAAGGGGTTCGTTTTTGAAATTCTGCCGCTAAATGTTTGTTTTATTGGTGGTGCGGGGGGGGGGGGGGTGGTGCGGGGGTGGTGGGGTGGTGCGGGGGGGGGGTGCGGGGGTGGTGGGGTGGTGCGGGGGGTGGGGGGTGGTGCGGGGGGGGGGGGGTGGTGGGGGTGGGGGGGGGGGGGTGGTGCGGGGGTGGTGGGGTGGTGCGGGGGGTGGGGGGTGGTGCGGGGGGGGGGGGGTGGTGGGGGTGGGGGGGGTGGGTGGTGCGGGGGTGGTGGGGTGGTGCGGGGGGTGGGGGGTGGTGCGGGGGGGGGGGGGGTGGTGGGGGTGGGGGGGGGGGGTGGTGCGGGGGTGGTGGGGTGGTGCGGGGGGTGGGGGGTGGTGCGGGGGGGGGGTGTGGTGGGGGTGGGGGGGGGGGTGGTGCAGGGGGGGGGGGCGATGCCTCCCAAGCAAAAAATGGTGGGTCGTTATCTGTGACTGAGGCGAATAGCAGAGACGCATTGAAGGGGAAACCAGATAAGGTGAGGGGAAAAAGGGAATAGAGCGTCTTTCCCCACCTCAGGACGTCCCAAAGCCCTTCACAGCCAATGAAGGACCTTTTCTGAAGTGTTGTCACTGTTGTAATGTAGGAAACGCGGCAGCCAATTTGCGCACAGCAAGCTCCCACAAACAGCAATGTGATAATGACCCAGATCATCTGTTTTTAGTGATGTTGGTTGAGGGATAAATATTGGCCCCAGGACACCGGGGAGAACTCCCCCCTGCTCTTCCTCCAATAGTGGCCGTGGGATCTTTTACATCCACCCGAGAGGGCAGAGGGGGGCCTCGAAAAGAACATGAGAATTAAGAGCAGGAGTCGGCCATTCGGCCCCTCGAGCCTGCTCCGCCATTCAATAAGATCATGGCTGATCATCGACCTCAACTCCACTCTCCCACCCGATCCCCATATCCCTCGATTCCCTTAATATCGGATGAGATTTGACATCTCATCCAAGAGATTATTGACAGGAACATCGGAATGGGAGGAGGCCGTTCAGCCCCTCGAGCCTGTTACATTAGGAACAGGAGGAGGCCGTTCAGCCCCCTCGAGCCTGTTACATTAGGAACAGGAGGAGGCCGTTCAGCCCCTCGAGCCTGTTACATTAGGAACAGGAGGAGGCCATTCAGCCCCTCGAGCCTGTTACATTAGGAACAGGAGGAGGCCATTCAGCCCCTCGAGCCTGTTACATTAGGAACTGGAGGAGGCCATTCAGCCCCTCGAGCCTGTTACATTAGGAACAGGAGGAGGCCATTCAGCCTCTCGAGCCTGTTACATTAGGAACAGGAGGAGGCCATTCAGCCCCTCGAGCCTGTTACACAGGAACAGGAGGAGGCCGTTCAGCCCCCTCGAGCCTGTTACATTAGGAACAGGAGGAGGCCGTTCAGCCCCTCGAGCTTGTTACATTAGGAACAGGAGGAGGCCGTTCATCCCCTCGAGCCTGTTACATTAGGAACAGGAGGAGGCCGTTCATCCCCTCGAGCCTGTTACATTAGGAACAGGAGGAGGCCGTTCAGCCCCTCGAGCCTGCTCCGCCATTCAATGAGATCATGGCTGATCATCCAAATTCAGTGCCCTGTCCCTGCTTTCTCTCCATATCCCTTGATCCCTTTAGCCTTAAGAAATATATCCAACTCCTTCTTGAATATATTTAATGAATTGACCTCAACTGCCTTCTGTGGTAGAGAATTCCACAGGTTCACCACTCTCTGGGTGAAGAAATTCCTCCTCATCTCTGTCCTAAATGGCTTACCCCTTATCCTTAGACTGTGACCCCTGGTTCTGGACTCCCCTGACCATCGGGAACATCCTTCCTGCATCTAGTCTGTCTAGTCCTGTTAGAATTTTATAAGTTTCAATGAGATCCCCTCTCATTCTTCTGAACTCCAGCGAGTATAAGCCCAATCGACCCAATCTCTCCTCATACGTCATTCCTGCCACCCCAGGTATCAGTCTGGTGAATCTTCGCTGCACTCCCTCCATGGCAAGAACATCCTTCCTCAGATAAGGCGACCAAAACTGCACACAATACTCAAGGTGTGGTCTCACCAAAGCCCTGTACAACTGCAGCAAGACATCCTTGTTCCTGTACTCGAACCCTCTCGCTACGAAGGCCAACATACCATTTGCCTTCTTAACTGCCTGCTGCACCTGAATGCTTACCTTCAGCGACTGGTGCACAAGGACACCCAGGTCTCGTTGCACTCCCCCTTCTCCCAATCTATTGCCGTTCAGATAATAATCTGCCTTCCTGTTTTTGTCACCAAAGTGGACAACCTCGCATTTATCCACATTATACTGCATCTGCCCAATCACCCAACCTGTCCAAATCACACTGGGTGAAGGGCTGTGCACCGACCCTCAGTGGATCTCTCAAGTAAAGGATGAAGCGTGAGGGAGAAGAGGTCTCACCTTTGGATACAACACAACCCACTCTGGAATTCTCTTCCCCAGGGAGCTGTGGAGGCTGGGTCATTGAATATGTTTAAGGTGGAGATGGACAGATGTTTGAACGATAAGGGAGTCGAGGGTTATGGGGAGCGGGCAGGGAAGTGCAGCTGAGGCCAAGATCAGATCAGCCATGATCTTACTGAATGGCGGAGCCGGCTCGAGGGGCCGAGACCGACTCCTGCTGCTCTGTCTTATGTCTAACCGATGGAACTGGCCTGAAATAAGAGACAAAAGGCCCCATTTCCATTATTCGGTGTTGGGAAACCTAAAACGTCCCAAGGCGCTTCACAGGTGCGTTAATGAGACCGAATTTGACACCGAGCCACATAAGGAGGTATCAGGGACCGGCGACCAAAAGCTCGGTCAGAGAGGTCAGTTTTAAGGAGCGTCTTAAAGGAGGAGAGAGAGAGGCGGAGAGGTTTAGGGAGGGAATTCCAGAGCTCAGGGCCCAGGCGGCTGAAGGCACGGCCGCCAATGGCGGAGCGATGGAAATCAGGGGATGCGCGAGAGGTCAGAATTGGAGGAGCGCAGAGATCTCGGAGGGTTGTGGGGCTGGAGGAGGTTACAGAGATAGGGAGGGTTGTAGGGGCTGGAGGAGGTTACAGAGATAGGGAGGGTTGTAGGGGCTGGAGGAGGTTACAGAGATAGGGAGGGTTGTAGGGGGCTGGAGGAGGTTACAGAGATAGGGAGGGTTGTAGGGGCTGGAGGAGGTTACAGAGATAGGGAGGGTTGTCGGGGCTGGAGGAGGTTACAGAGATAGGGAGGGTTGTAGGGGCTGGAGGAGGTTACAGAGATAGGGAGGGTTGTAGGGGTCTGGAGGAGGTTACAGAGATAGGGAGGGTTGTGGGGGCTGGAGGAGGTTACAGAGTTAGGGAGGGTTGTAGGGGCTGGAGGAGGTTACAGAGATAGTGATGGTTGTAGGGGCTGGAGGAGGTTACAGAGATAGGGAGGGTTGTAGGGGCTGGAGGAGGTTACAGAGATAGGGAGGGTTGTAGGGGCTGGAGGAGGTTACAGAGATAGGGAGGGTTGTCGGGGCTGGAGGAGGTTACAGAGATGGGGAGGGTTGTAGGGGCTGGAGGGGGTTACAGAGATAGGGAGCAGTGTTGGGGCTGGAGGAGGTTACAGAGATAGGGAGGGTTGTAGGGGCTGGAGGAGGTTACAGAGATAGGGAGGGTTGTAGAGGCTGGAGGAGGTTACAGAGATAGGGAGGGTTGTAGGGGGCTGGAGGAGGTTACAGAGATAGGGAGGGTTGTAGGGGCTGGAGGGGGTTACAGAGATAGGGAGGGTTGTAGGGGGCTGGAGGAGGTTACAGAGATAGGGAGGATTGTAGGGGCTGGAGGAGGTTACAGAGATAGGGAGGGTGGTAGGGGGCTGGAGAAGGTTACAGAGATAGGGAGGGTGGTAGGGGGCTGGAGGAGGTTACAGAGATAGGGAGGGCTGTAGGGGCTGGAGGAGGTTACAGAGATAGTGATGGTTGTAGGGGCTGGAGGAGGTTACAGAGATAGGGAGGGTTGTAGGGCTGGAGGAGGTTACAGAGATAGGGAGGGTTGTAGGGGCTGGAGGAGGTTACAGCGATAGGGAGGGTTGTAGGGGCTGGAGGAGGTTACAGAGATAGGGAGGGTTGTAGGGACTGGAGGAGGTTACAGAGATAGGGAGGGTTGTAGGGGCTGGAGGAGGTTACAGAGATAGGGAGGGTTGTAGAGGCTGGAGGAGGTTACAGAGATAGGGAGGGTTGTAGGGGCTGGAGGAGGTTACAGAGATAGGGAGGGTTGTAGAGGCTGGAGGAGGTTACAGAGATAGGGAGGGTTGTAGGGGCTGGAGGAGGTTACAGAGATAGGGAGGGTTGTAGGGGCTGGAGGAGGTTACAGAGATAGGGAGGGTTGTCGGGGCTGGAGGAGGTTACAGAGATAGGGAGGGTTGTAGGGGCTGGAGGAGGTTACAGAGATAGGGAGGGTTGTAGAGGCTGGAGGAGGTTACAGAGATAGGGAGGGTTGTAGGGGCTGGAGGAGGTTACAGAGATAGGGAGGGTTGTAGAGGCTGGAGGAGGTTACAGAGATAGGGAGGGTTGTAGGGGCTGGAGGAGGTTACAGAGATAGGGAGGGTTGTAGGGGCTGGAGGAGGTTACAGAGATAGGGAGGGTTGTAGGGGCTGGAGGAGGTTACAGAGATAGGGAGGGTTGTAGGGGCTGGAGGAGGTTACAGAGAGAGGGAGGGTTGTAGGGGCTGGAGGAGGTTACAGAGATAGGGAGGGTTGTAGGGGCTGGAGAAGGTTACAGAGATAGGGAGGGTTGTAGGGGCTGGAGGAGGTTACAGTGATAGGGAGGGTTGTAGGGGGCTGGAGGAGGTTACAGAGATAGGGAGGGTTGTAGGGGCTGGAGGAGGTTACAGAGATGGGGGGGGGGCGAGGAGGCCACGGAGGGATTTGAACACTGAAGGGCAAAAAATTACTGGGCTATGGGCAATGTTCCCTCTAATTTTCTTTTTTAGGCGAGCGGCCCGATTACAATTTCCGCACACGCGCGGTTCTTCCAGTGTGACGCTGACAAGCGGCATGCGCAGGATCTCCAGTCAGCTGCGCGGCTTAATGGGGACGTTGGCTGTGGGGAAAGAGCAGGGGGAAATGTGGGACTAATCGGGCAGCTCTTTCAAAGAGCCGGCAGTGGCATGACGGGCCGAATGGCCTCCTTCTGCACCGTATCATTCTAGGATTCATCGTCAGGGCTCGCGTGTGAAGGGTGCGGAAAAGATCTAGGTGAATGGTTCCAGGGATGAGGGGCTTCAGTTACGTGGAGAGACTGGAGAAGCTGGGGTTGTTCTCCTTAGAGCAGAGAAGGTTAAGGGGAGATTGACCAGAATGGTCCCAGGGATGAGGGACTTCAGTGATGTGGAGAGACTGGAGAAGCTGGAGTTGTTCTCCTTAGAGCAGAGAAGGTTAAGGGGAGATTGACCAGAATGGTACCAGGGATGAGGGACTTCAGTGATGTGGAGAGACTGGAGAAGCTGGAGTTGTTCTCCTTAGAGCAGAGAAGGTTAAGGGGAGATTGACCAGAATGGTACCTGGGATGAGGGACTTCAGTGATGTTGGGAGACTGGAGAAGCTGGGGTTGTTCTCCTTAGAGCACAGAAGGTTAAGGGGAGATTGACCAGAATGGTACCAGGGATGAGGGACTTCAGTGACGTGGAGAGACTGGAGAAGCTGGGGTTGTTCTCCTTAGAGCAGAGAAGGTTAAGGGGAGATTGACCAGAATGGTACCTGGGATGAGGGACTTCAGTGATGTGGAGAGACTGGAGAAGCTGGGATTGTTCTCCTTAGAGCAGAGAAGGTTAAGGGGAGATTGACCAGAATGGTCCCAGGGATGAGGGACTTCAGTGATGTGGAGAGACTGGAGAAGCTGGGGTTGTTCTCCTTAGAGCAGAGAAGGTTAAGGGGAGATTGACCAGAATGGTACCAGGGATGAGGGACTTCAGTGATGTGGAGAGACTGGAGAAGCTGGGATTGTTCTCCTTAGAGCAGAGAAGGTTAAGGGGAGATTGACCAGAATGGTACCGGGGATGAGGGACTTCAGTGATGTGGAGAGACTGGAGAAGCTGGGATTGTTCTCCTTAGAGCAGAGAAGGTTGAAGGGAAATAACAACAGACAATGCTGGAAACACTCAGCAGGCCAGGCAGCATCCGTGGAGAGAGAAACAGAGTTAACGGTTCAGGTCTGGGACCCTTCATCAGAACTGGAAAAAGCTGGAGATGTAACAGATATTAAGCAGGTGCAGAGACAGGGGGGGGAGCGGTTAGGAGGGGAGGAAGGAATAGAAAGAACATCCTGTACTTTTGTAAGAGGCAGGAAAGATAAAATGTTGCAAATGGGAATGGCAAAAATCATACTGCATGAAAACTGGGGGCAGGGATAATTATCTGAAATTGTTGAACTCAATGTTCAGTCCGGCAGGCTGCAAAGTGCCCAATCGAAAGATGAGGTGCTGTTCCTCGAGCTTACGTTGAGCTTTATCAGAACAATGCAATAGCCCGAGGACAGAGAGATCAGAGCGGGAGTGAAGCGGTGAATTAAAGTGACAGGCGACCGGAAGCTCGGGGTCACCCGTACGGACTGAACGGAGGTGTTCCGCAAAGCGGTCGCCCAATCTGCGTTTGGTCTCCCCCAATGTAGAGGAGACCGCATCGTGAGCAGCGAATACAGTATACTAGATTGCAAGAAGTACAAGTAAATCGCTGTTTCACCTGGAAGGGGTGTTTGGGGCCCTGGACAGTGGGAAGGGAGGAGGTAAAAGGGCAGGTGTTGCATCTCCTGCGCTTGCACGGGAAGGTGCCAGGTGAAGGAGCAGGGCTGTTGGGGGTGATTGAGGAGTGGACCAGGGTGTCGCGGAGGGAGCGGTCACTTCGGAATGCTGAAAGGGGAGGTGAGGGGTGATGCGCTATCAATAACTCAAAAGACTGAGATTAAGCGAGTAATTAACAGGCTTTTATTAACAAGAGAATGAAGGTGTGCCTCGAGTGGTCGACCGGTCCAGAATACAAAGGGGCTGTGGAGCAGTCACCTTTATACCTGGATTCGTGGGAGGAGTCAGCCGAGGCATGTACACAGTGGAATACAAACAGTGGTTTACCACAAGGGGAAGATGCATTTGGTGGTGGGATCACGCTGGAGGTGGCGGAAATGCGAGGATGATCCGTTGAATGTGGAGGCTGGTGGGGTGAAAGGTGAGGACAAGGGGAACCCTATCGTGGTTCTGGGAGGGAGGGGAAGGGGTGAGAGCAGAAGTGCGGGAAATGGAACGGACACGGTCAAGGGCCGTGTCAACCACGATGGAGGGGAATCCTCAGTTGAGGAAAAAGGAAGACGTGCCTGAAGCACTGGTGTGGAAGGTGGCATCGTCAGAGCAGACGCGGCGGAGACGGAGAAACTGGGAGAATGGAATAGAGTCCTTACAGGAAGCGGGGTGGGAGGAAGTGTAGTCCAGGTAGCTGTGGCAGTGGGTGGGCTTGTAGTGGATGTTTGTTGAAAGCCGATCGCCAGAAATGGAGACGGAGAAGTCAAGGAAGGGAAGGGAAGAGTCGGAGGTGGACCATGTGAAGGTGAGGGCAGGGTGGAAATTGGAAGTAAAGTGAATGAAATTGTCTAGTCCGGGGTGAGAGCAGTAAACGGCACCAATACAGTCATCGATGTACTGGAAAAAGAGGTGAGGGAGGGGACCTGAGTAGGACTGGAACAAAGAATGTTCCACATGTCCCATGAACAGGCAGGCATAGCTAGGGCCCATGCGGGTTCCCATAGCAACACCTTTAATTTGGAGGAAGTGAGTGGAGTCAAAGGAGAAGTTGTTCAATGTGAGAACAAGTTCAGCCAGGCGGAGGAGGGTGGTGGTGGATGGGGACTGGTTGGGCCTCTGTTCAAGGAAGAAACAGAGCGCCCGAAGGCCGTCCTGGTGGGGGATGGAGGTGTAGAGGGATTGGACGTCCATGGTGAAAAGGAGACGGTTGGGGCCAGGAAACTGGAAACTGTTAAAGTGGCGGAGGGCGTCCGAAGAGTCGTGAATGTAGGTGGGAAGAGACTGGACAAGGGGAGAAAAAATAGAGTCGAGATAGGAAGAGATAAGTTCTGTGGGGCAAGAACAGGCTGAAACGATGGGTCTACCAGGGCAGTCCTGTTTGTGGATCTTGGGAAGGAGGTAGAAGCGGGCTTTGCGGGGTTGGGGAACTATGAGTTTGGCGGCCGCGGGGGGAAGATCTCCAGAGGAGATGAGGTCAGTGACAGTCTTGGAAACAATGGCTTGATGTTCGGTAGTGGGGTCATGGTCCAGGCGGAGGTAGGAGGAGGTGTCGGAGAGTTGGCGTTCAGCTTCCGCACGGTAGAGGTCGGTTCGCCAAACAACAACAGCACCACCCTTATCAGCAGGTTTAATGGTAATGTTAAAGTTGGATCCAAGAGAATGGAGTGCTGCAAGTTCAGGGGGAGGTAGGTTGGAGTGAGTGAGGGTAGCAGAGAAATGGAGACGGCCGATGTCACGTCGGCAGTTAGCGATGAAAAGATCTAGAGAGGGTAGAAGGCCAGGGGGAGGGGTCCAAAGAGAACGAGAATTTAGAAAGCGGGAGAAACGATCAGCTGTGCGGGGGGAAGACTCCTGGCCAAAGAAGTGGGCGCGGAGACGAAGGCGACGGAAGAAGAGCTCAGCATCGTGTCGAGCTCGAAATTCATTCAGGTGGGGGCGTAAGGGGATGAAGCTCAGGCCTTTGTCGAGGACTGAACGTTCGGGGTCAGGGAGGGGAAGGTCAGAGGGGATAGTGAAAACACGACAGGGGGTGAGACTGGAAGAAGGTTGAAGGGAGATTGACCAGAATGGTACCAGGGATGAGGGACTTCAGTGATGTGGAGAGACTGGAGAAGCTGGGGTTGTTCTCCTTAGAGCAGAGAAGGTTAAGGGGAGATTGACCAGAATGGTACCAGGGATGAGGGACTTCAGTGATGTGGAGAGACTGGAGAAGCTGGGATTGTTCTCCTTGGAGCAGAGAAGGTTAAGGGGAGATTGACCAGAATGGGACCAGGGATGAGGGACTTCAGTGATGTAGAGAGACTGGAGAAGCTGGGGTTGTTCTCCTTGGAGCAGAGAAGGTTAAGAGGAGATTTGATAGAGGCGTTCAAAATCACGAGGGGTCTGGACAGAGTAGATAGAGGGAAACTGTTCCCATTGGCGGAAGGGTCGAGAACCAGAGGACACAGATTTAAGGTGATTGGCAGAAGATCCAAAGGCGACACAAGGAAAATCTTTTCAATTGTGGCTTTCAAAAGGGAATTGGAGAAGTACCCGAGGGGAAAAAAACATGCAGGGCTACGGGGAAAGGGCGGGGGAGCGGGACTGGCTGACGTGCTCTTGCAGAGAGCCGGCACGGGCTCCGCGGGCCGAATTGCCTCCTTCTGTGCCGTAACCGTTCTAAGATTGACCGGAGGGCGGCCTGGCCCCAGTGAACCCTGACCCCTGGGGGGGGGGGGAAAGAAAAAGGGCTTCAGGCCTTGAGGGGGGGAAAAAAGGTTAAAATTGGGGGGAGGAACGCCTGCAGGTCCTCCTCCCCGCCGCTAGAGGGGAGCGGTGTGGGCGAGCTGCAGTTCCTCCTCCCCTCCGCTAGAGGGGAGCGGTGTGGGCGAACCGCAGTTCCTCCTCCTCTCCGCTAGAGGGGAGCGGTGTGGGCGAGCCGAAGTTCCTCCTCCCCGCCGCCAGAGGCTGTCAACGACGCCACTGCGCATGCTCGAGCCGGCCGCCGCAGGCCCCGCCCACCCTCGCGTGGAGGAGCCGGTCATGGCGGCGCTGAGGGAGCGGGAGCGGGCCGACCGGCGGCTCCTCTTCGCCCAGAGCGTCGGCAGCGCCCTGGAGGCCTGGCCCGCCTTGCAGGTAAGATCCGAAAAAAAGATAAAAAGACAACAACAACAGCGGCGGCGGCGAGAGACCGAATTACAAAGAGTCGCGGGCGGCGGACGATCAATGACGGCAGAGGCGGACAAGATGGCGGCAGGGGGCTCGGTCGCTGACAGGAACTGACGGCATGACGCCGGCTCGCCAGTGACGTCACCGCGCCGCTTTTACACGGAAGTGACGTCTGCGATTGGCCATTACAGACTTTTTATCATTTTTTTTCAATTTTGATTAAAAATGTTTGAAAATTTTTTTTGTTAACATTCCTGTTCTTGACCCCGACTCGAAAGTCTGACTGACAGTTGAGGGCAGGATCAGGCTGAGCTGTGATTCCCCTGTGGTCGAACAGCTTCATTGCCTGAGCTGACATAGAAAGACTGGAACCCACGTTCCCCCTGAGAGTCGACACTTTCAGGAAAGATGGGGCGAAGGGGGCAGGGAGAAGCTACTCCCTGGCTGGAGACTGACATGTTTCACTGTTGCTGAATTGCAGGTAGCAGTGGAGAACGGATTCGGCGGAGCTAACAGCCAGCAGAAAGCAGACTGGATGGTTACTGCCATGGCACAGTATTTACACGACAATGGTGAGTAAAGGGGGAAGAAAAGGCTCGTGTTTCTCCAGCGCCTTTCACCACCTCAGGACGTCCCAAAGCGCTTCACAGCCAATGAAGGACTTTTTTTGAAGTGTGGTCACTGTTGTAATGTGGGAAACGCGGCAGCCAATTTGCGCACAGCAAGCTCCCACAAACAGCAATGTGATAATGACCAGATCATCTGTTTTAGTGATGTTGGTTGAGGGATAAATATTGGCCCCAGGACACCGGGGAGAACTCCCCCCTGCTCTTCTTCCAATAGTGGCCGTGGGATCTTTTACATCCACCTGTGAGAGCAGACGGGGCCTCGGATTAACGTCTCATCCAAAAGATCCCTACCCCTCCGACAGTGCGGCGCTCCCTCAGTACCGCCCCTCCGACAGTGCGGCGCTCCCTCAGTACCGCCCCTCCGACAGTGCGGCGCTCCCTCAGTACCGCCCCTCCGACAGTGCGGCGCTCCCTCAGTACCGCCCCTCCGACAGTGCGGCGCTCCCTCAGTACCGCCCCTCCGACAGTGCGGCGCTCCCTCAGTACCGCCCCTCCGACAGTGCGGCGCTCCCTCAGTACCGCCCCTCCGACAGTGCGGCGCTCCCTCAGTACCGCCCCTCCGACAGTGCGGCGCTCCCTCAGTACCGCCCCTCCGACAGTGTGGCGCTCCCTCAGTACCGCCCCTCCGACAGTGCGGCGCTCCCTCAGTACCGCCCCTCCGACAGTGCGGCGCTCCCTCAGTACCACCCCTCCGACAGTGCGGCGCTCCCTCAGTACTGCCCCTCCGACAGTGCGGCGCTCCCTCAGTACTGCCCCTCCGACAGTGCGGCGCTCCCTCAGTACTGCCCCTCCGACAGTGCGGCGCTCCCTCAGTACCGCCCCTCCGACAGTGTGGCGCTCCCTCAGTACCGCCCCTCCGACAGTGCACCGCTCCCTCAGTACCGCCCCTCCGACAGTGCGGCGCTCCCTCAGTACCGCCCCTCCGACAGTGCGGCGCTCCCTCAGTACCGCCCCTCCGACAGTGCGGCGCTCCCTCAGTACTGCCCCTCCGACAGTGCGGCGCTCCCTCAGTACCGCCCCCTCCGACAGTGCGGCGCTCCCTCAGTACCGCCCCTCCGACAGTGCGGCGCTCCCTCAGGACCGCCCCTCCGACAGTGTGGCGCTCCCTGTTTCTTTTCATGTGACGTCCCTTTGTAATGTAAATGCTGGCGAGAGGCCTTCGCGGGACCTTCGCGATTACTTAACTTATTGTATTTATCGTTGTTGCTTGTGTTCCCTGCACCACAGTTGACCTGGGATCGAGGAGGTGGAGGATCTCATGGCTGACATCATGTTCAATGAATTTGACACAGTTGTAGAAGACGCAGCTTGTCTGAGGTAAAGAGACGTTGGCTCAGCTCACCCCGGTAGATTCTCAGCTCCAAGAAGGTTGTAGGTGCATCCGAGCCTTTTAAGAGAGTGTCAGTGATTCCCATCTTAGCCTTGAGCTCATCTGCTGCCCCGTGTCCTAACTCACACCCAGTCCCGTTCACCCATCACCACCTGTGCTCACTGCCCCGTGTCCCTAACTCGCACCCAGTCCCGTTCACCCATCACCCCCTGTGCTCACTGCCCCGTGTCCTAACTCACACCCAGTCCCGTTCACCCATCACCACCTGTGCTCACTGCCCCGTGTCCTAACTCACACCCAGTCCCCGTTCACCCATCACCCCCTGTGCTCACTGCCCCGTGTCCTAACTCACACCCAGTCCCGTTCACCCATCACCCCCTTTGCTCACTGCCCCGTGTCCTAACTCACACCCAGTCCCGTTCACCCATCACCCCCTGTGCTCACTGCCCCGTGTCCTAACTCGCACCCAGTCCCGTTCACCCATCACCCCCTGTGCTCACTGCCCCGTGTCCTAACTCACACCCAGTCCCGTTCACCCATCACCACCTGTGCTCACTGCCCTGTGTCCTAACTCACACCCAGTCCCGTTCACCCATCACCCCCTGTGCTCACTGCCCCGTGTCCTAACTCGCACCCAGTCCAGTTCACCCATCACCCCCTGTGCTCACTGCCCCGTGTCCTAACTCACACCCAGTCCCGTTCACCCATCACCCTCTGTGCTCACTGACCCGTGTCCTAACTCACACCCAGTCCCGTTCACCCATCACCCACTGTGCTCACTGCCCCGTGTCCTAACTCACACCCAGTCCCGTTCACCCACCACCCCTGTGCTCACTGCCCCGTGTCCTAACTCGCACCCAGTCCCGTTCACCCATCACCCCCTGTGCTCACTGCCCCGTGTCCTAACTCACACCCAGTCCCGTTCACCCATCACCCCCTGTGCTCACTGCCCCGTGTCCTAACTCACACCCAGTCCCGTTCACCCATCACCCCCCCTGTGCTCACTGCCCCCGTGTCCTAACTCACACCCAGTCCCGTTCACCCATCACCCCCTGTGCTCACTGCCCCGTGTCCTAACTCACACCAAGTCCCGTTCACCCATCACCCCCTGTGCTCACTGCCCCGTGTCCTAACTCACACCCAGTCCCGTTCGCCCATCACCCCCTGTGCTCACTGCCCCGTGTCCTAACTCACACCCAGTCCCGTTCACCCATCACCCCCTGTGCTCACTGCCCCGTGTCCTAACTCACACCCAGTCCCGTTCACCCATCACCCACTGTGCTCGCTGCCCCGTGTCCTAACTCACACCCAGTCCCGTTCACCCATCACCCCCTGTGCCCACTGCCCCGTGTCCTAACTCACACCCAGTCCCGTTCACCCATCACCCCCTGTGCTCACTGCCCCGTGTCCTAACTCGCACCCAGTCCCGTTCACCCATCACCCCCTGTGCTCGCTGCCCCGTGTCCTAACTCACACCCAGTCCCGTTCACCCATCACCCCCTGTGCTCACTGCCCCGTGTCCTAACTCACACCCAGTCCCGTTCACCCATCACCCCCTGTGCTCACTGCCCCGTGTCCTAACTCACACCCAGTCCCGTTCACCCATCACCCCCTGTGCTCACTGCCCCGTGTCCTAACTCGCACCCAGTCCCGTTCACCCATCACCCATGTGCTCACTGCCCCGTGTCCTAACTCACACCCAGTCCCGTTCACCCATCACCCCCTGTGCTCACTGCCCCGTGTCCTAACTCACACCCAGTCCCGTTCGCCCATCACCCCCTGTGCTCACTGCCCCGTGTCCTAACTCACACCCAGTCCCGTTCACCCATCACCCCCTGTGCTCACTGCCCCGTGTCCTAACTCACACCCAGTCCCGTTCACCCATCACCCCCTGTGCTCACTGCCCCGTGTCCTAACTTACACCCAGTCCCGTTCACCCATCATCCCCTGTGCTCACTGCCCCGTGTCCTAACTCGCGCCGAGTCCCGTTCACCCGTCACCCCCTGTGCTCACTACCCCGTGTCCTAACTCACACCCAGTCCCGTTCACCCATCACCCCCTGTGCTCACTGCCCCGTGTCCTAATTCGCACCGAGTCCCGTTCACCCATCACCCCCTGTGCTCACTGCCCCGTGTCCTAACTCACACCCAGTCCCGTTCACCCATCACCCACTGTGCTCACTGCCCCGTGTCCTAACTCACACCCAGTCCCGTTCACCCATCACCCACTGTGCTCACTGACCTACACTGGCTCCCGGTCTGGCAACGCCTCGATTTTAAAATTCTCATCCTCGTCTTCAAATCCCTCCGTGGCCTCCTCGGCTCCTCCAATTCTGGCCTCTTGCACATCCCCCGATTTCCATCACTCCACCATTGGCGACCGCGCCAGAGCCCCGAGCCCTGGAATTCCCTCCCTAAACCTCTCCGCCTCTCTCTCCTCCCAGCTGATTCTTAAATGAATCCCAGTGCCCTGGTCCCAACCTCCCATCTTGGCCGACCTGTTCCAGCTCCAGCTCGCACAGGAGGAGGCCATTCGGCCCATCGTGCCTGTGCTGGCTCTTTGAACGAGCTCTCCAATTAGTCCCACTCCCCCCTGCTCTTTCCCCACAGCCCGGCACATTTTTCCCCTTCCAGTATTTCTCCAATTCTCCTTTTTGAAAGTTACTATTGAATCTGCTCCCACCGCCCTTTCAGGCAGCATGTTCTAGATCACAACAACTCGCTGCGTAAAAAACATTCTCCTCATCTCCCCTCTGGTTCTTTTACCGATTATCTTCAATCTGTGTCCTCTGGTTGCCGACCCTCCTGTCACTGGAAACAGTTTCTCCTTATTTACTCCATCAAAACCCTTCAGGATTTTGAACACCTCTATTAAATCTCCCCTTAACCTTCTCTGCTCTAAGGAGAACAACCCCAGCTTCTCCAGTCTCTCCACATCACTGAAGTCCCTCATCCCTGGTACCATTCTGGTCAATCTCCCCTTAACCTTCTCTGCTCTAAGGAGAACAACCCCAGCTTCTCCAGTCTCTCCACGTCACTGAAGTCCCTCATCCCTGGTACCATTCTGGTCAATCTCCCCTTAACCTTCTCTGCTCTAAGGAGAACAACCCCAGTTTCTCCAGTCTCTCCGCATCACTGAAGTCCCTCATCCCTGGTACCATTCTGGTCAATCTCCCCTTAACCTTCTCTGCTCTAAAGAGAACAATCCCAGCTTCTGCAGTTCCCCCCATGATTTGAAGAGAGGCCTGAAAGATTCCAGGCTCCATCACCGGCCCGTTCGCCAGCCCCGGTGCCCTAACCCTCGCCTCTCCTCCTCAGGTGGCACGGCAGATCTGGACTTTCTTCGGCCTGTGTAAGAGGGGCCAGGAGTCGGAGGTCAGGGATCAGATCCAGCAGCTGGTCCAGAGGAAGAGCAGCGTCAGGGTGAACGCGGTGCAGGGGAAGAGCGAGGAGGACGAGGACAGCGACGAGGAGGAGGAGGAGGACGGAACGGAAGTACGTGCCAGGTCCTTTTAAAATCAGAGAACCTTTAGCTTGACATCCGTTCCGCTCAACATGTGTCGGAAGTCTCGATCGAAAATGTTAATTGGGGATTGAGCGGTTGGGGGGGGCGGTGGGGGGAGCTCAGCGGCTAACTGCCCGGCCCAGCGAGTCACGCAGGCCGCGAGAGTCTGAGCCCAGGCTCTGTCCCCGACCGGAGTTCGCTGATCTCGCACAGTGTGGCACCGAGCCCCCCCACACACAGGCTTCGTCCCCGGCCGGAGTTCGCTGATCTTGCGCAGTGTGGCACCGAGCCCCCCCACACACAGGCTCCGTCCCCGGCCAGAGTTCGCTGATCTCGCGCAGGGTGGCACTGAACCCCGCACACACAGGCTCCGTCCCCGGCTGGAGTTCGCTGATCTCGCGCGGCGTGGCACCGAGCCCCCCCACACCCAGGCTCCGTCCCCGGCCGGAGTTCGCTGATCTCGCGCGGCGTGGCACCGAGCCCCCCCCCACACACAGGCTCCGTCCCCGGCCGGAGTTCGCTGATCTCGCGCGGCGTGGCACAGAGCCCCCCCCACACACAGGCTCCGTCCCCGGCCGGAGTTCGCTGATCTCGCGCGGCGTGGCACCGAGCCCCCCCCCACACACAGGCTCCGTCTCCCGGGATGTGCTGAGTTAGCTGAGCTCACGTTGGCGGAGGACGCTGGGTGGGTGGGGATGGGGGGTGGGGGTGCAACGTTCCCGCTGAGCTCCCCTGCGCCGGCCGCTCGCCGGCTTTTACACCGCAGATGCCGCGACTGCGCAGAAATTTGAACGGGCTGCGCTTTGGGGGAGGCAATGCGGCTTACGGGGGATAGCGGAAGTGTGCTGCTACGGCGGGGGGGGTGGGTTGAATCAGCCGGTGGGGGGGGGGGGGTGTCCCAATCCTGTCCAGCGATGTACGTGCGCGCGAGGGTGTCGTGCACGGACAGGTCGGGGCGCGGTTGTGGCGCCCCCGCGCGCTGGAATGCCCTCCCAGGAAGGCAAATCGGTCAAAACAGGCGGCATCTCTTCCCACTCGGCGACACCTCTTTTTCTCTTTCTCTCTCCTCATCAGGCCATGGACTGCGACGGCCACGCTGCCGCCTCGCCCGGTGGTAACCCGAGCCCCCGGCAGCAATCGGACGCGGGCGCGGACGCCCACGAGGCGCCGGAGGAGCCGCAGGACGGTTGGACGGTCGTACGGCGGAAAAGGAAGTAGCGGCTTCGGACGGCGGGTGGCCGTGTCCCGCCGCTGTACGCCGTACCCCCCTCCGCCTGGCGCGGGGGCCCCAGCCTCCCCGAGAAACTTAGCGGAGGGAGAAATGCACCGACGCGGAGATCAACAGGACAAACGACGTGTGCCGGGACTCTGCAATACAATGGCAAAAAGTGTCGGCAACACGCGGCCTCTCGCGCAGAAGAGGCCGGTTAACATTTCGGGTGGGGCGCCTTTCCTCTGAGCCCGGCACACCGGCACTGACTTTTCTCTGTCACGCACCGATGCTGCTGCTGTGCGCTTCCCCATGTTACCTGCCTTAAGATAATCCGGATAACCCGCTGTTTTACACTGACGGGAGTGTTACACCGTTAACCGCAGAATGTACTGTGCATTCCTGCTATTGTGGAATTGCGTTTGAACCGGGCTTGTCCCTTTTTAAGACCGCAAAGTGTGATTGCTGTAAGCAGTGATGGTCCAGGGTCAGTCAGAGTTCAATTGGTGTATGGCGAGGGGAATTATGTGCAGGTACATAAGAACCTAAAAATGAGGAGCGGGAGTCGGCCATTTGGCCCCTCGAGCCTGCTCCGCCATTCAGTAACATCACGGCTGATCTTCGACCTCAACTCCACTCACCCGCCCGATCCCTTGATTCCCCTAGAGTCCAAAAATCTCTCGATCTCAGCCTTGAATAGACTCAACGACTGAGCCTCTACAGCCCTCTGGGGCAGAGAATTCCAAAGATTCACCGCCCTCTGAGTGAAGAAATTCCTCCTCATCTCAGTCCGAAATGGCCGACCCCTTATCCTGAGACTGTGACCCCTGGTTCTAGACTCTCCAGCCAGGAGGGAAACAGCCTCTCAGCATCGACCCTGTCAATCCCCCCTCAGAATCTTATACGTTTCAATTAAAGACCTCGATCAGGTCACCCCCTCAGTCTTTTTCCCCCAAAAAAGCACCCCAGTCTGTTCAATCTATCCTGATGGGTTGAACCTCTCAGTTCTGGTATCTTGCTGTGGTTCAGGAGCTGACGCACTCCATCACCTCACCCAAGCACTCGAGTCATTTATTTTGCAGCACCGGCGGACGGACGGACAACCAGAGGCAGAACCAGAGAAGCTAGCAGCACGGGAGGAGGCCATTCAGCCCATCACAAACGCGCCAGCTCTTTGCCAGAGCAATCCCGAGCCATAACAATATAAAAATATGTAAACAGTTGCCAGTAACGGTGTAGTTGCGTGCTCTGGCCAGTAGGTGGCGGCGTGGAGCGAGTTTCTGAAGTTTCCCAAACCCTTTGTGTATATTTAAAAAAAAAATTATATTCATCAACTACCCGTGGCAACGAGTAGAAGCTGAATGGACAGCAGATGGACAAAGGTTGAATAACAGATGGACTGAGAGCTGGAGGAAAGATTCCGTCTGTTTACCTGTATCTACCCCAGCTGGCTCCCGAACAAACCTGGTATTACTTTTAAGATTGGTAAACAGGTAGAAGCCAGTCCAGGTCAAGCCAGTGCGACTCACTCTGGGTAATCTCCACGCCTCTCCAAGAAGCGACTCTGTGAATCTACCTGCTCTTTGATAGACTGAGAGTCGGACAACAAGCACAGCAACCTGATCGGATTTCAGTTGATATAGACGCCTATTAAAAATCAAAACTGACGTAGGTTTCTGTCTTTCACGTTTATCTGTTTAAGTAAGTCACCGCCGGCATCCGGTTTATTGCGGGGATCTCACCACGAGGACCAATTTTCAGAAGTTGCCTCTCCATCAAGGTGTCAGCTGGGGCTCATGGGGGGTCTCGC
Source organism: Somniosus microcephalus (assembly GCF_052327205.1). NCBI lineage: Eukaryota > Metazoa > Chordata > Chondrichthyes > Squaliformes > Somniosidae > Somniosus > Somniosus microcephalus. The sequence continues at coordinate 29,224,557 of NW_028225185.1, forward strand.
ACTCGCCTCGGAGTCAGAAGGTTGTTGGTTCAAGTCCCGCTCCAGAGACTCGAGCACAAAAATCCAGTCTGACACTCCAGTGCAGAGCTGAGGGAGCGCCGCACTGTCGGAGGGGCGGTACTGAGGGAGCGCCGCACTGTCGGAGGGGCAGTACTGAGGGAGCACCGCACTGTCGGAGGGGCGGCACTGAGGGAGCGCCGCACTGTGGGAGGGGCAGTACTGAGGGAGCGCCGCACTGTCGGAGGAGCAGTACTGTCGGAGGGGCGGTACTGAGAGAGCGCCGCAGTGTCGGAAGGGCGGTACTGAGGGAGCGCCGCACTGTCGGAGGGGCGGTACTGAGGGAGCGCCGCACTGTCGGAGGTGCGGTACTGAGGGAGCGCCGCACTGTGGGAGGGGCAGTACTGAGGGAGCGCCGCACTGTCGGAGGAGCAGTACTGAGGGAGCGCCGCAGTGTCGGAAGGGCGGTACTGAGGGAGCGCCGCACTGTCGGAGGGGACGGTACCCAGGGAACGCTGCACTGTTGGAGGGGCGGTACTGAGGGAGCGCCGCACTGTCGGAGGTGCGGTACTGAGGGAGCGCCGCACTGTGGGAGGGGCAGTACTGAGGGAGCGCCGCACTGTCGGAGGAGCAATACTGAGGGAGTGCCGCACTGTCGGAGGGGCGGTACTGAGGGAGCGCCGCACTGTCGGAGGGGCGGTACCAAGGGAGCACCGCGCTGTCGGAGGGGCGGTACTGAGGGAGTGCCGCACTGTCGGAGGGGCGGTACTGAGGGAGCGCCGCACTGTTGGAGGGTCGGTGCTGAGGGAGCGCCGCACTGTCGGAGGGGCGGTACTGAGGGAGCGCCGCACTGTCGGAGGAGCAGTACTGCGGGAGCGCCGCACTGTCGGAGGGGCGGTACTGAGGGAGCGCCGCACTGTCGGAGGAGCAGTACTGAGGGAGCGCCGCACTGTCGGAGGGGCAGTACTGAGGGAGCGCCGCACTGTCGGAGGGGCGGTACTGAGGGAGCGCCGCACTGTCGGAGGGGCGGTACTGAGGGAGCGCCGCACTGTCGGAGGGGCGGTACTGAGGGAGCGCCGCACTGTCGGAGGGGCGGTGCTGAGGGAGCGCCGCACTGTCGGAGGGGCCGTTATTTGGATGAGACGTTAAACCGAGGCCCCGTCTGCTCTCTCAGGTGGATGTAAAAGATCCCACGGCCACTATTGGAAGAAGAGCAGGGGCGAGTTCTCCCCGGTGTCCCGGGGCCAATCTTTATCCCTCAACCAACATCACTAAAAACACCTGATCCGGTCATTATCCCATTGCTGTTTGTGGGAGCTTGCTGTGCACAGATTGCCTGTATTACAGCAGTCTCGCAGTAAAGGACTTTTTAAAGTGGAAGTCCCACCTTCGGGCTGAGGGAGTGTCTCCATCCGGACTCCCTTTCCCGGGGAAAACCCTCTGGCGGTGAGCTCTTGCAAAGCGGGAGCCGCACCTTCGGAATTCTCGTTCAGTGACAAGGTTCTTCCCATTGGGATCCCTTAAAGAGGGAGCCTTCATTTTCAGACTCCCTTCTGAGTATCAAGTTGGTCACTCACAATTAACTTGGTCGCCGTTGAATTATCTTTCTGTGTCAATATTTGTTTTTAAACACAAACGATTCATTGGAGGCGGGGAGATTGTCCTATGAGGTAGAGTATTATTAAACAGAAAGGCAGAGTATTATTTAAATGGTGATAGATTGGGAAATGCTGATGTACAAAGGGACCTGGGCGTCCTTGTACACCAGTCACTGAAAGCAAACATGCAGGTGCAGCAAGCAGTTAGGAAGGCAAATGGTATGTTGGCCTTCATTGCAAGAGGATTTGAGTACAGGAGCAAGGATGTCTTACTACAGTTATACAGGGCCTTGGTGAGACCACACCTGGAGTACGGTGTGCAGTTTTGGTCTTACCTAAGAAAGGATATACTTGCCATGGAGGGAGTGCAGCGAAGGTTCACCAGACTGATTCCTGGGATGGCAGGACTGTCGTATGAGGAGAGATTGGGTCGACTAGGCCTGTATTCACTCGAGTTTAGAAGAATGAGGGGATCTCATTGAAAGGTATAAAATTCTGACAGGGCTAGACAGACTGGATGCAGGGAGGATGTTTCCCCTGGCTGGGGGTGTCTAGAACGAGGGGGTCACAGTCTCAGGATATGGGGTAGGACATTTAGGACTGAGATGAGGAGAAATTTCTTCACTCAGAGGGTGGTGAACCTGTGGAATTCTCTACCACAGAAGGCTGTGGAGGCCAAGTCACTGAATTTATTTAAGAAGGAGATAGATTTCTAGACACAAAAGGCATCCAGGGGTATGGGGAGAGAGCGGGAATATGGCATTGAGATAGAGGATCAGCCCTGATCATATTGAATGGCGGAGCAGGCTCGAAGGGCCGACTCCTGCTCCTATTTTTCTATGTCTGTGTTATCAATAATTACCCCTGCCCGCCCCAACAGTGTAAAAGAGATTAATGACATAGGTAGAAGCCACGAGATTCATTAGAGAGTCTCGGAGATCGTGGGGTTCCAAATCTGCTCGGGGACCCTTCCCAGACAGGATCCGCCCCCCGCACTTCTGTGGTAGAGAATTCCACAGGTTCACCCCCCAGTCTGAGTGAAGAAATTTCTCCTCATCTCTGTCCTAAATGTCCTACCCCGCATTTGTCGTTAGGGGCAGAGTCTTCCCCCTGGTGAATGCAGCAGCGGCTGAAAATCGGGGGATGCGCAAGAGGCCAAAATCGGAGGAAGGCAGAGATCTCGGAGGGTTGTCGGGGCTGGAGGAGGTTACAGAGAGCGGGAGAGAGAGAGAGAGATATAAGAAGGAGTTGGATCTATTTCTTAAGGCTAAGGGGATCAAGGGATATGGGGAGAAAGCAGGGACAGGGTACTGAATTTGGATGATCAGCCATGATCGCATTGAATGGCGGAGCAGGCTCGAGGGGCCGAATGGCCTACTCCTGCTCCTATCTTCTATGGGAGGAGGGCCGCGGAGGGATTTGAAAACAAGGATGAGAATTTTGAAAGCCGGGAGCCAATGTAGGTCAGCGAGCATAGGTGGTGGGGCGGGTGTGATGGGGCGAACGGGACTTGCTGCGAGTTAGGACGACCTCAAGTTTAGGGAGGGTAGAGCGAGCGGAGGCTGGTCAGGAGGGCGTTGGCACAATCCAAATTCCCGGAGCTCCGATCGGCCGCAGCGTTCCTCGTATAGCTGAGCGAATCAGCTGGGCGGGCAGGTGGTGAGGTCTCGCTCCTGGCCGCAGTCCAGTGACCTCGGATGATGGGGGTGCGGGTGTGAGTCTCCGCTGAGGCCTGAAGCACACTTGCCTGTGTTGCCGCTGCAGTCGAATAGTCGGCCGGCAAGGTCGAAGCTCACACGCCAACAATTAATTTTTTTAAATCGTTTTATTAAAAATTAAAATCTTATTCATTGATATGAAAATGTAACTCATCACAAAGCCACAATGCACTGGGAAAATTCTGGCCATACAAAGTAAAAAGCACACCTATATACAGTTGAAACTGCGAATTAAATCTTTGATTAACTTCAATTCATTTGTAAAAAATTTCAATACATTCAGTTGAGGAATCCCAATGCTTAACACAGTGTCAAATGCAGAGTAAAGCTCCCTCTACACTGTCCCATCAAACACTCCCAGGGCAGGTACAGCACGGGTTAGATACAGAGTAAAGCTCCCTCTACACTGTCCCATCAAACACTCCCAGGGCAGGTACAGCACGGGTTAGATACAGAGTAAAGCTCCCTCTACACTGTCCCGTCAAACTCTCCCAGGTCAGGTACAGCACAGGTTAGATACAGAATAAAGCTCCCTCTACACTGTCCCGTCAAACTCTCCCAGGTCAGGTACAGCACAGGGTTAGATACAGAGTAAAGCTCCCTCTACACTGTCCCGTCAAACTCTCCCAGGGCAGGTACAGCACGGGTTAGATACAGAGTAAAGCTCCCTCTACACTGTCCCGTCAAACTCTCCCAGGTCAGGTACAGCACAGGGTTAGATACAGAGTAAAGCTCCCTCTACACTGTCCCGTCAAACTCTCCCAGGGCAGGTACAGCACGGGTTAGATACAGAGTAAAGCTCCCTCTACACTGTCCCATCAAACACTCCCAGGGCAGGTACAGCACGGGTTAGATACTGAGTAAAGCTCCCTCTACACTGTCCCATCAAACACTCCCAGGGCAGGTACAGCACGGGTTAGATACAGAGTAAAGCTCCCTCTACACTGCCCCATCAAACACTCCCAGGGCAGGTACAGCATGGGGTTAGATACAGAGTAAAGCTCCCTCTACACTGTCCTGTCAAACACTCCCAGGGCAGGTACAGCACGGGTTAGATAGAGAGTAAAGCTCACTCTACACTGTCCCATCAAACACTCCCAGGGCAGGTACAGCTCAGGGTTAGATACAGAGTAAAGCTCCCTCTACACTGTCCCATCAAACACTCCCAGGGCAGGTACAGCATGGGTTAGATACAGAGTAAAGCTCGCTCTACACTGTCCCCATCAAACACTCCCAAGGCAGGTACAGCACGGGGTTAGATACAGAGTAAAGCTCCCTCTACACTGTCCCATCAAACACTCCCAGGGCAGGTACAGCACGGGTTAGATACAGAGTAAAGCTCCCTCTACACTGTCCCCATCAAACACTCCCAGGGCAGGTACAGCACGGGTTAGATACAGAGTAAAGCTCCCTCTACACTGTCCCCATCAAACACTCCCAGGGCAGGTACAGCACAGGTTAGATACAGAGTAAAGCTCCCTCTACACTGTCCCCATCAAACACTCCCAGGGCAGGTACAGCACGGGTTAGATACAGAGTAAAGCTCCCTCTACACTGTCCCATCAAACACTCCCAGGGCAGGTACAGCACGGGTTAGATACAGAGTAAAGCTCCCTCTACACTGTCCCCATCAAACACTCCCAGGGCAGGTACAGCACGGGTTAGATACAGAGTAAAGCTCCCTATACACTGTCCCATCAAACACTCCCAGGACAGGTACAGCACGGGTTAGATACAGAGTAAAGCTCCCTCTACACTGTCCCCATCAAACACTCCCAGGGCAGGTACAGCACGGGTTAGATACAGAGTAAAGCTCCCTCTACACTGTCCCATCAAACGCTCCCAGGGCAGGTACAGCACGGGTTAGATACAGAGTAAAGCTCCCTCTACACTGTCCCCATCAAACACTCCCAGGGCAGGTACAGCACGGGTTAGATACAGAGTAAAGCTCCCTCTACACTGTCCCATCAAACGCTCCCAGGGCAGGTACAGCACGGGTTAGATACAGAGTAAAGCTCCCTCTACACTGTCCCCATCAAACACTCCCAGGGCAGGTACAGCACGGGTTAGATACAGAGTAAAGCTCCCCCTACACTGTCCCATCAAACACTCCCAGGACAGGTACAGCACGGGTTAGATACAGAGTAAAGCTCCCTCTACACTGTCCCCATCAAACACTCCCAAGGCAGGTACAGCACGGGTTAGATACAGAGTAAAGCTCCCTCTACACTGTCCCATCAAACACTCCCAGGACAGGTACAGCACGGGTTAGATACAGAGTAAAGCTCCCTCTACACTGTCCCCATCAAACACTCCCAAGGCAGGTACAGCACGGGTTAGATACAGAGTAAAGCTCCCTCTACACTGTCCCCATCAAACACTCCCAAGGCAGGTACAGCACGGGTTAGATACAGAGTAAAGCTCCCTCTACACTGTCCCCATCAAACACTCCCAGGGCAGGTACAGCACGGGTTAGATACAGAGTAAAGCTCCCTCTACACTGTCCCCATCAAACACTCCCAGGGCAGGTACAGCACGGGTTAGATACAGAGTAAAGCTCCCTCTACACTGTCCCATCAAACACTCCCAGGACAGGGACAGCACGGGTTAGATACAGAGTAAAGCTCCCTCTACACTGTCCCATCAAACACTCCCAGGACAGGTACAGCACGGGTTAGATACAGAGTAAAGCTCCCTCTACACTGTCCCCATCAAACACTCCCAAGGCAGGTACAGCACGGGTTAGATACAGAGTAAAGCTCACTCTACACTGTCCCATCAAACACTCCCAGGGCAGGTACAGCACGGGTTAGGTACAGAGTAAAGCTCCCTCTACACTGTCCCATCAAACACTCCCAGGGCAGGGACAGCACGGGTTAGATACAGAGTAAAGCTCACTCTACACTGTCCCATCAAACACTCCCAGGGCAGGTACAGCACAGGGTTAGATACAGGGTAAAGCTCCCTCTACACTGTCCCATCAAACACTCCCAGGTCAGGTACAGCACGGGGTTAGAGACAGAGTAAAGCTCCCTCTACACTGTCCCCATCAAACACTCCCAGGGCAGGTACAGCACGGGGTTAGAGACAGAGTAAAGCTCCCTCTACACTGTCCCCATCAAACACTCCCAGGGCAGGTACAGCACAGGGTTAGAGACAGAGTAAAGCTCCTTCAGTCAATCACTTCACTGGGCATCCCTGCAGGTGGAGGTAGATTTAATCCCAAGTACCTGATGTAAAAGGCAGAATCTGCAGGACACCACACAAGAATTAGGAGCAGGAGTCGGCCATTCGGCCCCTCGAGCCTGCTCCGCCATTCAATAAGATCAGGGCTGATCTTCGACCTCAACTCCACTTTCCCGCCCGATCCCTCGATTCCCCTCGAGTCCAACAATCTCTCGATCTCAGCCTTGAATAGACTCAACGACTGAGCCTCCACAGCCCTCTGGGGCAGAGAATTCCAAAGATTCACCGCCCTCTGAGTGAAGAAATTCCTCCTCATCTCAGTCCGAAATGGCCGACCCCTTATCCTGAGACTGTGACCCCTGGTTCTAGACTCTCCAGCCAGGGGGGAAACAGCCTCTCAGCATCTACCCTGTCAATCCCCCTCAGAATCTGATATGTTTCAATGAGATCGCTTCTCATTCTTCTAAATTAGAGGGAAGGGCAGTCCTGGAACACCTGACTAGAGTTCAGATCCCTGAGTTGTCCTGGAGTGACTTGTGTCCAGAGCGGTTATGGGTCATCTCCGGTCTAGACCCGTTCCAGAAATGTCCTCCAGCGTCCAGAATCATCTTCGGACCTCCTGCGAGCAGGTCCTTGTCCTCGAGTCATCGGATTCGTTTTGCTGTCCCTTGATCATCCGTCAGTAAAGAAGCATTGATTAGAAAATTAGCATTTTGGAGAACGAGGTCCTACAGATGGTGCGTGCGATAGTAAATCGCCTCGGTGCAGGCCCGCGATGCAGCGCGGTGCCCTTCCTCACTGGATCTTCAGGCTTTCCTTGTTGGCGTACTCCTCGCTCTGCGGCTTGTCCGCTCGTCTCCCCAAACGGACCGAGGCATAGAGCTCAGAGTGCTCCAGGTCCACGCTTTGGGCGTCCAGGGACTGGGGCGAGGTCCGGCTCAGGGCGACGTCCTCTCGGGTCTCTGGGGCCCCCGGGTTGCCCTTCTCCTCCACGCCGCTGTTCTTCAGCGCGTTGAGGACCTCGGAGTATTGCGTCTTGGTGAACTTCCTGCCGCGCTGGTCCCGGGAGGCGGGGAGCTGGAGTTTAGCGTAACAGACTTGTCGCTGGGTGAGGGCCAACAGAAAATAGAGAGCGTGAGAAAAGGGTTGTGAATAAATGATAATACATACTGACACACTCCCCGGGACCCCCTGTAAATACTGACACACTCCCGGGGATCCCCTGTAAATACTGGCACACTCCTCGGGGACCCCCTGTAAATACTGACACACTCCCGGGATCCCCTGTAAATACTGACACACTCCCCGGGGACCCCTTGTAAATACTGACACACTCCCGGGGACCCCCTGTAAATACAGGCACACTCCCGGGATCCCCTGTAAATACTGACACACTCCCGGGGATCCCCTGTAAATACTGGCACACTCCCCGGGGACCCCCTGTAAATACTGACACACTCCCGGGGACCCCCTGTAAATACTGACACACTCCCTGGGACTCCCCTGTAAATACTGACACACTCCTGGGGACCCCCTGTAAATACTGACACACTCCCGGGGACCCCCTGTAAATACTGACACACTCCCTGGGACTCCCCTGTAAATACTGACACACTCCCGGGGACCCCCTGTAAATACTGACACACTCCCTGGGACTCCCCTGTAAATACTGACACACTCCTGGGGACCCCCTGTAAATAGTGACACACTCCCCGGGGACCTCCTGTAAATACTGACACACTCCCTGGGACTCCCCTGTAAATACTGACACACTCCCTGGGGACCCCCTGTAAATACTGACACACTCCCTGGGGACCCCCTGTAAATACTGACACACTCCCTGGGGACCCCCTGTAAATACTGACACACTCCCTGGGACTCCCCTGTAAATACTGACACACTCCCTGGGACTCCCCTGTAAATACTGACACACTCCCCGGGGCTCCCCTGTAAATACTGACACACTCCCTGGGGACCCCCTGTAAATACTGACACACTCCCTGGGGCTCCCCTGTAAACACTGACACACTCCCTGGGGCTCCCCTGTAAATACTGACACACTCCCCGGGGATCCCCTGTAAATACTGACACACACCCCGGGACCCCCTGTAAATACTGACACACGCCCTGGGGACCCCCTGTAAATACTGACACACTCCCGGGGACCCCCTGTAAATACTGACACACTCCCTGGGGACCTCCTGTAAATACTGACACATTCCCTGGGACTCCCCTGTAAATACTGACACACTCCCGGGGACCCCCTGTAAATACTGACACACTCCCGGGGACCCCCTGTAAATAATGACACACTCCCCGGGGACCCCCTGTAAATACTGACACACTCCTGGGGACCCCCTGTAAATAATGACACACTCCCTGGGACTCCCCTGTAAATACTGACACACTCCCTGGGACTCCCCTGTAAATACTGACACACTCCCCGGGGATCCCCTGTAAATACTGACACACTCCCCGGGGATCCCCTGTAAATACTGACACACTCCCGGGGACCCCCTGTAAATACTGACACACTCCCGGGGACTCCCGGTAAATACTGACACACTCCCGGGGACCCCCTGTAAATACTGACACACTCCCGGGGACCCCCTGTAAATAGTGACACACTCCCCGGGGACCCCCTGTAAATACTGACACACTCCCGGGGACCCACCTGTAAATACTGACACACTCCCCGGGGACCCCCTGTAAATACTGACACACTCCCGGGGACCCCCTGCAAATACTGACACACTCCCGGGGACCTCCTGTAAATACTGACACACTCCCGGGGACCTCCTGTAAATACTGACACACTCCCGGGACCCCCTGTAAATACTGACACACTCCCGGGGACCCCCTGTAAATACTGACACACTCCCAGGGACCCCCTGTAAGTACTGACACACTCCCGGGGACCCCCTGTAAATACAGACACGCTCCCGGGGATCCCTGTAAATACTGACACACTCTCCTGTAAATACTGACACACTGCCGGGATCCCCTGTAAATACTGACACACTCCCGGGGACCCCCTGTAAATACTGACACACTCCCCGGGACCTCCTGTAAATACTGACACACTCCTGGGACCCCCTGTAAATACTGACACACTCCCGGGGACCCCCTGTAAATACTGACACTCCCGGGGGCCCCTGTAAATACTGACACACTTCCGGGGACCTCCTGTAAATACTGACACACTCCCGGGGACCCCCTGTAAATACTGACACACTCCCCGGGAACCCCCTGTAAATACTGACACACTCCCCGGGAACCCCCTGTAAATACTGACACACTCCCCGGGGATCCCCCTGTAAACAGTGACACACTCCCGGGGACAGACCTAAAGCTCCCCCTACACTGTCCCATCAAACACTCCCAGGGCAGGTACAGCACGAGTTAGATACAGAGTAAAGCTCCCTCTACACTGTCCCATCAAACACTCCCCGGGCAGGTACAGCACGGGTTAGATACAGAGTAAAGCTCTCTCTACACTGTCCCCATCAAACACTCTCAGGGCAGGTACAGCACGGGTTAGATACAGAGTAAAGCTCCCTCTACACTGTCCCCATCAAACACTCCCAGGGCAGGTACAGCACGGGTTAGATACAGAGTAAAGCTCCCTCTACACTGTCCCCATCAAACACTCACAGGGCAGGTACATCACGGGTTAGATACAGAGTAAAGCTCCCTCTACACTGTCCCATGAAACACTCCCAGGGCAGGAACAGCACAGGTTAGATAGAGTAAAGCTCCCTCTACACTGTCCCATCAAACACTCCCAGGGCAGGTACAGCACGGGCTAGATACAGAGTAAAGCTCCCTCTACACTGTCCCATCAAATACTCCCAGGGCAGGTACAGCACGGGGTTAGATACAGAGTAAAGTTCCCTCTACACTGTCCCATCAAACACTCCCAGGGCAGGTACATCATGGGTTAGATACAGAGTAAAGCTCCCTCTACACTGTCCCATGAAACACTCCCAGGGCAGGAACAGCACAGGTTAGATAGAGTAAAGCTCCCTCTACACTGTCTCCATCAAACAATCCCAGGGCAGGTACAGCACGGGTTAGATACAGAGTAAAGCTCCCTCTATAATAACAACAGAAAATGCTGGAAAAACTCAGCAAGTCAGGCAACATCCGTGGAGAGAAATTTGAGTTGACGTTTCGGGTTTGACCCTTCTTCAAAACTGGAGAGAAAAGGAACTAGATCGAAGGCAGGGCTGCGATCGGACAAAAGAATTAAAGAACCAAAAGAAGTAAAAGAGATTAGAAGCTAGACGAGATGGTAATAGGCTGTGATTAGGTGTAAAGTGTACTGGCAGGGCAAAGGATAGCTGCCAGGTGTGAGAGAGAAACAAAAGGAAAGGGGGGGGGGGGGAAGGAAAGGAGTGGAAAAATATAAGTGAAAATGAAATAGGGGCCGAGGTTATGATCTGAAATTGTTGAACTCGATATTGAGACCGGAAGGCTGCAGACTGCCTAATCGGAAGATGAGGTGCTGTTCCTCGAGTTTACGTTGAGCTTCCGTGGAACAGTACAAGAGGCCAAGGACGGTAAGGTCCGAGTGGGAATGGAGCGGTGAATTGAAATGACAGGCGACCGGAAGCTCGGGGTCACCCTTACGGACTGAACGGAGGTGTTCCGCAAAGCGGTCACCCAATCTGCGTTTGGTCTCCCCAATGTAGAGGAGACCGCATCGTGAGCAGCGAATACAGTATACTAGATTGCGAGAAGTACAAGTAAATCGCTGTTTCACCTGGAAGGGGTGTTTGGGGCCCTGGACAGTGGGGAGGGGGGAGGTATAGGGGCAGGTGTTACATCTCCTCCGCTTGCACGGGAAGGTGCCAGGCGAAGGGGAAGGGCTGTTTGGGGTGATAGAGGAGTGGACTAGGGTGTCTCGGAGAGAGCGGTCCCTGCGGAATGCTGAAAGGGGAGGGGAGGGGAAGATACGTTTGGTGGTGGGATCACTTTGGAGGTAGCGGAAATGCCGGAGGATGATCCGTTGAATGTGGAGGCTGGTGGGGTGAAAGGTGAGGACAAGGGGAACCCTATCGTGGTTCCGGGAGGGAGGGGCAGGGGTGAGGGCAGAGGTGCGGGAGATAGAACTGACACGGTCGAGGGCAGTGTCAACCACGGTAGAGGGGAATCCTCGGTTGCGGAAAAAGGAAGACATGTCTGAAGCACTGGTGTGAAAGCTCCCTCTACACTGTCCCATCAAACACTCCCAGGGTTGGTACAGACTTGCTGATGTCCCTTTGTTTAGAAGGCTGTTTTTTCCTTGCGCACTCGGAACTGGACCCATATCCACACGAACTCTTGCAATCTGTAGAGAGGAGTCTCAGATCCCATCAGTGTGCCATTGGGAGAACAGGATCTCACCCACTGTGCTGCTCCTGATGATGTGACGAAAGGAACAAACGGAGATTAAGCAAGCTGTGTGTTGTCAAGAGGCATCTGTGACAAGGACAGTCACACTGACACACGCGCGCTGGTGTTACAACGCCACACACTCCGTTCCCTAGCTCCGTCTCCATCCCTCTCCCCAGCATCTGTCTGAGGCTGAATCAGACCCTTCACAACCTTGGTGATGTAAGAAAACTACTAGGCACTTGGTCTAAGCGTTAAACAAATCTTTAATCAACTGTTTTACTACAAGGAGGTCTAGTTGTGTCCTTCACTAGTTCCTGTTAAGAATGTCCTGCGCAAGCTGGGCCCGTGCCTGAGTATTTATACTCTCCCTGGACAGCACCACCCGCAGGCCGCTCAGTATTATTTCATAAGTCTTTCTTTCATGAATAACTGATTCATGTCACTTGGTGCCATACTTGATCCCGAAATGAGCTTCCGAGCACATATCCGCACCAACACTAAGACCGCCCACTTCCACCTTCATAACATCGCCCGTCTCTGCCCCTGCCTCAGCTCATCCGCTGCTGACACCCTCATCCCTGCCTTTGTTACCTCCAGACTTGACTATTCCAACGTACTCCTGGCCGGCCTCCCACATTCCACCCTACGTAAACTTGAGCTCCTCCTAAACTCTGCTGCCCCGTGTCCTAACTTGCACCCCAGTCCTGTTCACCCATCACCCCCTGTGCTCGCTGACCTACATTGGCTCCCGGTTAAGCAGTGCCACGATTTCAAAATTCTCACCCTTGTTTTCAAATCCCTCCATGGCCTCCTCGCCCCCTTCCTATCTCTGTAACCTTCTCCAGACCTACAACCCTCCGAGATCTCTGCGCTCCTCCAGTTCTGGCCTCTTGCGCATCCCCCCGATTTCCATCGCTCCACCATTGGCGGCCGTGCCTTCAGCCGCCTGGGCCCCGAGCTCTGGAATTCCCTCCCTAAACCTCTCCGCCTCTCCCTCTTCCTTTTAAGACGCTGCTTAAAACCGACCTCTTTGACCCAGCTTTTGGTCACATGTCCTAATATAAGAACGTAAGAATTAGGAGCAGGAGTCGGCCATTCGGCCCCTCGAGCCTGCTCTGCCATTCAATAAGATCGCGGCTGATCATCGATCACAACTCCACTCTCCCGCCCCAATCCCTCGATTCCCCGAGAGTCCAAAAATCTCTCGATCTCAGCCTTGAATAGACTCAACGACTGAGCCTCCACAGCCCTCTGGGGCAGAGAATTCCAAAGATTCACCGCCCTCTGAGTGAAGAAATTCCTCCTCATCTCAGTCCTAAATGGCCGACCCCTTATCCTGAGACTGTGACCCCTGGTTCTAGACTCTCCAGCCAGGGGGAAACAGCCTCTCAGCATCTACCCTGTCAATCCCCCCCTCAGAATCTTATATGTTTCAATGAGGTCACCTCTCATTCTTCTAAACTCTAGAGAGTATCGGCCCAGTCTACTCAATCTCTCCTCATAGGACAATCCCCCCATCCCAGGAATCAATCTAGTGAACTTTCGTTGCACCGCCTCCAAGGCAAGTGTGACCATCCTCAGATGAGACCAGAACTGTGCACAGTGCTCCAGGTGTGGTCTCACCAGGGCCCTGTACAGTTGTAGTAAGACTTCCTTACTCTTATTTTTTTTTATTCGTTCATGGGATGTGGGCGTCGCTGGCGAGGCCAGCATTTATTGCCCATCCCTAATCGCCCCTTGAGAAGGTGGTGTTGAGCCGCCTTCTTGAACCGCTGCAGTCCGTGTGGTGAAGGTGCTCCCACAGCGCTGTTAGGGAGGGAGTTCCAGGATTTTGACCCAGCGACGATGAAGGATCGGCCTATATACTTCCAAGTCAAGATGGTGTCTGACTTGGAGGGGAACTTGGAGGTGGTGGTGTTCCCATGTGCCTGCTGCCCTTGTCCTTCTAGGTGGAAGAGGTCACGGGTTTGGGAGGTGCTGCCGAAGAAGCCTTGGCGAGTTGCTGCAGTGCATCTTGTAGATGGTCCACACTGCAGCCACGGTGCGCCGGTGGTGGAGGGAGTGAATGTTTAAGGTGGTGGACGAGGTGCCGATCAAGCGGGGCTGCTTTGCCCTGGATGGTGTCGAGCTTCTCGAGTGTCATTGGAGCTGCAACTCATCCAGGCAAGTGGAGAGTATTCCATAGAAACATAGAAGATAGGAGCAGGAGTCGGCCATTCAGCCCCTCGAGCCTGCTCCGCCATTCAGTGAGATCATGGCTGATCCTCCAAACTCAGTACCCTGTCCCTGCCTTCTCCCCATATCCCTTGATCCCTTTAGCCTTAAGAAATATATCTAACTCCTTCTTGAATATATTTAATGAATTGGCCTCAACTGCCTTGTGTGGTAGAGAATTCCACAGGTTCACCACTCTCTGGGTGAAGAAATTCCTCCTCATCTCTGTCCTAAATGGCTTACCCCTTATCCTTAGACTGTGACCCCTGGTTCTGGACTCCCCGACCATCGGGAACATCCTTCCTGCATCTAGTCTGTCTAGTCCTGTTAGAATTTTATAAGTTTCAATGAGATCCCCTCTCATTCTTCTAAACTCCAGCGAGTATAAGCCCAATCGACCCAATCTCTCCTCATACGTCATTCCTGCCATCCCAGGTAACAGTCTGGTGAATCTTCGCTGCACTCCCTCCATGGCAAGAACTTCCTCAAATATGGCAACCAAAACTGCACACAATACTCAAGGTGTGGTCTCACCAAGGCCCTGTACAACTGTAGCAAGACATCCTTGCTCCTGTACTCGAATCCTCTCGCTACGAAGGCCAACATACCATTTGCCTTCTTAACCGCCTGCTGCACCTGCATGCTTATCTTCAGCGACTGGTGCACAAGGACACCCAGTTCTCGTTGCACTTCCCCTTCCCCCAATCTATTGCCGTTCAGATAATAATCTGCCTTCCTGTTTTTGACACCAAAGTGGATAACCTCGCATTTATCCACATTATATTGCATCTGCCATGCATCTGCCCAATCACCCAACCTGTCCAAATCATACTGGAGTTTCTCGGCATCCTCCTCGCAGCACACACGCCCACCCAGCTTTTCATCATGTGGATAATCCAACCCCCTTTGCAATAAAGGCCAACATCTCCCCTTGTGTGTCTCGGGCGTCTGGTGTACGCTCCTGCGAAGCACCTTGGGACGTTTTACTACATTAAAGGCGCCGGATGAACACGAGTTGTTGTTGCCTGTTTTCCTCCTTGACTCTCGCTGCAGTCGGATGTTGCAAGTGCAGAGAGGAATCTAGGTCAGACACAGGAAGCGCTGCAGGTTGAGAACCCCTGTGAAGTCGATTTGGAGCGTGGTACATCACCGGGTTCAATCAGAGGCACGGCGACCGTGCCCCTTTCCACCCCATGAGGAATTAAGAAACAAGATTACAAGGGGGAATCTAATTCCTCCGCCCCACATATCATCATTAAACTAGTCGTATTCATCGATTTCTACTGTCCCGCAGATCTTTTGCTAACTTTGGGCAACTGCTCGTGAACTTGGTGTGGAAAAAAAAACCCTCAGCTTCCTGTTCGGATCACGTGCTGCAGCCGTGTTTCAATTTTTCTTTCGTAAGATGGAACCCGCAGGATTTTTGTTGCCCGCGTCCTTTCCGCGGAGGAGGCGGGTCGGACTTGGCGTTCCGCCACGCGCCTAATCCCCCAACACAGAGGAAGAGATGTCCCGGAACGTCCCGCCCGACACCGGATTCACGCCCCCGCGGGCGCGGCCACTCGCTTTACCGGAGGCAAACGCGCACGCCGTCTCAGGCCCAGCAAGATCCGCCAGCAGCCGCGAGGTGAAGGAACGTAAGGGTTAGCAGCGGGAGGCGGCCCCTCGAGCCTGCTCCGCCATTCAATGAGATCGCTGCTGATCTTCGACCTCAACTCCACTTTCCCGCCCGATCCCTCGATTCCCCTCGAGTCCAAAAATCCATCGATCTCAGCCTTGAATAGACTGAACGACGGAGCCTCCACAGCCCTCTGGGGCAGAGAATTCCAAAGATTCACCGCCCTCTGAGTGAAGAAATTCCTCCTCATCTCAGTCCTGAATGGCCGACCCCTTATCCTGAGACTGTGACCCCTGGTTCTAGACTCCCCAGCCAGGGGGAAACAGCCTCTCAGCATCTACCCTGTCAATCCCCCCTCAGAATCTGATATGTCAAGGTGGGATACTTTATAAATACTTAAAAGCTGTACAGAGTCCCAAATTTATCAACATCCTTTCTCAACATGAGCCAATAATCTTACTGATTCCAACAGTGTTTGCACCAGTCAGTGATCCCTGCTACTTGTAGAGCATAGTGAAGTGTCCAGCCTGTTGCCGGCACCACCCTGTGCTGGTTTGTGAGCTAGATTTTGCCAGCATTTATTGCCCATCCCTAATCGCCCTTGAGAAGGTGGCGGTGAGCCGCCTTCTTGAACCGCTGCAGTCCCGTGTGGTGAAGGTGCTCCCACAGCGCTGTTAGGGAGGGAGTTCTGGGATTTTGACCCAGCGACGATGAAGGATCGGCCGATATATTTCCAAGTCAGGATGGTGTGTGTGACTTGGAGGGGAACTTGGAGGTGGTGGTGTTCCCGTGCGCCTGCTGCCCTTGTCCTTCTAGGTGGAAGAGGTGGCGGGTTTGGGAGGTGCTGCCGAAGAAGCCTTGGCGAGTTGCTGCAGTGCATCTTGTCGATGGTACACACTGCAGCCACGGTGCGCCGGTGGTGGAGGGAGTGAATGTTTAAGGTGGTGGACGGGGTGCCGATCAAGCGGGCTGCTTTGTCCTGGATGGTGTCGAGCTTCTCGAGTGTTGTTGGAGCTGCACTCATCCAGGCAAGTGGAGAGTGTTCCATCACACTCCCGACTTGTGCCTTGTAGATGGTGGAAAGGCTTTGGGGAGTCAGGAGGTGAGACACTCGCCGCAGAATACTCAGCCTCTGATATGCTTATAATTCTTAAATTGATATCAAACCAACCTTTACTGCCGTCACTGGTTCCACTGGCTTTCCATTGCTCCCTCGCTCCATCCCTGAAGAGAGAAAGAGTGAATCTTAATGAATGTGTCAAGGGTTGAGTTCACTTTGAACATCACAATTGGCACTACTCCATACCGAATGAGGGATAGATTAAAATGACGGATAAATGCACAGTGATTGATAGATAGTAAATGAAACATAGAAGATAGGAGCAGGAGTAGGCCATTCGAGCCTGCTCCGCCATTCAACGAGATCATGGCTGATCATCCAAACCCTAGCACCCAGTCCCTACACCGACAGCCATCCCACCCAAGCCCTATCCCCGTAACCCCACGTATTTAATCCCCCCTAACACTAAGGGCCAATTTTTTATCATGGCCAATCAACCTAACCCGCACATCTTTGGACTGTGGGAGGAAACCGGAGCACCCGGAGAAAACCCACGCAAACACGGGGAGAATGTGCAAACTCCACACAGACAGTCACCCGAGGCCGGATTTGAACCCAGGTCCCTGGCGCTGTGAGGCAACAGTGCTAACCACTATGCCACCACAAAGACAGACTCGCATCTCTCCAGCGCCTTTTACCACCTCAGGACGTCCCAAAGCGCTTCACAGCCAATTAAGGACTTTTTTTGAAGTGTGGTCACTGTTGTAATGTAGGAAACGCGGCAGCCTATTTGCGCACAGCAAGCTCCCACAAACAGCAACGTGATAATGAGCAGATTATCTATTTTTTAGTGATGTGGGTTGAGGGGTAAATATTGGCCCCAGGACACCGGGGAGAACTCCCCCCTGCTCTTCTTCCAATAGAGGCCCTGGGATCTTTTACATCCACCTGAGAGAGATCCGAAAGACGGCACCTCTGACAGTGCAGCGCTCCCTCAGTACCGCCCCTCCGACAGTGCGGCGCTCCCTCAGTACCGCCCCACCGACAGTGCAGCGCTCCCTCAGTAATGCCCCCTCCGACAGTGCAGCCCTCTCTCAGTACTGTCCCCCTGACAGTACAGCGTTCCCTCAGTACTGCCCCTCCGACAGTACAGTGCTCCCACAGTACTGCCCCTCCGAAAGTGCAGCGCTCCCTCAGTACTGCCCCTCCGACAGTGCAGCCTTCCCTCAGTACTGTCCCTCTGACAGTACAGCGCTCCCTCAGTACTGCCCCTCCGACAGTGCAGTGCTCACTCAGTACCACCCCACCGACAGTGCAGCGCTCCCTCAGTACTGCCCCCTCCAACAGTGCAGCCCTCCTTCAGTACTGTCCCCCTGACAGTACAGCGTTCCCTCAGTACTGCCCCTCCGACAGTGCAGCCCTCCCTCAGTACTGTCCCTCTGACAGTACAGCGCTCCCTCAGTACCGCCCCTCCGACAGTGCAGTGCTCCCTCAGTACTGCCCCCTCCAACAGTGCAGCCCTCCCTCAGTACTGTCCCTCTGACAGTACAGCGCTCCCTCAGTACCGCCCCTCCGACAGTGCAGTGCTCCCTCAGTACTGCCCCTCCGACAGTGCAGCGCTCCCTCAGTACTGCCCCCTCCAACAGTGCAGCCCTCCCTCAGTCCTGTCCCTCTGACAGTACAGCGCTCCCTCAGTACCGCCCCTCCAACAGTGCAGTGCTCCCTCAGTACTGTCCCCCTGACAGTACAGCGTTCCCTCAGTACTGCCCCTCCGACAGTGCAGCCCTCCTTCAGTACTGTCCCCCTGACAGTACAGCGTTCCCTCAGTACTGTCCCTCTGACAGTACAGCGCTCCCTCAGTACCGCCCCTCCGACAGTGCAGTGCTCCCTCAGTACTGCCCCTCCGACAGTGCAGCGCTCCCTCAGTACTGCCCCCTCCAACAGTGCAGCCCTCCCTCAGTCCTGTCCCTCTGACAGTACAGCGCTCCCTCACTACCGCCCCTCCAACAGTGCAGTGCTCCCTCAGTACTGCCCCTCCGACAGTGCAGCGCTCCCTCAGTACCGCCCCTCCGACAGTGCAGCGCTCCCTCAGTACTGTCCCTCTGACAGTACAGCGCTCCCTCAGTACCGCCCCTCCGACAGTGCAGTGCTCCCTCAGTACTGCCCCCTCCGACAGTGCAGCCCTCCTTCAGTACTGTCCCCCTGACAGTACAGCGTTCCCTCAGTACTGCCCCTCCAACAGTACAGCGCTCCCACAGTACTGCCCCTCCGAAAGTGCAGCGCTCCCTCAGTACTGCCCCTCCGACAGTGCAGCGCTCTCTCAGTATTGCCCCTCCGACAGTGCGGCGCTCCCTCAGTACTGCCCCTCCGACAGTGCGGTGCTCCCTCAGTACTGTCCCCCTGACAGTACAGCGTTCCCTCAGTACTGCCCCTCTGACAGTACAGTGCTCCCACAGTACTGCCCCTCCGAAAGTGCAGCGCTCCCTCAGTACTGCCCCTCCGACAGTGCAGCGCTCCCTCAGTATTGCCCCTCCGACAGTGCGGCGCTCCCTCAGTACTGCCCCTCCGACAGTGCGGCGCTCCCTCAGTACTGCCCCTCCGACAGTGCGGCGCTCCCTCAGTACTGCTCCTCCGACAGTGCGGCGCTCCCTCAGTACTGCCCCCTCCGACAGTGCAGCGCTCCCTCAGTACTGCCCCCTCCAACAGTGCAGCCCCCCCTCAGTACTGCCCCTCTGACAGTACAGCGCGCCCTCAGTACTGCCCCTCTGAAAGTGCAGCGCTCACTCAGTACTACCCCTCCGACAGTGCGGCGCTCCCTCAGTACTGCCCCTCTGACAGTGCGGCGCTCCCTCAGTACTGCCCCCTCCGACAGTGCAGCGCTCCCTCAGTACTGCCCCCTCCAACAGTGCAGCCCCCCCTCAGTACTGCCCCTCTGACAGTACAGCGCGCCCTCAGTACTGCCCCTCTGAAAGTGCAGCGCTCACTCAGTACTACCCCTCCGACAGTGCGGCGCTCCCTCAGTACTGCCCCTCTGACAGTGCGGCGCTCCCTCAGTACTCCCCCTCCGACAGTGCGGCGCTCCCTCAGTACTGCCCCTCCGACAGTGCGGCGCTCCCTCAGTACTGAGGGATTGTAAGGGACTGCTTACCGGTGTAAAGGTAGTTGATGTTCCCATAAACAGGATTGTCCTCAACCTCTTTGGACTTGAAGCTAAAACTGAGGAAGTTGAAGGATAACGTTAGGTGACAGGCTGAAGACAGTCTGTGTTAGACATAAACCACTATCAGTTTCACAACAGGCAAGTTCAAATCACAGACAGTAGCATCTGCAGAAAGTTACTGTGAGCGAGAAAACATCACGCAACCCACAATCCCACCCCTCCCACAGCCCCTGTACACTCTCCCCTATCACAGACTCTACCCACCCATTCAATCTCCCACAGCCCCTGTACACTCTCCCCTATCACGGGCTCTACCCACCCATTCAATCTCCCACAGCCCCTGTACACTCTCCCCTATCACTGACTCTACCCACCCATTCAATCTCCCACAGCCCCTGTACACTCTCCCCTATCACTGACTCTACCCACCCATTCAACCTCCCACAGCCCCTGTACACTCTCCCCTATCACGGACTCTACCCACCCATTCAATCTCCCACAGCCCCTGTACACTCTCCCCTATCACGGACTCTACTCACCCATTCAATCTCCCACAGCCCCTGTACACTCTCCCCTATCACTGACTCTACCCGGCCATTCAATCTCCCACAGCCCCTGTACACTCTCCCCTATCACAGACTCTACCCACCCATTCAATCTCCTCCCACAGCCCCTGTACACTCTCCCCTATCACGGGCTCTACCCACCCATTCAATCTCCTCCCACAGCCCCTGTACGCTCTCCCCTATCACGGACTCTACCCACCCATTTAATCTCCCACAGCCCCTGTACACTCTCCCCTATCACTGACTCTACCCACCCATTCAATCTCCCACAGCCCCTGTCCACTCTCCCCTATCACTGACTCTACCCACCCATTCAATCTCCCACAGCCCCTGTACACTCTCCCCTATCACGGACTTTACCCACCCATTCAATCTCCTCCCACAGCCCCTGTACACTCTCCCCTATCACGGACTCTACCCACCCATTCAATCTCCCACAGCCCCTGTACACTCTCCCCTATCACAGACTCTACCCACCCATTCAATCTCCCACAGCCCCTGTACACTCTCCCCTATCACGGACTCTACCCACCCATTCAATCTCCCACAGCCCCTGTACACTCTCCCCTATCGCGGACTCTACCCACCCATTCAATCTCCCACAGCCCCTGTACACTCTCCCCTATCACGGACTCTACCCACCCATTCAATCTCCCACAGCCCCTGTACACTCTCCCCTATCACGGACTCTACCCACCCATTCAATCTCCCACAGCCCCTGTACACTCTCCCCTATCACGGACTCTACCCACCCATTCAATCTCCCACAGCCCCTGTACACTCTCCCCTATCACGGACTCTACCCACCCATTCAATCTCCCACAGCCCCTGTACACTCTCCCCTATCACGGACTCTACCCACCCATTCTATCTCCTCCCACAGCCCCTGTACACTCTCCCCTATCACGGACTCTACCCACCCATTCAATCTCCCACAGCCCCTGTACACTCTCCCCTATCACGGGCTCTACCCACCCATTCAATCTCCCACAGCCCCTGTACACTCGCCCCTATCACAGACTCTACCCATCCATTTAATCTCCCACAGCCCCTGTACACTCTCCCCTATCACGGGCTCTACCCACCCATTCAATCTCCTCCCACAGCCCCTGTACACTCTCCCCTATCACAGACTCTACCCACCCATTCAATCTCCCACAGCCCCTGTACACTCTCCCCTATCACAGACTCTACCCGCCCATTCAATCTCCCACAGCCCCTGTACACTCTCCCCTATCACAGACTCTCCCCACCCATTCAATCTCCCACAGCCCCTGTACACTCTCCCCTATCACAGACTCTCCCCACCCATTCAATCTCCCACAGCCCCTGTACACTCTCCCCTATCACGGACTCTACCCACCCATTCAATCTCCCATAGCCCCTGTACACTCTCCCCTATCACGGGCTCTACCCACCCATTCAATCTCCCACAGCCCCTGTACACTCTCCCCTATCGCAGACTCTACCCACCCATTCAATCTCCCACAGCCCCTGTACACTCTCCCCTATCACTGACTCTCCCCACCCATTCAATCTCCCACAGCCCCTGTACACTCTCCCCTATCATGGACTCTACCCACCCATTCAATCTCCTCCCACAGCCCCTGTACACTCTCCCCAATCACAGACTCTACCCACCCATTCAATCTCCTCCCACAGCCCCTGTACACTCTCCCCTATCACGGACTCTACCCACCCATTCAATCTCCCACAGCCCCTGTACACTCTCCCCTATCACGGACTCTACCCACCCATTCAATCTCCTCCCACAGCCCCTGTACACTCTCCCCTATCACGGACTCTACCCACCCATTCAATCTCCCACAGCCCCTGTACACTCTCCCCTATCACAGACTCTACCCACCCATTCAATCTCCCACAGCCCCTGTACACTCTCCCCTATCACGGACTCTACCCACCCATTCAATCTCCCACAGCCCCTGTACACTCTCCCCTATCACAGACTCTACCCACCCATTCAATCTCCCACAGCCCCTGTACACTCTCCCCTATCACGGACTCTACCCACCCATTCAATCTCCTCCCACAGCCCCTGTACACTCTCCCCTATCACGGACTCTACCCACCCATTCAATCTCCTCCCACAGCCCCTGTACGCTCTCCCCTATCACGGACTCTACCCACCCATTCAATCTCCTCCCACAGCCCCTGTACACTCTCCCCTATCACAGACTCTACCCACCCATTCAATCTCCCACAGCCCCTGTACACTCTCCCCTATCACGGACTCTCCCCACCCATTCAATCTCCCACAGCCCCTGTACACTCTCCCCTATCACGGACTCTACCCACCCATTCAATCTCCCACAGCCCCTGTACACGCTCCCCTATCACGGACTCTACCCACCCATTCAATCTCCCACAGCCCCTGTACACTCTCCCCTATCACAGACTCTACCCACCCATTCAATCTCCCACAGCCCCTGTACACTCTCCCCTATCACAGACTCTCCCCACCCATTCAATCTCCCACAGCCCCTGTACACGCTCCCCTATCACAGACTCTACCCACCCATTCAATCTCCTCCCACAGCCCCTGTACACTCTCCCCTATCACGGACTCTACCCACCCATTCAATCTCCTCCCACAGCCCCTTACATGTTTCAATGCGATCATCTCTCATTCTTCTAAACCCCAGAGAGTATCGGCCCAGTCTACACAATCTCTCCTCATAGGACAGCTCCCTCATCCCAGGAATCCGACTAGTTTGAGGAACGCCTGGGAGAGGAGCCAGGAACACCGGTGGTCTGAGAGTTATCACAGCCTCCCTGCAATTCTCAGCATTTTCTGTTACAGTCAGTCACGTGGCCTCTCCCTGTGTCATCCACCCCATGCATTCCCTTTCCTCAGGGAGACTTCTCCATCAATACCCCTGGTCTGGACCCCCAGCAAATGGTCCGGGCGTTAAACAGCCACCAGCAGCTCCAGCAGCACAAATTACTCTGCAAATGTCTCGACAATTTGTTCAATGTTTGCTTTACCTTCTCCGGAAACGAGGTAGGAACTTGCTGGAGTTACCTAGAAGGACGAGAAAGAAAGATTCACGTTGCGTTTCTCCAACACCTTTAACCACCTCAGGACGTCCCAAAGCGCTTCACAGACAATGAAGGACTTTTTTTGAAGTGTGGTCACTGTTGTAATGTAGGAAACGCAGCAGCCAATTTGCGCACAGCAAGCTCCCACAAACAGCAATGTGATAATGACCGGATCATCTGCTTTAGTGATGTTGGTTGAGAGATAAATATTGGCCCCAAGACACCGGGGAGAACTCCCCCCTGCTCTTCTTCCAATAGTGGCCGTGGGATCTTTTACATCCACCCAAGAGGGCAGACGGGGCCTCGGTTTAACGTCTCATCCCGAAGGACTGCCCCTCCGGCAGTGCGGCGCTCCCTCAGTACCGTCCCTCTGACAGTGCGTCACTCCCTCAGTACTGCCGCTCCGACAGTGCGGCGCTCCCTCAGTACCGTCCCTCTGACAGTGCGCCACTCCCTCAGTACCGCCCCTCCGACAGTGCGGCGCTCCCTCAGTACTGCCCCTCCGACAATGCGGCGCTCCCTCAGTACCGTCCCTCTGACAGTGCGCCGCTCCCTCAGTACTGCCCCTCCGACAATGCGGCGCTCCCTCAGTACCACCCCTCCGATAGTGCGACGCTCCCTCAGTACCGTCCCTCTGACAGTGCGGCGCTCCCTCAGTACCGTCCCTCTGACAGTGCGCCACTCCCTCAGTACTGCCCCTCCGACAGTGCGGCGCTCCCTCAGTACCGTCCCTCTGACAGTGCGCCGCTCCCTCAGTACTGCCCCTCCGACAATGTGGCGCTCCCTCAGTACCACCCCTCCGATAGTGCGACGCTCCCTCAGTACCGTCCTTCTGACAGTGCGGCGCTCCCTCAGTACCGCCCCTCCGACAGTGCGCCGCTCCCTCAGTACTGCCCCTCCGACAGTACGGCGCTCCCTCAGTACCGCCCCTTCGACAGTGCGGCGCTCCCTCAGTACCGGCCCTCCGACAGTGCGGCGCTCCTTCAGTACTGCCCCTCCGACAGTGCGGCGCTCCCTCAGTACTGCCCCTCCGACAGTGCGGCGCTCCCTCAGTACTGCCCCTCCGACAGTGCGGCACTCCCTCAGTACCGCCCTCCGACAGTGCGGCTCTCCCTCAGTACCGTCCCTCTGACAGTGCGGCGCTCCCTCAGTACCGCCCCTCCGACAGTGCGGCTCTCCCTCAGTACTGCCCCTCAGACAGTGCGGCGCTCCCTCAGTACCGCCCCTCCGACAGTGCGGCGCTCCCTCAGTACTGACCCTCAGACAGTGCGGCGCGCCCTCAGTACTGCCCCTCCGACAGTGCGGCGCTCCCTCAGTACTGCCCCTCTGACAGTGCGGCGCTCCCTCAGTACCGCCCCTCCGACAGTGCGGCGCTCCATCAGTACTGCTCCTCCGACAGTGCGGCGCTCCCTCAGTACCGCCTCTCCGACAGTGCTGCGCTCCCTCAGTACTGCCCCTCCGACAGTGCGGCGCTCCCTCAGTACTGCCCCTCCGACAGGGCGGCTCTCCCTCAGTACTGACCCTCTGACAGTGCGGCGTTCCCTCAGTACCGCCCCTCCGACAGTGCGGCGCTCCCTCAGTACCGCCCCTCCGACAGTGCGGCGCTCCCTCAGTACCGCCCCTCCGACAGTGCGGCGCTCCCTCAGTACCGCCCCTCCGACAGTGCGGCGCTCCCTCAGTACCGCCCCTCCGACAGTACGGTGCTCCCTCAGTACTGCCCCTCCGACAGTGCAGCGCTCCCTCAGTACTGCCCCTCCGACAGTGCGGCGCTCCCTCAGTACCGCACCTCCGACAGTACGGTGCTCCCTCAGTACTGCCCCTCCGACAGTGCGGCGCTCCCTCAGTACCGCCCCTCCGACAGTGCGGCGCTCCCTCAGTACCGCCCCTCTGACAGTACGGCGCTCCCACAGTACTGCCCCTCCGACAGTGCGGCACTCCCTCAGTACTGCCCCTCCGACAGTGTGGCACTCCCTCTGTACCGCCCCTCCGACAGTACGGTGCTCCCTCAGTACTGCACCTCCGACAGTGCGGCGCTCCCTCAGTACTGCCCCTCCGACAGTGCGGCGCTCCCTCAGTACCGCACCTCCGACAGTACGGTGCTCCCTCAGTACTGCCCCTCCGACAGTGCGGCGCTCCCTCAGTACCGCCCCTCCGACAGTACGGTGCTCCCTCAGTACTGCCCCTCTGACAGTGCGGCGCTCCCTCAGTACCGCCCCTCCGACAGTACGGTGCTCCCTCAGTACCGCCCCTCCGACAGTGCGGCGCTCCCTCAGTACTGCCCCTCCGACAGTGCGGCGCTCCCTCAGTACCGCCCCTCCGACAGTACGGTGCTCCCTCAGTACCGCCCCTCCGACAGTGCGGCGCTCCCTCAGTATTGCCCCTCCGACAGTGCGGCTCTCCCTCAGTACTGCCCCTCCGACAGTGCAGCGCTCCCTCAGTCCAGCCCCTCCGACAGTGCGGCGCTCCCTCAGCACTGCCCCTCCGACAGTGCGGCGCTCCCTCAGTACTGCCCCTCCGACAGTGCGGCGCTCCCTCAGTACCGCCCCTCCGACAGTACGGTGCTCCCTCAGTACCGCCCCTCCGACAGTGCGGCGCTCCCTCAGTACCACCCCTCCGACAGTACGGTGCTCCCTCAGTACCGCCCCTCCGACAGTGCGGCGCTCCCTCAGTACCGCCCCTCCGACAGTGCGGCGCTCCCTCAGTACTGCCCCTCCGACAGTGTGGCGCTCCCTCAGTACCGCCCCTCCGACAGTGCGGCGCTCCCTCAGTACCGCCCCTCCGACAGTGCGGCGCTCCCTCAGTACCGCCCCTCCGACAGTGCGGCGCTCCCTCAGTACCGCCCCTCCGACAGTGCGGCGTTCCCTCAGTACTGCCCCTCCAACAGTGTGGCGCTCCCTCAGCACTATCAAGGGCTGAGTGGGAAGAGACCAAGCCCCCCGGTGACTGTTGCGCTCCTCCGGGCTCCATTAATGAGCCCGCTCGACCCCAGAAGAGACCGCACCCAACCCTCCTCCCCCCAAAGTATCTCTGTCGCAGGCGGGCGGGCGGGCTGTCTGGAGACCAATTACCTTTTCTGTAACTTCTCGCACAGCACAGGATGTTGCAGGAGAGGGAGAGGAGCAGCAGGAATCCAGTGGCACCGCAGATGGCCCACATGAGCAAACTGCAGCAGAGATCCTGAAATCCTGCAATGGCAACACAGATCAGAAAGTTAGGCGGATGCAGAGGAGCGGGTCATTCCCAGTCACCTATCCCAAGGACCCTTCAGTCCCCTCTCCCCGATCCTCGCTGGGTTGCTTTTTTATTGGTGTAAGAAATTTCCTGCTATCACTTCTGAATTAATTTCAGGCCAGTTTGTACCTGCGCCCCGTCCTCCTGTCACGGTTCCCCCCTCATCTCAATCACCTCCTATCAATACAGGGGGTTACATTGACCGGTGCAAGTGACAGTCGTGCCGCATCAGTGCCAGGCAATGACCGTCTCCAAGTTAGACCACACTTGGAGCACTGCACACAGTTCTGGTCTCCACATACCTTGATAAGACCGCACTTGGAGCACCGTGCACAGTTCTATCTCCACATACCTTGGTTAGACCACACTTGGAGCACTGTGCACAGTTCTGGTCTCCGTATACCTTGGTTAGACCACACTTGGAGCACTGTGCACAGTTCTGGTCTCCGTATACCTTGGTAAGACCGCACTTGGAGCACTGTGCACAGTTCTGGTCTCCATATACCTTGGTTAGACCACATTAGGAGTACCGTGCACAGTTCTGGTCTCCATATACCTTGGTTAGACCACACTTGGAGCACCGTGCACAGTTCTGGTCTCCATATACCTTGGTTAGACCACACTTGGAGCACTGTGCACAGTTCTGGTCTCCGCATACCTTGGTAAGACCGCACTTGGAGCACTGTGCACAGTTCTGGTCTCCATATACCTTGGTTAGACCACACTTGGAGTACCGTGCACAGTTCTGGTCTCCATATACCTTGGTTAGACTGCACTTGGAGCACCATGCACAGTTCTGGTCTCCATATACCTTGGTTAGACCACATTTGGAGTAGCGTGCACAGTTCTGGTCTCCATATACCTTGGTTAGACCACACTTGGAGCACTGTGCACAGTTCTGGTCTCCAAATACCTTGGTTAGACCACATTTGGAGTACCGTGCACAGTCCTGGTCTCCATATACCTTGGTTAGACCACACTTGGAGCACTGTGCACAGTTCTGGTCTCCGTATACCTTGGTTAGACCACACTTGGAGCACTGTGCACAGTTCTGGTCTCCATATACCTTGGTAAGACCACACTTGGAGCACCGTACACAGTTCTGGTCTCCATATACCTTGGTTAGACCACACTTGGAGCACTGTGCACAGTTCAGGTCTCCATATACCTTGGTTAGGCCACACTTGGAGCACCGTGCACAGTTCTGGTCTCCATATACCTTGGTTAGAGCACACTTGGAGCACTGTGCACAGTTCTGGTCTCCATATACCTTGGTTAGACCACACTTGGAGCACCGTGCAAAGTTCAGGTCTCCATATACCTTGGTTAGACCACACTTGGAGCACTGTGCACAGTTCTGGTCTCCATATACCTTGGTTAGACCACACTTGGAGCACTGTGCACAGTTCTGGTCTCCATATACCTTGGTTAGACCACACTTGGAACACTGTGCACAGTTCTGGTCTCCATATACCTTGGTTAGACCACACTTAGAGCAATGTGCGCAGTTCTGGTCTCCATATACCTTGGTTAGACCACACTTGGAGCACCGTGCACAGTTCTGGTCTCCATATACCTTGGTTAGACCACACTGGGAGCACTGTGCACAGTTCTGGTCTCCATATACCTTGGTTAGACCACACTGGGAGCACTGTGCACAGTTCTGGTCTCCATATACCTTGGTTAGACCACACTTGGAGCACCGTGCACAGTTCTGGTCTCCATATACCTTGGTTAGACCACACTGGGAGCACTGTGCACAGTTCTGGTCTCCATATACCTTGGTTAGACTGCACTTGGAGTACCGTGCACAGTTCTGGTCTCCATATACCTTGGTTAGACCACACTGGGAGCACTGTGCACAGTTCTGGTCTCCATATACCTTGGTTAGACTGCACTTGGAGCACTGTGCACAGCTCTGGTCTCCATATACCTTGGTTAGACCACACTTGGAGCACTGTGCTCAGTTCAGGTCTCCGTATACCTTGGTTAGACCACACTTGGAGCACTGTGCACAGTTCTGGTCTCCGTATACCTGGGTTAGACCACACTTGGAGCACCGTGCACAGTTCAGGTCTCCATATACCTTGGTTAGACCACACTGGGAGCACTGCGTATAGTTCTGGTCGCCATCTTATAAAAAGGATGTAGAGGCACTGGAGAGGGTGCAGAGAAGATTTACAAGGATGATACCAGAAATGCGAGGGTGTACATATCAGGAAAGGATGAACAGGCTGGGTCTCTTTTCTCTTGAAAAGAGAAGGCTGAGGGGGCGACCTAATAGAGGTCTTTAATATTATGAAAGGTTTTGATAGAGTGGATACAGAGAGAGTGTTTCCACTTGTGGGGAAGAGCATAACTAGAGGCCGTCAATATAAGATAGTCACCAAGAAATCCAATAGGGAATTCAGGAGAAACTTCTTTCCCCAGAGAGTGGTGAGAATGTGGAACTCGCTACCACAGGGAGTGGTTCAGGCGAATAGTATAGATGCATTTAAGGGGAGGCTGGACAAGCATCTGAGAGAGAAGGGAATAGAGGGTTATGGTGATAGAGTTAGATGAGGAAAGACGGGAGGAGGCTCTAGTGGAGCATAAACGACGGCATGGACTGGTTGACCGTATATCGTATGTAACCACAGCCCCTTGACATTCAACGGCATTACCATCGCCGAATCCCCCACCATCAACATCCTGGGGGGGTCACCATTGACCAGAAACTTAACTGGACCAGCCACATAAATACTGTGGCAACAAGAGCGGGTCAGAGGCTGGGTATTCTGCGGCGAGTGTCTCACCTCCTGACTCCCCAAAGCCTTTCCACCATCTACAAGGCACAAGTCAGGAGTGTGATGGAATACTCTCCACTTGCCTGGATGAGTGCAGCTCCAACAACACTCAAGAAGCTCGACACCATCCAGGACAAAGCAGCCCGCTTGATGGGCACCCCGTCCACCGCCTTAGACATTCACTCCCTCCACCACCGGCGCACCGTGGCTGCAGTGTGGACCATCTACAAGATGCACTGCAGCAACTCGCCAAGGCTTCTTCGGCAGCACCTCCCAAACCCGCCACCTCTTCCACCTAGAGTTTCTCCTTTCCGTGGCCCTTCCACTCAAAGTTTTAAAACAGCTACTATTTCATCTCTTACCGTAACAGCCCTGAGTTTCATTGCTCCCACGCATCTCCACCTCTTCCCCTTGTGACAGTCTCGCTCACTCGCTCGCTCTCACTCTCTCTCTCCAGTCAGTCGACGGGAGTCTCTTTACGCTTCTGCCCAGGGCCGGCTGGTCCCAGGTTTCTTGTGATAATGTCTGGTCCGCTGGGAGACGGCTCGCTGTCCGGATCACCACCTCACACGGGCTCCCTCCATCTGGACGGTGAAGACAGTCTCTTTCGCCTATTCTGGGAGAACACTGGGGCAGCTTTTCTCTCTTTGTTGTGTCCGTGGGAATTTTCCTGAGGACCGCACTCAACGTCTCTGTACTTGTACCTGTATGTGCTCGTCTGCCTCTCGATTTCTCCCTCTGTACTCGTCCCTCCCTCTCTATATATCTGTGTTTCTTTCTCTCAATCTGCAACTGTCCAATCTCCCTTTTTCTCTCTCGCGGTCTACTGGTATCTGATTGTGTCACACCCTCCGTCTCTATCTGCCTCCTGGTCTCTCGCTCTATCGGGCTCTTGCTCGACCTGCCTCTTGCTCTGTCTCTCTTACTCTACCTGCGTCTCTGTCTCTCGCTGTCTCTCTTACTCTATCTGTGTCTCCGTCTCTCGCTCTCTCTCTTACTCTATCTGTGTCCCTCTGTCTCTTGGCTCTGTCTCTCTTACTCTATCTGTGTCTCCGTCTCTCGCTCTGTCTCGCACGCTCTCTTACGCTATCTGTGTCTCCGTCTCTCGCTGTCTCTCTTACTCTATCTGTGGCTCCGTCTCTCGCTGTGTCTCGCTGTCTCTCTTCTCTCGCTGTTTCTCTTACTCTACCTGCGTCTCCGTCTCTCGCTGTCTCTCTTACTCTACCTGCGTCTCTGTCTCTCGCTGTGTCTCGCTGTCTCTCTTCTCTCGCTGTTTCTCTTACTCTACCTGCGTCTCTGTCTCTCGCTGTCTCTCTTACTCTACCTGCGTCTCTGTCTCTCGCTGTCTCTCTTTATCTGCGTCTCCATCTCTCGATGTCTCTCTTACTCTACCTGCGTCTCCGTCTCTTGCAGTCTCTCTTACTCTCTGTGTCTCTGTCTCTCGCTGTCTCTCTTACTCTATCTGCGTCTCTGTCTCTCGATGTCTCTCTTACTCTATCTGTGTCTCCGTCTCTCGCTGTCTCTCTTACTCTATCTGTGTCCCTCTCTCGCTCTGTCTCGCACTCTCTCTTACTCTCTGTGTCTCTGTCTCTCGATGTCTCTCTTACTCTATTTGTGTCTCTGTCTCTCGATGTCTCTCTTACTCTATCTGTGTCTCCGTCTCTCGCTGTCTCTCTTACTCTATCTGTGTCCCTCTCTCGCTCTGTCTCGCACTCTCTCTTACTCTCTGTGTCTCTGTCTCTCTTACTCTATTTGTGTCTCTGTCTCTCGATGTCTCTCTTACTCTATTTGTGTCTCTGTCTCTCGATGTCTCTCTTACTCTATTTGTGTCTCTGTCTCTCGCTGTCTCTCTTACTCTATTTGTGTCTCCGTCTCTCGCTCGCTCTCTTACACTATCTCCATCTCCGTCTCTCGCTCTGTCCGTCCCGCTCTATCCCTGCCTTTCTTTCTACCTTTTCTGCGTCTCCATCTCTCCTTGCGTCTCTCTGTCTCGCTCTATCTCTGTGTGTGTCTCTCTCTCTCCAACTCCCTTCTGAATCTCTGTCTGTCTCTCTCTCTCTCTGGCTCCCCACCCGCGTGCAGACAACGCCCCTCTCTCTCTCAGCGAGGAACCAACGAGAACGTTAACAGTTCAAAAACGAGCAGCTCGGCCACAAGAGAGGCAAAAAAAACGCTTGCGGCTTCCTGCCCTTGGAACCCAAGGCTTTACCGAAGGAAAAAAAAGGGAGCGAAGCAAAGATCGAAAAGTAATCCTTCTCCGAATTACAGATGAAAAGGAAGAGAGAGCGCGAGAGAGACGGCAAGTCAAAAGGAAAAGGTTTAAAAAATGATGTTTAAACTGGATGAGAACAGATGAGAATAATTTGCAGTGTTGGCGATGGTGCGAGAGACAGGAAATGGCATCTGAAGACTTTGGTTTGTGTAGGCTGGTTACAACAAGTGAAAGAATTCAAAGTCTTCGTGTAGAAGTGGGCCCAAGTGCACCAAGCTGGGGCCGCCCACGACTCCGGCGCCGACGTGCCATTGGTCGAATTTTTGCAAAGGCATTTTACGAAAACCATCTTCATTTCGTCTTTGCACGTGCGGGGGCGGGCGTTCTTGTTGACAGCAGCGCCTCAGGAAACGGCCCGAAGCACCTGGTAGCCAGCGGGCTACCGCGAATCGCACCGACTCTCGTCATGTCGGCAGACGCGGCAGCAGTGCCCCCCACCGGGTGTCTGTTCAGACTGCCGAATATTACTTGGGGCGGGCGGCGGGGGGGGGGGGAAGATTGAGTGATAGCTTGCCTCCGTTACATCAGAATTAGGAGCAGGAGTCGGCCATTCGGCCCCTCGAGCCTGCTCCGCCATTCAATAAGATCACGGCTGATCTTCGACCTCAACTCTACTTTCCCGCCCCGATCCCTCGATTCCCCGAGAGTCCAAAAATCTCTCGATCTCAGCCTTGAATAGACTCAACGACTGAGCCTCCACAGCCCTCTGGGGCAGAGAATTCCAAAGATTCACCGCCCTCTGAGTGAAGAAATTCCTCCTCATCTCAGTCCTCAATGGCCGACCCCTTATCCTGAGACTGTGACCCCTGGTTCGAGACTCTCCAGCCAGGGGGGAAACAACCTCTCAGCATCGACCCTGTCAATCCCCCTCAGAATCTGATATGTTTCAATGAGATCACCTCTCATTCTTCTAAACTCCAGAGAGTATCGGCCCATTCTACTCAATCTCTCCTCATAGGACAACCCGCTCATCCCAGGAATCAATCTAGTGAACCTTCGTTGCACCGCCTCCAAGGCGAGTATATCCTTCCTTAGATAAGGAGACCAGAACTGTGCCCAGTACTCCAGGTGTGGTCTCACCAAGGCCCTGTACAATTTTAGCAAGACTTCCTCACTCTTATACTCCAATCCCCCTTGCAATAAAGGCCAACATGCCATTCGCCTTCCTTATTGCTTGCGGTACCTGCATGCCAGCTTTCTGTGTTTCTTGCACGAGGACACCCAAATCTCTCTGAACACCAAACATTTGAAAGTTTCTCACCATTTAAAAAATATTGTTTTTCTATTCTTCCTACCAAAGTGATTCACCTCACATTTCCCTACATTATACTCCATCTGCCACCTTACTGCCCACTCACTTAGTCTGTCTATATGCCTTCGCAGGCTCTTTGTGTTCTCCTCACAGCTTACTGTATGGAAGCAATCTGATTGTGCGGCCTCGCCCTCTGCAATCAATCCAGATTCTTTTCCCACCACAACACCTTTTGCTTCTTTACCAGCTGTTGAGCACCGTCAAACATTTTACGTCAGCACTCCTTGCCGTCTGTGAGAAAGTAATGAGATATCAGTCTGAGCATTCCCCGAAACAACAGAAAGACAAATTTCCGAAGACCCCCCCACCGCCCCCTCCTCTATCAGGTCTCGGAGAAACGCCTCCGAATTCCTTGGAAATCCAATGCGGCAGCTGTTTTGCGCACAGCAACAATCCCACAAACTGCAGTTGTAGAAACAGACAGCGCAGGAGGCCATTCGGCCCCTCATGCCTGTGCTAGCTCTTAGAAAGAGCAGTCACGCTCAGTCCCACAGCCCCCGCCTTTTGTCCGAATCCCTGTCAGCTCCTCGCCCTCGAGCGATTAAAATTATTGATGGGATCAGCTTCCACCACCTCAATTCAATTCAATTCAATTTTATTTGTCATATATGCAGCAGACGTGTGCACTGCACAATGAAATGTTGATTTTTACGAGTCCTCCCGACATTGGAATAAATATGGTATAGCAATGATAAAATACTAATAGAAATACAGTAATAATAAATAAACAACAGTAATAAATAATAATAAATTAATCGTTCATGAGTCTTATGGCCTGGGGGGTAGAAGCTGTTTCGAAACCTGCTGGTACGAGACCGTATGCTTCGGTATCTCTTACCGGACGGGAGCAGGGCGAAGAGGTTGTGGCTGGGGTGGCTCGCGTCTTTAATGATTCTCAGGGCCTTCCCCCGGCACCTCTCGGGGTAGATATCCTGCACAGCAGGTAGTTTAATTCCTATAGTATGTTGTGCAGCTTTCACCTGTTCAGGCCGAGCGATCCCGGTCCCCACAACTCTCTGAGTGAAAACATTTCTCCTCCCCTCCCCTCGAGATCTTCTGCCGGAGATTTTGAATCTGTGACCTCTGGTTACTGACCCACTCGCCAGAGGGGAATAGTGTTTCTGTCTCTACTCTTATCAACACCTCTCATCAGCTTGAACAGGGAGACCTAGGGGTATATGTGTGCACAAATCGTTGAAGGTGGCAGGGCAGGTTGAGAAAGCAGTTAAAAAAGCACACGGGATCCGGGGCTTCATAAATAGAGGGATAGAGTACAAAAGCAAGGAAGTTATGATGAACCTTTATAAAGCACTGGTTCGGCCTCAACTGGAGTATTGTGTCCAATTCTGGGCACCGCACTTTAGGAAGGATGTGAAGGCCTTAGAGAGGGTGCAGAAAAGATTTACAAGAATGGTTCCAGGGATGAGGGACTTCAGTGATGTGGAGAGTCTGGAGAAGCTGGGGTTGTTCTCCTTAGAGCAGAGAAGGTTAAGGGGAGATTGACCAGAATGGTTCCAGGGATGAGGGACTTCAGTGATGTGGAGAGTCTGGAGAAGCTGGGGTTGTTCTCCTTAGAGCAGAGAAGGTTAAGGGGAGATTGACCAGAATGGTCCCAGGGATGAGGGACTTCAGTGATGTGGAGAGTCTGGAGAAACTGGGATTGTTCTCCTTAGAGCAGAGAAGGTTAAGGGGAGATTGACCAGAATGGTACCAGGGATGAGGGACTTCAGTGATGTGGAGTGACTGGAGAAGCTGGGGTTGTTCTCCTTAGAGCAGAGAAGGTTAAGGGGAGATTGACCAGAATGGTACCAGGGATGAGG
Source organism: Somniosus microcephalus (assembly GCF_052327205.1). Classification (NCBI taxonomy): domain Eukaryota; kingdom Metazoa; phylum Chordata; class Chondrichthyes; order Squaliformes; family Somniosidae; genus Somniosus; species Somniosus microcephalus. The sequence continues at coordinate 29,259,534 of NW_028225185.1, forward strand.
GACTTCAGTGATGTGGAGAGACTGGAGAAGCTGGGGTTGTTCTCCTTGGAGCAGAGAAGGTTAAGGGGAGATTGACCAGAATGGTACTGTGGTGTATGTAACCTGTTCCACCTTAAGAGAACTACCTTAAGAGATGTACTACTTTCTCTTGGCTGCTGTATACTGTAATACCGGTGGTGACCACACCGGTATATAAACGTTGTGTAGGGATTTGCTGGGCAGTTCAGCCCTGACCTCCGAATAGTAAAGACCTGTTAAAGTTATTCTTGTGGTCTGTGTCCAGTGATTTATAATAAGCATAACTGGGACACACAGACTTAACAGTGGCGACGAGTCCGATCTTACCCTGCGGCAGTTTTACATCCAAGGCAGCTTTGTCCTCAGAACGGGCGTCGAGAAGAGGCATCCGCCCTCATCATCCTGCTGAGCACCATCGCACGGGAGGCATCGAGAACCCGGGTTAAAAAGAAAAATTCTGACCACGAAGCCCTCCATCAGCGACAGGCAGTGATCATCCCTTCTACCACGGTGGTGGGTAAGCCGATCAGCGACACGAGCAGAAAGTCGGCCGCGTTGACTGTGGAGTGGGGGAGGGAAAACGGAGGAAAAAGGGCGGAGAACTCGACCACGGCCGGTGAAAAGGGCCGGGCTGCAATCGAGGCCGAGAGGCGCAGCGACTGGGGCAGCTTAAGGCACGAGAGCCGCGGAGAACTCAAACGCAGCCGGTGTAAAGGACCGGGCTGCATGCGGGGCTGAGAGGTGCAACAGCAGGGGAAGCGTGAATGCCCACGGGAACCGCGGGGGAGTAAAAGCAGCGTCGGGGAATTGAGAACCGCTGGGGAGGCGAGAACGGCAGCAGCACGGCAATCGCCATTGCAGCCAGCGGGGGAAGAAGGCAAACGCGGGAATCCGCCATTGTAGTCGGCGGGGGAAGAAGACGAGCGCGGGAAAGACCGCCAAGCGCGGGAAGCCGCCATTTTAGTAGGCGGGGGAAGAAGACAAGCGTGGGAAGCCGCCATTTTGAGAAAAAGAAAAATTAAAAAACTTGCAAGGATGCCTAAACATGGGAACATTAATACCTTTGATAGCGATATCGAAGATTGGACCACGTATGTAGAACGCATGGAAGTTTATTGTAAAGCAAATAAGGTACCAGATGATGAGAAAGCACTAACCTTATTAAGCTCAATGGGTGCGAAGACATACGGGCTATTGAAGCACCTTCTATCACCAGATAAACCGGTGGATCAGACTTTCGCGAATATTGTTACTGTCCTGAAAAATCATTTAAACCCCACGCCGCTGATGATAGCGGAACGATTTAAATTTTACAGAAGAACGCAGCTGAAAGACGAAAGCAACGCTGAATTTTTAATTGAACTGCGTAAGCTATCAAAGTACTGTCAGTTTGGAACAGGACTAGCAGATGCGCTGAGAGATAAATTTGTGTGTGGATTGTTAAAAGGAACACAAAAGCGACTGCTTGAGGAGAATGATCTTACGCTTGATAAAGCTGTCACTATTGCAGCATCGCACGAAGCCGCAGCGAGAGGCACTGCGGAAATGCAGCTACGGTCACCGGAACTCAGCACCAATCAAATGGTCTTGGGTACAGTAAAATGTTATTGTTGTGGAAAGACAACGCACGATCAGAACCAGTGCTGGTTCAAAAATCAGGAATGCAGAAAATGTGGCAGGCTTGGTCACATAGCTAAAGTATGCCGGTCAGGAAAGAAGACCAGCAACAAAAAGTCACCGCAGGAAAAGTACAGAAAGGTACACAAGGTGACAGAGAACAGTTCGAACGAACAGAAGTCAAATTCAGACTCCAGCAGTAATGAACTGGGCAGTCTAAGAGTACACAATGTTGGTAATGAAGCAGACCTCCAAACAATCTGGGTCACACTTCAGATAGCAGGAGTCCAAGTGAAGATGGAATTGGACACTGAATCGGCATTGACGGTCATGAATAAGCAAGATTACAAAAGGTTATTCCCACATATTCCCCTACGGGATACGGAGATTGTATTGAAAACATACACGGGGCAAAGAGTATGCCCCATCGGGAAGATAGAGGTAAAGGTGGTCCACAAGGGCAAAGAAAGCTGAGGAATGGACTTATATGTGCTACCTGAGGGAGGTCCACCACTACTGGGACGGGAGTGGATTAGGAAAATAAATATGGACTGGCATTCCTTAAAAGCACTAACGGTAGATTCCGGTAAAAAAGATGTCAAACCTAAACGATTGTCCAGAATATTGGACGATGCTAAAGAGGTGTTCCAACAGGGACTGGGAACATTGAGAGGAATTACGGCAAACATCAAGGTTGAAGAACACGCAAACCCGAAATTTTTCAAAGCCAGACCGGTACCTTATGCGATACGACCTGCTGTGGAAGCTGAACTGGAAGGGCTAGAACGTTCAGGAGTACTGTCTAAGGTAGACTGGAGTGAGTGGGCCACACCCATTGTTCCCGTCATGAAGCGTTCATCAAGCAACAAGCCGGGGGAACCGGGGAAGGTTCGCATCTGTGGAGATTTCAAGATCACTGTTAATCCGGTGCTTCACACGGTGCAGTATCCGCTTCCGCGGATTGAGGATATCTTCGCTTCGTTGTCTGGCGGGAAACACTTCACCAAGATAGACCTGGCGCAGGCGTACTTACAGATGGAAGTTGAGGAAGAGTCACGCCAGTATCTCACGATCAACACGCATAGAGGCTTGTACCGGTATAATAGACTGGTTTTTGGAGTGGCATCGGCTCCAGCAATTTGGCAGAGGGCCATGGAGCAGGTATTACAGGGAATTCCAGGCACACAATGTTACCTGGACGATATTCTGATTACAGGAGATGATGACGAGGAACACCTTGCAAATTTGGAACTGGTGCTCACCAGATTGAAAGAATATGGACTTCGAGTTAATCGCCAGAAATGTGAGTTCTTTCAGAAGCGGATCTCGTACTGTGGTCATGTCATTGACCAGGAGGGGCTTCATAAGTCTCCTGACAAGATCGAAGCTGTTGTGAAGGCTCCCGCTCCGGATAATGTATCCCAGTTGAGGTCGTTCCTAGGGTTGATTAACTATTACCATAAGTTTCTGCCAAATTTATCCACGGTGCTGCACCCGCTGAACGCTCTTTTGCAGAAGGGAGTACCATGGAAGTGGAGCGAGGACTGTAAGAGGGCCTTTCGCAAAAGCAAGGCGTTGATCACCTCAGAGGAAGTGTTGGCTCACTTCAACCCAACGCTGCCTATTCGTTTGGCTTGTGATGCTTCTCCATATGGTATTGGGGCAGTACTCTCACACAAGTTGCCAAATGGCTTGGAGAGGCCAGTTGCGTTCGCATCCAGATCATTGACCTCCGCTGAGCGCAACTATGCTCAGATAGATAGGGAGGCTCTCAGCCTTGTGTGGGGAGTAAAGAAGTTTAATCATTACCTGCAGGGCCAAAAGTTTACGCTTCTGACAGACCACCAGCCGTTGGTATCCATTTTTAACCCTAAGAAGGGTGTTTCGGTGATGACAGCACAGAGACTCCAGAGATGGTCCCTTTTCCTAGGGGCACATCAATATCAGATCGAATTCAAAGGTACAAAGCAGCATGGTAATGCTGATGGGCTGTCGCGCCTGCCACTACCTACAGAGGAGGAGGCACCGACGGTTGACCCTGTTGAGTTATTTCACTCGACCATCATCGAATGTTTACCAGTCACCAATGCAAGTATTGAAAGAGAAACCAGGAACGACCCGACACTGTCCCGGGTCTACGAAGTGACAGTGAAGGGATGGCCAGCACATGGTGATCCACTGTTACCGGCATTCTCAGCAAGACAAGAACAGCTGTCCGTCTGTCAAGGAACATTGATGTATGGAACAAGGGTGATTATTCCTCCTAAGTTAAGAGAGAGAGTTCTAAAGGAACTGCATGAAGGTCATCTGGGGGGAGTCAAGATGAAAAGCCTTGCTAGGGCTTATGTGTGGTGGCCGGGTATCGACCAACAGATAGAGGATCTGACGAAAAGCTGCTCAGGGTGCCAAAAAGTGCAAAATGCACCTCCGATTGCACCGCTGCATCCATGGGAATGGCCTTCAACCCCATGGCAACGTGTACATATTGACTTTGCTGGTCCATTCATGGACTCCATGTTTTTAATTGCGGTGGACGCACATTCTAAATGGCCAGAAGTGATTAAGATGACTACCACTACCTCGGAAAAGACGATCGCGGTGCTAAGAACGATATTTGCAAGAAATGGATTGCCAGAACAAATATGTTCAGACAACGGACCGCAGTTCGTGTCAGAAGAATTCCAGAAATTCATGAAGAATGGGGTGAAACATTATACCTCTGCCCCATATCATCCGGCTACAAACGGGTTGGCCGAGAGATTTGTACAAACGTTCAAAAAAGCAATAAAGGCCATGAGCGAAGATCAGATTCCACTACAACACAAGGTGGACAAATGCCTACTGGCATATTGAAACGCCACTCATGCAGTGACAAACCAAAGTCCTGCCATGATGCTCTATAACAGGAGGTTGCGGTCCAGGTTGGACTTGTTAAAACCAAATGTGCGGAGGGAAGTTGAAAACAAACAGTTCCAGCATATAAATAACAAGACCACTCGGAGTTTCGAAATAGGACAACCAGCGTTAGTCCGGGACTATAAAAACGAGAAATGGCAATCTGGAACAATTCGGGCCAGACAAGGACCCCTGATGTACACGGTAGATATTGGTGAAAATGTAATACGGCGTCATGCTGACCAACTGGTAGAATCGAGAACAAGGGTCGAACCCAGGGTTACGGCAGAGACAACCGTGGAAGAAGTTAGTGAACCTGAAGCATCTACCTCAGAAGTGAATGTACCTGAGGATGATGTCCAATCCATAAGAGATCAACTAGATGAGTCACCCCAGCAACGAGAATCAGAGACCCCTGAAAGGCGTTATCCAACTCGAATCAGGAGGCCTCCTCAGAGACTGAATCTTGGAACTGTTTTGCATGAAGTTGTATATATATCTATATATATAAATCGGTACTTCTGTCATTCTGTCTTTCTATCTGTCTATCTGTCTGTCATCGCGTGTGCGTTGCGGGTATGCACTCGAAAGTTACAGGGCGTACCTATGCGCGCGTTACCTCCAAAGAAAGCTTACGCTTCCGAGACGGTTTTAAGCGTATTTACGTTTCGGCCGGGCTAAAATTGCGCCCGCGGTATCCCAAAAACCTTCAACATTCCGCTCATTAGCATCTCATTATCCGCTCATTAGCGACAGAGTGACCTCGAGCTCGACCAATCGTACGCCGGGTTGCTGGCGTGTGCCGCCGGGCCAATCGGTGCGCGTGTGGCCGGGCTTTATCGTTCTGAACCGAGGTGAGTCGCCGCCATCTTGATTCCAAACTTTTCCTTTCTTTTTCCCGCTTTCTGCGTCTTAAAAAAAAACGTTGCTTTTAAAACACATATTGTTTTAAAAAAAAATGATTTAGAAAGTAATTAACTTATCTAATCTCATTAATTTTCCTACCTTTCCCCGTTTTTCCAGGTAGGCCTAGAAGCCTCGGCGTCTCCTCCGCACCCACGCCCGAGCTAGGCACCTCCCGGCCCCACTCGAAGGCTGGAGGGCCGAGCCTCAGCCCAGCGCCGCTAGGGTGCGCGCGCAGCAGGAGCTGAGACGTCTCTCTCTGCCGGGGCTTGCTGAGCGTCCAGCGTTACCCTGGCAACGGGCGCAATTGGCGGTCTTCACCTTGGGGGGAGGGGGGGGGCGGCCGCGACCCTCAGGGGGGGGGGGCGCGCGCGCAGCAGGAGCAGCTGAGACGCGGCGTCTCTCTCTCTGGCTTGGTCAGCGTCCCGGTTGCCCTGGCAACCGGGCCCGCCGGCTGAGAGAGACGCCGCGTCTCAGCTCCTGCTGCGCGCGCAATCGGCGGTCTTCACTTCCGGGGGGGGGGGGGCGCGACCCTCGGGGGGGGGGGGGTCGCGACCCTCGGGGGCCGCGACCCTCGGGGGGGCGCCCGCCGCCCTCCCTCCCCTCCGCCCTCCATCCCCCCCTCCCCTCCCCCGCCCTCCCTCCCTCCCTCCCCCCCCGCCCTCCCTTCCCCTCCCTCCCCTCCCCCCCGCCCTCCCTTCCCCTCCCCTGCCCTCCCCCCCTCCCTCCCCTCCCTTCCCCCCCTCCCTCCCTTCCCCCCTCCCCTCCCCCCGCCCTCCCCCCTCCCCCTCCCCCCTCCCCCTCCCCCGCCCTCCCTTCCCCTCCCCCTCCCCTCCCCTCCCTCCCCTCCCTCTCATCCCCCCAGTCGCTCTCTCTCTTCCCCCCAGTCGCTCTCTCTCTTCCCCCCAGTCGCTCTCTCTCTCTCTTCCAACAACAACATGCCCTCGAAGAAGCCTCGGCACCGCCGGGCACTTCAGCTAGTATATCTATATATGTTATTATGTTATGTTAAATGGGGATATAACTGTTAAGCTAAAAAGGGAGGATTGTGGTGTATGTAACCTGTTCCACCTTAAGAGAACTACCTTAAGAGATGTACTACTTTCTCTTGGCTGCTGTATACTGTAATACCGGTGGTGACCACACCGGTATATAAACGTTGTGTAGGGATTTGCTGGGCAGTTCAGCCCTGACCTCCGAATAGTAAAGACCTGTTAAAGTTATTCTTGTGGTCTGTGTCCGGTGATTTATAATAAGCATAACTGGGACACACAGACTTAACAGGTACCAGGGATGAGGGACTTCAGTGACGTGAAGAGACTGGAGAAGCTGGGGTTGTTCTCCTTGGAGCAGAGACGGTTAAAGGGAGATTGACCAGAGTGGTATCAGGGATGAGGGACTTCAGTGGCGTGGATAGACTGGCGAAGTTGGGATTGTTTTCCTTAGAGCAGAGAAGGTTAAGGGGAGATTGACCAGAATGGTACCAGGGATGGGGGACTTCAGTGATGTGGAGAGACTGGAGAAGCTGGGGTTGTTCTCCTTAGAGCAGAGAAGGTTAAGGGGAGATTGACCAGAATGGTACCAGGGATGAGGGACTTCAGTGACGTGGAAGGACTGGAGAAGCTGGGATTGTTCTCCTTAGAGCAGAGAAGGTTAAGGGGAGATTGACCAGAATGGTACCGGGGATGAGGGACTTCAGTGATGTGGAGAGACTGGAGAAGCTGGGATTGTTCTCCTTAGAGCAGAGAAGGTTAAGGGGAGATTGACCAGAATGGTCCCAGGGATGAGGGACTTCAGTGATGTGGAGAGACTGGAGAAGCTGGGATTGTTCTCCTTAGAGCAGAGAAGGTTAAGGGGAGATTGACCAGAATGGTACCAGGGATGAGGGACTTCAGTGATGTGGAGAGACTGGAGAAGCTGGGGTTGTTCTCCTTAGAGCAGAGAAGGTTAAGGGGAGATTGACCAGAATGGTACCAGGGATGAGGGACTTCAGTGATGTGGAGAGACTGGAGAAGCTGGGGTTGTTCTCCTTGGAGCAGAGAAGGTTGAGAGGAGATTTGATAGAGGTGTTCAAAATCATGAGGGGTCTAGATAGAGAGAAACTGTTCCCATTGGCGGAAGGGTCGAGATCCAGAGGACACAGATTTAAGGTGATTGGCAGAAGAACCAAAGGCGACATGAGGAAAAACCTTTTTACGCAGCGAGTGGTTAGGATCTGGAATGCACTGCCTGAGAGGGCGGTGGAGGCAGATTCAATCGTGGCTTTCAAAAGGGAATTGGATAAGTACCTGAAGGAAAAGAATTCACAGGGCTACGGGGAAAGGGCGGGGCAGTGGGACTAGCTGAAGTGCTCTTGCAGAGAGCCGGCGCGGGCTCCACGGGCCGAATGGCCTCCTCCTGTGTTGTAACCATTCTATGAAACCTCTATTCGATCACCTCTTAACCTTCTCTGTTCCACGGAGAACGGTCCTAGCTTTTCCAACCTCTCCTCATAGCTCAAGTCCCTCGTCCCTGGGATCAGTGAGTTGAACAGCTTTGCCATGCTGATCGAGTTGGGTCCACTGAGCCTCGCCCTGATCCGTTGGTTGTGAGATTGCTTCGCTGTGTCTATGGCAAGGGGGCTTTCGAAGTTCAGCATGCGGGGTAGCTTCGATCTAAGGTATGCTGGGGCTGCTCCTTGTACGGCCATTGTAAGATTCTAAAAAAAAAACCGCAATAAAACCGCTGCTACCGTGTGGAGTTCGAAATTGCGAAGGAATGGTGGAATGGTGACGGGCGGGCTCAAAATGGAGGCAGCCAGCAAGGGGGTCCTTTGCCTGTGAGGGCTCAACATGGTCAGCATGTGATCCTTTGTTTGTGAGACCATATGGACAGGAAGGAGAAAGGCCAGATGAAGAGGAAGTCCCGCCCCCACACACATCGCAGGCGCACCAGCGTGTCGTGCAGTGGGAACTCCGATCAGGGAAGCTTGGGAGTGAAACTGACCTATCAGAGGGAGTCTGACGGAGTTTTATGAGGGTCTCCTTATCTAAGGAAGGATGTACATCGACGAAGGTTCACTGGATTGATTCCTGGGATGCGAAGGTTGTCCTATGAGGAGAGATTGAGTAGATTGGGCCGATACTCTCTGGAGTTTAGAAGAATAAGAGATGATCTCATTGAAACATATCAGATTCTGAGGGGGATTGACAGGGTAGATGCTGAGAGGCTGTTTCCTCCCCTGGCTGGAGAGTCTAGAACCAGGGGTCACAGTCTCAGGATAAGGGAAAGACCCTAGGCAAGACGGAGGGTCAGAGGGATCTGGGTGTGCAGGTACACAGATCCCTGAAGGCGGCGGAACAGGTGGATAAGGTGGTAAAAAAGGCATATGGGATACTTGCCTTCATTAGCCGAGGCATAGAATATAAGAGCAAGGAGGTTATGATGGAGCTGTATAAAACACTGGTTAGGCCACAGCTGGAATACTGTGTGCAGTTCTGGTCGCCACACTACAGGAAAGATGTGATTGCGTTAGAGAGGGTGCAGAGGAGGTTCACCAGGATGTTACCAGGGCTGGAGCGCTTCAGCTATGAAGAGAGACTGGGCAGATTGGGTTTGTTTTCCTTGGAGCAGAGGAGGCTGAGGGGGGACATGATTGAGGTGTACAAAATTGTGAGGGGCATAGATAGGATGGATGCTGAGGAGCTTTTCCCCTTAGTAGAGGGGTCAATAACTAGGGGGCATAGATTCAAGGTAAAGGGCGGGAGGTTTAGAGGGGATTTGAGAAAGAACTTTTTCACCCAGAGGGTGGTTGGAGTCTGGAACTCACTGCCTGAAAGGGTTGTGGAGGCAGAAACCCTCACAACATTTAAGAAGCATTTGGATGAGCATTTGAAATGCCATAGCATACAAGGCTACGGGCCAAATGCTGGAATATGGGATTAGATTAGACAGGGCTTGATGGCCGGCATGGACACGATGGGCCGAAGGGCCTCTATCCGTGCTGTATTACTCTATGACTCTATGACTCTAAGGGGTCGGCCATTGAGGACTGAGATGAGGAGGAATTTCTTCACTCAGAGGGCGGTGAATCTTTGGAATTCTCTGCCCCAGAGGGCTGTGGAGGCTCAGTCGTTGAGTCTATTCGAGGCTGAGATCGAGAGATTTTTGGAATCGAGGGATATGGGGATCGGGCGGGAAAGTGGAGTTGAGGTCGAAGATCAGCCATGATCTTATTGAATGGCGGAGCAGGCTCGAGGGGCCGAATGGCCGACTCCTGCTCCTATTTCTCACGTTCTTATGTTCTAAAGGCACGATAAAGGAATGACCCAGAAGTGGGAAATTCAGAAGAAGAAGAAGAGAGAGGCAAAGCGGGGCAAAGGAAGTGGTTTGACTGGCCAGTCTACCTTTGCAGCCTACTACGTGTTCCGGACTGATCACCCAGGGGGAAGTGTATGTACAGAAGTCGGACACAGAGCTTAGCTATTGCTAAAGAGTACTTTCGTGTATGGTTGACGATGGGCATATGGAGTGCCGAGCATTAGCATAAATTGCAGAGATGCTTTTGTGTACGTTTAGCCAAAATGTGCAGCATATAGATTGCGAGGGTGCGTCTATGTACTGCTCGAATAGTGAGTGGGGTTTTGAATCTGTCTTAGCAACAATAAAAGGTTAAAGACAGAACCCGTGTGTCTGGTATAGTTTCTCTCGAGTCTCAAGTCCGAACTCTATAACCTGTTGCACAGGACGAGGGGGTAATTCCGCACCTCCTACACCATCCACACCATCGGCGTGACGGCGTCCCTGCCTCAGAATCTAATGGCCCGTCATTTGCGGTCAGCAGCCAAGCTGTGTCGAGAAGTTCGGGCTCTCCGCCGGCCAATTCAAATCGAGGGAAGTTAATGGGGATTCCCTAGTGCGAGCTGCTGTGACGTCAACAGGCAGTCGAAGCACCCAATCGGAAGGCAGAACTCTCAGAGACCAGGCAGTGGGAAATGTTAGAGCGGGCAAAACAAAGATTGAGGCAACGCTGAAATAAAGACGGACAAACTTTAGGCATTGTTTCTTATAAAAGTTTCTTAAAATGTTTAATCTTTATTCAAATGGATCAACCTGACACTGTACAAAATTAACATGAGTTTACCAGGCCAGTAACACTTGTTTAGCTGTTAATACACTGTTAAAAGCCCCCTGTTACACCGAATCCCTTTGGGCTGGATTTTGCCAGCCCTGGGGAGGCGGGACTGCCGGGAAATTGGCAGAATTTGGGGGGCGGGTGCCCAATCCACCCCCGTGCCATCTTGCCAGGAGGCGGGTAGCCGTCCCGCGCCGGGTCCCGTCTCCTTGGAGGCGGGTAGGGGACTACGGCCACTTAACTGCCTGTCAACAGGTAGTCAACAGGCAGAAAATAGGCTTATCCCCATTTTGCCCCACACAAGTGCGGGCTCCCCCGAAGGCTCCGAAACCCTGCCAGGGTCACCGAGGCGAGCAGTGGGTCTGCGGGGGTCGGAGGGGTCCAAAAGTGCGCTGTAAAGGTAAGTGATGGGCGCAAGTGTGGAGAGGTGAGTGACGTACGAAAACTACTAGGAACTTGGTCAGAGCATTAAACAAGGCTTTAATCGACTGGTTCACAACATGGAAGTCTAGTTGTCCTTCACTAGTTCCTGTTTACAAAATGTCCCTGCGCAAGCTGGGCCCGTGCCCGAGTATTTATACTCTCCCTGGACAGCGCCACCAGCAGGCCGCCCAGTATATTTCATAAGTCATTTCTACATGAATGGCACGATTTATGTCAGTGAGTATCTGAGGTAAGTGCAACGTGTTAGAAAAGGTGTACTTACCTTTGTTTCATCCTGCAGGCTTCAGTCGGTGGGTATGCAGAGAGTCTCGCATCTCACCGGCAGAGATGACAGATGGCCGTTGCATTCTCCAATGCAGCAACCATCTAATTTCTGCTAAAGAAAGAGGTTTAATGAGGTCTTGAATTCAAGAACTCATCAAACTACAGGGAATGTCAAGTGTTTGACAGCTTCACAGAGCTGTCAAAGGCTGACAATTCGTCTGTCAAAAATTTTTGACAGATGAAACGTCACACGCTGACGTGCTCTGTAACCGACTTCCCCTTAATTGGCCTGCTATGCCCGCTGGGCGGGTTTAACAAGGTCACTCAAGGGGAAAATAGCGCGGGTTGGCCAGGAGTCGATGGAGGCGGGACTGAAACCCGACAAGTGGGAGTCCCCATTGGCAAAATCCAGCCCTTTGGGTCTGACTTTTAGCGGGGGGTTTAACAGCGTGGAGGAGCCTAGCTCCTCGTCCTAGGCCAGGGTCGGAGCAGCGGGTAACGGGCCGCCACTTCAGGATATCCCACGTCGGGCGAAGTTCGGCAAATCCCGAAGCGGCGGTCAGTTTCGGGGACGGAACGAGGACGAGCCAGGCCCGCGCCGCGATTGACATCATCAGCAGGCAATTAGAAACCCCCCCCCCCCAACCCCCAGTGTTGCGCTTCACAAAATTGCTGCTAATATTTTTTAAGCGAGCGTGCGCCGGAGGGCTCGCAGATCGGTTCCGTCTTCCATTTGGCGTTTAGATCATTCCTCTGCATTCAGCGTCGATCCCCCGTGCCCCCTGCGTTCAGCGTCGATCCCCCGTGCGCTCTGTGTTCAGAGTTGATCCCCCGTGTCCTCTGTGTTCAGCGTCGATCCCAGTGCCCCCTGCGTTCAGCGCCGATCCCCCGTGCGCTCTGTGTTCAGAGTTGATCCCCCGTGTCCTCTGTGTTCAGCGTCGATCCCAGTGCCCCCTGCGTTCAGCGTCGATCCCCCGTGCCCTCTGCATTCAGCATCGATCCCCCGTGCCCCCTGTGTTAAGCGTCGATCCCCCGTGCCCTCTGTGTTCAGCGTCGATCCCAGTGCCCCCTGCGTTCAGCGTCGATCCCCCGTGCGCTCTGTGTTCAGAGTTGATCCCCTGTGCCCTCTGTGTTCAGCATCGATCCCAGTGCCCCCTGCGTTCAGTGTCGATCCCCCGTGCCCTCTGTGTTAAGTGTCGATCCCCCGTGCCCTCTGTGTTCAGCGTCAATCCCCCGTGCCCCCTGCGTTCAGCGTCGATCCCCCGTGCCCCCTGCGTTCAGCGTCGATCCCCCGCGCCCCCTGCGTTCAGCGTCGATCCCTCGTGCCCCCTGCGTTCAGCGTCGATCCCCTGTGCCCCGTGTTAAGCGTCGATCCCCCGTGCCCCGTGTTAAGCGTCAATTCCCCGTGCCCCCTGTGTTAAGCGTCGATCCCCCGTGCCCCGTGTTAAGCGTCGATCCCCCGTGCCCCCTGCGTTCAGCGTCGATCCCCCGTGCCCCCTGCGTTCAGCGTCGATCCCCCGTGCCCCCTGCATTCAGCGTCGATCCCCCGTGCCCTCTGTGTTCAGCGTCGATCCCCCGTGCCCCGTGTTAAGCGTCAATCCCCCGTGCCCTCTGTGTTAAGCGTCGATCCCCCGTGCCCCGTGTTAAGCGTCGATCCCCCGTGCCCTCTGTGTTAAGCGTCGATCCCCCGTGCCCCGTGTTCAGCGTCGATCCCCCGTGCTCCCTGTGTTAAGCGTCGATCCCCCGTGCCCCGTGTTCAGCGTCGATCCCCCGTGCCCCCTGCGTTCAGCGTCGATCCCCCGTGCCCCGTGTTAAGCGTCGATCCCCCGTGCCCTCTGTGTTAAGCGTCAATCCCCCGTGCCCCGTGTTAAGCGTCGATCCCCCATGCCCCCTGTGTTAAGCGTCGATCCCCCGTGCCCTCTGTGTTAAGCGTCGATCCCCCGTGCCCTCTGTGTTAAGCGTCGATCCCCCGTGCCCCGTGTTAAGCGTCGATCCCCCATGCCCCGTGTTAAGCGTCGATCCCCCGTGCCCTCTGTGTTAAGCGTCGATCCCCCGTGCCCTCTGCATTCAGCGTCGATCCCCCGTGCCCTCTGTTAAGCGTCGATCCCCCGTGCCCTCTGCGTTCAGCATCGATCCCCCGTGCCCCCTGTGTTAAGCGTCGATCCCCCGTGCCCTCTGTGTTAAGCGTCGATCCCCCGTGCCCTCTGCGTTCAGCATCGATCCCCCGTGCCCCCTGCGTTAAGCGTTGATCCCCTGTGCCCCCTGTGTTAAGCGTCAATCCCCTGTGCCCCCTGTGTTAAGCGTCGATCCCCCGTGCCCTCTGTGTTAAGCGTCGATCCCCCGTGCCCCGTGTTAAGTGTCAATCCCCCGTGCCCTCTGTGTTAAGCGTCGATCCCCCATGTCCTCTGTGTTCAGCATCGATGCCCCGTGCCCTCTGTGTTAAGCGTCGATCCCCCATGCCCTCTGCGTTCAGCGTCGATCCCCCGTGTCCTCTGTGTTAAGCGTCGATCCCCCGTGCCCTCTGTGTTAAGCGTCGATCCCCCGTGCCCTCTGCGTTCAGCATCGATCCCCCGTGCCCCCTGCGTTAAGCGTCGATCCCCTGTGCCCCCTGTGTTAAGCGTCAATCCCCTGTGCCCCGTGTTAAGCGTCGATCCCCCGTGCCCCCTGTGTTAAGCGTCAATCCCCTGTGCCCCCTGTGTTAAGCGTCGATCCCCCGTGCCCTCTGTGTTAAGCGTCGATCCCCCGTGCCCCCTGTGTTAAGTGTCAATCCCCCGTGCCCTCTGTGTTAAGCGTCGATCCCCCATGTCCTCTGTGTTCAGCATCGATGCCCCGTGCCCTGTGTTAAGCGTCGATCCCCCATGCCCTCTGCGTTCAGCGTCGATCCCCCGTGTCCTCTGTGTTAAGCGTCGATCCCCCGTGCCCTCTGCGTTAAGCGTCGATCCCCCATGCCCTCTGCGTTCAGTATCGATCCCCCGTGCCCCCTGTGTTAAGCGTCGATCCCCCGTGCCCTCTGTGTTAAGCGTCGATCCCCCGTGCCCTCTGCGTTCAGCATCGATCCCCCGTGCCCCCTGTGTTAAGCGTCGATCCCCCGTGCCCCATGTGTTAAGCGTCGATCCCCTGTGCCCCCTGTGTTAAGTGTCGATCCCCCGTGCCCCCTGTGTTAAGCGTCGATCCCCCGTGCCCTCTGTGTTAAGCGTCGATCCCCCGTGCCCCCTGTGTTCAGCGTCGATGCCCCGTGCCCTCTGTGTTAAGCGTCGATCCCCCGTGCCCTCTGCGTTCAGCGTCGATCCCCCATGTCCTCTGTGTTAAGCGTCGATCCCCCGTGCCCAGTTAAACTTGTCTGACCTGGTTTGTGAAAAAGACATTCATTGAATTGGAAAGTTCGTTTCTTTCAAATTGAGCCCCAGCCCACTTTCAATGTTCTTTCCTCCCAATGCCCCTCCCTCCCTCTCCGGGGTGCCGGTTCCCGCGGGCGTCGGGCGCCCTCGGTTGCCTCACCCGAGTGGCCGCTCTCCGTGCTAGCGGTGAGTTTCGGTGCCGGTTCGACCCTGGAGGGCGCACTGCAGCAGAACCGGAAGCTGCTCTTCAGCCATTGTCTACATAAGCAGACATGACCGTCAACAGGACTCATTGCTTAAGAAATCAGGAACAGGAACCCACGGAGGCTTTTCCCCTGCTTTTCACAGTGTGGGCCGGGGCTCAGTGGGTCTCACTCTCGCCTCTGAGTCAGAAGGTTGTGGGTTCAAGTCCCCAATCCAGAGACTTGAGCACAAAAATCCAGGCTGATACTCCAGGGCAGTACTGAGGGAGCGCCGCACTGTCGGAGGGGCGGTACTGAGGGAGCGCCGCACTGTCGGAGGGGCGGGACTGAGGGAGCGCCGCACTGTCGGAGGGGCGGTACTGAGGGAGCGCCGCACTGTCGGAGGGGCGGTACTGAGGGAGCGCCGCACTGTCGGAGGGGCGGTACTGAGGGAGCGCCGCACTGTCGGAGGGGCAGTACTGAGGGAGCGCCGCACTGTCGGAGGGGCAGTACTGAGGGAGCGCCGCACTGTCGGAGGGGCAGTACTGAGGGAGCGCCGCACTGTCGGAGGGGCGGTACTGAGGGAGCGCCGCACTGTCGGAGGGGCAGTACTGAGGGAGAGCCGCACGGTCGGAGGGGCGGTACTGAGGGAGCGCCGCACTGTGGGAGGGGCAGTACTGAGGGAGCGCCGCACTGTCGGAGGGGCGGTACTGAGGGAGCGCCGCGCTGTCGGAGGGGCGGTACTGAGGGAGCGCCGCACTGTCGGAGGGGCGGTACTGAGGGAGCGCCGCGCTGTCGGAGGGGCGGTACTGAGGGAGCGCCGCACTGTCGGGGGGGCGGTACTGAGGGAGCGCCGCACTGTCGGAGGGGCGGTACTGAGGGAGCGCCGCACTGTCGGAGGGGCGGTACTGAGGGAGAGCCGCACTGTCGGAGGGGCAGTACTGAGGGAGCGCCGCACTGTCGGAGGGGCAGTACTGAGGGAGCACCGCACTGTCAGAGGGGCGGTACTGAGGGAGCGCCGCACTGTCGGAGGGGCAGTACTGAGGGAGTGCCGCACTGTCGGAGGGGCGGTTCTGAGGGAGCGCCGCACTGTCGGAGGGGCGATACTGAGGGAGCGCCGCACTGTCGGAGGGGCAGTACTGTGGGAGCACTGCACTGTCGGAGGGGCAGTACTGAGGGAGCGCCGCACTGTCGGAGGGGCAGGACTGAGGGAGCGCCGCACTGTCGGAGGGGCAGTACTGAGCGAGCGCCGCACTGTCGGAGGGGCAGTACTGAGGCCAGGGGTGGGACCTTCCTGTTCTGACTGGCTGATGACCATATGTAGAAGCCATTTCCAAATTTCTTCAAGCCCCATTACCTTCACAAAAGGCATTTGGCAAAATCTTTCTTTGTCTGGGGAAGTGCGATGATGAGCCATTATTTATATCATCATGTCACTCGGAAATAATATATTTATATTTCAATCCCATTTAGATCGCCAATTTACATGGGTTTGATAAAGAGTAAAGCTCCCTCTACACTGTCCCCATCAAACACTCCCAGGGCAGGTACAGCGTGGGTTAGATACAGAGTAAAGCTCCCTCTACACTGTCCCATCAAACACTCCCAGGGCAGGTACAGCACGGGTTAGATACAGAGTAAAGCTCCCTCTACACTGTCCCAGCAAACGCTCCCAGGGCAGGTACAGCACGGGTAAGATACAGAGTAAAGCTCCCTCGACACTGTCCCCATCAAACACTCCCAGGGCAGGTACAGCACGGGTCAGATACAAAGTAAAGCTCCCTCTACACTGTCCCCATCAAACACTCCCAGGGCAGGTACAGCACGGGGTTAGATACAGAGTAAAGCTCTCTCTACACTGTCCCAGCAAACACTCCCAAGGCAGGTACAGCGTGGGTTAGATACAGAGTAAAGCTCCCTCTACACTGTCCCATCAAACACTCCCAGGGCAGGTACAGCATGGGTTAGATACAGAGTAAAGCTCCCTCTACACTGTCCCAGCAAACGCTCCCAGGGCAGGTACACCACGGGTTAGATACAGAGTAAAGCTCCCTCGACACTGTCCCCATCAAACACTCCCAGGGCAGGTACAGCACGGGTTAGATACAGAGTAAAGCTCCCTCTACACTGTCCCCATCAAACACTCCCAGGGCAGGTACAGCACGGGGTTAGATACAGACCAAAGCTCTCTCTACACTGTCCCAGCAAACACTCCCAAGGCAGGTACAGCGTGGGTTAGATACAGAGTAAAGCTCCCTCTACACTGTCCCATCAAACACTCCCAGGGCAGGTACAGCACGGGTTAGATACAGAGTAAAGCTCCCCCTACACTGTCCCATCAAACACTCCCAGGGCAGGTACAGCACGGGTTAGATACAGAGTAAAGCTCCCTCTACACTGTCCCCATCAAACACTCCCAAGGCAGGCACAGCGTGGGTTAGATACAGAGTAAAGCTCCCTCTACACTGTCCCATCAAACACTCCCAGGGCAGGTACAGCACGGGTTAGATACAGAGTAAAGCTCCCCCTACACTGTCCCATCAAACACTCCCAGGGCAGGTACAGCACGGGTTAGATACAGAGTAAAGCTCCCTCTACACTGTCCCCATCAAACACTCCCAGGGCAGGTACAGCACGGGTTAGATACAGAGTAAAGCTCCCTCTACACTGTCCCATCAAACACTCCCAGGGCAGGTACAGCACGGGGTTAGATACAGAGTAAAGCTCCCTCTACACTGTCCCATCAAACACTCCCAGGGCAGGTACAGCACGGGTTAGATACAGAGTAAAGCTCCCTCGACACTGTCCCATCAAACACTCCCAGGGCAGGTACAGTACGGGTTAGATACAGAGTAAAGCTCCCTCTACACTGTCCCATCAAACACACCCAAGGCAGGTACAGCGTGGGTTAGATACAGAGTAAAGCTCCCTCGACACTGTCCCCATCAAACACTCCCAGGGCAGGTACAGCACGGGTTAGATACAGAGTAAAGCTCCCTCTACACTGTCCCCATCAAACACTCCCAGGGCAGGTACAGCACGGGTTAGATACAGAGTAAAGCTCCCTCTACACTGTCCCCATCAAACACTCCCAGGGCAGGTACAGCACCGGTTAGATACAGAGTAAAGCTCCCTCTACACTGTCCCCATCAAATACTCCCAGGGCAGGTACAGCACGGGTTAGATACAGAGTAAAGCTCCCTCTACACTGTCCCCATCAAACACTCCCAGGGCAGGTACAGCACGGGTTAGATACAGAGTAAAGCTCCCTCGACACTGTCCCCATCAAACACTCCCAGGGCAGGTACAGCACAGGTTAGATACAGAGTAAAGCTCTCTCTACATTGTCCCATCAAACACTCCCAGGGCAGGTGCAGCACGGGTTATATATAGAGTAAAGCACCCTCTACACTGTCCCATCAAACACTCCCAGGGCAGGTACAGCACGGGGTTAGATACAGAGTAAAGCTCCCTCTACACTGTCCCATCAAACACTCCCAGGGCAGGTACAGCATGGGTTAGATACAGAGTAAAGCTCCCTCTACACTATCCCCATCAAACACTCCCAGGGCAGGTACAGCACGGGTTAGATACAGAGTAAAGCTCCCTCTACATTGTCGCATCAAACACTCCCAGGGCAGGTACAGCACGGGGTTAGATACAGAGTAAAGCTCCCTCTACACTGTCCCATCAAACACTCCCAGGGCAGGTACAGCACGGGTTAGATACAGAGCAAAGCTCCCTCTACACTGACCCATCAAACACACCCAGGGCAGGTACAGCATGGGTTAGATACAGAGTAAAGCTCCCTCTACACTGTCCCCATCAAACACTCCCAGGGCAGGTACAGCACGGGTTAGATACAGTGTAAAGCTCCCTCTACACTGTCCCATCAAACGCTCCCAGGGCAGGTACAGCACAGGGTTAGATACAGAGTAAAGCTCCCTCTACAATGTCCCCATCAAACACTCCCAGGGCAGGTACAGCACGGGTTAGATACAGAGTAAATCTCCCTCTACACTGTCCCCATCAAACACTCCCAGGGCAGGTACAGCACAGGGTTAGATACCGAGTAAAGCTCCCTCTACAATGTCCCCATCAAACACTCCCAGGGCAGGTACAGCACGGGTTAGATACAGAGTAAAGCTCCCTCTACACTGTCCCCATCAAACACTCCCAGGGCAGGTACAGCACGGGTTAGATACAGAGTAAAGCTCTCTCTACATTGTCCCATCAAACACTCCCAGGGCAGGTACAGCACGGGTTAGATACAGAGTAAAGCTCCCTCTACACTGTCCCCATCAAACACTCCCAGGGCAGGTACAGCACGGGGTTAGCTACAGAGTAAAGCTCCCTCTACACTGTCCCCATCAAACACTCCCAGGGCAGGTACAGCACGGGTTAGATACAGAGTAAAGCTCCCTCGACACTGTCCCCATCAAACACTCCCAGGGCAGGTACAGCACAGGGTTAGATACAGAGTAAAGCTCCCTCTACAATGTCCCCATCAAACACACCCAGGGCAGGTACAGCACGGGGTAGATACAGAGTAAAGCTCCCTCTACACTGTCCCCATCAAACACTCCCAGGGCAGGTACAGCACAGGGTTAGATACAGAGTAAAGCTCCCTCTACAATGTCCCCATCAAACACTCCCAGGGCAGGTACAGCACGGGTTAGATACAGAGTAAAGCTCCCTCTACACTGTCCCCATCAAACACTCCCAGGGCAGGTACAGCACGGGTTAGATACAGAGTAAAGCTCTCTCTACATTGTCCCATCAAACACTCCCAGGGCAGGTACAGCACGGGTTAGATACAGAGTAAAGCTCCCTCTACACTGTCCCCATCAAACACACCCAAGGCAGGTACAGCGTGGGTTAGATACAGAGTAAAGCTCCCTCTACACTGACCCATCAAACACTCCCAGGGCAGGTACAGCACGGGTTAGATACAGAGTAAAGCTCCCTCTACACTGTCCCGTCAAACACTCCCAGGGCAGGTACAGCACGGGGTTAGATACAGAGTAAAGCTCCCTCTACACTGTCCCATCAAACACTCCCAGGACAGGTACAGCACGGGTTAGATACAGAGTAAAGCTCCCTCTACACTGACCCATCAAACACACCCAGGGCAGGTACAGCGTGGGTTAGATACAGAGTAAAGCTCCCTCGACACTGTCCCCATCAAACACTCCCAGGGCAGGTACAGCACGGGTTAGATACAGTGTAAAGCTCCCTCTACACTGTCCCATCAAACGCTCCCAGGGCAGGTACAGCACGGGTTAGATATAGAGTAAAGCTCCCTCTACACTGTCCCATCAAACGCTCCCAGGGCAGGTACAGCACGTGTTAGATACAGAGTAAAGCTCCCTCTACACTGTTCCCATCAAACACTCCCAGGGCAGGTACAGCACGGGTTAGATACAGTGTAAAGCTCCCTCTACACTGTCCCATCAAACGCTCCCAGGGCAGGTACAGCACGGGTTAGATACAGAGTAAAGCTCCCTCTACACTGTCCCCATCAAACACTCCCAGGGCAGGTACAGCACGGGGTTAGCTACAGAGTAAAGCTCCCTCTACACTGTCCCCATCAAACACTCCCAGGGCAGGTACAGCACGGGTTAGATACAGAGTAAAGCTCCCTCTACACTGTCCCCATCAAACACTCCCAGGGCAGGTACAGCACAGGGTTAGATACAGAGTAAAGCTCCCTCTACACTGTCCCCATCAAACACTCCCAGGGCAGGTACAGCACGGGTTAGATAGAGAGTAAAGCTCCGTCTACACTGTCCCCATCAAACACTCCCAGGGCAGGTACAGCACGGGTTAGATACAGAGTAAAGCTCTCTCTACATTGTCCCATCAAACACTCCCAGGGCAGGTACAGCACGGGTTAGATACAGAGTAAAGCTCCCTCTACACTGTCCCCATCAAACACACCCAAGGCAGGTACAGCACGGGTTAGATACAGAGTAACGCTCCCTCTACACTGTCCCATCAAACACTCCCAGGGCAGGTACAGCACGGGGTTAGATACAGAGTAAAGCTCCCTCTACACTGTCCCCATCAAACACTCCCAGGGCAGGTACAGCACGGGTTAGATACAGAGTAACGCTCCCTCTACACTGTCCCATCAAACACTCCCAGGGCAGGTACAGCACGGGGTTAGATACAGAGTAAAGCTCCCTCTGCAGTGTCCCATCAAACACTCCCAGGGCAGGTACAGCACGTGTTAGATACAGAGTAAAGCTCCCTCTACACTGTCCCCATCAAACACTCCCAGGGCAGGTACAGCACGGGTTAGATACAGTGTAAAGCTCCCTCTACACTGTCCCATCAAACGCTCCCAGGGCAGGTACAGCACGGGTTAGATACAGAGTAAAGCTCCCTCTACACTGTCCCCATCAAACACTCCCAGGGCAGGTACAGCACGGGGTTAGCTACAGAGTAAAGCTCCCTCTGCACTGTCCCCATCAAACACTCCCAGGGCAGGTACAGCACGGGTTAGATACAGAGTAAAGCTCCCTCTACACTGTCCCCATCAAACACTCCCAGGGCAGGTACAGCACAGGGTTAGATACAGAGTAAAGCTCCCTCTACAATGCCCCCATCAAACACTCCCAGGGCAGGTACAGCACGGGTTAGATACAGAGTAAATCTCCCTCTACACTGTCCCCATCAAACACTCCCAGGGCAGGTACAGCACAGGGTTAGATACAGAGTAAAGCTCCCTCTACAATGTCCCCATCAAACACTCCCAGGGCAGGTACAGCACGGGTTAGATACAGAGTAAAGCTCCCTCTACACTGTCCCCATCAAACACTCCCAGGGCAGGTACAGCACGGGTTAGATACAGAGTAAAGCTCTCTCTACATTGTCCCATCAAACACTCCCAGGGCAGGTACAGCACGGGTTAGATACAGAGTAAAGCTCCCTCTACACTGTCCCCATCAAACACACCCAAGGCAGGTACAGCGTGGGTTAGATACAGAGTAAAGCTCCCTCTACACTGTCCCATCAAACACTCCCAGGGCAGGTACAGCACGGGTTAGATACAGAGTAAAGCTCCCTCTACACTGTCCCATCAAACACTCCCAGGGCAGGTACAGCACGGGGTTAGATACAGAGTAAAGCTCCCTCTACACTGTCCCATCAAACACTCCCAGGGCAGGTACAGCACGGGTTAGATACAGAGTAAAGCTCCCTCTACACTGACCCATCAAACACACCCAGGGCAGGTACAGCGTGGGTTAGATACAGAGTAAAGCTCCCTCGACACTGTCCCCATCAAACACTCCCAGGGCAGGTACAGCACGGGTTAGATACAGTGTAAAGCTCCCTCTACACTGTCCCATCAAACGCTCCCAGGGCAGGTACAGCACGGGTTAGATACAGAGTAAAGCTCCCTCTACACTGTTCCCATCAAACACTCCCAGGGCAGGTACAGCACGGGTTAGATACAGTGTAAAGCTCCCTCTACACTGTCCGATCAAACACTCCCAGGGCAGGTACAGCACGGGTTAGATACAGAGTAAAGCTCCCTCTACACTGTCCCATCAAACACACCCAAGGCAGGTACAGCGTGGGTTAGATACAGAGTAAAGCTCCCTCGACACTGTCCCCATCAAGCACTCCCAGGGCAGGTACAGCACGGGTTAGATACAGAGTAAAGCTCCCACTACACTGTCCCCATCAAACACTCCCAGGGCAGCTCCAGCACGGGTTAGATACAGAGTAAAGCTCCCTCTACACTGTCCCCATCAAACACTCCCAGGGCAGTTACAGCATAGGTTAGATACAGAGTAAAGCTCCCTCTACACTGTCCCCATCAAATACTCCCAGGGCAGGTACAGCACGGGTTAGATACAGAGCAAAGCTCCCTCTACACTGTCCCCATCAAACACTCCCAGGGCAGGTACAGCACGGGTTAGATACAGAGTAAAGCTCCCTCTACACTGTCCCCATCAAACACTCCCAGGGCAGGTACAGCACGGGTTAGATACAGAGTAAAGCTCTCTCTACATTGTCCCATCAAACACTCCCAGGGCAGGTGCAGCACGGGTTAGATACAGAGTAAAGCACCCTCTACACTGTCCCATCAAACACTTCCAGGGCAGGTACAGCACAGGGTTAGATACAGAGTAAGGCTCCCTCTACACTGTCCCATCAAACACTCCCAGGGCAGGTACAGCATGGGTTAGATACAGAGTAAAGCTCCCTCTACACTGTCCCCATCAAACACTCCCAGGGCAGGTACAGCACGGGTTAGATACAGAGTAAAGCTCCCTCTACATTGTCGCATCAAACACTCCCAGGGCAGGTACAGCACCGGGTTAGATACAGAGTAAAGCTCCCTCTACACTGTCCCATCAAACACTCCCAGGGCAGGTACAGCACGGGTTAGATACAGAGTAAAGCTCCCTCTACAGTGACCCATCAAACACACCCAGGGCAGGTACAGCGTGGGTTAGATACAGAGTAAAGCTCCCTCGACACTGTCCCCATCAAACACTCCCAGGGCAGGTACAGCACGGGTTAGATACAGTGTAAAGCTCCCTCTACACTGTCCCATCAAACGCTCCCAGGGCAGGTACTGCACGGGTTAGATACAGAGTAAAGCTCCCTCTACACTGTCCCCATCAAACACTCCCAGGGCAGGTACAGCACGGGGTTAGCGACAGAGTAAAGCTCCCTCTACACTGTCCCCATCAAACACTCCCAGGGCAGGTACAGCACGGGATAGATACAGTGTAAAGCTCCCTCTACACTGTCCCATCAAACGCTCCCAGGGCAGGTACAGCACGGGTTAGATACAGAGTAAAGCTCCCTCTACACTGTCCCCATCAAACACTCCCAGGGCAGGTACAGCACGGGGTTAGCTACAGAGTAAAGCTCCCTCTACACTGTCCCCATCAAACACTCCCAGGGCAGCTACAGCACGGGTTAGATACAGAGTAAAGCTCCCTCGACACTGTCCCCATCAAACACTCCCAGGGCAGGTACAGCACAGGGTTAGATACAGAGTAAAGCTCCCTCTACAATGTCCCCATCAAACACACCCAGGGCAGGTACAGCACGGGGTAGATACAGAGTAAAGCTCCCTCTACACTGTCCCCATCAAACACTCCCAGGGCAGGTACAGCACAGGGTTAGATACAGAGTAAAGCTCCCTCTACAATGTCCCCATCAAACACTCCCAGGGCAGGTACAGCACGGGTTAGATACAGAGTAAAGCTCCCTCTACACTGTCCCCATCAAACACTCCCAGGGCAGGTACAGCACGGGTTAGATACAGTGAAAAGCTCCCTCTACACTGTCACATCAAACGCTCCCAGGGCAGGTACAGCACGGGTTAGATACAGAGTAAAGCTCCCTCTACACTGTCCCATCAAACACTCCCAGGGCAGGTACAGCACGGGTTAGATACAGAGTAAAACTCCCTCTACACTGTCCCATCAAACACTCCCAGGGCAGGTACAGCACGGGTTAGATACAGAGTAAAGCTCCCTCCACACTGTCCCATGAAACACTCCCAGGGCAGGTACAGCACGGGTTAGATACAGAGTAAAGCTCCCTCTACACTGTCCAATCAAACACTCCCAGGGCAGGTACAGCACGGGTTAGATACAGAGTAAAGCTCCCTCTACACTGTCCCCATCAAACACTCCCAGGGCAGGTACAGCACGGGTTAGATACAGTGTAAAGCTCCCTCTACACTGTCACATCAAACGCTCCCAGGGCAGGTACAGCACGGGTTAGAGACAGAGTAAAGCTCCCTCTACACTGTCCCATCAAACACTCCCAGGGCAGGTACAGCACGGGGTTAGATACAGAGTAAAGCTCCCTCTGCACTGTCCCATCAAACACTCCCAGGGCAGGTACAGCACGGGTTAGATGCAGAGTAAAGCTCCCTCTACACTGTCCCATCAAACACTCCCAGGGCAGGTACAGCACGGGTTAGATGCAGAGTAAAGCTCCCTCTACATTGTCGCATCAAACACTCCCAGGGCAGGTACAGCACGGGGTTAGATACAGAGTAAAGCTCCCTCTACACTGTCCCATCAAACACTCCCAGGGCAGGTACAGCACGGGTTAGATACAGAGCAAAGCTCCCTCTTCACTGACCCATCAAAGACACCCAGGGCAGGTACAGCGTGGGTTAGATACAGAGTAAAGCTCCCTCGACACTGTCCCCATCAAACACTCCCAGGGCAGGTACAGCACGGGTTAGATACAGTGTAAAGCTCCCTCTACACTGTCCCATCAAACGCTCCCAGGGCAGGTACAGCACGGGTTAGATACAGAGTAAAGCTCCCTCTACACTGTCCCCATCAAACACTCCCAGGGCAGGTACAGCACGGGGTTAGCTACAGAGTAAAGCTCCCTCTGCACTGTCCCCATCAAACACTCCCAGGGCAGGTACAGCACGGGTTAGATACAGAGTAAAGCTCCCTCTACACTGTCCCCATCAAACACTCCCAGGGCAGGTACAGCACAGGGTTAGATACAGAGTAAAGCTCCCTCTACAATGTCCCCATCAAACACTCCCAGGGCAGGTACAGCACGGGTTAGATACAGAGTAAATCTCCCTCTACACTGTCCCCATCAAACACTCCCAGGGCAGGTACAGCACAGGGTTAGATACAGAGTAAAGCTCCCTCTACAATGTCCCCATCAAACACTCCCAGGGCAGGTACAGCACAGGTTAGATACAGAGTAAATCTCCCTCTACACTGTCCCCATCAAACACTCCCAGGGCAGGTACAGCACGGGTTAGATACAGAGTAAAGCTCTCTCTACATTGTCCCATCAAACACTCCCAGGGCAGGTACAGCACGGGGTTAGATACAGAGTAAAGCTCCCTCTACACTGTCCCATCAAACACTCCCAGGGAATGTACAGCACGGGTTAGATACAGAGTAAAGCTCCCTCTACACTGACCCATCAAACACACCCAGGGCAGGTACAGCGTGGGTTAGATACAGAGTAAAGCTCCCTCGACACTGTCCCCATCAAACACTCCCAGGGCAGGTACAGCACGGGTTAGATACAGTGTAAAGCTCCCTCTACACTGTCCCAGCAAACGCTCCCAGGGCAGGTGCAGCACGGGTTAGATACAGAGTAAAGCTCCCTCTACACTGTTCCCATCAAACACTCCCAGGGCAGGTACAGCACGGGTTAGATACAGTGTAAAGCTCCCTCTACACTGTCCCATCAAACACTCCCAGGGCAGGTACAGCACGGGTTAGATACAGAGTAAAGCTCCCTCTACACTGTCCCATCAAACACACCCAAGGCAGGTACAGCGTGGGTTAGATACAGAGTAAAGCTCCCTCGACACTGTCCCCATCAAGCACTCCCAGGGCAGGTACAGCACGGGTTAGATACAGAGTAAAGCTCCCTCTACACTGTCCCCATCAAACACTCCCAGGGCAGCTCCAGCACGGGTTAGATGCAGAGTAAAGCTCCCTCTACACTGTCCCCATCAAACACTCCCAGGGCAGGTACAGCACAGGTTAGATACAGAGTAAAGCTCCCTCTACACTGTCCCCATCAAATACTCCCAGGGCAGGTACAGCACGGGTTAGATACAGAGCAAAGCTCCCTCTACACTGTCCCCATCAAACACTCCCAGGGCAGGTACAGCACGGGTTGGATACAGAGTAAAGCTCCCTCTACACTGTCCCCATCAAACACTCCCAGGGCAGGTACAGCACGGGTTAGATACAGAGTAAAGCTCTCTCTACATTGTCCCATCAAACACTCCCAGGGCAGGTGCAGCACGGGTTAGATACAGAGTAAAGCACCCTCTACACTGTCCCATCAAACACTCCCAGGGCAGGTACAGCACAGGGTTAGATACAGAGTAAGGCTCCCTCTACACTGTCCCATCAAACACTCCCAGGGCAGGTACAGCATGGGTTAGATACAGAGTAAAGCTCCCTCTACACTGTCCCCATCAAACACTCCCAGGGCAGCTCCAGCACGGGTTAGATACAGAGTAAAGCTCCCTCTACACTGTCCCATCAAACACACCCAGGGCAGGTACAGCGTGGGTTAGATACAGAGTAAAGCTCCCTCGACACTGTCCCCATCAAACACTCCCAGGGCAGGTACAGCACGGGTTTGATACAGTGTAAAGCTCCCTCTACACTGTCCCATCAAACGCTCCCAGGGCAGGTACTGCACGGGTTAGATACAGAGTAAAGCTCCCTCTACACTGTCCCCATCAAACACTCCCAGGGCAGGTACAGCACGGGGTTAGCGACAGAGTAAAGCTCCCTCTACACTGTCCCCATCAAACACTCCCAGGGCAGGTACAGCACGGGATAGATACAGTGTAAAGCTCCCTCTACACTGTCCCATCAAACGCTCCCAGGGCAGGTACAGCACGGATTAGATACAGAGTAAAGCTCCCTCTACACTGTCCCCATCAAACACTCCCAGGGCAGGTACAGCACGGGGTTAGCTACAGAGTAAAGCTCCATCTACACTGTCCCCATCAAACACTCCCAGGGCAGGTACAGCACGGGTTAGATACAGAGTAAAGCTGCCTCGACACTGTCCCCATCAAACACTCCCAGGGCAGGTACAGCACAGGGTTAGATACAGAGTAAAGCTCCCTCTACAATGTCCCCATCAAACACTCCCAGGGCAGGTACAGCACGGGGTAGATACAGAGTAAAGCTCCCTCTACACTGTCCCCATCAAACACTCCCAGGGAAGGTACAGCACAGGGTTAGATACAGATTAAAGCTCCCTCTACAATGTCCCCATCAAACACTCCCAGGGCAGGGACAGCACGGGTTAGATACAGAGTAAAGCTCCCTCTACACTGTCCCCATCAAACACTCCCAGGGCAGGTACAGCACGGGTTAGATACAGAGTAAAGCTCTCTCTACATTGTCCCATCAAACACTCCCAGGGCAGGTACAGCACGGGTTAGATACAGAGTAAAGCTCCCTCTACACTGTCCCCATCAAACACACCCAAGGCAGGTACAGCGTGGGTTAGATACAGAGTAAAGCTCCCTCTACACTGTCCCATCAAACACTCCCAGGGCAGGTACAGCACGGGTTAGATACAGAGTAAAGCTCCCTCTACACTGTCCCGTCAAACACTCCCAGGGCAGGTACAGCACGGGTTAGATAGAGAGTAAAGCTCCGTCTACACTGTCCCCATCAAACACTCCCAGGGCAGGTACAGCACGGGTTAGATACAGAGTAAAGCTCTCTCTACATTTTCCCATCAAACACTCCCAGGGCAGGTACAGCACGGGTTAGATACAGAGTAAAGCTCCCTCTACACTGTCCCCATCAAACACACCCAAGGCAGGTACAGCACGGGTTAGATACAGAGTAACGCTCCCTCTACACTGTCCCATCAAACACTCCCAGGGCAGGTACAGCACGGGGTTAGATACAGAGTAAAGCTCCCTCTACACTGTCCCCATCAAACACTCCCAGGGCAGGTACAGCACGGGTTAGATACAGAGTAACGCTCCCTCTACACTGTCCCATCAAACACTCCCAGGGCAGGTACAGCACGGGGTTAGATACAGAGTAAAGCTCCCTCTGCAGTGTCCCATCAAACACTCCCAGGGCAGGTACAGCACGGGGTTAGATACAGAGTAAAGCTCCCTCTACACTGTCCCATCAAACACTCCCAGGGCAGGTACAGCATGGGTTAGATACAGAGTAAAGCTCCCTCTACACTGTCCCCATCAAACACTCCCAGGGCAGGTACAGCATGGGTTAGATACAGAGTAAAGCTCCCTCTACACTGTCCCCATCAAACACTCCCAGGGCAGGTACAGCACGGGTTAGATACAGAGTAAAGCTCCCTCTACACTGTCCCATCAAACACTCCCAGGGCAGGTACAGCACGGGGTTAGATACAGAGTAAAGCTCCCTCTACACTGTCCCATCAAACACTCCCAGGGCAGGTACAGCACGGGTTAGATACAGAGTAAAGCTCCCTCTACACTGTCCCATCAAACACTCCCAGGGCAGGTACAGCACGGGTTAGATACAGTGTAAAGCTCCCTCTACACTGTCACATCAAACGCTCCCAGGGCAGGTACAGCACCGGTTAGATACAGAGTAAAGCTCCCTCTACACTGTCCCATCAAACACTCCCAGGGCAGGTACAGCACGGGTTAGATACAGAGTAAAACTCCCTCTACACTGTCCCATCAAACACTCCCAGGGCAGGTACAGCACGGGTTAGATACAGAGTAAAGCTTCCTCTACACTGTCCCCATCAAACACTCCCAAGGCAGGTACAGCACAGGGTTAGATACAGAGTAAAGCTCCCTCTACACTGTCCCATCAAACACTCCCAGGGCAGGTACAGCACGGGGTTAGATACAGAGTAAACCTCCCTCTACACTGTCCCATCAAACACTCCCAGGGCAGGTACAGCACGGGTTAGATACAGAGTAAAGCTCCCTCTACACTGTCCAATCAAACACTCCCAGGGCAGGTACAGCACGGGTTAGATACAGAGTAAAGCTCCCTCTACACTGTCCCCATCAAACACTCCCAGGGCAGGTACAGCACGGGTTAGATACAGTGTAAAGCTCCCTCTACACTGTCACATCAAACGCTCCCAGGGCAGGTACAGCACGGGTTAGAGACAGAGTAAAGCTCCCTCTACACTGTCCCATCAAACACTCCCAGGGCAGGTACAGCACGGGGTTAGATACAGAGTAAAGCTCCCTCTGCACTGTCCCATCAAACACTCCCAGGGCAGGTACAGCACGGGTTAGATGCAGAGTAAAGCTCCCTCTACACTGTCCCATCAAACACTCCCAGGGCAGGTACAGCACGGGTTAGATGCAGAGTAAAGCTCCCTCTACACTGACCCATCAAACACTCCCAGGGCAGGTACAGCACGGGTTAGATACAGAGTAAAGCTCCCTCTACACTGACCCATCAAACACTCCCAGGGCAGGTACAGCACGGGGTTAGATACAGAGTAAAGGTCCCTCTACACTGTCCCATCAAACACTCCCAAGGCAGGTACAGCATGGGTTAGATACAGAGTAAAGCACCCTCTACACTGTCCCATCAAACACTCCCAGGGCAGGTAGAGCACGGGGTTAGATACAGAGTAAAGCTCCCTCTACACTGTCCCATCAAACACTCCCAGGGCAGGTACAGGAAGGGGTTAGATACAGAGTAAAGCTCCCTCTACACTGCCCCATCAAACACTCCCAGGGCAGGTACAGCACGGGTTAGATACAGAGTAAAGCTCCCCCTACACTGTCCCCATCAAACTCTCCCAGGGCAGGTACAGCACGGGTTAGATACAGAGTAAAGCTCCCTCGACACTGTCCCCATCAAACACTCCCAGGGCAGGTACAGCACGGGTTAGATACAGTGTAAAGCTCCCTCTACACTGTCCCATCAATCGCTCACAGGGCAGGTACAGCACGGGTTAGATACAGAGTAAAGCTCCCTCTACACTGTCCCATCAAACACTCCCAGGGCCGGTACAGCACGGGTTAGATACACAGTAAAGCTCCCTCTACACTGACCCATCAAACACACCCAGGGCAGGTACAGCGTGGGTTAGATACAGAGTAAAGCTCCCTCGACACTGTCCCCATCAAACACTCCCAGGGCAGGTACAGCACGGGTTAGATACAGTGTAAAGCTCCCTCTACACTGTCCCAGCAAACGCTCCCAGGGCAGGTGCAGCACGGGTTAGATACAGAGTAAAGCTCCCTCTACACTGTTCCCATCAAACACTCCCAGGGCAGGTACAGCACGGGTTAGATACAGTGTAAAGCTCCCTCTACACTGTCCCATCAAACACTCCCAGGGCAGGTACAGCACGGGTTAGATACAGAGTAAAGCTCCCTCTACACTGTCCCATCAAACACACCCAAGGCAGGTACAGCGTGGGTTAGATACAGAGTAAAGCTCCCTCGACACTGTCCCCATCAAGCACTCCCAGGGCAGGTACAGCACGGGTTAGATACAGAGTAAAGCTCCCTCTACACTGTCCCCATCAAACACTCCCAGGGCAGCTCCAGCACGGGTTAGATGCAGAGTAAAGCTCCCTCTACACTGTCCCCATCAAACACTCCCAGGGCAGGTACAGCACAGGTTAGATACAGAGTAAAGCTCCCTCTACACTGTCCCCATCAAATACTCCCAGGGCAGGTACAGCACGGGTTAGATACAGAGCAAAGCTCCCTCTACACTGTCCCCATCAAACACTCCCAGGGCAGGTACAGCACGGGTTAGATACAGAGTAAAGCTCCCTCTGCACTGTCCCCCATCAAACACTCCCAGGGCAGGTACAGCACGGGGTTAGCGACAGAGTAAAGCTCCCTCTGCACTGTCCCCATCAAACACTCCCAGGGCAGGTACAGCACGGGATAGATACAGTGTAAAGCTCCCTCTACACTGTCCCATCAAACGCTCCCAGGGCAGGTACAGCACGGATTAGATACAGAGTAAAGCTCCCTCTACACTGTCCCCATCAAACACTCCCAGGGCAGGTACAGCACGGGGTTAGCTACAGAGTAAAGCTCCATCTACACTGTCCCCATCAAACACTCCCAGGGCAGGTACAGCACGGGTTAGATACAGAGTAAAGCTCCCTCGACACTGTCCCCATCAAACACTCCCAGGGCAGGTACAGCACAGGGTTAGATACAGAGTAAAGCTCCCTCTACAATGTCCCCATCAAACACTCCCAGGGCAGGTACAGCACGGGGTAGATACAGAGTAAAGCTCCCTCTACACTGTCCCCATCAAACACTCCCAGGGAAGGTACAGCACAGGGTTAGATACAGAGTAAAGCTCCCTCTACAATGTCCCCATCAAACACTCCCAGGGCAGGGACAGCACGGGTTAGATACAGAGTAAAGCTCCCTCTACACTGTCCCCATCAAACACTCCCAGGGCAGGTACAGCACGGGTTAGATACAGAGTAAAGCTCTCTCTACATTGTCCCATCAAACACTCCCAGGGCAGGTACAGCACGGGTTAGATACAGAGTAAAGCTCCCTCTACACTGTCCCCATCAAACACACCCAAGGCAGGTACAGCGTGGGTTAGATACAGAGTAAAGCTCCCTCTACACTGTCCCATCAAACACTCCCAGGGCAGGTACAGCACGGGTTAGATACAGAGTAAAGCTCCCTCTACACTGTCCCGTCAAACACTCCCAGGGCAGGTACAGCACGGGTTAGATAGAGAGTAAAGCTCCGTCTACACTGTCCCCATCAAACACTCCCAGGGCAGGTACAGCACGGGTTAGATACAGAGTAAAGCTCTCTCTACATTTTCCCATCAAACACTCCCAGGGCAGGTACAGCACGGGTTAGATACAGAGTAAAGCTCCCTCTACACTGTCCCCATCAAACACACCCAAGGCAGGTACAGCACGGGTTAGATACAGAGTAACGCTCCCTCTACACTGTCCCATCAAACACTCCCAGGGCAGGTACAGCACGGGGTTAGATACAGAGTAAAGCTCCCTCTACACTGTCCCCATCAAACACTCCCAGGGCAGGTACAGCACGGGTTAGATAGAGTAACGCTCCCTCTACACTGTCCCATCAAACACTCCCAGGGCAGGTACAGCACGGGGTTAGATACAGAGTAAAGCTCCCTCTGCAGTGTCCCATCAAACACTCCCAGGGCAGGTACAGCACGGGGTTAGATACAGAGTAAAGCTCCCTCTACACTGTCCCATCAAACACTCCCAGGGCAGGTACAGCATGGGTTAGATACAGAGTAAAGCTCCCTCTACACTGTCCCCATCAAACACTCCCAGGGCAGGTACAGCATGGGTTAGATACAGAGTAAAGCTCCCTCTACACTGTCCCCATCAAACACTCCCAGGGCAGGTACAGCACGGGTTAGATACAGAGTAAAGCTCCCTCTACACTGTCCCATCAAACACTCCCAGGGCAGGTACAGCACGGGGTTAGATACAGAGTAAAGCTCCCTCTACACTGTCCCATCAAACACTCCCAGGGCAGGTACAGCACGGGTTAGATACAGAGTAAAGCTCCCTCTACACTGTCCCATCAAACACTCCCAGGGCAGGTACAGCACGGGTTAGATACAGTGTAAAGCTCCCTCTACACTGTCACATCAAACGCTCCCAGGGCAGGTACAGCACCGGTTAGATACAGAGTAAAGCTCCCTCTACACTGTCCCATCAAACACTCCCAGGGCAGGTACAGCACGGGTTAGATACAGAGTAAAACTCCCTCTACACTGTCCCATCAAACACTCCCAGGGCAGGTACAGCACGGGTTAGATACAGAGTAAAGCTCCCTCTACACTGTCCCCATCAAACACTCCCAAGGCAGGTACAGCACAGGGTTAGATACAGAGTAAAGCTCCCTCTACACTGTCCCATCAAACACTCCCAGGGCAGGTACAGCACGGGGTTAGATACAGAGTAAACCTCCCTCTACACTGTCCCATCAAACACTCCCAGGGCAGGTACAGCACGGGTTAGATACAGAGTAAAGCTCCCTCTACACTGTCCAATCAAACACTCCCAGGGCAGGTACAGCACGGGTTAGATACAGAGTAAAGCTCCCTCTACACTGTCCCCATCAAACACTCCCAGGGCAGGTACAGCACGGGTTAGATACAGTGTAAAGCTCCCTCTACACTGTCACATCAAACGCTCCCAGGGCAGGTACAGCACGGGTTAGAGACAGAGTAAAGCTCCCTCTACACTGTCCCATCAAACACTCCCAGGGCAGGTACAGCACGGGGTTAGATACAGAGTAAAGCTCCCTCTGCACTGTCCCATCAAACACTCCCAGGGCAGGTACAGCACGGGTTAGATGCAGAGTAAAGCTCCCTCTACACTGTCCCATCAAACACTCCCAGGGCAGGTACAGCACGGGTTAGATGCAGAGTAAAGCTCCCTCTACACTGACCCATCAAACACTCCCAGGGCAGGTACAGCACGGGTTAGATACAGAGTAAAGCTCCCTCTACACTGACCCATCAAACACTCCCAGGGCAGGTACAGCACGGGGTTAGATACAGAGTCAAGGTCCCTCTACACTGTCCCATCAAACACTCCCAAGGCAGGTACAGCATGGGTTAGATACAGAGTAAAGCACCCTCTACACTGTCCCATCAAACACTCCCAGGGCAGGTAGAGCACGGGGTTAGATACAGAGTAAAGCTCCCTCTACACTGTCCCATCAAACACTCCCAGGGCAGGTACAGGAAGGGGTTAGATACAGAGTAAAGCTCCCTCTACACTGCCCCATCAAACACTCCCAGGGCAGGTACAGCACGGGTTAGATACAGAGTAAAGCTCCCCCTACACTGTCCCCATCAAACTCTCCCAGGGCAGGTACAGCACGGGTTAGATACAGAGTAAAGCTCCCTCGACACTGTCCCCATCAAACACTCCCAGGGCAGGTACAGCACGGGTTAGATACAGTGTAAAGCTCCCTCTACACTGTCCCATCAAACACTCCCAGGGCCGGTACAGCACGGGTTAGATACAGAGTAAAGCTCCCTCTACACTGACCCATCAAACACACCCAGGGCAGGTACAGCGTGGGTTAGATACAGAGTAAAGCTCCCTCGACACTGTCCCCATCAAACACTCCCAGGGCAGGTACAGCACGGGTTAGATACAGTGTAAAGCTCCCTCTACACTGTCCCAGCAAACGCTCCCAGGGCAGGTGCAGCACGGGTTAGATACAGAGTAAAGCTCCCTCTACACTGTTCCCATCAAACACTCCCAGGGCAGGTACAGCACGGGTTAGATACAGTGTAAAGCTCCCTCTACACTGTCCCATCAAACACTCCCAGGGCAGGTACAGCACGGGTTAGATACAGAGTAAAGCTCCCTCTACACTGTCCCATCAAACACACCCAAGGCAGGTACAGCGTGGGTTAGATACAGAGTAAAGCTCCCTCGACACTGTCCCCATCAAGCACTCCCAGGGCAGGTACAGCACGGGTTAGATACAGAGTAAAGCTCCCTCTACACTGTCCCCATCAAACACTCCCAGGGCAGCTCCAGCACGGGTTAGATGCAGAGTAAAGCTCCCTCTACACTGTCCCCATCAAACACTCCCAGGGCAGGTACAGCACAGGTTAGATACAGAGTAAAGCTCCCTCTACACTGTCCCCATCAAATACTCCCAGGGCAGGTACAGCACGGGTTAGATACAGAGCAAAGCTCCCTCTACACTGTCCCCATCAAACACTCCCAGGGCAGGTACAGCACGGGTTAGATACAGAGTAAAGCTCCCTCTACACTGTCCCCATCAAACACTCCCAGGGCAGGTACAGCACGGGTTAGATACAGAGTAAAGCTCTCTCTACATTGTCCCATCAAACACTCCCAGGGCAGGTGCAGCACGGGTTAGATGCAGAGTAAAGCACCCTCTACACTGTCCCATCAAACACTCCCAGGGCAGGTACAGCACAGGGTTAGATACAGAGTAAGGCTCCCTCTACACTGTCCCATCAAACACTCCCAGGGCAGGTACAGCATGGGTTAGATACAGAGTAAAGCTCCCTCTACACTGTCCCCATCAAACACTCCCAGGGCAGCTCCAGCACGGGTTAGATACAGAGTAAAGCTCCCTCTACACTGTCCCATCAAACACACCCAGGGCAGGTACAGCGTGGGTTAGATACAGAGTAAAGCTCCCTCGACACTGTCCCCATCAAACACTCCCAGGGCAGGTACAGCACGGGTTTGATACAGTGTAAAGCTCCCTCTACACTGTCCCATCAAACGCTCCCAGGGCAGGTACTGCACGGGTTAGATACAGAGTAAAGCTCCCTCTACACTGTCCCCATCAAACACTCCCAGGGCAGGTACAGCACGGGGTTAGCGACAGAGTAAAGCTCCCTCTACACTGTCCCCATCAAACACTCCCAGGGCAGGTACAGCACGGGATAGATACAGTGTAAAGCTCCCTCTACACTGTCCCATCAAACGCTCCCAGGGCAGGTACAGCACGGATTAGATACAGAGTAAAGCTCCCTCTACACTGTCCCCATCAAACACTCCCAGGGCAGGTACAGCACGGGGTTAGCTACAGAGTAAAGCTCCATCTACACTGTCCCCATCAAACACTCCCAGGGCAGGTACAGCACGGGTTAGATACAGAGTAAAGCTCCCTCGACACTGTCCCCATCAAACACTCCCAGGGCAGGTACAGCACAGGGTTAGATACAGAGTAAAGCTCCCTCTACAATGTCCCCATCAAACACTCCCAGGGCAGGTACAGCACGGGGTAGATACAGAGTAAAGCTCCCTCTACACTGTCCCCATCAAACACTCCCAGGGCAGGTACAGCACAGGGTTAGATACAGAGTAAAGCTCCCTCTACAATGTCCCCATCAAACACTCCCAGGGCAGGGACAGCACGGGTTAGATACAGAGTAAAGCTCCCTCTACACTGTCCCCATCAAACACTCCCAGGGCAGGTACAGCACGGGTTAGATACAGAGTAAAGCTCTCTCTACATTGTCCCATCAAACACTCCCAGGGCAGGTACAGCACGGGTTAGATACAGAGTAAAGCTCCCTCTACACTGTCCCCATCAAACACACCCAAGGCAGGTACAGCGTGGGTTAGATACAGAGTAAAGCTCCCTCTACACTGTCCCATCAAACACTCCCAGGGCAGGTACAGCACGGGTTAGATACAGAGTAAAGCTCCCTCTACACTGTCCCGTCAAACACTCCCAGGGCAGGTACAGCACGGGTTAGATAGAGAGTAAAGCTCCGTCTACACTGTCCCCATCAAACACTCCCAGGGCAGGTACAGCACGGGTTAGATACAGAGTAAAGCTCTCTCTACATTTTCCCATCAAACACTCCCAGGGCAGGTACAGCACGGGTTAGATACAGAGTAAAGCTCCCTCTACACTGTCCCCATCAAACACACCCAAGGCAGGTACAGCACGGGTTAGATACAGAGTAACGCTCCCTCTACACTGTCCCATCAAACACTCCCAGGGCAGGTACAGCACGGGGTTAGATACAGAGTAAAGCTCCCTCTACACTGTCCCCATCAAACACTCCCAGGGCAGGTACAGCACGGGTTAGATACAGAGTAACGCTCCCTCTACACTGTCCCATCAAACACTCCCAGGGCAGGTACAGCACGGGGTTAGATACAGAGTAAAGCTCCCTCTGCAGTGTCCCATCAAACACTCCCAGGGCAGGTACAGCACGGGGTTAGATACAGAGTAAAGCTCCCTCTACACTGTCCCATCAAACACTCCCAGGGCAGGTACAGCATGGGTTAGATACAGAGTAAAGCTCCCTCTACACTGTCCCCATCAAACACTCCCAGGGCAGGTACAGCATGGGTTAGATACAGAGTAAAGCTCCCTCTACACTGTCCCCATCAAACACTCCCAGGGCAGGTACAGCACGGGTTAGATACAGAGTAAAGCTCCCTCTACACTGTCCCATCAAACACTCCCAGGGCAGGTACAGCACGGGGTTAGATACAGAGTAAAGCTCCCTCTACACTGTCCCATCAAACACTCCCAGGGCAGGTACAGCACGGGTTAGATACAGAGTAAAGCTCCCTCTACACTGTCCCATCAAACACTCCCAGGGCAGGTACAGCACGGGTTAGATACAGTGTAAAGCTCCCTCTACACTGTCACATCAAACGCTCCCAGGGCAGGTACAGCACCGGTTAGATACAGAGTAAAGCTCCCTCTACACTGTCCCATCAAACACTCCCAGGGCAGGTACAGCACGGGTTAGATACAGAGTAAAACTCCCTCTACACTGTCCCATCAAACACTCCCAGGGCAGGTACAGCACGGGTTAGATACAGAGTAAAGCTCCCTCTACACTGTCCCCATCAAACACTCCCAAGGCAGGTACAGCACAGGGTTAGATACAGAGTAAAGCTCCCTCTACACTGTCCCATCAAACACTCCCAGGGCAGGTACAGCACGGGGTTAGATACAGAGTAAACCTCCCTCTACACTGTCCCATCAAACACTCCCAGGGCAGGTACAGCACGGGTTAGATACAGAGTAAAGCTCCCTCTACACTGTCCCCATCAAACACTCCCAGGGCAGGTACAGCACGGGTTAGAGACAGAGTAAAGCTCCCTCTACACTGACCCATCAAACACTCCCAGGGCAGGTACAGCACGGGGTTAGATACAGAGTAAAGGTCCCTCTACACTGTCCCATCAAACACTCCCAAGGCAGGTACAGCATGGGTTAGATACAGAGTAAAGCACCCTCTACACTGTCCCATCAAACACTCCCAGGGCAGGTACAGCACGGGTTAGATACAGTGTAAAGCTCCCTCTACACTGTCCCATCAAACGCTCACAGGGCAGGTACAGCACGGGTTAGATACAGAGTAAAGCTCCCTCTACACTGTCCCATCAAACACTCCCAGGGCCGGTACAGCACGGGTTAGATACAGAGTAAAGCTCCCTCTACACTGACCCATCAAACACACCCAGGGCAGGTACAGCGTGGGTTAGATACAGAGTAAAGCTCCCTCGACACTGTCCCCAACAAACACTCCCAGGGCAGGTACAGCACGGGTTAGATACAGTGTAAAGCTCCCTCTACACTGTCCCATCAAACGCTCACAGGGCAGGTACAGCACGGGTTAGATACAGAGTAAAGCTCCCTCTACACTGACCCATCAAACACTCCCAGGGCAGGTACAGCACGGGGTTAGCTACAGAGTAAAGCTCCCTCTACACTGTCCCCATCAAACACTCCCAGGGCAGGTACAGCACGGGTTAGATACAGTGTAAAGTTCCCTCTACACTGTCCCATCAAACGCTCCCAGGGCAGGTACAGCACGGGTTAGATACAGAGTAAAGCTCCCTCTACACTGTCCCATCAAACACTCCCAGGGCAGGTACAGCACGGGGTTAGATACAGAGTAAAGCTCCCTCTGCACTGTCCCATCAAACACTCCCAGGGCAGGTACAGCACGGGTTAGATACGGAGTAAAGCTCCCTCTACACTGTCCCATCAAACACTCCCAGGGCAGGTACAGCACGGGTTAGATGCAGAGTAAAGCTCCCTCTACACTGACCCATCAAACACTCCCAGGGCAGGTACAGCACGGGTTAGATACAGAGTAAAGCTCCCTCTACACTGACCCATCAAACACTCCCAGGGCAGGTACAGCACGGGGTTAGATACAGAGTAAAGGTCCCTCTACACTGTCCCATCAAACACTCCCAAGGCAGGTACAGCACGGGTTAGATACAGAGTAAAGCACCCTCTACACTGTCCCATCAAACACTCCCAGGGCAGGTACAGCACGGGTTAGATGCAAAGTAAAGCTCCCTCTACACTGTCCCCATCAAACTCTCCCAGGGCAGGTACAGCACGGGTTAGATACAGAGTAAAGCTCCCTCTACACTGTCCCATCAAACACTCCCAGGGCAGGTACAGCACGGGGTTAGATACAGAGTAAAGCTCCCTCTACACTGTCCCATCAAACACTCCCAGGGCAGGTACAGCACGGGTTAGATACAGAGTAAAGCTCCCTCTACACTGACCCATCAAACACACCCAGGGCAGGTACAGCACGGGTTAGATACAGTGTAAAGCTCCCTCTACACTGTCCCATCAAACGCTCACAGGGCAGGTACAGCACGGGTTAGATACAGAGTAAAGCTCCCTCTACACTGACCCATCAAACACTCCCAGGGCAGGTACAGCACGGGTTAGATACAGAGTAAAGCTCCCTCTACACTGTCCCCATCAAACACTCCCAGGGCAGGTACAGCACGGGGTTAGATACAGAGTAAAGCTCCCTCTACACTGTCCCCATCAAACACTCCCAGGGCAGGTACAGCACGGGTTAGATACAGAGTAAAGCTCCCTCTACACTGTCCCATCAAACACTCCCAGGGCGGGTACAGCACGGGTTAGATACAGAGTAAAGCTCCCTCTACACTGTCCCCATCAAACACTCCCAGGGCAGGTACAGCACGGGTTAGATACAGAGTAAAGCTCCCTCTACACTGTCCCCATCAAACGCTCCCAGGGCAGGTACAGCACGGGTTAGATACAGTGTAAAGCTCCCTCTACACTGTCACATCAAACGCTCCCAGGGCAGGTACAGCACGGGTTAGAGACAGAGTAAAGCTCCCTCTA
This sequence comes from Somniosus microcephalus, assembly GCF_052327205.1. Taxonomy (NCBI): domain Eukaryota; kingdom Metazoa; phylum Chordata; class Chondrichthyes; order Squaliformes; family Somniosidae; genus Somniosus; species Somniosus microcephalus. Next base: position 29,299,446 of record NW_028225185.1, read on the forward strand.
CACTGTCCCATCAAACACTCCCAGGGCAGGTACAGCACGGGGTTAGATACAGAGTAAAGCTCCCTCTGCACTGTCCCATCAAACACTCCCAGGGCAGGTACAGCACGGGTTAGATGCAGAGTAAAGCTCCCTCTACACTGTCCCATCAAACACTCCCAGGGCAGGTACAGCACGGGTTAGATGCAGAGTAAAGCTCCCTCTACACTGACCCATCAAACACTCCCAGGGCAGGTACAGCACGGGTTAGATACAGAGTAAAGCTCCCTCTACACTGACCCATCAAACACTCCCAGGGCAGGTACAGCACGGGGTTAGATACAGAGTAAAGGTCCCTCTACACTGTCCCATCAAACACTCCCAAGGCAGGTACAGCATGGGTTAGATACAGAGTAAAGCACCCTCTACACTGTCCCATCAAACACTCCCAGGGCAGGTAGAGCACGGGGTTAGATACAGAGTAAAGCTCCCTCTACACTGTCCCATCAAACACTCCCAGGGCAGGTACAGGAAGGGGTTAGATACAGAGTAAAGCTCCCTCTACACTGCCCCATCAAACACTCCCAGGGCAGGTACAGCACGGGTTAGATACAGAGTAAAGCTCCCTCTGCACTGTCCCCATCAAACACTCCCAGGGCAGGTACAGGAAGGGGTTAGATACAGAGTAAAGCTCCCTCTACACTGTCCCATCAAACACTCCCAGGGCAGGTACAGCACGGGTTAGATACAGTGTAAAGCTCCCTCTACACTGTCACATCAAACGCTCCCAGGGCAGGTACAGCACCGGTTAGATACAGAGTAAAGCTCCCTCTACACTGTCCCATCAAACACTCCCAGGGCAGGTACAGCACGGGTTAGATACAGAGTAAAACTCCCTCTACACTGTCCCATCAAACACTCCCAGGGCAGGTACAGCACGGGTTAGATACAGAGTAAAGCTCCCTCTACACTGTCCCCATCAAACACTCCCAAGGCAGGTACAGCACAGGGTTAGATACAGAGTAAAGCTCCCTCTACACTGTCCCATCAAACACTCCCAGGGCAGGTACAGCACGGGGTTAGATACAGAGTAAACCTCCCTCTACACTGTCCCATCAAACACTCCCAGGGCAGGTACAGCACGGGTTAGATACAGAGTAAAGCTCCCTCTACACTGTCCCCATCAAACACTCCCAGGGCAGGTACAGCACGGGTTAGAGACAGAGTAAAGCTCCCTCTACACTGACCCATCAAACACTCCCAGGGCAGGTACAGCACGGGGTTAGATACAGAGTAAAGGTCCCTCTACACTGTCCCATCAAACACTCCCAAGGCAGGTACAGCATGGGTTAGATACAGAGTAAAGCACCCTCTACACTGTCCCATCAAACACTCCCAGGGCAGGTAGAGCACTGGGTTAGATACAGAGTAAAGCTCCCTCTACACTGTCCCATCAAACACTCCCAGGGCAGGTACAGGAAGGGGTTAGATACAGAGTAAAGCTCCCTCTACACTGCCCCATCAAACACTCCCAGGGCAGGTACAGCACGGGGTTAGATACAGAGTAAAGGTCCCTCTACACTGTCCCATCAAACACTCCCAAGGCAGGTACAGCACGGGTTAGATACAGAGTAAAGCACCCTCTACACTGTCCCATCAAACACTCCCAGGGCAGGTACAGCACGGGTTAGATGCAAAGTAAAGCTCCCTCTACACTGTCCCCATCAAACTCTCCCAGGGCAGGTACAGCACGGGTTAGATACAGAGTAAAGCTCCCTCTACACTGTCCCATCAAACACTCCCAGGGCAGGTACAGCACGGGGTTAGATACAGAGTAAAGCTCCCTCTACACTGTCCCATCAAACACTCCCAGGGCAGGTACAGCACGGGTTAGATACAGAGTAAAGCTCCCTCTACACTGACCCATCAAACACACCCAGGGCAGGTACAGCGTGGGTTAGATACAGAGTAAAGCTCCCTCGACACTGTCCCCATCAAACACTCCCAGGGCAGGTACAGCACGGGTTAGATACAGTGTAAAGCTCCCTCTACACTGTCCCATCAAACGCTCACAGGGCAGGTACAGCACGGGTTAGATACAGAGTAAAGCTCCCTCTACACTGACCCATCAAACACTCCCAGGGCAGGTACAGCACGGGTTAGATACAGAGTAAAGCTCCCTCTACACTGTCCCCATCAAACACTCCCAGGGCAGGTACAGCACGGGGTTAGATACAGAGTAAAGCTCCCTCTACACTGTCCCCATCAAACACTCCCAGGGCAGGTACAGCACGGGTTAGATACAGAGTAAAGCTCCCTCTACACTGTCCCATCAAACACTCCCAGGGCGGGTACAGCACGGGTTAGATACAGAGTAAAGCTCCCTCTACACTGTCCCCATCAAACACTCCCAGGGCAGGTACAGCACGGGTTAGATACAGAGTAAAGCTCCCTCTACACTGTCCCCATCAAACACTCCCAGGGCAGGTACAGCACGGGTTAGATACAGTGTAAAGCTCCCTCTACACTGTCACATCAAACGCTCCCAGGGCAGGTACAGCACGGGTTAGAGACAGAGTAAAGCTCCCTCTACACTGTCCCATCAAACACTCCCAGGGCAGGTACAGCACGGGGTTAGATACAGAGTAAAGCTCCCTCTGCACTGTCCCATCAAACACTCCCAGGGCAGGTACAGCACGGGTTAGATGCAGAGTAAAGCTCCCTCTACACTGTCCCATCAAACACTCCCAGGGCAGGTACAGCACGGGTTAGATGCAGAGTAAAGCTCCCTCTACACTGACCCATCAAACACTCCCAGGGCAGGTACAGCACGGGTTAGATACAGAGTAAAGCTCCCTCTACACTGACCCATCAAACACTCCCAGGGCAGGTACAGCACGGGGTTAGATACAGAGTAAAGGTCCCTCTACACTGTCCCATCAAACACTCCCAAGGCAGGTACAGCATGGGTTAGATACAGAGTAAAGCACCCTCTACACTGTCCCCATCAAACACTCCCAGGGCAGGTAGAGCACGGGGTTAGATACAGAGTAAAGCTCCCTCTACACTGTCCCATCAAACACTCCCAGGGCAGGTACAGGAAGGGGTTAGATACAGAGTAAAGCTCCCTCTACACTGCCCCATCAAACACTCCCAGGGCAGGTACAGCACGGGTTAGATACAGAGTAAAGCTCCCTCTGCACTGTCCCCATCAAACACTCCCAGGGCAGGTACAGGAAGGGGTTAGATACAGAGTAAAGCTCCCTCTACACTGTCCCATCAAACACTCCCAGGGCAGGTACAGCACGGGTTAGATACAGTGTAAAGCTCCCTCTACACTGTCACATCAAACGCTCCCAGGGCAGGTACAGCACCGGTTAGATACAGAGTAAAGCTCCCTCTACACTGTCCCATCAAACACTCCCAGGGCAGGTACAGCACGGGTTAGATACAGAGTAAAACTCCCTCTACACTGTCCCATCAAACACTCCCAGGGCAGGTACAGCACGGGTTAGATACAGAGTAAAGCTCCCTCTACACTGTCCCCATCAAACACTCCCAAGGCAGGTACAGCACAGGGTTAGATACAGAGTAAAGCTCCCTCTACACTGTCCCATCAAACACTCCCAGGGCAGGTACAGCACGGGGTTAGATACAGAGTAAACCTCCCTCTACACTGTCCCATCAAACACTCCCAGGGCAGGTACAGCACGGGTTAGATACAGAGTAAAGCTCCCTCTACACTGTCCCCATCAAACACTCCCAGGGCAGGTACAGCACGGGTTAGAGACAGAGTAAAGCTCCCTCTACACTGACCCATCAAACACTCCCAGGGCAGGTACAGCACGGGGTTAGATACAGAGTAAAGGTCCCTCTACACTGTCCCATCAAACACTCCCAAGGCAGGTACAGCATGGGTTAGATACAGAGTAAAGCACCCTCTACACTGTCCCATCAAACACTCCCAGGGCAGGTAGAGCACTGGGTTAGATACAGAGTAAAGCTCCCTCTACACTGTCCCATCAAACACTCCCAGGGCAGGTACAGGAAGGGGTTAGATACAGAGTAAAGCTCCCTCTACACTGCCCCATCAAACACTCCCAGGGCAGGTACAGCACGGGTTAGATACAGAGTAAAGCTCCCTCTGCACTGTCCCCATCAAACACTCCCAGGGCAGGTACAGCACGGGTTAGATACAGAGTAAAGCTCCCCCTACACTGTCCCCATCAAACTCTCCCAGGGCAGGTGCAGCACGGGTTAGATACAGAGTAAAGCTCCCTCGACACTGTCCCCATCAAACACTCCCAGGGCAGGTACAGCACGGGTTAGATACAGTGTAAAGCTCCCTCTACACTGTCCCATCAAACGCTCACAGGGCAGGTACAGCACGGGTTAGATACAGAGTAAAGCTCCCTCTACACTGTCCCATCAAACACTCCCAGGGCCGGTACAGCACGGGTTAGATACAGAGTAAAGCTCCCTCTACACTGACCCATCAAACACATCCAGGGCAGGTACAGCGTGGGTTAGATACAGAGTAAAGCTCCCTCGACACTGTCCCCAACAAACACTCCCAGGGCAGGTACAGCACGGGTTAGATGCAGAGTAAAGCTCCCTCTACACTGACCCATCAAACACTCCCAGGGCAGGTACAGCACGGGTTAGATACAGAGTAAAGCTCCCTCTACACTGACCCATCAAACACTCCCAGGGCAGGTACAGCACGGGGTTAGATACAGAGTAAAGGTCCCTCTACACTGTCCCATCAAACACTCCCAAGGCAGGTACAGCACGGGTTAGATACAGAGTAAAGCACCCTCTACACTGTCCCATCAAACACTCCCAGGGCAGGTACAGCACGGGTTAGATGCAAAGTAAAGCTCCCTCTACACTGTCCCCATCAAACTCTCCCAGGGCAGGTACAGCACGGGTTAGATACAGAGTAAAGCTCCCTCTACACTGTCCCATCAAACACTCCCAGGGCAGGTACAGCACGGGGTTAGATACAGAGTAAAGCTCCCTCTACACTGTCCCATCAAACACTCCCAGGGCAGGTACAGCACGGGTTAGATACAGAGTAAAGCTCCCTCTACACTGACCCATCAAACACACCCAGGGCAGGTACAGCGTGGGTTAGATACAGAGTAAAGCTCCCTCGACACTGTCCCCATCAAACACTCCCAGGGCAGGTACAGCACGGGTTAGATACAGTGTAAAGCTCCCTCTACACTGTCCCATCAAACGCTCACAGGGCAGGTACAGCACGGGTTAGATACAGAGTAAAGCTCCCTCTACACTGACCCATCAAACACTCCCAGGGCAGGTACAGCACGGGTTAGATACAGAGTAAAGCTCCCTCTACACTGTCCCCATCAAACACTCCCAGGGCAGGTACAGCACGGGGTTAGATACAGAGTAAAGCTCCCTCTACACTGTCCCCATCAAACACTCCCAGGGCAGGTACAGCACGGGTTAGATACAGAGTAAAGCTCCCTCTACACTGTCCCATCAAACACTCCCAGGGCGGGTACAGCACGGGTTAGATACAGAGTAAAGCTCCCTCTACACTGTCCCCATCAAACACTCCCAGGGCAGGTACAGCACGGGTTAGATACAGAGTAAAGCTCCCTCTACACTGTCCCCATCAAACACTCCCAGGGCAGGTACAGCACGGGTTAGATACAGTGTAAAGCTCCCTCTACACTGTCACATCAAACGCTCCCAGGGCAGGTACAGCACGGGTTAGAGACAGAGTAAAGCTCCCTCTACACTGTCCCATCAAACACTCCCAGGGCAGGTACAGCACGGGGTTAGATACAGAGTAAAGCTCCCTCTGCACTGTCCCATCAAACACTCCCAGGGCAGGTACAGCACGGGTTAGATGCAGAGTAAAGCTCCCTCTACACTGTCCCATCAAACACTCCCAGGGCAGGTACAGCACGGGTTAGATGCAGAGTAAAGCTCCCTCTACACTGACCCATCAAACACTCCCAGGGCAGGTACAGCACGGGTTAGATACAGAGTAAAGCTCCCTCTACACTGACCCATCAAACACTCCCAGGGCAGGTACAGCACGGGGTTAGATCCAGAGTAAAGGTCCCTCTACACTGTCCCATCAAACACTCCCAAGGCAGGTACAGCATGGGTTAGATACAGAGTAAAGCACCCTCTACACTGTCCCATCAAACACTCCCAGGGCAGGTAGAGCACGGGGTTAGATACAGAGTAAAGCTCCCTCTACACTGTCCCATCAAACACTCCCAGGGCAGGTACAGGAAGGGGTTAGATACAGAGTAAAGCTCCCTCTACACTGCCCCATCAAACACTCCCAGGGCAGGTACAGCACGGGTTAGATACAGAGTAAAGCTCCCTCTGCACTGTCCCCATCAAACACTCCCAGGGCAGGTACAGCACGGGTTAGATACAGAGTAAAGCTCCCCCTACACTGTCCCCATCAAACTCTCCCAGGGCAGGTACAGCACGGGTTAGATACAGAGTAAAGCTCCCTCGACACTGTCCCCATCAAACACTCCCAGGGCAGGTACAGCACGGGTTAGATACAGTGTAAAGCTCCCTCTACACTGTCCCATCAAACGCTCACAGGGCAGGTACAGCACGGGTTAGATACAGAGTAAAGCTCCCTCTACACTGTCCCATCAAACACTCCCAGGGCCGGTACAGCACGGGTTAGATACAGAGTAAAGCTCCCTCTACACTGACCCATCAAACACACCCAGGGCAGGTACAGCGTGGGTTAGATACAGAGTAAAGCTCCCTCGACACTGTCCCCAACAAACACTCCCAGGGCAGGTACAGCACGGGTTAGATACAGTGTAAAGCTCCCTCTACACTGTCCCATCAAACGCTCACAGGGCAGGTACAGCACGGGTTAGATACAGAGTAAAGCTCCCTCTACACTGACCCATCAAACACTCCCAGGGCAGGTACAGCACGGGGTTAGCTACAGAGTAAAGCTCCCTCTACACTGTCCCCATCAAACACTCCCAGGGCAGGTACAGCACGGGTTAGATACAGTGTAAAGTTCCCTCTACACTGTCCCATCAAACGCTCCCAGGGCAGGTACAGCACGGGTTAGATACAGAGTAAAGCTCCCTCTACACTGACCCATCAAACACTCCCAGGGCAGGTACAGCACGGGGTTAGATACAGAGTAAAGGTCCCTCTACACTGTCCCATCAAACACTCCCAAGGCAGGTACAGCACGGGTTAGATACAGAGTAAAGCACCCTCTACACTGTCCATTCAAACACTCCCAGGGCAGGTACAGCACGGGTTAGATGCAGAGTAAAGCTCCCTCTACACTGTCCCCATCAAACTCTCCCAGGGCAGGTACAGCACGAGTTAGATACAGAGTAAAGCTCCCTCTACACTGACCCATCAAACACACCCAGGGCAGGTACAGCGTGGGTTAGATACAGAGTAAAGCTCCCTCGACACTGTCCCCATCAAACACTCCCAGGGCAGGTACAGCACGGGTTAGATACAGTGTAAAGCTCCCTCTACACTGTCCCATCAAACGCTCACAGGGCAGGTACAGCACGGGTTAGATACAGAGTAAAGCTCCCTCTACACTGACCCATCAAACACTCCCAGGGCAGGTACAGCACGGGTTAGATACAGAGTAAAGCTCCCTCTACACTGTCCCCATCAAACACTCCCAGGGCAGGTACAGCACGGGGTTAGATACAGAGTAAAGCTCCCTCTACACTGTCCCCATCAAACACTCCCAGGGCAGGTACAGCACGGGTTAGATACAGAGTAAAGCTCCCTCTACACTGTCCCATCAAACACTCCCAGGGCGGGTACAGCACGGGTTAGATACAGAGTAAAGCTCCCTCTACACTGTCCCCATCAAACACTCCCAGGGCAGGTACAGCACGGGTTAGATACAGAGTAAAGCTCCCTCTACAATGTCCCCATCAAACACTCCCAGGGCAGGTACAGCACAGGTTAGATACAGAGTAAAGCTCCCTCTACACTGTCCCCATCAAACACTCCCAGGGCAGGTACAGCACGGGTTAGATACAGAGTAAAGCTCTCTCTACATTGTCCCATCAAACACTCCCAGGGCAGGTACAGCACGGGTTAGATACAGAGTAAAGCTCCCTCTACACTGTCCCCATCAAACACACCCAAGGCAGGTACAGCGTGGGTTAGATACAGAGTAAAGCTCCCTCCACACTGTCCCATCAAACACTCCCAGGGCAGGTACAGCACGGGTTAGATACAGAGTAAAGCTCCCTCTACACTGTTCCCATCAAACACTCCCAGGGCAGGTACAGCACGGGTTAGATACAGTGTAAAGCTCCCTCTACACTGTCCCATCAAACGCTCCCAGGGCAGGTACAGCACGGGTTAGATACAGAGTAAAGCTCCCTCTACACTGTCCCCATCAAACACTCCCAGGGCAGGTACAGCACGGGGTTAGCTACAGAGTAAAGCTCCCTCTACACTGTCCCCATCAAACACTCCCAGGGCAGGTACAGCACGGGTTAGATACAGAGTAAAGCTCCCTCTACACGGTCCCCATCAAACACTCCCAGGGCAGGTACAGCACAGGGTTAGATACAGAGTAAAGCTCCCTCTACACTGTCCCCATCAAACACTCCCAGGGCAGGTACAGCACGGGTTGGATAGAGAGTAAATCTCCCTCTACACTGTCCCCATCAAACACTCCCAGGGCAGGTACAGCACGGGTTAGATACAGAGTAAAGCTCTCTCTACATTGTCCCATCAAACACTCCCAGGGCAGGTACAGCACGGGTTAGATACAGAGTAAAGCTCCCTCTACACTGTCCCCATCAAACACTCCCAGGGCAGGTACAGCACGGGTTAGATACAGAGTAAAGCTCCCTCTACACTGTCCCATCAAACACTCCCAGGGCAGGTACAGCGTGGGTTAGATACAGAGTAAAGCTCCCTCTACACTGTCCCCATCAAACACTCCCAGGGCAGGTACAGCACGGGTTAGATACAGAGTAAAGCTCCCTCTACACTGTCCCATCATACACTCCCAGGGCTGGTACAGCACGGGTTAGATACAGAGTAAAGCTCCCTCTACACTGTCCCATCAAACACTCCCAGGGCAGGTACAGCACGGGGTTAGATACAGAGTAAAGCTCCCTCTACACTGTCCCATCAAACACTCCCAGGGCAGGTACAGCACGGGGTTAGATACAGAGTAAAGCTCCCTCTACACTGTCCCATCAAACACTCCCAGGGCAGGTACAGCACGGGGTTAGATACAGAGTAAAGCTCCCTCTACACTGTCCCATCAAACACTCCCAGGGCAGGTACAGCACGGGTTAGATACAGAGTAAAGCTCCCTCTACACTGACCCATCAAACACACCCAGGGCAGGTACAGCGTGGGTTAGATACAGAGTGATGCGCCATCAATTACTCAAAAGACTGAAGTTGAGCGAGTAACAATCAGGCTTTTATTAACTAAAGAATGAAGGTCTTGTCTCGAGTGGTCGACCCGTCCAGAATACTAAGGGACTGGGAGGTAGTCACTTATATACCTGGAATAGTGGGAGGAGTCAGCCGAGGCACGTCCAGACCTGTACCTAGTGGAATACACATACAGACACAGACAGGTATGACAGTGGTTTACCACATTCACCCCTTGTTTAAAAATGAGTCCGGCGGGGTGAAGTGTATTTAAAAGTTCGTGTATTGGAGTCTCTCCGGAGGTCTTGTCTGCCGCTGTGATCGACGTGGCGACGGCAGGGGTGGTGGAGCTTCCGGCGTCGCGTCCCGTGTAGGCTGGGGCCCTGGAGTGTAGTCCTCATGGGTGACGGTCCAAGGCGAGCCGGCTGCTGGGGTTGGATATCGGGTCGTGGGGGGGGGTGGTAATGGGTAGTGGGTTACAGCGGTCCCCGAGGGTGCGAGGTCTCGTATGGAGACTGTGTCCTCCCGCCCGTCCGGGTACGCAATGTAAGCGTACTGGGGGTTGGCGTGGAGGAGGTCGACCCTCTCGACCAGGGGGTCCGTTTTATTGGCCCTCACGTGTCTTCTCAGTAGTACCGGCCCTGGGGACGTCAGCCATGGCGGTAACGATGTCCCCGATGTGGACTTCCTTGGGAAGACAAACATTTTCTCGTGAGGGGTGGCATTGGTGGCAGTGCAGAGAAGTGACCGAATCGAGTGGAGCGCATCGGGGAGCACCTCCTGCCAGCGGGAGGTCGGAAGGCCCCTAGACTTTAAGGCTAGTAGGGCAGCCTTCCAAACAGTTGCATTCTCTCTTTCCACCTGTCCGTTCCCCCGGGGGTTGTAACTGGTGGTCCTGCTTGTGGCTATACCCCTAGCGAGCAGGTACTGGCGGAGTTCGTCGCTCATAAACGATGAGCCCCGGTCGCTATGGATATAGCTGGGGAAACCGAACAGGGTGAAGAGGCTGTTCAGACATTTAATGACCGTGGCACTGGTCATGTCCGGGCAGGGGATAGCGAACGGGAACCGGGAGTACTCGTCAATGATGTTGAGGAAGTACACATTGCGGTCGGAGGAGGGGAGAGGCCCTTTAAAATCGACGCTCAGGCGTTCGAAAGGGCGAGTGGCTTTTATCAGGTGGGCTCTGTCTGGTCTATAAAAGTGCGGTTTGCACTCAGCGCAGACTTGGCAGTTCTTGGTCATGGTCCTGACCTCCTCAATGGAGTAAGGCAGGTTGCGGGCCTTGATGAAGTGGAAGAACCTGGTGACCCCCGGGTGGCAGAGGTCATTGTGGAGGGCCCTCAGCCTATCGATCTGCGCGCTGGCGCAGGTGCCACGCGATAGGGCATCTGGGGGTTCATTGAGCTTCCCAGGCCGGTACAAGATCTCGTAATTGTAGGTGGAAAGTTCGATTCTCCACCTCAAGATCTTGTCATTTTTGATTTTGCCCCTCTGCTTGTTGTTGAACATAAAAGCAACTGAACGCTGGTCAGTGAGCAGGGTAAATCGTTTTCCGGCCAGGTAGTGCCTCCAATGACGCACAGCCTCCACGATAGCCTGGGCCTCCTTCTCGACCGCGGAGTGTCTGGTCTCCGGGCCCTGGAGGGTTCGTGAGAAGAATGCCACAGGTCTCCCCGCCTGATTAAGGGTGGCGGCCAGAGCGAAGTCGGACGCATCGCTTTCCACCTGGAAGGGGATGGATTCGTCCACTGCGTGCATGGTGGCTTTGGCAATGTCTTCCTTGATACGGTGGAAGGCTAAGCGGGCCTCTGCCGTCACGGGAAAAGAGGTGGACTTGATCAGCGGACGGGCTTTGTCTGCATAGTAGGGGACCCACTGAGCGTAGTAGGAAAAAAACCCTAGGCACCTCTTCAGAGCTTTTAGGCAGTGGGGCAGTGGGAGTTCCATAAGGGGACGCATCCGGTCCGGGTCGGGACCGATGACCCCGTGTTCTACAACACAGCCAAGGATGGCGAGGCGGTCTGTGCGGAATATGCACTTCTCCTTGTTATATGTCAGGTTCAGGAGTTGGGCGGTGCGGAGGAATTTCTCGAGGTTTGCGTCATGGTCCTGCAAGTCATGGCCGCAGATGGTCACATTATCTAGGTAAGGGAAAGTGGCCTGCAGCTCGTTTTGATCGACCATCCGGTCCATCTCCCTTTGGAAGACGGAGACCCCGTTGGTAACGCCGAAGGGAACCCTAAGGAAGTGATAGAGGCGGCCGTTTGCCTCAAAAGCAGTATACTGGCGGTCTTCAGGGCTGATGGGGAGCTGGTGGTACGCTGATTTCAGGTCAATGGTCGAAAAGACGCGGTACTGCGCGATCTGGTTGACCATGTCAGCTATGCGGGGGAGTGGGTAGGCGTCCAGCAGGGTGTAGCGGTTTATTGTTTGGCTGTAGTCGATGACCAGGCGTTGTTTCTCGCCGGTCTTAACGACCACAACCTGGGCTCGCCAGGGGCTGGAGCTGCCCTCAATAATCCCCTCCTTCAGGAGCCGTTCCACTTCGGTTTTGATGAAAACCCTGTCCCCGGCACTGTATCGCCTGCTCTTTGTGGCGATGGGCTTACAGTCGGGGGTGAGGTTAGCAAACAGTGGGGGGGGTGGGACTCTGAGTGTGGAGAGGTTGCATCTAGTGCGCGGCGGGCAATTTGGAGGCTGCTGGCTGCGGACTGTGAGTGGGGGGAGGGGGCCACCGTACGCCATCGTAACGCTTTTGAGGTGGCACTGGAAATCCAACCCCAGTAGAACGGCAGCGCAGAGGTCGGGCAGGACCAGGAGTTTAAAATTATTGAACACAGTCCCGTCTACTACTAGTGTCACCATGCAGTAGCCGCCAATGTCCGCTGACTGGGACTCGGAGGCCATAGAAATCCGCTGGTGCGCAGGCAGGACTGGGAGAGAGCAACGCCGCACCGTGTCGGGGTGGATGAAGCTCTCTGTGCTCCCGGAGTCAAAAAGGCAGTTTATTGCATGGCCGTTTACCTTAACGTCCATTTTGGACCGAGCTAGCTGGTGCGGTCTCGTTTGGTCCAGCGTCACAGAGGCCAGCGTAGGGGTCGGTGTGTCGCTGCGAGTATCAGATGGGGGGGGGTTGGCGGTCTGCTGCGTCCCGGCTGGTGTCCAAGATGGCGGCGCCCATGATTCCCATGTGGCTGGAGTCGTCCAAGATGGCTGCTGCTGCGGTGGTTCGCACATGGCTGGGGAGGCCCAAGATGGCGGCTCGCACGGCCCACACGCGGCGCTGCTGGCGTTCGGGGTGGCTTTGGCCTTGCAGACGCTGGCGTAGTGTCCCTTTTTCCCGCAGCCCGAGCAGGTTGCATTCTTCGCCGGGCAGCGCGCTCTGGGGTGTTTGGCCTGGCCACAGAAGTAGCATTTCTGGCCTTGGGATACTGCTGTCTGGCTTTGGGACACTGCTGCGGTAGTTGGGCCGTTGTTGGGCTGTGGCTGGGGTGGCACGGTGCTATGGGGCTGTCCTACCGTGTCCCAGGTTGTCGTTCCCCGCGGCGTCCACGGTGCAGAGGAGTAGGCATCCATGCCCCGGAAGGCTGCGTCCAGCGTTAGTGCGATGTCGGAGGCTTTGTCGAGGGTGAGGTCACTCTGCTCCAGCAGTCGCTGTCTGGTGTAGTTGGACCTGTGGCCCGCTACGAAGGCATCCCGGATCAGTTCCTCCGTGTACTTAGTGGGCGTTACCGCCTTACACCCACAGGCCCGGCCAAGCACGGACAGTGCTTGGAGGTATTCCTCAGTCGATTCCCCAGGTTGTTGCTTGCGACTCCCCAGAAGGTGCCTAGCGTATACTTCGTTCACAGGGCGCGTGTACTGGGTCTTGAGGAGCTGGAGGGCGGCTGTGTACGAGGTCGCATCCCGGATGACTGAGTACACTCGGTGGTTCACCTTGGAGAACAGGACAGACAGTTTGTCCGCATCCGTTTCGACCGCAGTGGAGGCAGTCAGAAATGTCTCGAAGCACGTGAGCCAGTGAGCAAACTTGGTGGAAGCGTCCGCTTCCCGACTGTCCAGGTCCAGGCATGCTGGTGTGAGGATCTTCTCCATTATAAAAAATTTAGTTAATAAAATTGATGCGCCATCAATTACTCAAAAGACTGAAGTTGAGCGAGTAACAATCAGGCTTTTATTAACTAAAGAATGAAGGTCTTGTCTCGAGTGGTCGACCCGTCCAGAATACTAAGGGACTGGGAGGTAGTCACTTATATACCTGGAATAGTGGGAGGAGTCAGCCGAGGCACGTCCAGACCTGTACCTAGTGGAATACACATACAGACACAGACAGGTATGACAGTGGTTTACCACACAGAGTAAAGCTCCCTCAACACTGTCCCCATCAAACACTCCCAGGGCAGGTACAGCACGGGTTAGATACAGTGTAAAGCTCCCTCTACACTGTCCCCATCAAACACTCCCAGGGCAGGTACAGCACGGGTTAGATACAGTGTAAAGCTCCCTCTACACTGTCCCATCAAACGCTCCCAGGGCAGGTACAGCACGGGTTAGATACAGAGTAAAGCTCCCTCTACACTGTCCCCATCAAACACTCCCAGGGCAGGTACAGCACGGGTTAGATACAGAGTAAAGCTCCCTCTACACTGTCCCCATCAAACACTCCCAGGGCAGGTACAGCACGGGTTAGATACAGAGTAAAGCTCCCTCTACACTGTCCCCATCAAACACTCCCAGGGCAGGTACAGCACAGGGTTAGATACAGAGTAAAGCTCCCTCTACACTGTCCCCATCAAACACTCCCAGGGCAGGTACAGCACGGATTAGATACAGAGTAAAGCTCCCTCTACACTGTCCCCATCAAACACACCCAAGGCAGGTACAGCACGGGTTAGATACAGAGTAAAGCTCCCTCTTTTCTGTCCCCATGAAACACTCCCAGGGCAGGTACAGCGTGGGTTAGATACAGAGTAAAGCTCCCTCTACACTGTCCCATCAAACACTCCCAGGGCAGGTACAGCACGGGTTAGATACAGAGTAAAGCTCCCTCTACACTGTCCCCATCAAACACTCCCAGGGCAGGTACAGCACGGGTTAGATACAGAGTAAAGCTCCCTCTACAATGTCCCCATCAAACACTCCCAGGGCAGGTGCAGCACGGGTTAGATACAGAGTAAAGCACCCTCTGCACTGTCCCATCAAACACTCCCAGGGCAGGTGCAGCACGGGGTTAGATACAGAGTAATGCTCCCTCTACACTGTCCCATCAAACACTCCCAGGGCAGGTACAGCATGGGTTAGATACAGAGTAAAGCTCCCTCTACACTGTCCCCATCAAACACTCCCAGGGCAGGTACAGCACGGGATAGATACAGAGTAAAGCTCCCTCTACACTGTCCCCATCAAACTCTCCCAGGGCAGGTACAGCATGGGTTAGATACAGAGTAAAGCTCCCTCTACACTGTCCCATCAAACACTCCCAGGGCAGGTACAGCACGGGGTTAGATACAGAGTAAAGCTCCCTCTACACTGTCCCATCAAACACTCCCAGGGCAGGTACAGCGCGGGTTAGATACAGAGTAAAGCTCCCTCTACACTGACCCATCAAACACACCCAGGGCAGGTACAGCGTGGGTTAGATACAGAGTAAAGCTCCCTCGACACTGTCCCCATCAAACACTCCCAGGGCAGGTACAGCACGGGTTAGATACAGTGTAAAGCTCCCTCTACACTGTCGCATCAAACGCTCACAGGGCAGCTACAGCACGGGTTAGATACAGAGTAAAGCTCCCTCTACACTGACCCATCAAACACTCCCAGGGCAGGTACAGCACGGGGTTAGCTACAGAGTAAAGCTCCCTCTACACTGTCCCCATCAAACACTCCCAGGGCAGGTACAGCACGGGTTAGATACAGTGTAAAGCTCCCTCTACACTGTCCCATCAAACGCTCCCAGGGCAGGTACAGCACGGGTTAGATACAGAGTAAAGCTCCCTCTACACTGTCCCCATCAAACACTCCCAGGTCAGGTACAGCACGGGGTTAGATACAGAGTAAAGCTCCCTCTACACTGTCCCATCAAACACTCCCAGGGCAGGTACAGCACGGGTTAGATACAGAGTAACGCTCTCTCTACATTGTCCCATCAAACACTCCCAGGGCAGGTACAGCACGGGTTCGATACAGAGTAAAGCACCCTCTACACTGTCCCATCAAACACCCCCAGGGCAGGTACAGCACGGGGTTAGATACAGAGTAAAGCTCCCTCTACACTGTCCCCATCAAACACTCCCAGGGCAGGTACAGCACGGGTTAGATACAGAGTAAAGCTCTCTCTACATTGTCCCATCAAACACTCCCAGGGCAGGTACAGCACGGGTTAGATACAGAGTAAAGCTTCCTCTACACTGTCCCATCAAACACTCCCAGGGCAGGTACAGCACGGGGTTAGATACAGAGTAAAGCTCCCTCTACACTGTCCCATCAAACACTCCCAGGGCAGGTACAGCACGGGTTAGATACAGAGTAAATCTCCCTCTACACTGTCCCCATCAAACACTCCCAGGGCAGGTACAGCGCGGGGTTAGATACAGAGTAAAGCTCTCTCTACACTGTCCCCATCAAACACTCCCAGGGCAGGTACAGCACGGGGTTGGATACAGAGTAAAGCTCCCTCTACACTGTCCCATCAAACACTCCCAGGGCAGGTACAGCACGGGTTAGATACAGAGTAAAGCTCCCTCTACACTGTCCCATCAAACACTCCCAGGGCAGGTACAGCACGGGTTAGATACAGAGTAAATCTCCCTCTACACTGTCCCATCAAACACTCCCAGGGCAGGTACAGCACGGGTTAGATACAGAGTAAAGCTCCCTCTACACTGTCCCATCAAACACTCCCAGGGCAGGTACAGCACGGGTTAGATACAGAGTAAAGCTCCCTCTACACTGTCCCATCAAACACTCCCAGGGCAGGTACAGCACGGGTTAGATACAGAGTAAAGCTCCCTCTACACTGTCCCATCAAACACTCCCAGGGCAGGTACAGCACGGGTTAGATACAGAGTAAAGCTCCCTCTACACTGTCCCCATCAAACACTCCCAGGGCAGGTACAGCACGGGGTTAGCTACAGAGTAAAGCTCCCTCTACACTGTCCCCATCAAACACTCCCAGGGCAGGTACAGCACGGGTTAGATACAGAGTAAAGCTCCCTCTACACGGTCCCCATCAAACACTCCCAGGGCAGGTACAGCACAGGGTTAGATACAGAGTAAAGCTCCCTCTACACTGTCCCCATCAAACACTCCCAGGGCAGGTACAGCACGGGTTGGATAGAGAGTAAATCTCCCTCTACACTGTCCCCATCAAACACTCCCAGGGCAGGTACAGCACGGGTTAGATACAGAGTAAAGCTCTCTCTACATTGTCCCATCAAACACTCCCAGGGCAGGTACAGCACGGGTTAGATACAGAGTAAAGCTCCCTCTACACTGTCCCCATCAAACACTCCCAGGGCAGGTACAGCACGGGTTAGATACAGAGTAAAGCTCCCTCTACACTGTCCCATCAAACACTCCCAGGGCAGGTACAGCGTGGGTTAGATACAGAGTAAAGCTCCCTCTACACTGTCCCCATCAAACACTCCCAGGGCAGGTACAGCACGGGTTAGATACAGAGTAAAGCTCCCTCTACACTGTCCCATCATACACTCCCAGGGCTGGTACAGCACGGGTTAGATACAGAGTAAAGCTCCCTCTACACTGTCCCATCAAACACTCCCAGGGCAGGTACAGCACGGGGTTAGATACAGAGTAAAGCTCCCTCTACACTGTCCCATCAAACACTCCCAGGGCAGGTACAGCACGGGGTTAGATACAGAGTAAAGCTCCCTCTACACTGTCCCATCAAACACTCCCAGGGCAGGTACAGCACGGGGTTAGATACAGAGTAAAGCTCCCTCTACACTGTCCCATCAAACACTCCCAGGGCAGGTACAGCACGGGTTAGATACAGAGTAAAGCTCCCTCTACACTGACCCATCAAACACACCCAGGGCAGGTACAGCGTGGGTTAGATACAGAGTAAAGCTCCCTCAACACTGTCCCCATCAAACACTCCCAGGGCAGGTACAGCACGGGTTAGATACAGTGTAAAGCTCCCTCTACACTGTCCCCATCAAACACTCCCAGGGCAGGTACAGCACGGGTTAGATACAGTGTAAAGCTCCCTCTACACTGTCCCATCAAACGCTCCCAGGGCAGGTACAGCACGGGTTAGATACAGAGTAAAGCTCCCTCTACACTGTCCCCATCAAACACTCCCAGGGCAGGTACAGCACGGGTTAGATACAGAGTAAAGCTCCCTCTACACTGTCCCCATCAAACACTCCCAGGGCAGGTACAGCACGGGTTAGATACAGAGTAAAGCTCCCTCTACACTGTCCCCATCAAACACTCCCAGGGCAGGTACAGCACAGGGTTAGATACAGAGTAAAGCTCCCTCTACACTGTCCCCATCAAACACTCCCAGGGCAGGTACAGCACGGATTAGATACAGAGTAAAGCTCCCTCTACACTGTCCCCATCAAACACACCCAAGGCAGGTACAGCACGGGTTAGATACAGAGTAAAGCTCCCTCTTTTCTGTCCCCATGAAACACTCCCAGGGCAGGTACAGCGTGGGTTAGATACAGAGTAAAGCTCCCTCTACACTGTCCCATCAAACACTCCCAGGGCAGGTACAGCACGGGTTAGATACAGAGTAAAGCTCCCTCTACACTGTCCCCATCAAACACTCCCAGGGCAGGTACAGCACGGGTTAGATACAGAGTAAAGCTCCCTCTACAATGTCCCCATCAAACACTCCCAGGGCAGGTGCAGCACGGGTTAGATACAGAGTAAAGCACCCTCTGCACTGTCCCATCAAACACTCCCAGGGCAGGTGCAGCACGGGGTTAGATACAGAGTAATGCTCCCTCTACACTGTCCCATCAAACACTCCCAGGGCAGGTACAGCATGGGTTAGATACAGAGTAAAGCTCCCTCTACACTGTCCCCATCAAACACTCCCAGGGCAGGTACAGCACGGGATAGATACAGAGTAAAGCTCCCTCTACACTGTCCCCATCAAACTCTCCCAGGGCAGGTACAGCATGGGTTAGATACAGAGTAAAGCTCCCTCTACATGTCCCATCAAACACTCCCAGGGCAGGTACAGCACGGGGTTAGATACAGAGTAAAGCTCCCTCTACACTGTCCCATCAAACACTCCCAGGGCAGGTACAGCGCGGGTTAGATACAGAGTAAAGCTCCCTCTACACTGACCCATCAAACACACCCAGGGCAGGTACAGCGTGGGTTAGATACAGAGTAAAGCTCCCTCGACACTGTCCCCATCAAACACTCCCAGGGCAGGTACAGCACGGGTTAGATACAGTGTAAAGCTCCCTCTACACTGTCGCATCAAACGCTCACAGGGCAGCTACAGCACGGGTTAGATACAGAGTAAAGCTCCCTCTACACTGACCCATCAAACACTCCCAGGGCAGGTACAGCACGGGGTTAGCTACAGAGTAAAGCTCCCTCTACACTGTCCCCATCAAACACTCCCAGGGCAGGTACAGCACGGGTTAGATACAGTGTAAAGCTCCCTCTACACTGTCCCATCAAACGCTCCCAGGGCAGGTACAGCACGGGTTAGATACAGAGTAAAGCTCCCTCTACACTGTCCCCATCAAACACTCCCAGGTCAGGTACAGCACGGGGTTAGATACAGAGTAAAGCTCCCTCTACACTGTCCCATCAAACACTCCCAGGGCAGGTACAGCACGGGTTAGATACAGAGTAACGCTCTCTCTACATTGTCCCATCAAACACTCCCAGGGCAGGTACAGCACGGGTTCGATACAGAGTAAAGCACCCTCTACACTGTCCCATCAAACACCCCCAGGGCAGGTACAGCACGGGGTTAGATACAGAGTAAAGCTCCCTCTACACTGTCCCCATCAAACACTCCCAGGGCAGGTACAGCACGGGTTAGATACAGAGTAAAGCTCTCTCTACATTGTCCCATCAAACACTCCCAGGGCAGGTACAGCACGGGTTAGATACAGAGTAAAGCTTCCTCTACACTGTCCCATCAAACACTCCCAGGGCAGGTACAGCACGGGGTTAGATACAGAGTAAAGCTCCCTCTACACTGTCCCATCAAACACTCCCAGGGCAGGTACAGCACGGGTTAGATACAGAGTAAATCTCCCTCTACACTGTCCCCATCAAACACTCCCAGGGCAGGTACAGCGCGGGGTTAGATACAGAGTAAAGCTCTCTCTACACTGTCCCCATCAAACACTCCCAGGGCAGGTACAGCACGGGGTTGGATACAGAGTAAAGCTCCCTCTACACTGTCCCATCAAACACTCCCAGGGCAGGTACAGCACGGGTTAGATACAGAGTAAAGCTCCCTCTACACTGTCCCATCAAACACTCCCAGGGCAGGTACAGCACGGGTTAGATACAGAGTAAATCTCCCTCTACACTGTCCCATCAAACACTCCCAGGGCAGGTACAGCACGGGTTAGATACAGAGTAAAGCTCCCTCTACACTGTCCCATCAAACACTCCCAGGGCAGGTACAGCACGGGTTAGATACAGAGTAAAGCTCCCTCTACACTGTCCCATCAAACACTCCCAGGGCAGGTACAGCACGGGTTAGATACAGAGTAAAGCTCCCTCTACACTGTCCCATCAAACACTCCCAGGGCAGGTACAGCACGGGTTAGATACAGAGTAAAGCACCCTCTACACTGTCCCATCAAACACTCCCAGGGCAAGTACAGCACGGGGTTAGATACAGAGTAAAGCTCCCTCTACACTGTCCCATCAAACACTCCCAGGGCAGGTACAGCACGGGGTTAGGTACAGAGTAAAGCGCCCTCTACACTGTCCCATCAAACACTCCCAGGGCAGGTACAGCACGGGTTAGATACAGAGTAAATCTCCCTCTACACTGTCCCCATCAAACACTCCCAGGGCAGGTACAGCACGGGTTAGATACAGAGTAAAGCTCCCTCTATACTGTCCCATCAAACACTCCCAGGGCAGGTACAGCACGGGTTAGATACAGAGTAAAGCTCCCTCTACACTGTCCCATCAAACACCCCCAGGGCAGGTACAGCACGGGGTTAGATACAGAGTAAAGCTCCCTCTACACTGTCCCCATCAAACACTCCCAGGGCAGGTACAGCACGGGTTAGATACAGAGTAAAGCTCCCTCTACACTGTCCCATCAAACACTCCCAGGGCAGGTACAGCACGGGTTAGATACAGAGTAAAGCTCCCTCTACACTGTCCCCATCAAACACTCCCAGGGCAGGTACAGCACGGGTTAGATACAGAGTAAAGCTCCCTCTACACTGTCCCATCAAACACACCCAGGGCAGGTACAGCGTGGGTTAGATACAGAGTAAATCTCCCTCTACACTGACCCGTCAAACCATTTCTCACGAAGGAACTGGATTATGCTGTCCTGGTGGTATATATTTAAGGGGTTACTGAACATTGCTGATGAAACAGGGAGAGACATGAGCTTATCGAGGCTGATTTCCACCCGGTGACGGTTCCGTTTTTTACCTCATTGTTTCTCTTGTAGAAGAACAGGACGATGCCGGCAATCAGCCCCAGGGTGCCGATGATAAAGCCCACTGCGCAGATGGCGACCTGCACCCTGTAGTAGGGATCGAACAGCGTCTCCGGTTCTGCCAATGGAATGGCGCAGGTTAGTTTCATGCTCTGGGTTTGTGTCTGCCTTTGTCTCTGCTGACGTGCCTGTGTGTGTGTGACACCTGTCTGCACTGTGTGTGTCTGGCTCGCTTTCTACGCCTGTTCCTGTCAGCCTGTCTGCTCATTGTCTGTCTGTGTTTCTGTCTGTCCATCTATGTCTGTCTGTCTGTCAGTGTCTGTCTGCCAGTCCGTGTCTGCCTGTCTGTCCGGGTCTGCCTGTCTTTCAGTGTCTGCCCGCCTGTCTGTCAGTGTCTGCCTGTCTGTCAGTCCGTGTCTGTCTGCCTGTCTGTCAGTGTCTGTCTGTCTCTTAGTGTCTGTCCGTGTCTGTCTGCCTGTCTGTCTGTCAGTGTCTGTCTGCCTGTCTGTGTCTGTCTGTCAGTGTCTGTCTGTCAGTGTCTCTCTGCCAGTCCGTGTCTGCCTGCCTGTCTGTCAGTGTCTGCCTGTCTGTCAATGTCTGTCTGCCAGTCTGTATCTGTCTGTCTGTCAATGTCGGTCTGCCAGTCCGTGTCTGTCTGTCTGTCAGTGTCTGTCTGTCAGTGTCTGTCTGCCAGTCCGTGTCTGTCTGTCAGTCAGTGTTTGTCCGCCAGTAATAATGATCACTGTACCCCAGTAATAATGATCACCGTACCCCAGTAATAATGATCGCCGTACCCCAGTAATAATGATCACCGTACCCTAGTAATAATGATCACCGAACCCCAGTAATAATGATCGCCATACCCCAGTAATAATGATCACCGTACCCCAGTAATAATGATCACCATACCCCAGTAATAATGATCGCCGTACCCTAGTAATAATGATCACCGTACCCCAGTAATAATGATCACCATACCCCAGTAATAATGATCGCCCTACCCCAGCAATAATGATCGCCGTACCCCAGTAATAAGGATCACCGTACCCCAGTAATAATGATCACCGTACCACAGTAACAATGATCGCTCTACCCCAGTAATAATGATCACCGTACCCCAGTAATAATGATCGCCATACCCCAGTAATAATGATCACAGTACCACAGTAATAATGATCACCGTACCCCAGTAATAATGATCACCGTACCCCAGTGATAATGATCGCTCTACCCCAGTAATAATTATCGGTCTACCCCAGTAATAATGATCACCGTACCCCAGTAATAATGATCACCATACCCCAGTAATAATGATCGCTCTACCCCAGTTATAATGATCGCTCTACCCCAGTAATAATGATCACCGTACCCCAGTAATAATGATCACCGTACCCCAGTAATAATGATCGCTCTACCACAGTAATAATAATCGCTCTACCCCAGTAATAATGATCACTGTACCCCACTAATAATAATAATCACTGTACCCCAGTAATAATGATCGCCGTACCCCAGTAATAATGATCGCTCTACCCCAGTAATAATGATCACCGTACCCCAGTAATAATACTCACTGTACCCCAGTAATAATGATTACCGTACCCCAGTAATAATGATCGCTCTACCCCAGTAATAATGATCACCGTACCCCAGTAATAATATTCACTGTACCCCAGCAATAATGATTACCGTACCCCAGTAATAATGATCGCTCTACCCCAGTAATAATGATCACCGTACCCCAGTAATAATATTCACTGTACCCCAGTAATAATGATTGCCGTACCCCAGTAATAATGATTGCCGTACCCCAGTAATAATGATCACCATACCGCAGTAATAATGATCGCCGTACCCTGGTAATAATGATCGCCGTACCTCACCGTACCCCAGTAATAATATTCACCGTACCCCAGTAATAATAATCGCCATACCCCAGTAATAATGATCACCGTACCCCAGTAATAATGATCACCGTACCCCAGTAATAATGATCGCCGTACCCTGGTAATAATGATCACCGTACCCCAGTAATAATGATCACTGTACCCCGGTAATAATGATCACTGTACCCCAGTAATAATGATCACCGTACCCCAGTAATAATGATCACCGTAACCCAGTAATAATGACCACCATACCCCAGTAATGATGATCACCGTACCCCGTTATAATGATCATTATACCCCAGTAATAATGATCATTGTACCCCAGTAATAATGATCGGCGTACCCCAGTAATAATGATCACCATACCCCAGTAATAATGATCACCGTACCCCGTTATAATGATCATTATACCCCAGTAATAATGATCACTGTACCCCAGTAATAATGATCGGCGTACCCCAGTAATAATGATCACCATACCCCAGTAATAATGATCACCGTACCCCATTAGAATGATCATTATACCCCAGTAATAATGATCATTGTACCCCAGTGATAATGATCACCGTACCCCAGTAATAATGATTGCCTACCCCAGTAATAATAATCACCGTACCCCAGTAATAATGATCGCTCTACCCCAGTAATAATGATCGCCGTAGCCCAGTAATAATAATCACCAGTACCCCAGTAATAATGATCGCCGTACCCCAGTAATAATGATCGCCGTACCCCAGTAATAATGATTGCCGTACCCGAGTAATAATGATCGCCGTACCCCAGTAATAATGATCACCATACCCCGGTAATAATGATCACCGTACCCCAGTAATAATGATCACCGTACCCCAGTAATAATGATCACCGTACACCAGTAATAATGATCACCATACCCCAGTAATAATGATCGTCGCACCCCAGTAATAATGATCACCGTACCCCAGTAATAATGATCACCGTACCCGAGTAATAATGATCACTGTACCCCGGTAATAATGATCACTGTACCCCAGTAATAATGATCGCCGCACCCCAGTAATAAAGATCACCGTACCCCAGTAATAATGATCGCTCTACCCCAGTAATAATGATCGCCGTACCCCAGTAATAATAATCACCGTACCCCAGTAATAATAATCACCATACTCCAGTAATAATGGTCACTGTGCCCCGGTAATAATGATCACCATATCTCGGTAATAATAATCACCATACCCCAGTAATAATGATCACCATACCCCAGTAATAATGATCACCGTACCCCGGTAAAAATCATCACCGTACCCTAGTAATAATGATCGCCATACCCCAGTAATAATGATCGCCGTACCCCAGTATTAATGATCACCATACCCCAGTAATAATGATCACCGTACCCCAGTAATAATGATCACCGTACCCCAGTAATAATGATCACTGCACCCCAGTAATAATGATCGCCGTACCCCAGTAATAATGATCGCCGTACCCCAGTAATAATGATCACCGTACCCCAGTAATAATGATCGCCGTACCCCAGTAATAATGATCGCCGTACCCCAGTAATAATGATCGCCGTACCCCAGTAATAATGATCGCCGTACCCCAGTAATAATGATCGCCGTACCCCAGTAATAATGATCGCCGTACCCCAGTAATACTGATCACTGTACCCCAGTAATAATGATCACCATACCCCAGTAATAATGATCACCGTACCCCAGTAATAATAATCACTATACCCCAGTAATAATGATCGCTGTACCCCAGTAATAATGATCACTGTACCCCAGTAATAATAATAATCACCGTACCCCAGTAATAATGATCACCGCACCCCGGTAATAATGATCGCCGTACCCCAGTAATAATGATCGCCGTACCCCAGTAATAATAATCACCGTACCCCAGTAATAATAATCACCGTACCCCAGTAATAATGATCACCGTACTCCAGTAATAATGATCACCGTACCCCAGTAATAATGACCACTGTACCCTAGTAATAATGATCACCGTACCCCAGTAATAATGATCGCCGCAACCCAGTAATAGTGATCGCCGTAACCCAGTAATAATGATCACCGTACCCCAGTAATAATGATCACCGCACCCCAGTAATAATGATCACCGTACCCCAGTAATAATGATCGCCGTACCCGAGTAATACTGATCACTGTACCCCAGTAATAATGATCACCGCAACCCAGTAATAGTGATCGCCGTAACCCAGTAATAATGATCACCGCACCCCAGTAATAATGATCGCCGTAACCCACTAATAATGCTCACCGCACCCCAGTAATAATGATCGCCGTACCCCAGTAATAATGATCACCGTACCCCAGTAATAATGATCACCGTACCCCAGTAATAATGATCGCCGTAACCCAGTAATAATGAACACCGTACCCCAGTAATAATGATCGCCGTACCCCAGTAATAATGATCACCGTACCCCAGTAATAATGATCGCTCTACCCAAGTAATAATGATCACCGTACCCTGGTAATAATGATCGCCGTACCCCAGTAATAATGATTGCCGTACCCCAGTAATAATGATCGCAGTACCCCAGTAATAATGATCACTGTACCCCGGGAATAATGATCACTTTACCCCAGTAATAATGATCACCGTACCCCAGTAATAATGATCACTGTACCCCGGTAATAATGATCACCGTACCCCGGTAATAATGATCACCGTACCCCAGTAATAATGATCGCCGTACCCCAGTATTAATGATCACTGTACCCCAGTAATAATGATCACCATACCCCGGTAATAATGATCACCGTACCCCAGTAATAATGATCACTGTACCCCAGTAATAACGATCACCGTACCCCAGGAATAATGATCGCGGTACCCCAGTAATAATGATCACCGTACCCCAGTAATAATGATCACCATACCCCGGTAATAATGATCACTGTACCCCCGTAATACTGATCACTGTACCCCAGTTACAATGATCACCGTACCCCAGTAATAATGATCACTGTACCCCAGTAATACTGATCACTGTACCCCAGTACTAATGATCACCGTACCCCAGTAACAGTGATCACCGTACCCCAGTAACAGTGATCACCGTACCCCAGTAATAGTGATCACCGTACCCCAGTAATAATGATCACTGTACCCCAGTAATACTGATCACTGTTCCCCAGTAATAATGATCACCACACCCCAGTAATAATGATCACCGTACCCCGGTAATAATGATCACTGTACCCCCGTAATACTGATCACTGTACCCCAGTTACAATGATCACCGTACCCCAGTAATAATGATCACCGTACCCCAGTAATAATGATCACAGTACCCCAGTAATAATGATCACTGTACCCCTGTAATAATGATCACCGTACCCCAGTAATAATGATCGCCGTACCCCAGTAATAATGATCACCGTACCCCAGTAATAATGATCGCCGCACCCCAGTAATAATGATCGCCGCACCCCAGTAATAATGATCGCCGTACCCCAGTAATAATGATCACCGTACCCCAGTAATAATGATCACCGTACCCCAGTAATAATGATCACCGTACCCCAGTATACTATGATCTCACTGGTGCCAGACTGCACCACACTCGAGTACTTGTCTCCGTCCGCTGGTTCGATCTCCACGTATTTCAATATTTGGTACTTCCAGGTGTCATCGAAGGCGAACTGCGAGGAGTTAACCCGGCCCGGTAGCGGCTGATCGTTCTTCAGGAAGGTCACGCGGACAGCCGGCGGGAACAGCTCGCTCACAAAGCAGTTCAGGACGTTCCTCTGGCCCAGGGTAACGGGCTTGTCTGGATAAAGCAGGACGGAGGGGACCTCTGCAAAAAGAGCAAGGACCCCTGGTGTTAAAGTCGAGGAGCCGGGGCGAGACTGTTGGCGTTGCGCCGCCCTCGCAACCCCCTATGAAACTGACTGCAGCGTCAGGATTTAGCGCGCATATTAACACGGGAATGCTGACGTTGCGCTCAGCCATTCCCCGCTCCGACGCTGGCTGAGCTTTGGCACTCCCCGGAACCGGCAACCAGCGAAATCACACTGAGGGGCAAAAACCTCCCCTGTTACGCTGGGATACCGCTGTTAAACACCCCCCGCCCCCCACCCCGCCGGTAAACGTAAGCCTTGTTGAAGGAGGCGTAACTGGGTTTTTTTTAAATTCATTCACGGGATGTGGGCGTCGCTGGCAAGTCCAGCACCACTGCAGTCCGTGTGGTGAAGGTGCTCCCACAGCGCTGTTAGGGAGGGAGTTCCAGGATTTTGACCCAGTGACGATGAAGGAACGCCCGATATATTTCCAAGTCAGGATGGT
Source organism: Somniosus microcephalus (assembly GCF_052327205.1). Classification (NCBI taxonomy): domain Eukaryota; kingdom Metazoa; phylum Chordata; class Chondrichthyes; order Squaliformes; family Somniosidae; genus Somniosus; species Somniosus microcephalus. The sequence goes on from NW_028225185.1 coordinate 29,326,670, forward strand.
GTGTGACTTGGAGGGGAAATTGGAGGTGGTGGTGTTCCCATGCCGCCTGCTGCCCTTGTCCTTCTAGGTGGAAGAGGTGGCGGGTTTGGGAGGTGCTGCCGAAGAAGCCTTGGCGAGTTGCTGCAGTGCATCTTGTAGATGGTGCACACTGCAGCCACGGTGCGCCGGTGGTGGAGGGAGTGAATGTTTAAGGTGGGGGATGGGGTGTCGATCAAGCGGGCTGCTTTGTCCTGGATGGTGTCGAGCTTCTCGAGTGTTGTCGGAGCTGCACTCATCCAGGCAAGCGGAGAGTATTCCATCACACTCCTGACTTGTGCCTTGTAGATGGTGGAAAGGCTTTGGGGAGTCAGGAGGTGAGACACTCGCCGCAGAATACCCAGCCTCTGACCTGCTCTTGTAGCCACAGTATTTATGTGGCTGGTCCAGTTAAGTGTCTGGTCAATGGTGACCCCCAGGATGTTGATGTTGGGGGATACGGACTGCAGCGGTCCAAGAAGGCGGCTCACCGCCACCTTCTCAAGGGCGATGAGGGATGGGCAATAAATGCCGGCCTTGCCAGCGACGCCCACATCCCAGGAACGAATTTTTAAAAAAGAGGATGCAGGAAAGATTGTGGCGGAGCGGGAGGCTGGAAGGTGAAAGAAGGGTCACCGATCAGATGACAAGCTTTTTCTAGATTCCGTCGGGAGGGAGAGAGTGGGAAAGGGGCTGGATGGTGCTGGCCCCCCAGCCCCCCCATCCGCCAACCCCCAGATACGGAAATTAAAAACAACAGCAAATAGGTGAGTGCTATACATAGAGAATGCAAGCGAGAGAGAGCTGGAGAGGGTCGGCAAAGCATCTAGGCAGTCAAAGAAAGAACTACCATTTATGTAGCCCCTCAAAGCCATTCCATGCCACTGCAGTACTCTTGAAGTGTAGCCACTGTTCTGATGGGCAGCCAATTTGCGCACAGCAAGATCATCAGAATTAGGAGCAAGAGTCGGCCATTCGGCCCCTCGAGCCTGCTCCGCCATTCAATAAGATCACGGCTGATCATCGACCTCAACTCCACTTTCCTGCCCGATCCCTCGATTCCCCCGAGAGTCCAAAAATCTCTCGATCTCAGCCTTGAATAGACTCAACGACTGAGCCTCCACAGCCCTCTGGGGCAGAGAATTCCAAAGATTCACCGCCCTCTGAGTGAAGAAATTCCTCCTCATCTCAGTCCTGAATGGCCGACCCCTTATCCTGAGACTGTGACCCCTGGTTCGAGACTCCCCAGTCCAGGGGCTTACGAAAACAAGCTGGCGGAAAATATAAAAACTAACTCCAAAAGCTTTTATAAATATATCAAAAGGAAAAGACTGGTGAAAACCAAAGTTGGTCCATTGCAGTCAGATACGGGGGAATATATAATGGGAAATAAGGAAATGGCAGATCAACTAAATGCATACTTTGGGTCAGTCTTTACGAAGGAAGACACAAAAAACCTCCCTGGGATATCGGGGAAAAATAGGGACATTGGCAAAGGAGGAACTGACGCAAATCAATATCTCTAAGGATATGGTGTTAAGGAAGCTAAAGGGATTGAAGGTGGACAAATCCCCAGGGCCTGATAACATGCATCCTAGGGTACTGAAGGAGGTGGCCCTAGAGATAGCGGATGCACTAAGGATGATTTTTCAGAATTCATTAGACTCGGGAACAGTGCCGATGGATTGGAGGGTAGCTAACGTTACCCCACTATTCAAAAAGGGGGGTAGGGAAAAAGCAGGTAATTACAGACCTGTAAGCCTTACATCAGTTGTGGGCAAAATGCTGGAGTCCATCATTAAGGATGAAATAGCGGAGCACTTAGCAAATGGGGACAGGATAGGACAGAGTCAACATGGATTTACAAAGGGTAAATCGTGCTTGACTAATCTATTGGAATTTTTTGAGGGAGTAACTGGTAGAATAGATGGGGGAGAGCCAGTAGATGTGGTGTACCTGGACTTCCAAAAGGCCTTCGATAAGGTCCCACATAAAAGATTAGCATGGAAAATTGAGGCTCATGGGATAAAGGGGAAAGTTTTGGCGTGGATAGGGAACTGGCTGTCAGATAGAAAACAGAGAGTTGGAATAAACGGCTCATTTTCTGAATGGCAGGCAGTAACAAGTGGGGTACCACAGGGATCTGTCCTGGGCCCCCAGCTGTTCACAATTTACATTAATGACCTGGATCAGGGAGTCGGATGCAGCATTTCCAAATTTGCAGACGACACTAAACTAGGAGGTGGGGTGGGCTCAGAGGAAGAGACCAGGAAGCTCCAGAGCGATTTGGACAGACTGGGCGATTGGGCGGATAAATGGCAGATGCACTATAATGTGGACAAGTGCGAAGTTATCCACCTTGGGTGCAGGAACGGGAGGGCAAATTATTATTTAAATGGCAATAGATTGGGAGAGGGGGAAGTACAGAGAGACCTGGGTGTTCTTGTACACCAGTCACTGAAGGCGAGCATGCAGGTGCAACAGGCGGTCAAGAAGGCAAACGGTATGCTGGCCTTCATAGCAAAAGGGTTAGAATACAGGAACAGGGATACCTTGCTGCAGCTGTACAGGGCACTGGTGAGACCACACCTCGAGTACTGTGTACAGTTTTGGTCGCCTCATCTGAGGAAGGATGTTCTGGCCATGGAGGGGGTGCAGCGGCGATTCACCAGGCTGATACCAGGAATGGCGGGAATGACCTATGAGGAGAGACTATGTAGTTTAGGGATGTACACACTGGAGTTTAGAAGATTGAGAGGGGACCTCATAGAAGTGTATAAAATTCTGACAGGTCTAGACAGACTGGATGCAGAAGGAATGTTTCCCTTGGCGGATGAGAACAGAACTAGAGGACATAATTTAAGGATAAGGGCTAAACCATTTAGGACAGAGATGAGGGGGAATTTCTTCACTCAGAGAGTGGTGAACCTGTGGAACTCATTGCCACAGAGGGCAGTGTACGCCAGCTCATTAAATATATTTAAGAGGGAATTAGATATATTTCTACGGGCAAAAGGGGTTAAGGGTTACGGAGAGAAGGCGGGGACGGGATACTGAATTAAAGGATCAGCCATGATCTCATTAAATGGCGGAGCAGGCACGAAGGGCCGAATGGCCTACTCCTGCTCCTATCTTCTATGTATCTATGTATCTATGAAACAGCCTCTCAGCATCTACCCTGCCTCAGAATCTAATGGCCCGTCATTTGCGGTCAGCAGCCAAGCTGTGTCGAGAAGTTCGGGCTCTCCGCCGGCCAATTCAAATCGAGGGAAGTTAATGGGGATTCCCTAGCGCGAGCTGCTGTGATGTCAACAGGCAGTCGGAGCACCCAATCGGAAGGCAGAACTCTCGGAGACCAGGCGGTGGGCAATGTTAGAGAGGGCAAAACAAAGATTGGGGCAACGCTGAAATAAAGATGGACAAACTTTAGAAATTGTTTCTTATAAAAGTTTCTTAAAACGTTTAATCTTTATTCAAATGGATCAATCTGACACTGTACAAAATTAACATGAGTTTACCAGACCAGTAACACTTGTTTAGAAACATAGAAACATAGAAGATAGGAGCAGGAGTCGGCCATTCGGCCCCTCGAGCCTGCTCCACCATTCAATGAGATCATGGCTGATCATCCAAATTCAGTACCCTGTCCCTGCCTTCTCCCCATATCCCTTGATCCCTTTAGCCTTAAGAAATATATCCAACTCCTTTTTGAATATATTTAATGAATTGGCCTCCACCGCCCTCTGTGGTAGAGAATTCCACAGGTTCACCACTCTCTGGGTGAAGAAATTCCTCCTCATTTCAGTCCTAAATGGCTTACCCCTTATCCTTAGACTATGACCCCTGGTTCTGGACTCCCCGGCCATCATAAACATCCTTCCTACATCTAGTCTGTCCAGGCCTGACAGAATTTTATAGGTTTCGATGAGATCACCTTTCAATCTTCTAAACTCCAGTGAGTATAAGCCCAATCGACACAATCTTTCCTCATACGTCATTCCTGCCATCCCAGGTATCAGCCTGGTGAATCTTCGCTGTACTCCTTCCATGGCAAGAACGTCCTTCCTCAGGTAAGGCGACCAAAACTGCACACAATACTCAAGGTGCGGTCTCACCAAGGCCCTGTACAACTGCAGCAAGACATCCTTGTTCCTGTACTCGAATCCTCTTGCTACGAAGGCCATCATACCATTTGCCTTCTTAACCGCCTGCTGCACCTGCATGCTTACCTTCAGCGACTGGTGCACAAGAACACCCAGGTCTCTTTGCACTTCCCCTTCTCCCAATCTATTGCCATTCAGATAATAATCTGCCTTCCTGTTTTTGCCACTAAAGTGGATAACCTCACATTTATCCACATTATACTACATCTGCCCAATCACCCAACCTGTCCAAATCGTACTGGAGTTTCTCGACATCCTCCTCACAGCTGTTAATACACTGTTAAAAGCCCCCTGTTACACCCAAAGCCTCTCAGCATCCACCCCGTCAATCCGCTTAAGAATTTTACATGTTTCCCACAAACAGCAATAAGATAAGGCCCAGATAGAGTCATCGGCCCCGATTTTCGGCTTGTGTGGGAAATGGTCAGGTTTCCCCGAATGTGGGGTTTCTGACACACATAAAAAAGTGTCAGCCAGCTCCACGCAATTTTCCCTCAAGTGGCCAATTAATTCCCAGCATGTGGGAAGCCTTGCTAATTGTCCAATTCGAGTCAGAAATCCCCACACTATGATGTCATCATTCGTGGTGCTTTCAAAGTGTCCAGCAAGCTTCTCCACCTCTGCAGGCTTCTCAACCACTCTTGCACAATGGCAGAGGAGCCTGCACCAGCTGCTGCCAGCGGCAGAGGCCGAGCTGCCCTCAAATTCGACGAGGCTTCGCTGCAGGCATTATTGGATGGGGTTAGGGCCCACAGGGAGGTCCTCTTTCCTAGGTCAGGGAGGAAGAGGCCTCCCACTGAGACCAATGCTGCATGGATGCAGGTGTCAGCAGATGCCAACTCGCTGGGAGTCACCAGAAGAACCTTGGCATTACATCTCTAACTCCTTCCTTAACTCCCCCACAGGACCATCCAGAGCCCCCCGTCCTCACTGTGGAGGAGGAAGAGGCTGTGCAGCCAAACTCCTCAGAGGAAGCTCCAACCTCTGAGGGCGCAGCGGCAGCAGAAATAAGCGCACCCAGCACCAGCGCAGACACTCACACCTCGGGGGCACCTTCGGGACACAGTAGTGTTGTCACCTGGTGTTTCACAGCTCACAAGTGAGCCTCAGCAGATTCTGGAGACAGGGACAGCAGTGGAGAGTCCTCGTCGGAGGGCGCAGGACTCTGCCAGCTCAGCTCAGCTGCGCTGCATGTCGACCCTCTGCCTCTGGGTCCATCCGCAAGAGAAGAGGTGATGGATCTCCATGCACAGATGCAGGAGTCTCTGGCAGGTTTTGTCTCCAGGGTCGCTGCGAGTGTGGAGCGAATGGAGGAGTCCATAGCGACCATGAGCAGAGCCTTTGTGGAGTCATTGGTGCATGAACGCATCACCATGGAAAGGTTGGCAACCTCTATGGAGGAGATAACGCGCCAGCATACGGAAAACATGGTGAGTGCTCATAAGAGAATGACATCTCTTGAGGAGCGTTGGCCATTTGTTGAACAGAGAAACCAGATCTTCATGAAAGTCCTTCTGAGTAGGACTGCCAGTGCAGAAATGGGTCTCCATGGCCCCCTAAAGCGCAGCAAGTTGCTCTCAAGCCACTTCCAAGCGCTGGCCCCTTCTGGCCTGTGCAGCTTCGGGTGAGTGAGCAGCAGCCTGGTGCTCCTGGTGCTCATCCTGCTGTTCCTGGTTCTGCTGCTGCCGCCTCTGCTGCTGGAGATCCTCTAATGGCAAGAAGGGAAGGAAAAACAGGCATCCCATGCTTCTGGTAGATGCCTCCGCTGAGGAAGCGCTGAGTGAGGGTGGCGAGAGGGGCTCCCCAGGAGATCGCATTGGAGATGTGTGTGAGGCTGCAATCTTCCACAGCTGTGCCTAAGCCTTGAAGAAGTAGCCCCAAACCTGCAACAACAAGGTCCTTCAACATATAAGTGCTGTCCCTTTAAATCGCAGCTTCTCCAATTGACCTGCAGCTGACAGCAAGCAAGCCGGCAAGCTTCACGCCAGGTCTCATCAGCGGGGTTCCCCGCAGGCGTGTTTTGTGTGGGGAACCGCTGAAAGTCGCAAGGGCAGCCTAAAATCGGCTTAAACAAGGTGATAATTGATCATTACTGTTCCGACGGCCAGTCCTGCCAGCGGCGGGCGGGACTGAAGTGGGTCGGAGAGAAACGGTGGTCCGAAAGTCAGACGGGGCGGGGAATCAGGCGGGGGGGCGGGGGGGTCGCGACCTGCTTTTTCGGCGATTTTCGGCCCCCGGCCGCATGAAAAGCCGCCCAACGGCTGCCAGAAAATTGACCCCATAAGAGTTATACAGCACAGAGAGAGGCCCTTCTGCCCATCGTGTCCGCGCCGGCCATCAAGCCCTGTCTATTCTAATCCCATTTTCCAGCACTTGGTCCGTAGCCTTGTATACTGTGGTATTTCAAATGCTCATCTAAATGCTTCTTGAATGTTGTGAGGGTTCCTGCCTCTACCACCCTTTCAGGCAGTGAGTTCCAGATTCCAACCACCCTCTGGGTGAAAAAGTTCTTCCTCAAATCCCCTCTAAACCTCCTGCCCCTTACCTTGAAACTATGCCCCCTGGTTATTGACCCCTCTACTAAGGGGAAAAGTTCCTTTCTATCCACCCTATCTATGCCCCTCATAATTCTGTACACCTCAATCAGGTCCCCCCTCAGCCTTCTCTGCTCCAAGGAAAACAACCCCAGCCTGTCCAGTCTCTCCTCATAGCTGAAGCGCTCCAGCCCAGGTAACATCCTGGTGAATCTCCTCTGCACTCTCTCCAATGCAATCACATCCCTCCTATAGTGTGGCGACCAGAACTGCACACAGTATTCCAGCTGTGGCCTAACTAGCGTTTTGTACAGCTCCATCATAACCTCCCTGCTCTTATATTCTATGCCTCAGCTAACGAAGGCAAGTATCCCATATGCCTTTTTAACCACCTTATCTACCTGTCCTGCTGCCTTCAGGGATCTATGTACATACACACCAAGGTCCCTCTGATCCTCTGTCCTTCCTAGGGTCCGACCATTCATTGTGTATTCCCTTGCCTTGTTAGTCCTCCCAAAATGCATCACCTCACACTTTTCAGGGTTAAATTCCAGTGAGTTCCATCGAAACATAGAAGATAGGAGCAGGAGTCGGCCATTCGGCCCCTCGAGCCTGCTCCGCCATTCAATGAGATCATGGCTGATCATCCAAATTCAGTACCCTGACCCTGCCTTCTCCCCATATCCCTTGATCCCTTTAGCCTTAAGAAATATATCCAACTCCTTCTTGAATATATTTAATGAATTGGCCTCTACTGACTTCTGTGGTAGAGAATTCCAGAGGTTCACCACTCTCTGGGTGAAGAAATTCCTCCTCATCTCTGTCCTAAATGGCTTACCCCTTATCCTTAGACTGTGACCCCTGGTTCTGGACTCCCCGACCATCGGGAACATCCTTCCTGCATCTAGTCTGTCTAGTCCTGTTAGAATTTTATACGTTTCAATGAGATCCTCTCTCATTCTTCTAAACTCTAGCGAATATAAGCCCAATCGACCCAATCTCTCCTCATACGTCATTCCTGCCATCCCAGGTATCAGTCTGGTGAATCTTCGCTGCACTCCCTCCATGGCAAGAACATCCTTCCTCAGATAAGGCAACCAAAACTGCACACAATACTCAAGGTGCGGTCTCACCAAGGCCCTGTACAACTGCCGCAACCAGATTCCAGATTCCAACCACCCTCTGGGTGAAAAGGTTTTTCCTCAAATCCCCTCTAAACCTCCTGCCCCTTACCTTGAAACTATGCCCCCTGGTTATTGACACCTCTACCAAGGGGAAAAGATCCTTTCTATCGAACGCCATGTTGGGTGGGAGATGAGCACTGACCAGGAAAACTGCCAATTCCGCGCCATCGACAATAATTACCGATTTCTTGTCCCGGCAGGCGGTCGGACATCTCGTTCAGGATGTCTTGATTCAGGGCGGTCAGGTCGTTGCGGTACCTCTGAACGAGGGCGGCTGACTCGCTGCGGAAGGCCTCCAGCGCCTCGATCGGGAACGTGAAGCCGGGGGAGGTGGTGTTGTAGTAGGCGAAGGCCGTGTCGTCGGTGGCGAAGAGGACAGCGGAGAACGGCTCGCCGGAGACGCTGTACATTGTCACCCGGACCCGCCGACCGGCTGGAAGTGAAGGGGAATCAGAATCAGCTCCGTTTAAATCCATCCCGCAAACACGCTGCGAAGGGGAGTAGAGAGGAGGGAGGCTGTTGGGCCTCATCCTTCCATCAAATCCTACAATGACAGCATCTAACTATCCCTTGATCAAGTCTGGAGTGTTTGTTTCAGGTACACGTGCGACAATTGCTTCATTACATCAGCCTTGAACTTGCCTTTTACCTGTTAGTACCCCTGTCCCGCTGTCCAACAGGTGTGCCTTAACTTCTTTAACATACATTAATAAACAATAGAGGGAGCTTTACTCTGTATCTAACCCGTGCTGTACCTGCCCTGGGAGTGTTTGATGGGACAGTGTAGAGGGAGCTTTACTCTGTATCTAACCCGTGCTGTACCTGCCCTGGGAGTGTTTGATGGGACAGTGTAGAGGGAGCTTTACTCTGTATCTAACCCGTGCTGTACCTGCCCTGGGAGTGTTTGATGGGACAGTGTAGAGGGAGCTTTACTCTGTGTCTAACCCGTGTTGTACCTGCCCTGGGAGTGTTTGATGGGGACAGTGTAGAGGGAGCTTTACTCTGTATCTAACCCGTGCTGGACCTGCCCTGGGAGTGTTTGATGGGGACAGCGTAGAGGGAGCTTTACTCTGTGTCTAACCTGTGCTGTACCTGCCCTGGGATTGTTTGATGGGACCGTGTAGAGGGAGCTTTACTCTGTATCTAACCCGTGCTGTACCTGCCCTGGGAGCGTTTGATGGGATAGTGTAGAGGGAGCTTTACTCTGTATCTAACCCGTGCTGTACCTGCCCTCGGAGTGTTTGATGGGACAGTGTAGAGGGAGCTTTACTCTGTATCTAACCCGTGCTGTACCTGCCCTGGGAGTGTTTGATGGGATGATGTAGAGCGAGCTTTACTCTGTATCTAACGCATGCTGTACCTGCCCTGGGAGTGTTTGATCGGACAGTGTGGAGGGAGCTTTACTCTATCTAACCCCTGCTGTACCTGCCCTGGGAGTGTTTGATGGGGACAGTGTAGAGGGAGTTTTACTCTGTATCTAACCCCTGCTGTACCTGCCCTGGGAGTGTTTGATGCGACAGTGTAGAGGGAGCTTTACTCTGTATCTAACCCCTGCTGTACCTGCCCTGGGAGTGTTTGATGGGGACAGTGTAGAGGGAGCTTTACTCTGTATCTAACCCGTGCTGTACCTGCCCTGGGAGTGTTTGATGGGACAGTGTAGAGGGAGCTTTACTCTGTATCTAACCCTGTGCTGTACCTGCCCTGGGAGTGTTTGATGGGGACAGTGTAGAGGGAGCTTTACTCTGTATCTAACCCGTGCTGTACCTGCCCTGGGAGTGTTTGATGGGACAGTGTAGAGGGAGCTTTACTCTGTATCTAACCCGTGCTGTCCCTGCCCTGGGAGTGTTTGATGGGACAGTGTAGAGGGAGCTTTACTCTGTATCTAACCCGTGCTGTACCTGCCCTGGGAGTGTTTGATGGGACACTGTAGAGGGAGCTTTACTCTGTATCGTACCCCGTGCTGTACCTGCCCTGGGAGTGTTTGATGGGACAGTGTAGAGGGAGCTTTACTCTGTACCTAACCCGTGCTGTACCTGCCCTGGGAGTGTTTGATGGGACAGTGTAGAGGGAGCTTTACTCTGTATCTAACCCCGTGCTGTACCTGCCCTGGGAGTGTTTCATGGGACAGTGTAGAGGGAGCTTTACTCTGTATCTAACCCGTGCTGGACCTGCCCTGGGAGTGTTTGATGGGGACACTGCAGAGGGAGCTTTACTCTGTATCTAACCCGTGCTGTACCTGCCCTGGGAGTGTTTGATGGGGACAGTGTAGATGGATCTTTACTCTGTATCTAGCCCGTGCTGTACCTGCCCTGGGAGTGTTTGATGGGACAGTGTAGAGGGAGCTTTACTCTGTATCTAACCCGTGCTGTACCTGCCCTGGGAGTGTTTGATGGGACAGTGTAGAGGGAGCTTTACTCTGTATCTAACCCGTGCTGTACCTGCCCTGGGAGTGTTTGATGGGACAGTGTAGAGGGAGCTTTACTCTGTATCTAACCCCGTGCTGTACCTGCCCTGGGAGTGTTGGATGGGACAGTGTAGAGGGAGCTTTACTCTGTATCTAACCCGTGCTGTACCTGCCCTGGGAGTGTTTGATGGGACAGTGTAGAGGGAGCTTTACTCTATATCTAACCTGTGCTGTACCTGCCCTGGGAGTGTTTGATGGGACAGTGTAGAGGGAGCTTTACTCTGTATCTCACCTGTGCTGTACCTGCCCTGGGAGTGTTTGACGGGACAGTGTAGAGGGAGCTTTACTCTGTATCTAACCCGTGCTATACCTGCCCTGGGTGTGTTTGATGGGACAGTGTAGAGGGAGCTTTACACTGTATCTAACCCGTGCTGTACCTGCCCTGGGAGTGTTTGACGGGACAGTGTAGAAGGAGCTGCACTCTGTATCTAACCTGTGTTGGACCTGCCCTGGGGAGTGTTTGATGGGGACAGTGTAGAGGGAGCTTTACTCTGTATCTAACCCGTGCTGTACCTGCCCTGGGAGTGTTTGATGGGACAGTGTAGAGGGAGCTTTACTCTGTATCTAACCCGTGCTGTACCTGCCCTGGGAGTGTTTGATGGGACACTGTTGAGGGAGCTTTACTCTGTATCTTACCCCGTGCTGTACCTGCCCTGGGAGTGTTTGATGGGACAGTGTAGAGGGAGCTTTACTCTGTACCTAACCCGTGCTGTCCCTGCCCTGGGAGTGTTTGATGGGACAGTGTAGAGGGAGCTTTACTCTGTATCTAACCCGTGCTGTACCTGCCCTGGGAGTGTTTGATGGGACAGTGTAGAGGGAGCTTTACTCTGTATCTCACCTGTGCTGTACCTGCCCTGGGAGTGTTTGACGGGACAGTGTAGAGGGAGCTTTACTCTGTATCTAACCCGTGCTGTACCTGCCCTGGGAGTGTTTGACGGGACAGTGTAGAGGGAGCTGCACTCTGTATCTAACCTGTGTTGGACCTGCCCTGGGGAGTGTTTGATGGGGACAGCGTAGAGGGAGCTTTACTCTGTATCGAACCCGTGCTGTACCTGCCCTGGGTGTGTTTGATGGGGACAGTGTAGAGGGAGCTTTTCTCTGTATCTAACCCGTGCTGTACCTACCCTGGGAGTGTTTGATGGGACAGTGTAGAGGGAGCTTTACTCTGTATCTAACCCCGTGCTGTACCTGCCCTGGGAGTGTTTGATGGGGACAGTGTAGAGGGAGCTTTACTCTGTATCTAACCCCGTGCTGTACCTGCCCTGGGAGTGTTTGATGGGGACAGTGTAGAGGGAGCTTTACTCTGTGTCTAACTCGTGCTGTACCTGCCCTGGGAGTGTTTGATGGGACAGTGTAGAGGGAGCTTTACTCTGTATCTAACCCGTGCTGTACCTGCCCTGGGAGTGTTTGATGGGACAGTGTAGAGGGAGCTTTACTCTGTATCTAACCCCGTGCTGTACCTGCCCTGGGAGTGTTTGATGGGACAGTGTAGAGGGAGCTTTACTCTGTATCTAACGTACTGTACCTGCCCTGGGAGTGTTTGATGGGACAGTGTAGAGGGAGCTTTACTCTGTATCGAACCCGTGCTGTACCTGCCCTGGGTGTGTTTGATGGGGACAGTGTAGAGGGAGCTTTTCTCTGTATCTAACCCGTGCTGTACCTACCCTGGGAGTGTTTGATGGGACAGTGTAGAGGGAGCTTTACTCTGTATCTAACCCCGTGCTGTACCTGCCCTGGGAGTGTTTGATGGGGACAGTGTAGAGGGAGCTTTACTCTGTATCTAACCCCGTGCTGTACCTGCCCTGGGAGTGTTTGATGGGGACAGTGTAGAGGGAGCTTTACTCTGTGTCTAACTCGTGCTGTACCTGCCCTGGGAGTGTTTGATGGGACAGTGTAGAGGGAGCTTTACTCTGTATCTAACCCGTGCTGTACCTGCCCTGGGAGTGTTTGATGGGACAGTGTAGAGGGAGCTTTACTCTGTATCTAACCCCGTGCTGTACCTGCCCTGGGAGTGTTTGATGGGACAGTGTAGAGGGAGCTTTACTCTGTATCTAACGTACTGTACCTGCCCTGGGAGTGTTTGATGGGACAGTGTAGAGGGAGCTGCACTCTGTATCTAACCTGTGTTGGACCTGCCCTGGGGAGTGCCGGACGATAAGAAGGGTGTGTAAATATTTCACGCCCCTCCTCTGACATTCCCTCACTTAATAAGAACAAAAACATCACTGCAACATAACGGTAAGTTATAAGGAATAAAGACCAGATTGAAAACCATCACCTTACCGCATTCTATCACCGTGCCCACCAGCCAAGCTAAGAGCAACATGCCGAGGAAACGGTCCTGTGCGATGTGCCTTTGGCTGCCCATGGATCTGAGCAGGTTAAAATCGCGGAGAGAAATGTAGAATGTTGTCTCTTTGGGCTCTGCTCACTTGCCTGTTCCTCATAAAGCCATTCCTTCCTCACATGATGGTTGTGGCTGAGCCTGTGAGCGTGCGAGCGTGAAGATGTTCAGCGACTCCCGACACGAGAGCCACAGCTTCTGCAGTGACTGACGAATTGCAATGCATTCCCCTGTGTTGTAAAGTGTGTGAAAGTCTTGGCAGAAGAAAAGGGGGCGGGTGTTTACAGTGCAGTTAAACCTCACTGACCTGCAGAGTGCTTTACTGCACTTCCGTCATTAACACAATTTCGTAACTAACTTTACACAAAGCCTTTTCTGCGGCCTGGTGGAGTCCATGTTCCACGTACATACGGAGCCTGAGAGGTTGCAGTCCCCGCCTCTTCCATTATTTGAAGGGGCCGCTCCTCGATTTTCGGCCGCACTTCAGTCCCCCCCCCCGCGCTCCGGATCTTCGGTCACCCGGGGCGGGAGGGGAGCGGGCGGATCGGAGGACCTCCTCCTCCTGGCCAAAAAAAAAGCCGTCAATTTGTCCAGGCCACGGGCGGTTGAGGGGGGCCGTGCGACCCAACTGCCCGGCCTCTCTTCCGCGGCCGTGTTCGCGCCCGGGCGGCCCTGGAGATGGAGCACGTGGTGTCCGCCGGCACGCTCGAGGCCGTCCACGACCGGTGGGCGCCGCGGGGACTGGAGTGCGTCGTCACCCCGGCCAATCAAATTTCAATTTAATTTGTTAAGTTTTATTTAAAGTTTTATTAACTTACAGACAATACCCACACTAAAAGAGTACACAAAACCACAATCTTTCCCCTTTGTCACAGCATGCGGTTACAAGGTGTATGGGAGCCTCGTGGCTACATCATTGGACTCGTCAATCCATGGAGACCTGGATTAATCATCCGGTTAGAACTGAGTTCCAATCCTGCCCCAGCGACTGGGGAATTTTAATTCAGTTCATTAAAACAGACTCCCATCTGGCCAGCGCCTTTCCCCACCTCAGGACGTCCCAAAGCGCTTCACAGCCAATGAAGGACTTTTTTTGAAGTGTGGTCACTGTTGTAATGTGGGAAACGCGGCAGCCAATTTGTGCACAGCAAGCTCCCACAAACAGCAATGTGATAATGACCGGATCATCTGTTTTTTAGTGATGTTGGTTGAGGGATAAATATTGGCCCCAGGACACCGGGGAGAGCTCCACCCTGCTCTGCTTCCAATAGTGGCCGTGGAATCTTTTACATTCGCCCGAGAGGGCAGACCTCCGACAGTGCGGCGCTCCCTCAGTACTGCCCCTCCGACAGTGCGGCGCTCCCTCTGAACTGCCCCTACGACAGTGCAGCGCTCCCTCAGTTTTGCCCCTCCGACAGTGCGGCTTCCCTCAGTACTGCCCCTCCGACAGTGTGGCGCTCCCTCCGAACTACAACTCTGACAGTGCGGCGCACCCTCCGAACCGCCCCTCCGACAGTGCGGCGCTCCCTCAGTACAGTCCCTACGACAGTGCAGCGCTCCCTCAGTACCGCCCCTCCGACAGTGCGGCGCTCCCTCAGTACTGCCCCTCCGACAGTGCAGCGCTCCCTCAGTACCGCCCCTCCGACAGTGCGGCGCTCCCTCAGTACAGTCCCTCCGACAGTGCGGCGCTCCCTCAGTACCGCCCCTCCGACAGTGCGGCGCTCCCTCAGTACCGCCCCTCCGACAGTGCGGCGCTCCCTCAGTACCGCCCCTCCGACAGTGCGGCGCTCCCTCAGTACAGTCCCTACGACAGTGCAGCGCTCCCTCAGCACTGCCCCTCCGACAGTGCGGCGCTCCCTCAGTACCGCCACTCCGACAGTGCAGCGCTCCCTCAGTACCGCCCCTCCGACAGTGCGGTGCTCCCTCAGTACCGCCCCTCCGACAGTGAGGTGCTCCCTCAGTACTGCCCCTCTGACAGTGCGGCGCTCCCTCTGTACTGCCCCTCCGACAGTGCAGCGCTCCCTCAGTACTGCCCCACTGACAGTGCAGCGCTCCCTCTGTACTGCCCCTCCGACAGTGCGGCGCTCCCTCAGCACCGCCCCTCCAACAGTGCGGTGCTCCCTCAGGACCGCCCCTCTGACAGTGCAGCGGTCCCTCTGTACTGCCCCTCCGACAGTGCGGCGCTCCCTCAGTACCGCCCCTCCGACAGTGCGGCGCTCCCTCAGTACCGCCACTCCGACAGTGTAGCGCTCCCTCAGTACTGACCCTCCGACAGTGCGGCGCTCCCTCAGTGCTGCCCCTCTGACAGTGCGGCGCTCCCTCAGTACCGCCCCTCCGACAGTGCGGCGCTCCCTCAGTACCGCCCCTCCGACAGTGCGGCGCTCCCTCAGTACCATCCTTCCTACAGTGCGGCGCTCCCTCAGTACTGACCCTCTGACAGTGCGGCACTCCCTTAGTACCGCCCCTCCTACAGTGCGGCGCTCCCTCAGTACCGCTCCTCCGACAGTGCGGCGCTCCCTCAGTAGCACCCCTCCGACAGTGCGGCGCTCCCTCAGTACTACCCCTCCGACAGTGCGGCGCTCCCTCAGTACCATCCTTCCTACAGTGCGGCGCTCCCTCAGCACTGACCCTCCGACAGTGTGGCGCTCCCTCAGTACTGCCCCTCCGACAGTGCGGCGCTCCCTCAGTTCCGCCCCTCCGACAGTGCGGCTCTCCCTCAGCACTGACCCTCCGACAGTGCAGCGCTCCCTCAGTACTGCCCCCCCGACATTGCAGTGCTCCCTCAGTACCGCCCCTCCGACAGTGCGGCGCTTCCTCAGTACTGCCCATCCAACAGTGCGGCACTCCCTCAGTACTGCCCCTCCGACAGTGCGGCGCTCCCTCAGTACTGCCCCTCCGACAGTGCGGCGCTCCCTCAGTACTTCCCCTCCGACAGTGCGGCGCTCCCACCGAACTGCCCCTCCGACAGTGCGGCGCTTCATCCGAACCGCCCCTCCGACAGTGCGGCGCTCCCTCAGTATTGCCCCTCCGACAGTGCGGCGCTCCCTCAGTACCGCCCCTCCGACAGTGCGGCGCTCCCTCAGTACCGCCCCTCCGACAGTGCGGCGCTCCCTCAGTACCGCCCCTCCGACAGTGAGGCACTCCCTCAGTACTGCCCCTCAGACAGTGCGGCGCTCCCTCAGTACCGCCCCTCCGACAGTGCGGCGCGCCCTCAGTACCGCCCCTCCGACAGTGCGGCGCTCCCTCAGTTCCGCCCCTCCGACAGTGAGGCACTCCCTCAGTACCGCCCCTCAGACAGTGCGGCGCTCCCTCAGTACCGCCCCTCCGACAGTGTGGCGCTCCCTCAGTACCGCCCCTCCGACAGTGCAGCGCTCCCTCAGTACTGCCCCTCCGACAGTGCGGCGCTCCCTCAGTACCGCCCCTCCGATAGTGCGGCGCCCCCTCAGTACCGCCCCTCTGACAGTGAGGCACTCCCTCAGTACTGCCCCTCAGACAGTGCGCTGCTCCCTCAGTCCTGCACTGGAGTGTAGGCCTGGATTTTTGTGCTCGAGTCTCTGGAATGGGACTTGAACCCACAACCTTCTGACTCAGAGGTGAGTTTGAGACCCCCTGAGCCCCGGCTGACACTTAAATTAAATAAATCTGGGATAAAAATCGAGTTTCAGTAACGGTGACCCTGAAACTACCGGATTGTCGTAAGAACCCATCTGGTTCACTAATGTCCTTTAGGGAAGGAAATCTACCGCCCATACCCGGTCTGGCCGGTACGTGACTCCAGACCCACAGCAATGTGTGGTTGACTTTTAACAGCCCTCTGAAATGGGCCAGTTGTACCAAATCGCTGCGACAAAGTCACCACATGGACTGCAGCCGTTCAAGAAGGTGGCTCACCACCTCCTTCTCGAGGGCGATTCAGGATGGGCAATAAATGCTGGCCTTGCCAGCGACACCCACGTCCCCTAATGAATAAAAAAAGACAAGACCAGGATTTAAGTTTGTTTTCTCTGGAACAGAGGCGGCTGAGGGGAGATTTAATCGAGGTGTATAAAATGATGAGGGGGCCTGGATAGAGTGGATAGGAAGGACCTATTTCCCTGAGCAGAGAGGTCAATAACCAGGGGGCAGAGATTTAAAGTCATTGGGAGAAGGATTAGAGGGGAGTTGAGGAGAACTTTCTTCACCCAGAGGGTGGTGGGGGTCTGGAACTCACTGCCTGAAAGGGGGGTCGAGGCAGAAACTCTCATCACATTTAAAAAGTACTTGGATACGCACTCGAAGCGCCGGAACCTACAGGGCTACGGACCGAGAGCTGGACAGTGGGATTAGGCTGGAGAGCTCTTTGTCGGCCGGCACGGACACGAGGGGCCGAATGGCCTCCTCCTGTGCCGTGAATGTCTCTGATTCTGTGAAGGTTCAAGAAGGCAAATGCTATGTTGGCCTTCGTAGCGAGAGGGTTCGAGTACAGGAACAAGGATGTCTTGCTGCAGTTGTACAGGGCCTTGGTGAGACCACACCTTGAGTATTGTATGCAGTTTTGGTCGCCTTATCTGAGGAAGGATGTTCTTGCCATGGAGGGAGTGCAGCGAAGATTCACCAGACTGATACCTGGGATGGCAGGAATGACGTATGAGGAGAGATTGGGTCGATTGGGCTTATACTCGCTGGAGTTTAGAAGAATGAGAGGGGATCTCATTGAAACTTACAAAATTCTAACAGGACTAGACAGACTAGATGCAGGAAGGATGTTCCCGATGGCGGGGGAGTCCAGAACCAGGGGTCACAGTCTAAGGATAAGGGGTGAGCCAATTAGGACAGAGATGAGGAGGAATTTCTTCACCCAGAGAGTGGTGAACCTGTGGAATTCTCTACCACACAAGGCAGTTGAGGCCAATTCATTAAATATATTCAAGAAGGAGTTAGATATATTTCTTAAGGCTAAAGGGATCAAGGGATATGGGGAGAAGGCAGGGACAGGGTACTGAATTTGGATGATCAGCCATGATCTCATTGAATGGCGGAGCAGGCTCGAGGGGCCGAATGGCCGACTCCTGCTCCTATCTTCTGTGTCTCTATGTTTAACACTGTGTCTCTCTCTCTGACCGGCTGAGTGTTTGCGGGATTGGCTGTTTACCGTCCCGAGAAGGACTTAAAGCTTGCTTGGGTTAGTTTACAAGACGCTGGGTGGCGGATTCCATGCAGAGAGTGTTTTATTTTACGAGTGCCTTTGTACTGGAGCCGTGCCCAGTGCCTCTATGTGGGGACTTTCCAGAGCTTCAGCTACACTTCCTTCTCGGAAAGGCATTTCTATTCTCACCGAACGTGTCCCACGGCTTTGTGTCGGTAAAGACAAAGCCGTCAATTCACTGGGTGCGAGTGTTCCGGGTTTGAAATACTGGTTTTGCAGGATGTATAGCGCTTTTTAAAAAATAACACCCCCATTTCAACAGGGTTTTTCACCACCTCAGGACGTCCCAAAGAGCCTCACACCCGATGAGGTACTTTTTTAGGGGGGGGAGGGCGGTTGACATGATGAATCAGTCATTCATGAAAGAAAGACTTATGAAATAATACTGAGCGGCCTGCGGGTGGCGCTGTCCAGGGAGAGTATAAACACTCGGGCACGGGCCCAGCTTGCGCAGGACATTCTTTAACAGGAACTAGTGAAGGACACAACTAGACCTCCATGTTGTAAAACAGTTGATTAAAGCTTTGTTTAATGCTTAGACCAAGTGCCGAGTAGTTTTCCGACGTCAGCGGTCACTGTTTTATTGTGCCTAACGCGGCAGCCAATTTGCGCGCAGCAAGCTCCCACAAGCAGCAATGTGTTTCCCCCCACCCGCCGAGCAAAAAGAAAAGCTTTTTCTGACCCGAAATTCCCGCGACTGTTGAAAACACCATTTTCAGCAGCCTTCCATTCAAATCGAACGGGCGCGGCCTCAGACAGACTGTCTAGTCGGAGAAAGTCGGTTTGGGCCGCCGGTCAGAGGCAGCTGCGCCGCAGACACACAGTGATAATCCGACATCCTCCTGATTGTCCAGGCTACCAATTTCCAAGTCAGCTATTGTAAGTCTCTTCAACGACTGGCTTCGCTGGGTTACGGGGAGCAGGGCGGGAAGGTGCAGCTGCGGCCACGATCAGATCAGCCGTTGTCTTATTGAATGGCAGTGCAGGCTCGAGGGGCTGAACGGCCTCCTCCTGTTCCTAATGTAACAGGCTCGAGGGGCTGAACGGCCTCCTCCTGTTCCTAATGTAACAGGCTCGAGGGGCTAAACGGCCTCCTCCTGTTCCTAATGTAACAGGCTCGAGGGGCTGAACGGCCTCCTCCTGTTCCTAATGTAACAGCCTCGAGGGGCTGAACGGCCTCCTCCTGTTCCTAATGTAACAGGCTCGAGGGGCTGAACGGCCTCCTCCTGTTCCTAATGTAACAGGCTGGAGAGGGGCTGAACGGCCTCCTCCTGTTCCTAATGTAACAGGCTCGAGGGGCTGAACGGCCTCCTCCTGTTCCTAATGTAACAGGCTCGAGTGGGGCTGAACGGCCTCCTCCTGTTCCTAATGTAACAGGCTGGAGAGGGGCTGAACGGCCTCCTCCTGTTCCTAATGTAACAGGCTGGAGAGGGGCTGAATGGCCTCCTCCTGTTCCTAATGTAACAGGCTGGAGAGGGGCTGAACGGCCTCCTCCTGTTCCTAATGTAACAGGCTCGAGTGGGGCTGAACGGCCTCCTCCTGTTCCTAATGTAACAGGCTGGAGAGGGGCTGAATGGCCTCTTACTGTTCCTAATGTAACAGGCTCGAGGGGCTGAATGGCCTCCTCCTGTTCCTAATGTAACAGGCTCGAGGGGCTGAACGGCCTCCTCCTGTTCCTAATGTAACAGCCTCGAGGGGCTGAACGGCCTCCTCCTGTTCCTAATGTAACAGGCTCGAGGGGCTGAACGGCCTCCTCCTGTTCCTAATGTTACAGCCTCGAGGGGCTGAACGGCCTTCTCCTGTTCCTAATGTAACAGGCTCGAGGGGCTGAACGGCCTCCTCCTGTTCCTAATGTAACAGCCTCGAGGGGCTGAACGGCCTCCTCCTGTTCCTAATGTAACAGGCTCGAGGGGCTGAACAGCCTCCTCCTGTTCCTAATGTAACAGGCTGGAGAGGGGCTGAACGGCCTCCTCCTGTTCCTAATGTAACAGCCTCGAGGGGCTGAACGGCCTCCTCCTGTTCCTAATGTAACAGGCTCGAGGGGCTGAACGGCCTCCTCCTGTTCCTAATGTAACAGGCTGGAGAGGGGCTGAACGGCCTCCTCCTGTTCCTAATGTAACAGGCTCGAGGGGCTGAACGGCCTCCTCCTGTTCCTAATGTAACAGGCTCGAGTGGGGCTGAACGGCCTCCTCCTGTTCCTAATGTAACAGGCTGGAGAGGGGCTGAACGGCCTCCTCCTGTTCCTAATGTAACAGGCTGGAGAGGGGCTGAACGGCCTCCTCCTGTTCCTAATGTAACAGGCTGGAGAGGGGCTGAACGGCCTCCTCCTGTTCCTAATGTAACAGGCTCGAGTGGGGCTGAACGGCCTCCTCCTGTTCCTAATGTAACAGGCTGGAGAGGGGCTGAATGGCCTCTTACTGTTCCTAATGTAACAGGCTCGAGGGGCTGAACGGCCTCCTCCTGTTCCTAATGTAACAGGCTCGAGGGGCTGAACGGCCTCCTCCTGTTCCTAATGTAACAGACTTGAGGGGCTGAATGGCCTCCTCCTGTTCCTAATGTAACAGGCTCGAGTGGGGCTGAACGGCCTCCTCCTGTTCCTAATGTAACAGGCTGGAGAGGGGCTGAACGGCCTCCTCCTGTTCCTAATGTAACAGGCTCGAGTGGGGCTGAACGGCCTCCTCCTGTTCCTAATGTAACAGGCTGGAGAGGGGCTGAATGGCCTCTTACTGTTCCTAATGTAACAGGCTCGAGGGGCTAAACGGCCTCCTCCTGTTCCTAATGTAACAGGCTCGAGGGGCTGAATGGCCTCCTCCTGTTCCTAAGGTAACAGGCTCGAGGGGCTGAATGGCCTCCTCCTGTTTCTAATGTAACAGGCTCGAGTGGGGCTGAACGGCCTCCTCCTGTTCCTAATGTAACAGGCTCGAGGGGGCTGTACGGCCTCCTCCTGCTCCTAATGTAACAGGCTCGAGAGGCTGAATGGCCTCCTCCTGTTTCTAATGTAACAGGCTCGAGAGGGGCTGAACGGCCTCCTCCTGTTCCTGTGTAACAGGCTCGAGGGGCTGAACAGCCTCCTCCTGTTCCTAATGTAACCACTTCCCCAGCGGCACTTCCTGATCCTTGAAGGGCCAGGACGGGTTAAATACGGCTAACACCACAGCCACGCTGAGACCTGCAGGCTGCCCACAAGGTACGCCCGAGAACAGCCAGTTCAAAGCGAAAAGCACAGGTATGCAAATACTGCATTAGGAGTTTGAGGAACTGAAAAAACCTATTTGGAATTGTGAATCGCGTCACTGCATATCTCGTTACTCCAGCTATTTAATGAACCTCCTCAGCTCAGCCGTACAAGTAATCTGATCCAGGCATAACTAGCAACCCTTATCTCCCTGAGAAACACGATAAACATAAATCAAATCGACTGTCACTTAAACCTATGCAATGAAGCTCATGAAATAATTAACCGTGCTGGGCGTTCCGCTACTGACGGATAAGATCCTCACTGTTCTTTTGGTGTAAGTATTGGACTTTGAACTTAACATAGCTTCAGGCCTCTTTTGATTTGCCGGGGGATTTGTCTGAACCGCTTTGATATCTCTGTGATTTGTTGCTGTTCAGGACAGTGCGAATGGAATCCAACATGCAGCCGCTCCGTAACTTCCTCTACAAGACTCCGATTCTCCTGGCCATGTTCTGCTTCTACCTCTGCCCGAGTCGGATCTCAGCGCTGGGTAAGGTTCTGACTCTCTGTGCGTTCTTACTAATAAGAGAGGTCATCAACGTGTCTTGAGTTCGGGGATTCCTGTAGATACCGAGGCACCCACCCCCCGCCGCCAGGGGACTTAAATAGCGATAGATTTTCAGTGCTGAGGGAGTGCCGCACTGTCGGAGGGGCGGTATTGAGGGAATGCCGCACTGTCGGAGGGGCAGTACTGAGGGAGCGCCGCATTGTCGGAGGGGCGGTACTGAGGGAGCGCCGCACTGTCGGAGGGGCAGTACTGAGGGAGCGCCGCACTGTCGGAGGGGCAGTACTGAGGGAGCGCCGCATTGTCGGAGGGGCGGTACTGAGGGAGCGCCGCACTGTTGGAGGGGCAGTACTGAGGGAGCGCCGCACTGTCGGAGGGGTGGTACTGAGGGAGCGCCGCACTGTCGGAGGGGCAGTACTGAGGGAGCGCCGAATTGTCGGAGGGGCAGTGCTGAGGGAGTGCTGCACTGTCGGAGGGGCGGTACTGAGGGAGCGCTGCACTGTCAGAGGGGTGGTACTGAGGGAGCGCTGCACTGTCGGAGGGGTGGCACTGAGGGAGCGCCGCACTGTCAGAGGGGCCGCACTGTCGGAGGGACGGTACTGAGGGAGCGCCGCACTGTGGGAGGGACGGTACTGAGGGAGCGCCGCACTGTGGGAGGGACGGTACTGAGGGAGCGCCGCACTGTCGGAGGGGCAGTACTGAGGGAGCGCCGCACTGTCGGAGGGGCAGTACTGAGGGAGCGCCGCATTGTCGGAGGGGCGGTACTGAGGGAGCACCGCGCTGTCGGAGGGGCAGTACTGAGGGAGCGCCGCACTGTCGGAGGGGCAGTACTGAGGGAGCGCTGCACTGTTGGAGGGGCGGTACTCAGGGAGCGCCGCACTGTCGGAGGGGCGGTACTGAGGGAGCGCCGCACTGTACCATGCTACCGTACCCAATGAGTATCTGACATTGCCTTTTTCCTATTATTACTGTATTGGGTCAGTTCTCCCATCACATGGCATCACCTGCTGTCTCCCTCTTTCTCCCTCACCAGATGTGGTACAACATTTACTGGACTGCGAGCGGGCAGCCGCCTTCAAGAAGGACGTAACCGGTTGCTCGTTGAGTGCAGCTTACAATGCAAAGACGCTGGCTCGCTTCGACACCAAGACGGGGCGGTTCACGCTGGGGAACTCGGCGGTGAGAAGCGAAGTGGACAGTCTGAATAAGGATAAGAAAGCCCTGCAGAAGATCCAGAATGAGATGCAGAAGATTATCAACTTTCTCAGTCGACTCCTGCATGCCGGAACTGCCACCCTCGATCGCAAAGGTAACATACTTTTTTTATCCGTTCGCTGGCAAGACCGGCATTTATCGCCCATCCCTAGTCGCCCTTGAGAAGGTGGTGGTGAGCCGCCTTCTTGAGCCGCTGCAGTCCCGTGTGGTGAAGGTGCTCCCACAGTGCTGTTAGGGAGGGAGTTCCAGGATTTTGACCCAGCGACGATGAAGGAACGGCCCGATATATTTCCAAGTCAGGATGGTGTGTGTGACTCGGAGGGGAACTTGGAGGTGGTGGTGTTCCCGTGTGCCTGCTGCCCTTGTCCTTCTAGACAGAAGAGGTCGCGGGTTTGGGAGGTGCTGCCGAAGAAGCCTTGGTGAGTTGCTGCAGTGCATCTTGTAGATGGTCCACACTGCAGCCACGGTGCGCCGGTGGTGGAGGGAGTGAATGTTTAAGGTGGTGGATGGGGTGCCAATTGTTGAGTCTGTGTGTCCCAATTATGCTTATTATAAATCACTGGACATAGACAACAAGAATAACTTTAACAGGTCTTTACTATTCGGAGGTCAGGGCTGAACTGCCCAGCAAATCACTACACAACGTTTATATACCGGTGTGGTCACCACCGGTATTACAGTATACAGCAGCCAAGAGAAAGTAGTACATCTCTTAAGGTAGTTCTCTTAAGGTGGAACAGGTTACATACACCACAATCCTCCCTTTTTAGCTTAACAGTGTATATCCCCATTTAACATAACATAATAACATATATATATATGTACAACTTCATGCAAAACAGTTCAAAGATTCAGTCTCTGAGGAGGCCTCCTGATTCGAGTTGGATAACGCCTTTCAGGGGTCTCTGATTCTCGTTGCTGGGGTGACTCATCTAGTTGATCTCTTATGGATTGGACATCATCCTCAGGTACATTCACTTCTGAGGTAGATGCTTCAGGTTCACTAACTTCTTCCACGGTTGTCTCTGCCGTAACCATGGGTTCGACCCTTGTTCTCGATTCTACCAGTTGGTCAGCATGACGTCGTATTACATTTTCACCAATATCTACCGTGTACATCAGGGGTCCTTGTCTGGCCCGAATTGTTCCAGATTGCCATTTCTCATTTTTATAGTCCCGGGCTAACACTGGTTGTCCTATTTCGAAACTCCGAGTGGTCTTGTTATTTATATGCTGGAACTGTTTGTTTTCGACTTCCCTCCGCACATTTGGTTTTAACAAGTCCAACCTGGACCGCAACCTCCTGTTATAGAACATCATGGCAGGACTTTGGTTTGTCACTGCATGAGTGGCGTTTCGATATGCCAGTAGGAAATTGTCCACCTTGTGTTGTAGTGGAATCTGATCTTCGCTCATGGCCTTTATTGCTTTTTTGAACGTTTGTACAAATCTCTCGGCCAACCCGTTTGTAGCCGGATGATATGGGGCAGAGGTATAATGTTTCACCCCATTCTTCTTCATGAATTTCTGGAATTCTTCTGACACGAACTGCGGTCCGTTGTCTGAACATATTTGTTCTGGCAATCCATTTCTTGCAAATATCGTTCTTAGCACTGCGATCATCTTTTCCAAGGTAGTGGTAGTCATCTTAATCACTTCTGGACATTTAGAATGTGCGTCCACCGCAATTAAAAACATGGAGTCCATGAATGGACCAGCAAAGTCAATATGTACACGTTGCCATGGGGTTGAAGGCCATTCCCATGGATGCAGCGGTGCAATCGGAGGTGCATTTTGAACTTTTTGGCACCCTGAGCAGCTTTTCGTCAGATCCTCTATCTGTTGGTCGATACCCGGCCACCACACATAAGCCCTAGCAAGGCTTTTCATCTTGACTCCCCCCAGATGACCTTCATGCAGTTCCTTTAGAACTCTCTCTCTTAACTTAGGAGGAATAATCACCCTTGTTCCATACATCAATGTTCCTTGACAGACGGACAGCTGTTCTCGTCTTGCTGAGAATGCCGGTAACAGTGGATCACCATGTGCTGGCCATCCCTTCACTGTCAATTCGTAGACCCGGGACAGTGTCGGGTCGTTCCTGGTTTCTCTTTCAATACTTGCATTGGTGACTGGTAAACATTCGATGATGGTCGAGTGAAATAACTCAACAGGGTCAACCGTCGGTGCCTCCTCCTCTGTAGGTAGTGGCAGGCGCGACAGCCCATCAGCATTACCATGCTGCTTTGTACCTTTGAATTCAATCTGATATTGATGTGCCCCTAGGAAAAGGGACCACCTCTGGAGCCTCTGTGCTGTCATCACCGAAACACCCTTCTTAGGGTTAAAAATGGATACCAACGGCTGGTGGTCTGTCTATCTATCTGAGCATAGTTGCGCTCAGCGGAGGTCAATGATCTGGATGCGAACGCGACTGGCCTCTCCAAGCCATTTGGCAACTTGTGTGAGAGTACTGCCCCAATACCATATGGAGAAGCATCACAAGCCAAACGAATAGGCAGCGTTGGGTTGAAGTGAGCCAACACTTCCTCTGAGGTGATCAACGCCTTGCTTTTGCGAAAGGCCCTCTTACAGTCCTCGCTCCACTTCCATGGTACTCCCTTCTGCAAAAGAGCGTTCAGCGGGTGCAGCACCGTGGATAAATTTGGCAGAAACTTATGGTAATAGTTAATCAACCCTAGGAACAACCTCAACTGGGATACATTATCCGGAGCGGGAGCCTTCACAACAGCTTCGATCTTGTCAGGAGACTTATGAAGCCCCTCCTGGTCAATGACATGACCACAGTACGAGATCCGTTTCTGAAAGAACTCACATTTCTGGCGATTAACTCGAAGTCCATATTCTTTCAATCTGGTGAGCACCAGTTCCAAATTTGCAAGGTGTTCCTCATCATCATCTCCTGTAATCAGAATATCGTCCAGGTAACATTGTGTGCCTGGAATTCCCTGTAATACCTGCTCCATGGCCCTCTGCCAAATTGCTGGAGCCGATGCCACTCCAAAAACCAGTCTATTATACCGATACAAGCCTCTATGCGTGTTGATCGTGAGATACTGGCGTGACTCTTCCTCAACTTCCATCTGTAAGTATGCCTGTGCCAGGTCTATCTTGGTGAAGTGTTTCCTGCCAGACAACGAAGCGAAGATATCCTCAATCCGCGGAAGCGGATATTGCACCGTGTGAAGCACCGGATTAACAGTGATCTTGAAATCTCCACAGATGCGAACCTTCCCCGGTTCCCCCGGCTTGTTGCTCGATGAACGCTTCATGACGGGAACAATAGGCATGGCCCACTCACTCCAGTCCACCTTAGACAGTACTCCTGAACGTTCTAGCCCTTCCAGCTCAGCTTCCACAGCAGGTCGTATCGCATAAGGCTTTGAAAAATTTCGGGTTTGCATGTTCTTCAACCTTGATGTTTGCCGTAATTCCTCTCAGTGTTCCCAGTCCCTGTTGGAACACCTCTTTAGCATCGTCCAATATTCTGGACAATCGTTTAGGTTTGACATCTTTTTTACCGGAATCTACCGTTAGTGCTTTTAAGGAATGCCAGTCCATATTTATTCTCCTGATCCACTCCCATCCCAGTAGTGGTGGACCTCCCTCAGGTAGCACATATAAGTCCATTCCTCGGCTTTCTTTGCCCTTGTGGACCACCTTTACCTTTATCTTTCCGATGGGGTATACTCTTTGCCCCGTGTATGTTTTCAATACAATCTCCGTATCCCGTAGGGGAATATGTGGGAATAACCTTTTGTAATCTTGCTTATTCATGACCGTCAATGCCGATCCAGTGTCCAATTCCATCTTCACTTGGACTCCTGCTATCTGAAGTGTGACCCAGATAGTTTGGAGGTCTGCTTCATTACCCACATTGTGTACTCTTAGACAACCCAGTTCCTTACTGCTGGAGTCTGAATTTGACTTCTGTTCATCCGAACTGTTCTCTGTCACCTTGTGTACCTTTCTGCACTTTTCCTGCGGTGACTTTTTGTTGCTCGTCTTCTTTCCTGACCGGCATACTTTAGCTATGTGACCAAGCCTGCCACATTTTCTGCATTCCTGATTTTTGAACCAGCACTGGTTCTGATCGTGCGTTGTCTTTCCACAACGATAACACTTTACTGCACCCAAGGCCATTTGATTGGTGCTGAGTTCCGATGACCTTAGCTGCATTTCCGCAGTGCCTCTCGCTGCGGCTTCGTGCGATGCTGCAATAGTGACAGCTTTATCAAGCGTAAGATCATTCTCCTCTAGCAGTTGCTTTTGTGTTCCTTCTTTTAACAATCCACACACAAATTTATCTCTCAGCGCATCTGCTAGTCCTGTTCCAAACTGGCAGTACTTTGATAGCTTACGCAGTTCAATTAAGAATTCAGCGTTGCTTTCTTCTTTCAGCTGCGTTCTTCTGTAAAATTTAAATCGTTCCGCTATCTGCAGCGGCGTGGGGTTTAAATGATTTTTCAGGACAGTAACAATATTCGCGAAAGTCTGGTCCGCCGGTTTATCTGGTGATACAAGGTGCCTCAATAACCCGTACGTCTTCGCACCCATTGAGTTTAATAAGGTTAGTGCTTCCTTATCATTTGGTACCTCATTCGCTTTACAATAAACTTCAATGCGTTCTACATACGTGGCCAATCTTCGACATCGCTATCAAAAGCATTGATGTTACCATGTTTAGGCATCCTTGCAAGTTTCTTTAAATTTTCTTTTTCCTAAAATGGCGGCTTCCCGCGCTTGTCTTCTTCCCCCGCCTACTAAAATGGCGGCTCCCCGCGCTTGGCGGTTTTTCCCGCGCTCGTCTTCTTCCCCCGCCGACTACAATGGCGGCTTCCCGCGTTTGCCTTCTTCCCCCGCTGGCTGCAATGGCGATTGCCGTGCTGCTGCCGTTCTCGCCTCCCCAGCGGTTCTCAATTCCCTGACGCTGCTTTTTTGCTCCCCCGCGGTTCCCGTGGGCATTCACGCTTCCCCTGCTGTTGCGCCTCTCAGCCCCGCTTGCAGGCCGGTCCTTTACACCGGCTGCGGTTGAGTTCTCCGCGGTTCTCGTGGCCTTAACGCTGCCCCAGTCGCTGCACCTCTCGGCCCCGATTGCAGCCCGGCCCTTTTCACCGGCCGCGGTCGTGTTCTCCGCCCTTTTTCCTCCGTTTTCCCTCCCCTACTCCACAGCCAACGCGGCCGACTTTCTGCTCGTGTCGCTGATCGGCTTACCCATCACCGTGGTAGAAGGGATGATCACTGCCTGTCGCTGATGGAGGGCTTCGTGGTCAGAATTTTTCTTTTTAAACCGGGTTCTTGCTGCCTCCCGTACGATGTGGTGCTCAGCAGGATGATGAGGGCGGATGCCTCTTCTCGACGCCCGTTCTGAGGATGTAAAACTGCCGCAGGGTAAGATCGGACTCGTCGCCACTGTTGAGTCTGTGTGTCCCAATTATGCTTATTATAAATCACTGGACACAGACAACAAGAATAACTTTAACAGGTCTTTACTATTCGGAGGTCAGGGTTGAACTGCCCAGCAAATCACTACACAACGTTTATATACCGGTGTGGTCACCACCGGTATTACAGTATACAGCAGCCAAGAGAAAGTAGTACATCTCTTAAGGTAGTTCTCGTAAGGTGGAACAGGTTACATACACCACACCAATCAAGTGAGCTGCTTTGTCCTGGATGGTGTCGAGCTTCTCGAGCGTAGTTGGCCAGGCCCAAGCCTGGGCTCCAAGTTGGTCCTCGCGGTTCCCCACTTCTTGATTCAGCTCATTTTCTCGCTAGTCTTCCCAAATTTCAGGGTGCCCTGCACACTCAGTCTTTGCCTTTGCATAGGAACAGGAGGAGGCCATTCAGCCCCTCGAACCTGTTACATTAGGAACAGGAGGAGGCTATTCAGCCCCCTCGAGCCTGTTACATTAGGAACAGGAGGAGGCCATTCAGCCCCTCGAGCCTGTTACATTAGGAACAGGAGGAGGCCATTCAGCCCCTCGAACCTGTTACATTAGGAACAGGAGGAGGCCGTTCAGCCCCTCGAGCCTGCTACATTAGGAACAGGAGGAGGCCGTTCAGTCCCTCGAGCCTGTTACATTAGGAACATGAGGCCATTGAGCCCCTCGACCCTGTTACATTAGGAACAGGAGGAGGCCATTCAGCCCCTCGAGCCTGTTACATTAGGAACAGGAGGAGGTCATTCAGTCCCCTCGAGCCTGTTACATTAGGAACAGGAGGAGGCCATTCAGACCCCTCGAGCCTGTTACATTAGGAACAGGAGGAGGCCGTTCAGCCCCTCGAGCCTGTTACATTAGGAACAGGAGGAGGCCATTCAGCCCCTCGAGTCTGTTACATTAGGAACAGGAGGAGGCTGTTCAGCCTCCTCGAGCCTGTTACATTAGGAACAGGAGGAGGCCATTCAGCCCCTCGAGCCTGTTACATTAGGAACATGAGGCCATTCAGCCCCTTGAGCCTGTTACATTAGGAACAGGAGGAGGCCGTTCAGCCCCTCGAGTCTGTTACATTAGGAACAGGAGGAGGCTGTTCAGCCTCCTCGAGCCTGTTACATTAGGAACAGGAGGAGGCCATTCAGCCCCTCGAGCCTGTTACATTATGAACAGGAGGAGGCCGTTCAGCCCCTCGAGCCTGTTACATTAGGAACAGGAGGAGGCCGTTCAGCCCCTCGAGCCTGTTACATTAGGAACAGGAGGAGGCCGTTCAGCCCCTCGAGCCTGTTGCATTAGGAACAGGAGGAGGCCGTTCAGCCCCTCGAGCCTGTTACATTAGGAACAGGAGGAGGCCGTTCAGCCCCTCGAGCCTGTTACATTAGGAACAGGAGGAGGCCGTTCAGCCCCCTCGAGCCTGTTGCATTAGGAACAGGAGGAGGCCGTTCAGCCCCTCGAGCCTGTTACATTAGGAACAGGAGGAGGCCGTTCAGCCCCTCGAGCCTGTTCCGCCATTCACTGAGATCAGGGCTGATCTGCATCTCAATTCCATCTACCCACCTTGGTTCCGTAACCCTCGATCCCCTTACCCAACAAAAATCTATCGATCTCAGTTTTGACATTTCCAATTGACCCCCAGCCTCGACAGCTCTTTGCGGGAGAGAGTTCCAGATTTCCACCAGCCTTTGTGTGAAGAAGTGCTTCCTGACATCACCCCTGAACGGCCTGGCTCTAATTTGAAGGTTCTGTCCCCCTTGTTCTGGACTCCCCCCATCATAGAATAGTATAGCACAGAAAGAGACCATTCACAAGGGAACGTTAGCACAGCGTTATGTTACTGGACCAATAATCCATGAGGTTAGAATTCATAATCCCACGATGGCAACTGGGGAATTTAAATTCAGTTAATAAATTAACTGGGATAGAATCAAGGTATATAAAGAGGAAGACAGTAGCTGAAGTAAACGTTGGTCCCTCAGAGGATGAGAATGTGGAATTAATAAAGGGGAATTGGCAGAGACTGAACAAATATTTTGTATCTGTCTTCATGGTGGAAGACACTAACAACATCCCAATAATCAAGGGGCCACAGGGCGTGGGGAACTAAAGACAATCACTATCACTGAGGAAAAAGTACTTGGCAAATTAATGGGACTAAAAGACGACAAGTCCTGACGTATGAAAACAACTAGGCACTTGGTCTAAGCGTTAAACAAAGCTTTAATCAACTGTTTTACAACATGGCGGTCCAGTTGTGTCCTTCACTAGTTCCTGTTAAGAATGTCCCGAGCAAGCTGGGCCCGTGCCCGAGTATTTATACTCTCCCTGGACAGCGCCACCCACAGGCCGCTCAGTATTATTTCATAAGTCTTTCTTTCATGAATGGCTGATTCATGTCAAGTCCCCTTTCGGATCTCTTTCAGTTGGGCGTAAAAGATCCCATGGCATTATTCCGAAGAAGAGCAGGGGGAGTTCTCCCCGGTGTCCTGGGGCCAATATTTATCCCTCAACCAACATCACTAAAAACAGATGATCTGGTCATTTATCACATTGCTGTTTGTGGGAGCTTGCTGTGCGCAAATTGGCTGCCGCGTTTCCTACATTACAACAGTGACCACACTTCAAAAAGAAAGTATAATGTGCAGTATAATGTGGATAAATGCGAGGTTATCCACTTTGGTGGCAAAAACAGGAAGGCAGATTATTATCTGAACGGCAATAGATTGGGAGAAGGGGAAGTGCAACAAGACCTGGGTGTCCTTGTGCACCAGTCACTGAAGGTAAGCATGCAGGTGCAGCAGGCGGTTAAGAAGGCAAATGGTATGTTGGCCTTCGTAGCGAGAGGGTTTGAGTACAGGAGCAAGGATGCCTTGCTGCAGTTGTACAGGGCCTTGGTGAGACCACACCTTGAGTATTGTGTGCAGTTTTGGTCGCCTTATCTGAGGAAGGATGTTCTTGCCATGGAGGGAGTGCAGCGAAGATTCACCAGACTGATAGCTGGGATGGCAGGAATGACGTATGAGGAGAGATTGGGTCGATTAGGCTTATACTCGCTGGAGTTTAGAAGAATGAGAGGGGATCTCATTGAAACTTATAAAATTCTAACAGGACTAGACAGACTCGATGCAGGAAGGATGTTCCCGATGGTCGGGGAGTCCAGAACCAGGGGTCACAATCTAAGGATAAGGGGTAAGCCATTTAGGACAGAGATGAGGAGGAATTTCTTCACCCAGAGAGTGGTGAACCTGTGGAATTCTCTATCACAGAAGGCAGTAGAGGCCAGTTCATTAAATATATTCAAGAAGGAGTTAGATATATTTCTTAAGGCTAAAGGGATCAAGGGATATGGGGAGAAAGCAGGGACAGGGTACTGAATTTGGATGATCAGCCATGATCGCATTAAATGGCGGAGCAGGCTCGAGGGGCCGAATGGCCTACTCCTGCTCCTATCTTCTATGTTTCTATGTTTCTAAAGTACTTCCATTGGCTGTGAAGCGCTTTGGGACGTTCGCAGGCGCTGTGGAAATGCAATCCCTTCTTTCTTTCTTGATTCTCAGAGCCGCCGTCAGTGACTATCGCCTTCCACGATCTGGAGGCCCACGGCCAGCCCAGCCAGCTCCAGTGCACGGTGACGGGCTTCTATCCCAAGGCCCTCAACGTGACCTGGCTAAGGAACGGCGGGGCCATCCAGCATGAGATGGTGCAGACTCGAATCCTCCCAAACAGCGACGCCACCTTCCAGACCATCGCCTTCGTGAACGTCGCCCCCCGGACAGTGGACACCTACACCTGCTCCATAGAGCACAGCAGCTTCCCAGAGGGCTTCCGCCTGAACTGGGGTGAGCTCCGAATGTCCCGCGTGTGTACATTTAACGAGAGGTTGGTTACATCAAACGGACTGGTCCAAAGGAGTCTCTCTCTACCATTGGGATGGTCGACTATCAAATGATTTAGGGGGTAGTCTTTGTATCTAACCCGTGCTGTACCTGCCCTGGGAGTGTTTGATGAGACAGTGTAGAGGGAGCTTTACTTTGTATCTAACCCGTGCTGTACCTGCCCTGGGAGTGTTTGATGGGACAGTGTAGAGGGAGCTTTACTTTGTATCTAACCCGTGCTGTACCTGCCCTGGGAGTGTTTGATGAGACAGTGTAGAGGGAGCTTTACTCTGTATCTAACCCATGCTGTACCTGCCCTGGGAGTGTTTGATGGGGCAGTGTAGAGGGAGCTTTACTCTGTATCTAACCCGTGCTGTACCCGCCCTGGGAGTGTTTGATGGGACAGTGTAGAGGGAGCTTTACTCTGTATCTAACCCGTGCTGTACCTGCCCTGGGAGTGTTTGATGGGGACAGTGTAGAGGGAGCTTTACGCTGTATCTAACCCGTGCTGTACCTGCCCTGGGAGTGTTTGATGGGACACTGTAGAGGGAGCTTTACTCTGTATCTAACCCGTGCTGTACCTGCCCTGGGAGTGTTTGATGGGGACAGTGTAGAGGGAGCTTTACTCTGTATCTAACCCGTGCTGTACCTGCTCTGGGAGTGTTTGATGGGACAGTGTAGAGGGAGCTTTACTCTGTATCTAACCCCGTGCTGTACCTGTCCTGGGAGTGTTTGATGGGGACAGTGTAGAGGGAGCTTTACTCTGTATCAAACCCATGCTGTACCTGCCCTGGGAGTGTTTGATGGGACAGTGTAGAGGGAGCTTTACTCTGTATCAAACCCATGCTGTACCTGTCCTGGGAGTGTTTGATGGGGACAGTGTAGAGGGAGCTTTACACTGTATCTAACCCGTGCTGTACCTGCCCTGGGAGTGTTTGATGGGACAGTGTAGAGGGAGCTTTACTCTGTATCTAACCCCGTGTTGTACCTTCCCTGGAAGTGTTTGATGGGACAGTGTAGAGGGAGCTTTACTCTGTATCTAACCCGTGCTGTACCTGCTCTGGGAGTGTTTGATGGGGACAGTGTAGAGGGAGCTTTACTCTGTATCTAACCCATGCTGTACCTGCTCTGGGAGTGTTTGATGGGACAGTGTAGAGGGAGCTTTACTCTGTATCTAACCCGTGCTGTACCTGCCCTGGGAGTGTTTGATGGGACAGTGTAGAGGGAGCTTTACTCTGTATCTGACCCCGTGTTGTACCTTCCCTGGGAGTGTTTGATGGGACAGTGTAGAGGGAGCTTTACTCTGTATCTAACCCGTGCTGTACCTGCCCTGGGGCTGTTTGATGGGGACAGTGTAGAGGGAGCTTTACATTGCATGCAAGGCTTTAACCTGCAAACGCACTGCCTCAATAATGGGAAAAGTTTGGAGAAAGGGAGTGTAGATAACAGAGTTTATTGTTAATCAATGCTGGACATTTTCCTATTTGATTGTTATTTCCCATTAACATTCTCTGCCCTTCATCTCTCCGACCTGTTGCAGGACCCCCACAGTAAGAACTCCCTGTCTCCAGCGGCCATTGTTGGGATACTGTTTGGAATTGGTGGAATCTTCATGTTAGTGGCCGGAGGTGTCGTTCACAGGAAGCGTCAAGGTAATGCCGCTCACGTTTGAGAAAGAATGTTCTGTTCATTTAAAAATGCTTTGAGCCCATGGCCAGCGTCCGTGTGAAACCTGAGACCGAGCACGCTGTACTTCACCCAACCCCTGACCTCTTCCGTGCGTTTCGGTGTGTTTTGGAATTGCACGCTGCGCAGGACTCGAATGTTGCTTGTGAAGAGCGTTGAGCGCACGCGCTCGCCGAAGTCAGGTGCTTCGATACGAACAATGGCGCCACAGAAAGACCCAGCCGTCCTGTCTCACATGACTGCGGTGCCTGGTGAATCCCAAGACATACACTCCCCCCACCTCACCCCCAAAGCCATGTATTCGCCCGGGAGAGGTGAGAAACCAGATTGAAACCCCCGGCAATTCCTGGAGAGAATGTGGAATGCTTTGGAGAGGGTGCAGGGGAGATTGACCAGAATGGTTCCTGAGATGAAGGACTTCAGTTACGTGGAAAGACTGGAGAAGCTGGGATTGTTCTCCTTAGAGCAGAGAAGGTTAAGGGGAGATTGACCAGAATGGTCCCAGGGATGAGGGACGTCAGTGATGTGGAGAGACTGGAGAAACTGGGGTTGTTCTCCTTAGAGCAGAGAAGGTTAAGGGGAGATTGACCAGAATGGTCCCAGGGATGAGGAACTTCAGTGATGTGGAGAGACTGGAGAAGCTGGGATTGTTCTCCTTAGAGCAGAGAAGGTTAAGGGGAGATTGACCAGAATGGTACCAGGGATGAGGGACTTCAGTGATGTGGAGAGACTGGAGAAGCTGGGGTTGTTCTCCTTAGAGCAGAGAAGGTTAAGGGGAGATTGACCAGAATGGTCCCAGGGGATGAGGGACTTCAGTGATGTGGAGAGACTGGAGAAGCTGGGATTGTTCTCCTTAGAGCAGAGAAGGTTAAGGGGAGATTGACCAGAATGGTCCCAGGGATGAGGGACTTCAGTGATGTGGAGAGACTGGAGAAGCTGGGGTTGTTCTCCTTGGAGCAGAGAAGGTTAAGGGGAGATTGACCAGAATGGTACCAGGGATGAGGGACTTCAGTGACGTGGAGAGACTGGAGAAGCTGGGATTGTTCTCCTTAGAGCAGAGAAGGTTAAGGGGAGATTGACCAGAATGGTCCCAGGGATGAGGGACATCAGTGATGTGGAGAGACTGGAGAAGCTGGGGTTGTTCTCCTTAGAGCAGAGAAGGTTAAGGGGAGATTGACCAGAATGGTCCCAGGGATGAGGAACTTCAGTGATGTGGAGAGACTGGAGAAGCTGGGATTGTTCTCCTTAGAGCAGAGAAGGTTAAGGGGAGATTGACCAGAATGGTACCAGGGATGAGGGACTTCAGTGATGTGGAGAGACTGGAGAAGCTGGGGTTGTTCTCCTTGGAGCAGAGAAGGTTAAGGGGAGATTGACCAGAATGGTCCCAGGGATGAGGGACTTCAGTGATGTGGAGAGACTGGAGAAGCTGGGGTTGTTCTCCTTGGAGCAGAGAAGGTTAAGGGGAGATTGACCAGAATGGTACCAGGGATGAGGGACTTCAGTGATGTGGAGAGACTGGAGAAGCTGGGATTGTTCTCCTTAGAGCAGAGAAGGTTAAGGGGAGATTGACCAGAATTGTACCAGGGATGAGGGACTTCAGTGATGTGGAGAGACTGGAGAAGCTGGGGTTGTTCTCCTTAGAGCAGAGAAGGTTAAGGGGAGATTGACCAGAATGGTCCCAGGGATGAGGGACGTCAGTGATGTGGAGAGACTGGAGAAGCTGGGGTTGTTCTCCTTAGAGCAGAGAAGGTTAAGGGGAGATTGACCAGAATGGTCCCAGGGATGAGGAACTTCAGTGATGTGGAGAGACTGGAGAAGCTGGGATTGTTCTCCTTCGAGCAGAGAAGGTTAAGGGGAGATTGACCAGAATGGTACCAGGGATGAGGGACTTCAGTGATGTGGAGAGACTGGAGAAGCTGGGGTTGTTCTCCTTGGAGCAGAGAAGGTTAAGGGGAGATTGACCAGAATGGTACCGGGGATGGGGGACTTCAGTGATGTGGAGAGACTGGAGAAGCTGGGATTGTTCTCCTTGGAGCAGAGAAGGTTAAGGGGAGATTGACCAGAATGGTACCGGGGATGAGGGACTTCAGTGATGTGGAGAGACTGGAGAAGCTGGGGTTGTTCTCCTTGGAGCAGAGAAGGTTAAGGGGAGATTGACCAGAATGGTCCCAGGGATGAGGGACTTCAGTGATGTGGAGAGACTGGAGAAGCTGGGGTTGTTCTCCTTAGAGCAGAGAAGATTGAGAGGAGATTTGATCGAGGTGTTCAAAATCATGAGGGGTGTGGACAGAGTAGATAGAGAGAAACTGTTCCCATTGGCGGAAGGGTCGAGAACCAGAGGACACAGATTTAAGGTGATTGACAGAAGAACCAAAGGCGACATGAGGAAAAACTTTTTTATGCAGCGAGTGGTTAGGATCGGGAATGCACTGCCTGATAGGGCGGTGGAGGCAGACTCAATAGTCGCCTTCAAAAGGGAATTGGATCAATACTCGAAGGAGAAAGCATTGCAGGGATATGGGGAGAGAGCGGGGGAGCGGGTCTAACTGGATTGCTCTTGGCAAGAGGCAGCTCGGACTCGATGGGCCAAATGGCCTCCTCCTGTGCTGTATCATTCTATGATTCTATGATCCTCGCCGACCACCATTTGGGCGATCAGAACTGGTCCAGGAGGCCACCCTGGCCCTGATTAACGTTGCACAGTGGCTACCTAGATGCACGGACCACTCTCCGAAATGTTGGGAGTTTTGAAGGCTTGCAGTAAATGAACCTTCGCGGCCCCCCTCGATGTCGCCGTGCGTGAACGCCCCACAGGGCGGGTGCGACTGAGTGACGTGCGCCGGTGTGATTCGCCGAGCTACACCGGCGTGACAAGCACGGGCGGCTTCTCAAGTCCCGTTACTGCCCAGTGGTCACTGCTGAAAGGGGCACATCTGTGAGTCTTGGCTCCTCTCTGCCAAGTAGCCACCACATAGAAACATAGAAGATAGGAGCAGGAGGCGGCCATTCGGCCCCTCGAGCCTGCTCCGCCATTCAATGAGATCATGGCTGATCATCCAAATTCAGTACCTTGTCCCTGCCTTCTCCCCATATCCCTTGATCCCTTTCGCCTTAAGAAATATATCTAACTCCTTCTTGAATATATTTAATGAATTGGCCTCTACTGCCTTCTGTGGTAGAGAATTCCACAGGTTCACCACTCTCTGGGTGAAGAAATTCCTCCTCATCTCTGTCCTCAATGGCTTACCCCTTATCCTTAGACTGTGACCCCTGGTTCTGGACTCCCCCGACCATCGGGAACATCCTTCCTGCCTCTAGTCTGTCTAGTCCTGTTAGAATTTTATAAGGGTGGTCGAGGCAGAAACCCTCATCACATTTAAAAAGTACTTGGATACGCACTCGAAGTGCCGTAACCTACAGGGCTACGGACCGAGAGCTGGACAGTGGGATTAGGCTGGAGAGCTCTTTGTCGGCTGGCACGGACACGAGGGGCCAAATGGCCTCCTTCTGTGCCGTAAATTTCTGCGATTCCGTGATGCAAATCCCACATTTTATCGCAGCACAGACATTAACTTATCTCTTCAGTTGCTGAGAGTAAGGATCAGAGGAGTAGTACGGTAGAGTTGACTAATCCTCGCGCCATCAATCTGGCAGTTGCGTGCGCTGGTTGTAAACGTCCTGGTTTTTTTTGAGTCTGTTTTGTCTCCCATTCAGGCGGCCAGCCCCGTGACGTCACACCAACAGGTAAGACCAACACGAGAGCTCACAGCGAGCAGTTGATGGGGGAGGCGGGTGTGGGGGTGGTGGGAGAGCCAGACGTGTCTTCACAGCGAGCTGTTAACTCTCTTCTGCTCCCCAGTGGCGTTCTCGAAGGAGCAGCCGCAACGCTAGTCGAACCGGAGTGAAACCAGCGTGCGGTCGAAAACCTCGGCCGCCAGTGCGAATTCAGGTAACGGCGTCCCTGGCACGAGGCCGCAAACAGTCGTAAGCGGAACACCGCCACCTCCAACTTCCTCCTCCGAGTCACACACACCATCCTGACTTGGAAATATATCAGCCGTTCCTTCATCGTCGGTGGGTCAAAATCCCGGAACTCCCTCCCTAACAGCACTGTGGGAGCACCTTCACCACACGGACTGCAGCGGTTCAAGAAGGCGGCTCACCACCACCTTCTCAAGGGCGATTAGGGATGTGCAATAAATGCTGGCCTTGCCAGTGACGCCCACATCCCGTGAGTAAAGTATAAAGAGAAAAGGGTTTTGACCCAGCGACGATGAAGGAACGGCCGATATATTTCCAAGTGTGTGAGTTGGAGGGGAACTTGGGAGCTGACATCGAGTAACGCTGTAAAGAGAATGACCTGTGGCCAAGGCGATTCCTTGAACGGCAATCTTACCCTCCGCGGTCTTTGCACGTTGTTGGCCCAGAGTGAGTTGGCACAGCAGGCAGTGTCTCTTCCAGATCAGCGAGTTAAGGGGTTTGGGATGAAAGAAGGCAGGAAGAGCGTGCATGCGTGCGGTGCGGTTACCTAATCTCGCCTCCGAAAGCCGGCAGAATCTCTTTTTTTTCCTGCCCGTTCCTGATGAAGCGCCAGGACGAAGCCGGCGCAAGACGTCATCGCCTCGCACAGCCGCAGTGTTGTGGAGTATTTTAAACCAACACTCGACGCAACTTTTTCAGATCGATAGTCAAGTTGTCTTTATTGCACCGGTGGGGAGACAGTCTGTTCTGTCTTTACCCAGACTTCTCCCAATTGTTACACCAGACACTACATTCTGATACATTAAAATAAGCATGGCAACCTCATGCACAATTTATTCCTGCAACCTGATTGGATCTTGGCCCGCATGCATCTTCATTGATTGGTTGCCTATGCCGCTTTACATTAAAGTACCGCCTTCATTACCAGAAAAGTATATGTCCGTTATCCCACAAGCTGTTGTTGCGCCTATGACCTTTGTTTATGGCAGATAGGGTCTCATCAGCATTGTACTTCCGACTCATTGTCCTCCTTTCCTGCCTCTCTCGGCCTCTTTACTTCCAACTCATTGTTTTACTTTCCTGCCAGAACAGAACTCACATCCTCTTAGGCCTCTTTATGGTTTCCACATCCGACTATGTTATCAACTTAGAAAAAGCTTACTACGTACTGAGATTATTGTCTTTCTTACACCTTTCGGTGAAACTGCCAGCGATGTTCCTTTCACCCTTTCCCCACTGCACGCAGTGACCCCCGATCTCCTCCCGCGCGAGAATGACTGGATTCAGCTTCTGTTCTCGTATTGTACAGGGCTTTGTTCTCCTGCCGAGGGGATTGTTACCCATTACACGCAAGACCAAAATTGGTGATTCTCAAAACTATCCGACAATTTCCATTATACCTGGGAGTAGAACTCCCGCTGTCTGTTGTGTCGACATATTCGGCGGGGCGGGGGGGGGGAATCGGATTGCGTTGCGCCTCCCGTTAGCTCCCCCAGGCGCACGGGCATGGGCGCGGCTAACGCCTCAGCGGGAGGTCAGCGGCGGCGGTAGCCGGTAGCGCCCCCCGCGTCGCTGCGCCGCCTGCGATGGTGTCACTGCCACGCCCGTGCCCCGGCCGCAAACTTCGGTGGCCCCTCCCCATTGACCTATCGGCGGACGATATGTCCGACAGGGTTAGTGGGGGGGGGGGGAGGTGGGCGTTTCTGTGGTCGCGCCGGCGCTGCTTAAAGGGACAGGCGTCAGGCGGCCATTTTTCTTTTAGGCCAGCTCCTGCCCCCCTTCCCCTTCTTTCTTCGGGGGGAGGGGGGGTTTCCAGCAGGGCCCCGGTTCGCACAGTGCTAGCCCCCATCCCCTCTAATCATATTCACTGGTAGCGCCCCAGGAAGGAGGGGGAGCGCTTCCGGTAGCTGAATTTATGCCGCAGGGGCACTAACTTTTTCAGGGCGCAACAAGTTAGCCCCCCCAAAGGGGGGTGCCACCGAATTCCTCCCCCATTGACTTCTGTGAGACTACACCAGCTCCGATCCCCCTGTCTGCGTATTGACTTATGTTTAATTCTGTCTTTTAGGAGATGGCTTGACGGGACACATGGCATAAGGTGAGCGCACTCCTGAATATTTGTGTTTAGGCCTCAATTTGCCACTGACCCAAACAACAACCTGCATTTATCTGACTTGGAGAGAGAACTGGTTGGCAGACAGGAAGCAAGGAGTTGGGATAAACGGCTCTTTTTCCGAGTGGCAGGCAGTGACTAGTGGGGTACCGCAGGGATCGGTCCTTGGACCCCAGCTTTTCACAATATATACAGGTAGACTATCCTTTATCCGAAAACCTCGGGACCAGCCGTGTTTCGGTTTTCGGAAAATTTCGGATTTCGGAAGGTATTTTCTAAGACTGGGAAATTTGTCGGGGGTGGGTCGGCGGGGGTCCGTGGGGGGGTCGGCGGGGGATCGGCGGGTGGGTCGGCGGGGGTCCGCGGGGGGGTTGGCGGGAGTCGGGGTCGGCGGGGGGGTCCGCGGGGGGGGTCGGCGGGGAGTCGGCGCGGGGGTCGGGGTCGGCAGGGGTCCGCGGGGGGTCAGCGGGGGGGTCGGCAGGAGTCGGGGTTGGCGGGGGGGTCCGCGGGGGGGGGGGGTCCGCGGGGGTCGGCGGGGGGGTCGGCGGGAGTCGGGGTCGGCGGGGGTCCTTGGGGGGGTCGTCGAGGGTCGGGGTCGGCGGGGGGGTCGGCGGGGGTCCGCGGGGGGGTCCGCGGGGGGTCGTCGGCGGGGGTCGGGGTCGTGCGCACGACTTACGTTGACCCTCTGCTCAGCGTAAGTCATGCGCCACTCTGGTCATGTCGTGCGCACGACTTACGCTGAACGAAAAAACCTTCGGTTTTTAGAGGGTTTCGGTTTTCGGAAGTTCGGATAAAAGGTAGTCTACCTGTATTAACGATCTAGACGAGGGAACTAGATGTAATATCTCCAAGTTTGCAGACGACACAAAGCTGGGTGGGCGTGTGTGCTGCGAGGAGGATGCCGAGAAACTCCAGTATGATTTGGACAGGTTGGGTGATTGGGCAGATGCATGGCGGATGCAGTATAATGTGGATAAATGCGAGGTTATCCACTTTGATGGCAAAAACAGGAAGGCAGATTATTATCTGAATGGCAATAGATTGGGAGAAGGGGAAGTGCAACGAGACCTGGGTGTCCTTGTGCACCAGTCGCTGAAGGTAAGCATGCAGGTGCAGCAGGCGGTTAAGAAGGCAAATGGTATGTTGGCCTTCATAGCGAGAGGATTCGAGTACAGGAACAAGGATGTCTTGCTGCAGTTGTACAGGGCCTTGGTCAGACCACACCTTGAGTATTGTGTGCAGTTTTGGTCGCCTTACCTGAGGAAGGATGTTCTTGCCATGGAGGGAGTGCAGCGAAGATTCACCAGACTGATACCTGGGATGGCAGGAATGATGTATGAGGAGAGATTGGGTCGATTAGGCTTGTATTCGCTAGAGTTTAGAAGAATGAGAGGGGATCTCATTGAAACTTATAAAATTCTAACAGGACTAGACAGACTAGATGCAGGAAGGATGTTCCCGATGGTCGGGGAGTCCAGAACCAGGGGTCACAGTCTAAGAATAAGGGGTAAGCCATTTAGGACAGAGATGAGGAGGAATTTCTTCACCCAGAGAGTGGTGAACCTGTGGAATTCTCTACCACAGAAGACAGTGGAGGCCAATTCATTAAATATATTCAAGAAGGAGTTAGATATATTTCTTAAGGCTAAAGGGATCAAGGGATATGGGGAGAAGGCAGGGACAGGGTACTGAACTTGGATGATCGCATTGAATGGCGGAGTCGGCTCGAGGGGCCGAATGGCCGACTCCTGCTCCTATCTTCTATGCTTCTATGTTTCTATACAGTGCCTTTAACGTAGTAAAGCATCCCAAGGCGCTTCACAGGGGCGATTATCAAACACAATTTGACATCGAGCCACATAAGGAGATATCAGGGACAGGCGACCAAAAGCTGGGTCAAAGAGGTCGGTTTTAAGGAGCATCTTAAAGGAGGAGAGAGAGAGGCGGAGAGGTTTAGGGAGGGAATTCCAGAGCTCGGGGCCCTGGCGCGGTCGCCAATGGTGGAGTGACGGAAATCGGGGGGATGCGCGAGAGGCTAAAATTGGAGGAGCGCAGAGATCTCGGAGGGTTGCAGGGGCTGGAGGAGGTTACAGAGATAGGGAGGGTTGTAGGGGCTCG
This sequence comes from Somniosus microcephalus, assembly GCF_052327205.1. Classification (NCBI taxonomy): domain Eukaryota; kingdom Metazoa; phylum Chordata; class Chondrichthyes; order Squaliformes; family Somniosidae; genus Somniosus; species Somniosus microcephalus. The sequence goes on from NW_028225185.1 coordinate 29,368,743, forward strand.
AAGAGGTTACAGAGATAGGGAGGGTTGTAGGGGGCTGGAGGAGGTTACAGAGATAGGGAGGGTTGTAGGGGCTGGAGGAGGTTACAGAGATAGGGAGGGTTGTAGGGGCTGGAGGAGGTTACAGAGATAGGGAGGGTTGTAGGGGCTGGAGGAGGTTACAGAGATAGGGAGGGGTGTAGGGGCTGGAGGAGGTTACAGAGATAGGGAGGGTTGTAGGGGCTGGAGGAGGTTACAGAGATAGGGAGGGTTGTAGGGGGCTGGAGGAGGTTACAGAGATAGGGAGGGTTGTAGGGGCTGGAGGAGGTTACAGAGATAGGGAGGGTTGTAGGGGCTGGAGGAGGTTACAGAGATAGGGAGGGTTGTAGGGGGCTGGAGGCGGTTACAGAGATAGGGAGGGTTGTAGGGGCTGGAGGAGGTTACAGAGATAGGGAGGGTTGTAGGGGGCTGGAGGAGGTTACAGAGATAGGGAGGGTTGTAGGGGCTGGAGGAGGTTACAGAGATAGGGAGGGTTGTAGGGGCTGGAGGAGGTTACAGAGATAGGGAGGGTTGTAGGGGGCTGGAGGAGGTTACAGAGATAGGGAGGGTTGTAGGGGCTGGAGGAGGTTACAGAGATAGGGAGGGTTGTAGGGGGCTGGAGGAGGTTACAGAGATAGGGAGCGGTGTAGGGGGCTGGAGGAGATTACAGAGATAGGGAGGGTTGTAGGGGCTGGAGGAGGTTACAGAGATGGGGAGGGTTGTAGGGGGCTGGAGGAGATTACAGAGATAGGGAGGGTTGTAGGGGGCTGGAGGAGGTTACAGAGATAGGGAGGGGTGTAGGGGCTGGAGGAGGTTACAGAGATAGGGAGCGGTGTAGGGGCTGGAGGAGGTTACAGAGATAGGGAGGCAGGGGCGAGGAGGCCGTGGAGGGATTTGAACATGACGATGAGAATATTAAAATCTTATTTTTAGTATTAAAGGGTAGGGATATCATGCAGCAAAGTGGGACTAGACTTGGTGGCTCAGGTGGCGATAAACATCAGCAGAGACTCCACAGGCCAATGATTCTAATCAACTGTATAATGTATAATGTCGGGAAATGTGAGGTTAATCACTTTGGTAGGAAGAATGGAAAAACAGAATATTTTTTAAATGACGAGAGACTATTAAATGTTGGTGTTCAGATAGATTTGTGTGTCCTCGTGCAAGAAACACAGAAAGCGAGCATGCAGGTACAGCAAGCAATAAGGAAAGCAAATGGCAAGTTGGCCTTTATTGCAAGGGGGTTGGAGTATAAGAGTGAGGAAGTCTTGCTACAATTGTACAGGGCCTTGGTGAGACCACACCTGGAGCACTGGGCACAGTTTTGGTCTCCTTATCTGAGGAAGGATATACTTGCCTCGGAGGCGGTGCAATGAAGATTCACTAGACTGATTCCTGGGATGAGAGGCGAAGTAGCCAAATTACTGTTATACCTTAGTTTGTATGTTAGCCATAGGCATAATTAGTTTTAATGTTAGAATACGTATAATGCAGCACCAATGTACAAGGTGGAGATAATGGGTTAATCCCTACCCTGAGTTAAACGATACAGAGGTCTGTATTTCCTTTATTCAGCTAAAGGTTTAAACATGATTAAATGACTTCAAGGCTGAGAGATTAAACTGCAGAAGGAAGATTAGGGAGGAGTTGGTTGTCCAGGCGAGGCAACACTATGCAGATAACGCACCTAAGGACTGTCTGATAGTAAATCACAACAACAGGGTTCCAGTCTTCAAAGTCTAATTAGGATGTGCTTGCTTTGCAGAAAGTAACTCGAGACGAGGCCGAATGCAAGGGCCTCGCACCCTTAATGAAGTCTGTTACCTTAAGAAAACATTCAACAAGCAAAACCACCTGGCTATGGGCAAATGGGGGTTGTGAAGTAATAAAGACGGGGCCCATAGTCCGGAGATGACAGGACTAACCGACAACAGAAATGTGGGACTGTAAGCGCAGGAAGATGAAATGTCACGGTTTATAATTGCCATTTAGCTATAACTCTGTATATGCTGATAAGCTTTATCCCCGCCCCTAGGGAGGGGAGTTTGATTTTTGTATAACTGTGATTGTTGCTAGGGAATCGAGAGAGTCGGATCTGAGAAGGGTCTCAGAAGGTTCTCTCCAGGCCTGTGAATAAAGACCGTTTTGAACCATCCTTCACTCGAAGTCTGTCATCTGTACCAAAGCTAAGTGTCGACTTTGTATATCACTCTGAGGGGGAAAGGGTTAAGTGTCGACCTGACAACACCAGGTCCACTTTGCAGGTTACAACAAGAGGGCTGTCCTATGAGGAGAGATTGAGTAGATTGGGCCGATACTCTCTGGCGTTTAGAAGAATGAGAGGTGATCTCATTGAAACATAAGATTCTGAGGGGGATTGACAGGGTAGATGCTGAGAGGCTGTTTCCCCCCTGGCTGGAGAGTCTCGAACCAGGGGTCACAGTCTCAGGATAAGGGGTCGGCCATTGAGGACTGAGATGAGGAGGAATTTCTTCACTCAGAGGGCGGTGAATCTTTGGAATTCTCTCCCCCAGAGGGCTGTGGAGGCTCAGTCGTTGAGTCTATTCAAGGCTGAGATCGAGAGATTTTTGGACTCTAGGGGAATCGAGGGATAGAAACATAGAAGATCGGAGCAGGAGTCGGCCATTCGGCCCCTCGAGCCTGCTCCGCCATTTAATGTGATCATGGCTGATCATCCAAATTCAGTACCCTGTCCCTGCCTTCTCCCCGTATCCCTTGATCCCTCTAGCCGTAAGAAATATATCTAACTCCTTCTTGAATATATTTATAGAGCAGGATATGGGGATCGGGCGGGAAAGTGGAGTTGAGGTCGATGATCAGCCGTGATCTTATTGAATGGCGGAGCGGGCTCGAGGGGCCGAACGGCCGACTCCTGCTCCTAATTCTGATGGTCTTATGTTCTCACCTAGAGAAGGCTTGGCGGAGGATGGAGATAAGGCCGAACTATTCCTACTTGTAGACGCACCACACACGCTGCCTGTATGATGGCGGCTCCTCACCTATCGTTCCTCAGGGCTTGGATTGGAAGGCAGAATCTGCGCAGAACGTGGACCGAGAGGGATTATGTTGGCGTGCGGAGGGAGCACCAAAGCCAGGACCCTCCCACCGCCGCTTGGAGACCAGCTGACCATGGGCTCTGCCTTCGCCCTCATCCTCCTGGGCCGGGGGGTGCCGTGGCTGCCGGCTCCGGAATGAAACCGTTCCCCTCTCCGCACAACCGGCACTCGACTCTTCGCCGCTCGGTCAGTCATGGGGCGAACCCTTCAGAGACCGAGCGAGGCGGGCAGTCAGGGGTGATTCAGTCCTGGATGGATAGTATTTGCCTGGGATGTGTTAACCGGTAAACGTCACTAATCCCGTCGCGCCAACACGCGATCCACTTCTGCCGTTCATGAAGCCCAAACACAGTAGGTTGCAATACGATTATATCTGTCATAACAATATTCTCTGCATAAAAGTTCATATTTTCTATCAAAATTGGTTTGATTTCTATGTTGTCTCCCATTCCGTTTTGAAATTACATTTTCGGGGTTTTTTTTAACATTCCCTCCAGGTGAATCACAGAATCGTAGAGAATTCACGGCACAGAAGGAGGCCATTCGGCCCCTCGTGTCCACGCCGGCCGACAAAGAGCTCTCCAGCCTAATCCCACTGTCCAGCTCTCGGTCCGTAGCCCTGTGGGTTACGGCGCTTCGAGTGCGTATCCAAGTACTTTTTAAATGTGATGAGGGTTTCTGCCTCGACCACCCTTTCAGGCAGTGAGTTCCAGACCCCCACCACCCTCTGGGTGAAGAAAGTTCTCCTCAACTCCCCTCTAATCCTTCTCCCAATGACTTTAAATCTCTGCCCCCCCTGGTTATTGACCTCTCTGCTCAGGGAAATAGGTCCTTCCTATCCACTCTATCCAGGCCCCCTCATCATTTTATACACCTCGATTAAATCTCCCCTCAGCCTCCTCTGTTCCAGAGAAAACAACCCCAGCCTCTCCGATCTTTCCTCATCGCTAAAATTCTCCCGTCCTGGCAACATCCTCGTAAATTTCCTCTGTATCGAAGACCGTCGGTATTGGGGACATTGGATTTCTGCCGCCCAGTGTCAGCACCCAAAGCGCCTCGCTCAGGGTGATTGGGCTGCCGCGTCCAGTCGACATGTTGTCCTTTGCCCTCGGGGTGGGGAGGAACCACCTGGGTGTGGATCCAGCCCACAGGAGTGGGATGAAAACCTCTTCTGCTGGTTGGCTGGCTCGATCCCGATCTGAAATGAGGTTTGGGGCAGTTCACGATAGGTGTAGGCCACAGTACAAGACTTCTCAGACAAAAGGTTGGAAATCTCACCCGTATGTCAGTGAACGGAAGAATTAGGAGCCAGGAGTCGGCCATTCGGCCCCTCGAGCCTGCTCCGCCATTCAATAAGATCACGGCTGATCATCGACCGCAACTCCACTCTCCCGCCCGATCCCTCGATTCCCCTCGAGTCCAAAAATCTACCGATCTCAGCCTTGAATATACTCAACAACTGAGCCTCCACAGCCCTCTGGGGCAGAGAATTCCAAAGATTCACCGCCCTCTGAGTGAAGAAATTCCTCCTCATCTCAGTCCTGAATGGCCGACCCCTTATCCTGAGACTGTGCCCCCTGGTTCTAGACTCTCCAGCCAGGGGGGAAACAGCCTCTCAGCATCTACCCTGTCAATCCCCCCCCTCAGAATCTTATACGTTTCAATGAAATCACCTCTCATTCTTCTAAACTCCAGAGAGTATCGGCCCAGTCTACTCAATCTCTCCTCATAGGACAATCCCCCCATCCCAGGGATCAATCTGGTGAACCTTCGTTGCACTCCCTCCAAGGCAAGTGTATGGCCTCATTTACCAGATTATCACAAGTCACTGCACTTTAAAGTAACTCTATGGGCTGGATTTTGATACTGGAGGCGTGTAGGAGGCGGGACTACAACTTTCGGGGTTGTAGTCCCGCCTCCATCAAGTTCTGGCCAACCCACACGATTTTCCCTTGATTGACCTTGTTGAGCCCGCCCAGCGGGCCCAGCAGGCCAATTAAGGGCCACCCGGCAACAGGTGATGTCACAGATTGACATTTCATCTGTCAAGAGCTTTTGATAGATGAAATATCAGTGTTTGACAGCGGTTTGAAGCTGTCAAACACTGACAATCTGTACTCCAAGTTAATTCCTTCCTCTCAGGCTGATTTAGAGATCTCTCCGGAACAGAAAGCTGAATGCTGCAACTTTTGACAGCTGCCGGCCATTCTGCTTTCTGTGCCGGTGAGATGAGGGACTCCCGAGACCTGAGGGAAGGAAGGCTGTAAAGGTAAGTAAAGGTAAGTAAAACTTCTTTAAACACTTTACACACACCAAACACACTTACCTCTGAACTCATGCACCCATCACTCACCTGAACACCGAACATCTCGAACACCTCCAAGCCCTTCACCCCGACGGTCCGCCTCGCTAACTTGGCGTGGTTTGGAGCCGTCGGGAATCCCACACTTCAGGGATAAAAATAGGGATTAGGCCAAAAACTGCCCGTTAACTACCTGTTAATAGGCGGTTAATTGGCACTAATCCCCTTCCAGCCTCGGGGAGGCGGGTCCCAGCGCGGGTCGGGTAGCCGCCTCCTTTGAAACTGGCATGGAGACAGGTTGGGGGCGGGATGGGTTCGGGATCCCCGATTTTGAGATTTTAATCCCACCCACACCTCCAATTTCGCCTCCACGTCCCAATGAAAATCCTGCCCATTGGACCCGAAATGCTCGGAGACGTCCTGAGGATGCGATACGGCATTATTATATAAATACATCGGTTAATTATTCACAACCTCGAGCAATCAGCACCTGAGCAGGACACAGTTCAATACTTTATTTCACGATACGTTCAAAGGTAGCCAACATAATGAGCATATCTCACAATTACAGAAACACTTAGCTGACCTTATCTTGACGGACTGTAATTTCCAAACCTCCATTTCCAGGATCGCAACCTTTTTAAAAATTCGTTCCTGGGATGTGGGCGTCGCTGGCAAGGCCAGCATTTATTGCCCATCCCTAATCGCCCTCGAGAAGGTGGTGGTGAGCCTCCTTCTTGAACCGCTGCAGTCCCGTGTGGTGAAGGTACTCCCACAGTGCTGTTAGGGAGGGAGTTCCAGGATTTTGACCCAGCGACGATGAAGGAGCGGCCGATATATTTCCAAGTCAGGATGGTGTGTGACTTGGAGGGGAACTTGGAGGTGGTGGTGTCCCCGTGCGCCTGCTGCCCTTGTCCTTCTAGGTAGAAGAGGTGGCGGGTTTGGGAGGTGCTGCCGAAGAAGCCTTGGCGAGTTGCTGCAGTGCATCTTGTAGATGGTCCACACTGCAGCCACGGTGTGCCGGTGGTGGAGGGAGTGAACATTTAAGGTGGTGGATGGGGTGCCGATCCTTTGGAAAATGATGACTGCAGTTCCTTTAGATAGCGAGACAGCAACCGTACTGAGAGAGTGCTGTATTGTCAGAGGCGCCACCTGTCAAATGAGGCATAAAGCGAAGGTCGTGCCTGGTTTTTCAGATAGATGTTCAAAAATCCCATGGCACTGTAGGATGAATGAGCAATTCTTCAGGTGTCCCGGCCAACGTTCCTCCCCTCAACCAGCACCAACAAAGCAGCCACCGCCACAGAAATCTGGTCACACCGCATCGCTGCTTGTGGGATCTTGCTGTCTGCAAAGTGGCTGCCACACTTTTCTAAATAACAGCAGCCCCCGCACCACCCAGTGTGCACGTTGCTATGGGATGTGTGTAAGAGATTTACTAACGACTAAAGAAAGACTCGCTTTTCTCCAGCATCTTTCATGACCACCGGACGTCCCAAAGGGCTTCACAGCCAATGAAGTACTGCCCCTCCGACAGTGCGGCGCTCCCTCAGTACCGCCCCTCCGACAGTGCGGCGCTCCCTCAGTACCGCCCCTCCGAGAGTGCGGCGCTCCCTCAGTACCGCCCCTCCGACAGTGCGGCGCTCCCTCAGTACCGCCCCTCTGACAGTGCGGCGCTCCCTCAGTACTGCCCCTCCGACAGTGCATCGCTCCCTCAGTACTGCCCCTCCGACAGTGCGGCGCTCCCTCAGTACCGCCCCTCCGACAGTGCGGCGTTCCCTCAGTACTACACTGGAGTGTTGGCCTGGATTATGTGCTCGAGTCTCTGGAGTGGGACTTGAACCTACAATCGTTCTGACTCAGAGAGGAGAGTGCGACCCCCCTGAGTGACAGCAGACACCGAGACAGGAATAGGAGTAAACTGGTGTCGGAGGAGCAGAGATTGCTAGTGGGGCAGTGCGGCTCTTGTAGACGGGGCAAGGGGATTGCAAAGCGAGGATGAGAATTCTGAAATCGATGCATTGGAACGCACAACTTTGCGTCCAATATCCTGGGAGCGAGCTGGTCACAGAGCGCTAGCGAATATTGCACAAAGTTACAGTCGGTGAGTCCATTTTTCAGGCTGAATCTGACGATCCCTCGCGAGGATTTAGTTGCATCGTCCGAGTTTCCCGGTTGACCACCTTCGACCGGAAACATAAGTAGAGTCCAGCCGCGGTCCCGAGTATTCCCACAATCAGTCCGCACACTAAAACAGCGAGCGGACCTGAATCCTGTTCAGTGTATTCTTCCGGTACATCGGGTTCTGTAATCAAACCACAAGCTTATTGGGAACGGTCTGAATCAGAAATCAGTCGGAAACCAGTTCCAACAGCGAGCTCAGATCCTAAATAACAACAGAAGACGCTGGAAAAACTCAGCAGGCCAGGGGCAACATCCGCGGAGAGAGAAACAGAGAAAACGTTTCGGGTCGAAACCCTTCATCAGAACTGAGAAAAAAAGGCAGGAAATGAAACAGATTAAAAGGCCAGTTTGGGGGCTGGGAAATGGGGGAGGGGATGAAAGAACAAAAGGGAAGGTCAGCGAGAGGTGAAGAGACATTAAGAGATAATCAAGGCGAGACGAGATGGTAATAGGACAGGTAAAGAGACAAAGGATGGCTCTAGATGAGGTGTGAAATGCGCTGGCAGAGTGAGAGACAGTTGCCATGTGGGAGAGAGAGGAAAAAAGGAAAGGCACAAACCAAAAGTGTGGATAAAAAATATATAAAAATATAATAGGGGCCGAGGTTATGATCTGAAATTGTTGAATTCGATATTGAGTCCAGAGGGCTGTAAAGTGCCTAATCGGAAGATGAGGTGCTGTTCCTCGAGCTCAGATCCTACCTCAGACTCCTATCGTGCTTTGTTCTGTTCTATTTCCACTCTTGCCCTTTCCCCCTCCATGTTGGCCTTTATTGCAAGGGGGGCTTGGAGTATAAGAGTGAGGAAGTCTTGCTACAATTGTACAGGGCCTTGGTGAGACCACAGCTGGAGTACTGGGCCCAGTTCTGGTCTCCTTATCTGAGGAAGGATATACTTGCCTTGGAGGCGGTGCAACGAAGGTTCACTAGATTGATTCCTGGGGTGAGAGGGCTGTCCTACGAGGAGAGATTGAGTAGATTGGGCCGATACTCTCTGGAGTTTAGAAGAATGAGAGGTGATCGTATTGGTTTGTCAACGCCTCGATTTTAAAATTCTCGTCCTCCTGTTCAAATCCCGCCACGGCCTCCTCGCACCCCCCCCTCCCTATCTCTGCGACCTCCTCCAGCCCCGACAACCCTCCGAGATCTCTGCGCTCCTCCAATTCCGGCCTCTCGCGCATCCCCCAGATTTCCATCACTCCGCCATTGGCGACCGCGCCAGGGCCCCTAGCTCTGGAATTCCCTCCCTAAACCTCTCCGCCTCTCTCTCTCCTCCTTTAAGACGCTCCTTAAAGCCCTCCTCTGTGTCCAAGCCCTGAAGTAAAGGAAGAATTGCTGGTATTCCAGTCACATTTCTTTTTTTAAGAACTTGCTGCGCCAGGTCTGGGAGTTATGGCAGGATTTACCAGCGGTCCCCGTCGATGCCAATGCGCTGGAGCGTGACCGCGTTACCCAGTGAGCTCAGTGCACCAGTCGTGACAGACTCAAGGATTTTAATACAATCTTCCTGCGATGTTCAGCACGCCCCCAGCCCACAGTGCAAAATCCCGCCAATCGCCTGTCTGCTGATTGCCAATTAACTGGCGGCGCACGGGAGTCGAGTGCGACTTACCCAGCAAGAGTTCGATTTCTCTTTGGGAAGGATGTGAAGGCCCTCGAGAGGGTGCAGAGGAGATTTACCCGAATGGTTCCGGGGATGGGGGATCTTAGCTACAAGTACAGGTTGGAGAAGCTGGATTTGGTTTTCATTAGAGCAAAGGAGGTTGAGGGGTGATTTGATGGAGGTGTACAAGATTATGATGGGTTTGGATAGGCTAGACGGGGAAAGGCTGTTCCCACTAGTTGATGGTACAAGGACTAGGGGACACAGATTTAAGGTTTTGGGCAAGAGATACAGGGGGGGACGTGAGGAAAAACGTTTTTACGCAGCGAGTGGTGAGGACCTGGAACTCGCTGCCGAGGGAAGTGGTGGAAGCGGAGACACTCGATGTTTTCAAGGGGAGACAGGATAGGCACTCGAGGGGAATAAATTCGCAGGGCTACGGGGATAGAGCGGGGGAATGGGACTGACTGGATTGGCTCTACAGAGAGCCGGCACGGACTCGATGGGCCGAATGGCCTCCTTCTGTGCCGTTAGGACTCTATGGGGGAAAAATTCGGTTCGTTAGCGCCTCCAGGGGGAGGGGCGCTAACGGGGGCGCTAGGAAACTGGCGCCCGAGCGCGACGATTTTAGCGCTGCACGCGAAATTGACCAGTCGTTTTACGGCGGTGCTAAACACTACCGCCACGATCTCCTGCGCCCGCAGATCGTGACGTCAGTCGAGCGTGCAACGCCCCAGACCGGATATTGAGTCGCGCCCCTGCCTTAGCGCCTGCCGCTAGCAACGACAGGTAGAGGGGGGGCGCTATTTAAAGGTGGGCGCTTCCTGCCTTTTTTTGTCGGAAATATTTTTGGTTTTAACGCTGTCCTACGGAGTTGTGGCTCCTCCGCACCATTTTTGGAGCTTCCTCAGCGCCGAGCTCTTTCCCTGCGCCGATCCATTGGTGCTTCCAACGCAATTGCTTTCGAGGTTCTCTCCAGGCCGAGCTTCAAGGCTGCAGTGAGCAGGCAATGGCTGGCCAGCAAGGTGACCCCTCCCCTTCAAGAACTGGACGGCGCTGGTCTCACTGGCTTCCATGGTAACGGGCATCGCCTGACCTGAGCTTCGGGAGCGCTCTGAGGTAGCGGCTCATTCCCTGACGTTAGCGCATTAAGAGAGGTGTGCAGCGCCTGATTTAGCGCTCCAATCACCTCCAGGGGGGGCGATAGAGACGAATTTTGCAGTCGGAGGTGATAATTAGCGCCGGGCGCTAACACAGAAACATAGAAGATAGGAGCAGGAGTCGGCCATTCGGCCCCTCGAGCCTGCTCCGCCATTCAATGAGATCATGGCTGATCATCCAAATTCAGTACCCTGTCCCTGCTTTCTCCCCATATCCCTTGATCCCTTTAGCCTTAAGAAATATATCTAACTCCTTCTTGAATATATTTAATGAATTGGCCTCAACTGCCTTGTGTGGTAGAGAATTCCACAGGTTCACCACTCTCTGGGTGAAGAAATTCCTCCTCATCTCAGTCCTAAAAGGCTTACCCCTTATCCTTAGACTGTGACCCCTGGTTCTGGACTCCCCCACCATCGGGAACATCCTTCCTGCATCTAGTCTGTCTAGTCCTGTTAGAATTTTATAAGTTTCAATGAGATCCCCTCTCATTCTTCTAAACTCCAGCGAGTATAAGCCTAATCGACCCAATCTCTCCTCATACGTCATTCCTGCCATCTCAGGTATCAGTCTGGTGAATCTTCGCTGCACTCCCTCCATGGCAAGAACATCCTTCCTCAGATAAGGCGACCAAAATTGCACACAATACTCCAGGTGTGGTCTCACCAAGGCCCTGTACAACTGCAGCAAGACATCCTTGTTCCTGTACTCGAATCCTCTCGCTACGAAGGCCAACATACCATTTGCCTTCTTAACCGCCTGCTGCACCTGCATGCTTACCTTCAGCGACTGGTGCACAAGAACACCCAGGTCTCGTTGCACTTCCCCTTCTCCCAATCTGTTGCCGTTCAGATAATAATCTGCCTTCCTGTTTTTGCCATCAAAGTGGATAACCTCGCATTTATCCACATTATATTGCATCTGCCCAATCACCCAGCCTGTCCAAATCATACTGGAGTTTCTCTGCATCCTCCTCACAGCACACACGCCCACCCAGCTTTGTGTCGTCTGCAAACTTGGAGATATTGGCCTAGAAATTCAGTGGCCTGCGCCACCAGTTTGCGCCCAAAGAGGGCTTTAGCGCCACTGTGCAAACCTACCGCGATATTTAGCGGGGCGCTAATGGCGGCGTTAGCCATTAGCGCTGCGCCGCCACCGATGACGTCATCGGTGTGCGCAGCGCCCCGCTATCGCCCCGCTGGCCATATTTGGTTGCTGCCGCCTCGCCCGCGCCGGCCGCAAACAGCGACCGGTACACGGGGCCTACCTGTGCCGGTACTGGGGCGAGTTAAGGTGGAGGTGCGGCCGGCCGCTTTTTCGGCGCCCGCCTGCCCGCACCTCCTTCCCCGGCCTCCTACACCCCCCCCCCCCCCGCGGCATTGCAGGCTGTTTCCAGAGAGCCCGGCACTTCTCCTTGGTGCCGGGCTCATTTTCCGGCACTCGCGAGCGGGGATCGCGCTGTTGCAGGCACCTCCCCCTTAAGAATGAGAGGAAGGCCTGCAGTACCGCAGGCTGCCGTGCCGCAGCGGGTGGCGCTGCGGCAGTTTACACGCCGATATTCAGTTTCAGCGCCCCAAGCGGGGCGCCGAAACCCTTGTTTAGCGGCCGGCTTCCACTTGGGGCGCTGAAACTGAATATCCCGCTGGCGCAAGTGGCTCCGCGCGCAGCGGTAATTCCGGCGCCCAGGCGACCTGGGCGCCCCTAACTGAATTTCCAGCCCATAACATCTAGTTCCCTTGTCTAGATCATTAATATATATTGTGAATAGCTGGGGTCCTAGGAACGATCCCTGCGGTACCCCACTAGTCACTGCCTGCCACTCGGAAAAAGAGCCATTTATTCCAACAAAGGACCCGTTTATTCCAACAATAAACTTTGCGCCTGGCCGATATTAGCGGGGCGATACCCAATTTCCCCCCCCCCATGACTCTGTGACCAAGACTCTTACCCCAGTAGGTGACCGTCTCCTCTTTACTGGTGCCGTGAACCACCTTGCAGGAATAGATGTCTCCGGCCTGCGGCTGGATCTCGGCGTAGCGGAGCGTTTGAAATCGCCAGTCTTCACCGAAGGAGAGCCGCGAGGAGTTCGTCTCACCGGGGAGAGCCTCCTCATTCTTGTACAGCGTCATGTTAAGCGCCGGCGGGAATAAGCCGCTGACCCAGCAGGTCAGGACGTTTGTCTGCCCGAAGACCACGGGTTTCTCCGAATAAAGGAAGAGCTCGCCGATTTCTGAAAAGACCCAATAGAATATTTCACCGTAAACGGGCAATTAACGTTTCTCGTCACCTATCCCCCCACCACCCCCCTGCTCACCGGAGGTGCTGACCCAGGTTGGAGTTACCGCACCACACCCGTCTCCTATCGCCCAGTGTGAGCAATGTAGGGACAGCGAGACGGAAAGAGACCATCTTGTTCGCCTTCTACCGCCCTGGTCGTCGCACCGTACAACACATCATAGAATCATAGAGATTCACGGCACAGAAGGAGGCCATTCGGCCCCTCGCGTCCGCACCGGCCAAGAACGAACCATCCAGCCTAATCCCACTGTCCAGCTCTCGGTCCGTAGCCCGAGAAGGTGTAAGTGGACTCTTGGAGTTTAGCAGAATGAGAGGTGATCTCATTGAAACATGCAAGATTCTGAGGGAGATTGACAGGGTAGATGCTGAGAGGCTGTTTCCCCCCTGGCTGGAGAGTCTCGAACCAGGGGTCACAGTCTCAGGATAAGGGGTCGGCCATTTCGGACTGAGATGAGGAGGAATTTCTTCACTCAGAGGGCGGTGAATCTTTGGAACTCTCTGCCCCAGAGGGCTGTGGAGGCTCAGTCGTTGAGTCTATTCAAGGCCGAGATCGAGAGATTTTTGGGGAATCGAGGGATATGGGGATCGGGCGGGAAAGTGGAGTTGAGGTCGATGATCAGCCATGATCGCATTGAATGGTGGAGCAGGCTCGAAGGGCCGAATGGCCGACTCCTGCTCATAATTTTTATGTTCTTAAGGATGTGAAGGCCTTAGAGAAGGTGCAGAAAAGATAGACTAGAATGATTGCAGGGATGAGGGACTTCAGTGATGTGGAGAGACTGGAGAAGCTGGGGTTGTTCTCCTTGGAGCAGAGAAGGTTAAGGGGAGATTGACCAGAGTGGTACCAGGGATGAGGGACTTCAGTTGTGTGGACAGACTGGAGAAGCTGGGGTTGTTCTCCTTAGAGCAGAGAAGGTTAAGAGGAGATTGACCAGAGTGGTACCAGGGATGAGGGACTTCAGTGATGTGGAGAGACTGGAGAAGCTGGGATTGTTCTCCTTAGAGCAGAGAAGGTTAAGGGGAGATTGACCAGAATGGTACCAGGGATGAGGGACTTCAGTGATGTGGAGAGACTGGAGAAGCTGGGGTTGTTCTCCTTAGAGCAGAGAAGGTTAAGGGGAGATTGACCAGAATGGTACCAGGGATGAGGGACTTCAGTGATGTGGAGAGACTGGAGAAGCTGGGATTGTTCTCCTTAGAGCAGAGAAGGTTAAGGGGAGATTGACCAGAATGGTACCAGGGATGAGGGACTTCAGTGATGTGGAGAGACTGGAGAAGCTGGGGTTGTTCTCCTTAGAGCAGAGAAGGTTAAGGGGAGATTGACCAGAATGGTACCAGGGATGAGGGACTTCAGTGATGTGGAGAGACTGGAGAAGCTGGGATTGTTCTCCTTAGAGCAGAGAAGGTTAAGGGGAGATTGACCAGAATGGTACCAGGGATGAGGGACTTCAGTGATGTGGAGAGACTGGAGAAGCTGGGGTTTTTCCCCTCAGAGCAGAGAAGGTTAAGGGGAGATTGACCAGAATGGTACCAGGGATGAGGGACTTCAGTTGTGTGGAGAGACTGGAGAAGCAGGGATTGTTCACCTTCAGGGGCAGGTCTTGGACAGGAGACCGTCTCTCCCGGTGGCCTTGCGGGTTCGTCCCCTGCGGAGGTCCATGACCTCACTGAGTAGCAGCACCGCCCCCCCCCACCGCCCCACCCCACCCCACCCCCACCGCCCGATGCCGACTCACCGTTCAGAGGGCGCGAGTTGTTGGTGAGAGCTATCATGTCGTGCATGAATTGCTGCTGTAACTTGATGGTGTTGGCCTCATTCTTCTCCACCACCTCGTCGAGGAGTCTGTGGTACTGCTCCAAGCCTTTTACCAGGAACTGGATGCTTGGCAGCGTGCTGTCGTAATAAGCCACGGCGTGGTCTTCGGTCCTGATCGCGCCCAACATCTCCGGCAGGCTGGGATCATCCGTGACGTATAAGGTGACCAGCACCTTCCCTTTCACTGAAGGAGAGAAGAGCATCACTTTTTCTACCGGTAGCATAGTCATGGAGGCCCTTCGGCCCATCGTGTCCGCGCCGGCCATCAAGCCCCGTCTATTTCAATCCCATTTTCCAGCACTTGGTCCGTAGCCTTGTATGCTGTGGCGTTTCAAGTGCTCAACTAAATGCTTCTTGAATGTTGTGAGGGTTCCTGCCTCGACCACCCTTTCAGGCAGTGAGTTCCAGAGTCCAACCACCCTCTGGGTGAAAAAGTTTTTCCTCAAATCCCCATTAAACCTCCTGCCGCTTACCTTGAAACGATGCCCCCTGGTTATTGACCCCTCTACTAAGGGGAAAAGTTCCTTTCTATCTACCCTATCGATGCCCCTCATAATTTTGTACACCTCAATCAGGTCCCCCCTCAGCCTTCTCTGCTCTAAGGAAAACAACCCCAGCCTGTCCAGTCTCTCTTCATAGCTGAAGCACTCCAGTCCAGGTAACATCCTGGGGAATCTCCTCTGCACCCTCTCCAATGCAATCACATCCTTCCTATAGTGTGGCGAACAGAACTGCACACAGTATTCCAGCTGTGGCCTAACTAGCGTTTTGTACAGCTCCATCATAACCTCCCTCCTCTTATATTCTATGCCTCGGCTAATGAAGGCAAGTATCCCATATGCCTTTTTAACCACCTTATCTACCTGTCCTGTTGCCTTGAGGGATCTATGTACATGCACACCAAGGTCCCTCTGATCCTCTGTCCTTCCTAGGGTCCTACCATTCATTGTGTATTCCCTTGCCTTGTTAGTCCTCCCAAAATGCATCACCTCACACTTTTCAGGGTTAAATTCCATTTGCCACTGTTCTGCCCATCTAATGAGAGAGTCGTGTTACAGGATTAGTAATCCCAGAGGCCTGGACTAATAATCCCGGGAGACGTGAATTCAAATCCCACCACGGCAACTGGGGAATTTAAATTGAGTTCGCTAAATAAATCTGGAATAAAAATCTAGTGTCAGTAATGGTGACCATGAAACTATCGCATTGTCGTAAAAACCCAACGGGTTCACTAATGTCCTTTAGGGAAGGAAATCTATCGCCCTTACCCGGTCTGGCCGATACGTGACTCCAGACCCACAGCAATGTGGCTGACTCTTAACTGCCCTCTGAAATTATAGAATGGTTACAGCACAGGAGGAGGCCATTCGGCCCGTCGAGCCCGTGCCGGGTCTCTGCAAGAGCGCTTCAGCCAGTCCCACTCCCCCGCCCTTTCCCCGTAGCCCTGTGAATTTCTTCCCCTCAGGTACTTCTCCAATTCCCTTTTGAAAGCCACGATTGAATCTGCCTCCACCGCCCTATCAGGCAGCGCATTCCAGATCCTAACCACTCACTGCGTAAAAGAGTTTTTCCTCATGTCACCTTTGGTTCTTTTGCCAATCACCTTAAATCTGTGTCCTCTGGTTCTCGACCCTTCCACCAATGGGAACAGTTTCTCTCTATCTACTCTGTCCAGACCCCTCATGATTTTGAACACCTCGATCAAATCTCCTCTCAACCTTCTCTGCTCTAAGGGAGAACAATCCCAGCTTCTCCAGTCTCTCCACATCACTGAAGTCCCTGATCCCTGGTACCATTCTGGTCAATCTCCCCTTAACCTTCTCTGCTCTAAGGAGAACAATCCCAGCTTCTCCAGTCTCTCCACATCACTGAAGTCCCTCATCCCTGGTACCATTCTGGTCAATCTCCCCTTAACCTTCTCTGCTCTAAGGAGAACAATCCCAGCTTCTCCAGTCTCTCCACGTCACTGAAGTCCCTCATCCCTGGTACCATTCTGGTCAATCTCCCCTTAACCTTCTCTGCTCTAAGGAGAACAATCCCAGCTTCTCCAGTCTCTCCACGTCACTGAAGTCCCTCATCCCTGGTACCATTCTGGTCAATCTCCCCTTAACCTTCTCTGCTCTAAGGAGAACAATCCCAGCTTCTCCAGTCTCTCCAGATCACTGAAGTCCCTCATCCCTGGTACCATTCTGGTCAATCTCCCCTTAACCTTCTCTGCTCTAAGGAGAACAACCCCAGCTTCTCCAGTCTCTCCAGATCACTGAAGTCCCTCATCCCTGGTACCATTCTGGTCAATCTCCCCTTAACCTTCTCTGCTCTAAGGAGAACAACCCCAGCTTCTCCAGTCTCTCCACGTCACTGAAGTCCCTCATCCCTGGTACCATTCTGGTCAATCTCCCCTTAACCTTCTCTGCTCTAAGGAGAACAACCCCAGCTTCTCCAGTCTCTCCACATCACTGAAGTCCCTCATCCCTGGTACCATTCTGGTCAATCTCCCCTTAACCTTCTCTGCTCTAAGGAGAACAACCCCAGCTTCTCCAGTCTCTCCGCATCACTGAAGTCCCTCATCCCTGGTACCATTCTGGTCAATCTCCCCTTAACCTTCTCTGCTCTAAGGAGAACAATCCCAGTTTCTCCAGACTCTCCACATCACTGAAGTCCCTCATCCCTGGTACCATTCTGGTCAATCTCCCCTTAACCTTCTCTGCTCTAAGGAGAACAACCCCAGCTTCTCCAGTCTCTCCGCATCACTGAAGTCCCTCATCCCTGGTACCATTCTGGTCAATCTCCCCTTAACCTTCTCTGCTCTAAGGA
The DNA here is from genome assembly GCF_052327205.1 of Somniosus microcephalus. NCBI lineage: Eukaryota > Metazoa > Chordata > Chondrichthyes > Squaliformes > Somniosidae > Somniosus > Somniosus microcephalus. The sequence goes on from NW_028225185.1 coordinate 29,386,011, forward strand.
GAACAACCCCAGCTTCTCCAGTCTCTCATAGAATCATAGAAATTTACATCGCGGAAGGAGGCCATTCAGCCCATCGTGTCTTTGCCGGCCGACAAAGAGCTCTCCAGCCTAATCCCACTGTCTAATTCTCGGTCCGTAGCCCTGTAGGATACGGCGCTTTGAGTGCACAGCCAAATACTTTTTAAATGTGACGAGCCTCCCTCAGTACTGCCCCTCCGACAGTGCGGCGCTCCCTCAGTACCGCCCCTCCGACAGCGCGGCGCTCCCTCAGTACCGCCCCTCCGACAGTGCGGCGCTCCCTCAGTACTGCCCCTCCGACAGTGCGGCACTCCCTCAGTACTGCCCCTCCGACAGTGCTGCGCTCCCTCAGTACTGCCCCTCCGTCAGTGCGGCGCTCCCTCAGTACCGCCCCTCCGACAGTGCGGCGCTCCCTCAGTACCGCCCCTCCGACAGTGCGGCGCTCCCTCAGTACTGCCCCTCCGACAGTGCGGCGCTCCCTCAGTACTGCCCCTCCGCCAGTGCGGCGCTCCCTCAGTACCGCCCCTCCGACAGTGCGGCGCTCCCTCAGTACCGCCCCTCCGACAGTGCGGCGCTCCCTCAGTACTGCCCCTCCGACAGTGCGGCACTCCCTCAGTACTGCCCCTCCGACAGTGCGGCGCACCCTCAGTACTGCCCCTCCGCCAGTGTGGCGCTCCCTCAGTACCGCCCTTCCGACAGTGCGGCGCTCCCTCAGTACCGCCCCTCCGACAGTGCGGCGCTCCCTCAGTACTGCCCCTCCGACAGTGCGGCGCTCCCTCAGTACTGCCCCTCCGCCAGTGCGGCGCTCCCTCAGTACCGCCCCTCTGACAGTGCGGCGCTCCCTCAGTACCGCCCCTCCGACAGTGCGGCGCTCCCTCAGTACCGCCCCTCCGACAGTGCGGCGCTCCCTCAGTACCGTCTCTCCGACAGTGCGGCGCTCCCTCAGTACCGCCCCTCCGACAGTGCGGAGCTCCCTCAGTACCGCCCCTCCGACAGTGCGGAGCTCCCTCAGTACCGCCCCTCCGACAGTGCGGCGCTCCCTCAGTACCGCCCCTCCGACAGTGCGGCGCTCCCTCAGTACCGCCCCTCCGACAGTGCGGTGCTCCCTCAGTACCGCCCCTCCGACAGTGCAGAGCTCCCTCAGTACCGCCCCTCCGACAGTGCGGAGCTCCCTCAGTACCGCCCCTCCGACAGTGCGGCGCTCCCTCAGTACCGCCCCTCCGACAGTGCGGCGCTCCCTCAGTACCGCCCCTCCGACAGTGCGGTGCTCCCTCAGTACCGCCCCTCCGACAGTGTGGCGCTCCCTCAGTACTGTCCCTCCGACAGTGCGGCGCTCCCTCTGTACTGCCCCTCCGACAGTGCGGTGCTCCCTCAGTACCGCCCCTCCGACAGTGCGGCACTCCCTCAGTATCACCCCTCCGACAGTGCGGCGCTCCCTCAGTACCGCCCCTCCGACAGTGCGGCGCTCCCTCAGTACCGCCCCTCCGACAGTGCGGTGCTCCCTCAGTACCGCCCCTCCGACAGTGCGGCACTCCCTCAGTATCACCCCTCCGACAGTGCAGCGCTCCCTCAGTACCGCCCCTCCGACAGTGCGGCACTGTAGATACAAGCCGGTCCTTTCCTTTGCTCCTCACCCCCCATTCAAGTTAAAGCATCCGCAGTGACGCAACCCACCGAAAGCCGAGCCTCCTCTCCCGGGACAGGCGAAGAGGAGCGAGACAGCGAGCGAGATGGAGGCGATGGAGCGTCCTGGCATCATCCCTGCTTCCTCCTCCTCCTCCTCCTCACAAGATTAAAAGCGGAAAGAAAGCAACACTTCTAACGAACCTAATTGCGAAACCGAAAGCCAGGCAATGTTGAAGAGAGAGAGAGAGCGAGTGGGCGGGGGCTCAAATAGGAAGTGGCCCAACCGGTTAATCCAATTCCAATTCCAATTCAAATGCTTTATTGGCATGAAAGTTTACAGAGAACCATATTGCCAAAGCTTACATAGCAAAAAGGTACAGTTTTCCAACATTCTGTAGGTGTCAATCGATTTGACATTTGTTGGTTACATACAATATTACTTTTAAACAATATTAATTTTAAACAGTCTTTGTACTTCATTTGGTACGCTCAATATTAATTTTAAACAGTCTTAATTTTTAAACAGTCCTCAGGTTGTGACATGTTGTTACATATTTGGCCCCAAGGTATGGTCTGTCTCCTTCTCCTAGGACTAATCTCAATTTTGACAGGTCATCCAATTCCTTGAAATCTGGGGTTGTTTGGCTTAGCTTGTTGAATAATATGTTTCTTGATGTGTTGAATTTTTCGCATTTTAGGAGGAAATGCATCTCTGTTTCAACCTCGCCGGCCAGACATTGATCGCATATTCTATTCTCTCTAGGCTGCCAGGATTTCTTGTATCTGCCTTTTTCAATTTCCAGTTGGTGGTCGCTTAGTCTGTACCTGGTGAGGGTCTGTCTCTGTTTTGTGTCCCTGATGGTCGTGAGGTAGTCTGCCAGTTTATATTCTCTTTTTAGGGCCCGGTAACATTCTAATCTGCTTTGGCTTTCAGTTATTTTGTTCCAATGTTCCAGGTAGGTCTCTTTGCATTTTTTAATGATTTGGTTCACTCGGATTGGTGTTTGGACGGCTGTGTTGGTCTGGGGCTGGTCAGGGTCCGGCTGAGTACTTAGTTTCAGTAGCAGCTGACTCAGGGGACTCTTTTCTGGGTTTAGCTCTTGGGTCTGAAAGGCTTTGAAATGAAGGGTGTCTGGGGAGCTAGATTTGAGGTGATTTAGGAAGTTTAGTGCTCGTTTTTGGATGTTTATTATCAGTGGGTATCTGCCTAGTTCGGCTCTGCATGCATTTGTTGGCGTTTTTCTTTGGGTGCGAAGGATGCTTCGGCAGAATTCTGCATGTAGGGCTTCTATTGTGTGTTTTTCCCATTTAGTGTAGCTTTGGTGGTTTAGCGGGCCCCATACTTCACTACCGTACAGTGCAATGGGCAGGATTATGCTGTCAAATATTTTGAGCCAGATTTTGATTGGGATTTGGATGTTGTAGAATTTTCTTTTTTATTGCATATAGGGCTCTTCGGGCTTTTTCTTTTAGTGCATTCACTGCTATGCTGAAGCTCCCTGATGCTGTAATAGTTAGACCAAGGTAGGTGTAGCTCATAGTGTGTCCTATAGTGGTATCACTGAGGGTAAACTGGTATTTGTTTTCCTGACATCTGGGCCTTTTTTGAAAAATCATGATGTTGGTTTTCTTTAGATTTACTGTTAGAGCCCAATTTTGGCAGTATTTGTCGAGTAGGTCTAGTTGTTGCTGTAATCCCTGTTCTGTGGGAGACAGCAGAACCAGGTCGTCCGCATAGAACAGGGATTTCACTTCTCCATCCAGGAGACGGAGACCTGGTGACTCGCTTTGCTCCAGCATGTCTGCTAATTCATTTATGTATATGTTGAACAGGGTCGGGCTCAAATTGCAGCCCTGCCGGACGCCTCTTCTCTGGGTGAAGAAATCGGTGCGTTTGTCTCCAATTTTGACCCCGCATTTGTTTTTCAGATACATTGATTTAATAAGGTCATAGACTTTGCCCCCTATTCCACACTGAAGAAGTTTATAATAGAGCCCTTCGTGCCATATAGAGTCAAAGGCTTTCTTGAAGTCGATGAAACAGGCGAATATTTTCCCATTTTTTGTTTGGTGTATATGTTTTTCAATGAGGGTGTGAAGGGTATAGATATGGTCGGCGGTGCGGTGTTTTGGAAGAAAGCCTATTTGGTTTTTTCTGAGGATATTATGTTTGTTAAGAAAATCAAGTAATCTACTATTTAGAATACTGCAGAATAACTTCCCTAGACAACTGTTGACACAGATGCCGCGGTAGTTATTTGGGTCTGATTTGTTTCCACTTTTATATATGGGGGAGATTAGTCCTTGGCACCAGATATCGGGAAAACAGCCTGAACGTAATATGATGTTGAATAATTTGAGTACCGCACCATGCATCTCCATATTGCTGAACTTGAGCATTTCATTTTTGATGTTGTCTGGGCCACAGGCTTTCTTTAGGTGGAGAGATTTTGTTTTTGTGGCCAGTTCTTTCCATGTGATTGGGGAGTCTAGAGGGTTTTGGTTGTCTTTAATTGTTGCTTCTAATGTGTGGAGTTTTTCTGTGACCTGATGTTGACTTGGGTTTGTTTCGTTTATTGGGATGTCTTTGTAGAGGTTTTCAAAATGTGTTCTCCAGATGTCGCCATCTTGGATTGGTAATGCTTGCAATTGTGTTGTACTCAGGTTATTCCACATTTCCCAGAATTGTTTTGGATTGGTGGAGTTTTCAATTTCTTCGAGTATTTTGTGGGTATAGTTTTGTGTTTTGTTCCTAATGGTGTGTTTATATCTTTTGAGGGTTTCATTGTATCTAGTACGTAGGTCCGGATTGTTTGGTTGGCGATGCTTTTGGTTTGATATTTTTCTCAGGTCTTTTCTGGCATTTTTGCATTCGTGGTCAAACCATTTCTTATTTTTATTTTGTCTTTTGTGACGCTTCCTCTTCTGTTTCACAAGGTCGGCTTTTACAGCTGCCTCATGGAAGATCATATTTATATCCTCTATGGCCATGTTTACACCATCTCTGGTGATCTCGTATGGGTTTTCTTTAAATTTTGATATTTTACTTGTGAGATCAGGTGACTTTAGTGCTGTGATGAATTTATCTCCACTGTCTGGGGCCCATCTGTATGTCTGGTTTATTTTATGGAGCTTACTGGGTTCCTTTTTTGTGTCTGTAGTTTGGGCAGAAAGTTTAAGGTACACATTTATTTGGTTATGGCCTGAGAGGGGGGATTGCTGCCTGACAGTGAATGCGTTGATATCGCAGGGGTCCAGGTCAGTGATTGTATAGTCCACCACACTAGACCCAAGAGTTGAGGAGTATGTGAGTCTCCCTAGGGAGTCCCCTCTGAACCTACCGTTAACTATGTACAGGCCTAAGGCTTGGCAGAGTTGCACTACCTCCCTACCGCTTTTATTTATTTCACGATCAAGGTTGTTCCGATTTGCGATGGCTGGTGTGACATCTAAAGGGGTCTGGCCAAACACATGGTTGTTTCCCTGTGGGTCTATGAAGTCAGGTTCACAACCGGTCCTTGCATTTAGGTCCCCACATATTATCACCTTTCCTTGGGCCTGGAAATGGCTGATTTCCATGTGGAGAGTATCAAATAACTCCTCTTCGAAATATGGCGAGGTATGTAGATCGCACATAAGTAAACATCTTTTTTTGCTATTCCTATATTTTTATCTAGTTTTAGCCATACGTGTGATTTTCCCTGTTTTACCGGTGAGATGTGTTTGTCCAGTTCTCCCTTATACCACACCAATATTCCCCCGGAGGTTCTGCCCTTGCGTGTTTTAGTGTTCTTTACTGAGGGCACAATGATTTCATGGTACATTGGAGGACAGTGGGTCGGCACGTCCTTTTGGCACCATGTTTCTGTTAACACAATTATATCAATGTCTTTTATAGCTTTTAGGAATTCAGGGTCTGTACTCTTCATCCCAAAAGTTGAGGAGTGGAGGCCCTGGATATTCCAGCAGCTTATGTGGAAAGAACGCATTTATATAGTTCAATAAAACGAAATAAAATGGACCTATTTTGTGGGATGAGTGTGGAAACACTATTTTCTATAATGCTAAATGATGATTTAGTATAAATTTCATGAGGCATGCACATATATCTATCTAATAATAGTAATAATACTGATAAGATAACAATAATGATAATGATAAATAACAATATTAATAATTTCTCCGGCTTTCTATCAGGCTGTTCAGCATCGTCATGATCTTTCTCAGTTCTTGGTCTACAGTCTGTGGTCTAGAGGGGGGTCTTGGGTCAGGTATAAAAGCACGGTTCTGTTGTTGGTTTTGTAAAGGCTCTCTCTGTCTCTCGCTCTCTCTCTCTCCCCCTCTCTCTCTCTCTCTCTCTCCCCTTCTCTCTCTCTCTGTCTCTCTCTCTGTCTCTCTCTCTCTCTGTCTCTGTCTCTCTCTCTCTCTCTCTCTCCTCCCTCTCTCTGTCTCACTCTCTCTCTCTCCCCTTCTCTCTCTCTCCTCCCTCTCTCTCTCTCTCTGTCTCTCTCTCTCTCTCTCCCCCTCTCTCTCTCTCTCTCTCCCCTTCTCTCGCTCTCCTCCCCCTCTCTCTCTCTCTCTGTCTCTCTCTCTCCCTCTGTCTCTCTCTCTCTCTCTCTCCTCCCTCCCTCTCTCTCTCTCTGTCTCTCTCCTCCCTCTCTCTCTCTCTCTCTCCTCCCTCTCTCTCTCTCTCTCTCCTCCCTCTCTCTCTCTCCTCCCTCTCTCTCTCTCCTCCTTCTCTCTCTCCCCTCTCTCTCTCTCCCCTTCTCTCTCTGTCTCTCTCTCCTCCCTCTCTCTCTCTCTCTCTATCTATCTATCCTCCCTCTCTCTCTCTCTCCCCGTTCCCTCTCTCTCTTCTCCTCCCTCTCTCTCTCTCCTCCCCTTCCCTCTCTCTCCTCCCCCCCCTCTCTCTCTCCCCCCTGTAGTGTATGTAACTGTTCTACCTTTAAGAGAACTATTGTATGTAACCGTCCACCTTTAAGAGAACTATTTTAGGTGTGGCACTACTTTATCTTGGCTGCTGTATACTGTAATACCGACGGTGACCACACCGGTATATAAGTGCTGTGTCAGGATTTATTGGGCAGATTCGCCCTGACCTTCGAATAGTAAAGTCCTGTTAAAGTTACTCTTGTAGTCTGTGTATTAATTCGCCATAATACCTACAGACTTTACAGTGGCGACGAGTTCGATCTTACCCTGCGGCAACAATACTTCCGAAGCAGTTAACGAGCGTCGAGAAGAGGCACCCGCCCTCGTCGTTCTGCTGAGAGAAAACTCGAGTCTGCAGAGCAAGGAAGAAGGAAGAATTCAGACACGAAGCCTTCCATCAGCAACAGGCAGTGATTGTCCCTTCTGCCACGGTGGTGAGTGAGCCGATCAGCCAAGAGAAGCAAGTCGGCCACGGTGACTGTGAGTAGGGGGAAAATAAAAAAATAAAAAATAAACGGAGGATAAGGGCGGTGAACTCGACCACGGTCGGGGGAAAGGAGCCGGACAGAAGTCGGGCCCAGAGGCGCTGAGACTGGGGCAGCGTGGAGCACGGAAGCCACGGTACAAGCGGGCTGGGAGACGCAATGGCGTCGTGAGACAGCTAGACCGCGACCGGCGAAAAAGGCCGGGCAGCTACCGAGGCCACGAGGCGCTGCGACCGGGATCGTAAGGCGCGGGAAGATATAAAAATAAATAAACCGCGGTGAACTCAGCCGCAGCCGGGGAGGAAAGCACCGGACTGCGAGAGGGCTGGGAGGCGCGATTGGAGTGAAAAAGGCCGGGCAGCGACCGAGGCCACGAAGCGCTGCGACCGGGATCGTAAGGCGCGGGAAGATATAAAAATAAATAAATCGCGGAGAACTCAGCCGCAGCCGGGGAGGAAAGCACCGGACTGCGAGAGGGCTGGGAGGCGCGATTGGAAGCCGCTGAGGGAGAGACAGAGCCCGAGCGAGCGGGAGAGATAGAGCCCGAGCGAGGGAGACTGAGCGAGATCCAGCCCAGCGGCTGAAACTGTTCGCCATCAACGGGTTGTACCCAGCGCCGGTTGCCCTGCTGAGAAAAGGGAACAAGGAACGCACTGAAGCCGACGCGCAGGTTGCGAACCCCGAAAGCCAGCGGTCGTCGCCCGAGGGAAAAGCTTACCCCTCCCGCCAGGGGAAGAAACGCGGGAAGCCGCCAGTAGTCGGGGAAGAAGACAGAAGCGGGAAACCGCCATTTTGAAAGTGGGCGGGGAAAGAAGACAAGCGCGGGAAACCGCCATTTTGAAAAAAAAAGTTAAAGAAATATTTCGTTGTTGTTTCTCAGGAAGAGTGTGAAGATGCCTAAGCGTAGTAACATCAACGGTTTCGATTCCGATGTGGAAGATTGGGCCACGTATGTAGAACGCATCGAGATATATTGTAAGGTCAATAAGATAGCAAATTATGACAAAGCTCTAACCTTACTAAAGTCAATGGGTGCGAAGACATACGGGTTATTGAAGCATCTTCTATCACCAGCTAAACCGGCGGATCAGTCTTTCGCTAATATTGTTGCTGTCCTGAAGGATCACTTTAACCCCGCACCGCTGATGTTAGCGGAACGATCTAAATTTTACGTGAGAACGCAATGAAAAGAGGAAAGCAACGCGGAGTACCTGGTTGAACTGCGTAGGCTAGCAAAATACTGTCAGTTTGGGGTAAATCTGACAGAGGCACTGAGAGACAAGTTCGTGTGCGGGATGTCGAAGGAAGGAACACAAAAACGACTGCTCGAAGAGAACGATCTTACACTTGATAAGGCTGTCCTTATTGCAGCATCGCACGAAGCCGCAGCGAGAGGCACGGCGGAAATGCAGCGGAAGACAGCGGTACTCAGTGTGGATCAAATGACTTCGGGTACAACGAAATGTTATCGTTGTGGGAAGACAACACACGACCAGAACCAATGCTGGTTTAAAAACCAGGAATGTAGAAAATGTGGCAAGCTTGGTCACATAGCTAAGGTATGCCGGTCAGGAAAGAAGACCAGCAATAATAAGTCACCACAGAAGAAGTACAGAAAGGTACATAAGGTGACTGGGAAGAGTCCAGATGAACAGAATTCAGACTCAGACTCCAACAGCAAGGAACTGGGTAGTCTGAGGATTCACAATGTGAGTAAAGAAGCTGACCGACAAACTATCTGGGTCACACTACAGATTGCAAAAGTCCAAGTGAAGATGGAAGTGGACACTGGATCGGCGTTGACGGTCATGAATAAGCAAGATTACAAAAAGTTATTCAAACATATTCCCCTACGGGATACGGAGATAGTATTGCAGACATACACGGGGCACAAAGTATACCCCATCGGAAAGATAAAAGTCAAGGTGAGATACAAGGACAAAGATCACCAAGGGATGGACATGTGTGTGCTGCCCAAGGGAGGTCCACCACTTCTGGGACGGGAGTGGATCAGGAAAATAAAGATAGACTGGCATTCACTAAACACAATGACGGTAGATTCCGGAAAGGAAGATGTCAAACCTGAACGGTTGTCCAGAATATTGGACGAAGCTAAAGAGGTATTCCAGCAAGGACTGGGAACACTGAGAGGAATTAAAGCAAAAATCAAGATTGCAGAACATGCAAGCCCAAAATTTTTCAAAGCCAGATCGGTACCTTACGCGATACGACCTGCTGTGGAGGCAGAACTGGAAGAGCTTGAACGTTCAGGGGTACTGTCTAAGGTGGACTGGAGTGAGTGGGCCACGCCCATTGTTCCCGTCATGAAGTCTTCATCAAGTAACAAGCCAGGGGGACCGGGAAAGGTCCGCATCTGCGGAGACTTCAAGATCACAGTTAATCCGGTGCTTCACACGGTACAATACCCGCTTCCGCGGATTGAGGATATCTTTGCTTCATTGTCTGGCGGGAAACACTTCACCAAGATAGACCTGGCACAAGCATACTTACAAATGGAAGTCGAGGAAGAGTCGCGCCAGTATCTCACAATCAACACGCACAGAGGCTTGTATCGTTATAATAGACTGGTTTTTGGAGTAGCTTCGGCTCCAGCAATTTGGCAGAGGGCCATGGAGCAGGTCTTACAGGGTATTCCAAGCACGCAGTGTTACTTGGACGATATCCTGATTATGGGAGAAGACGAGGAGGAACACCTCACAAATTTGAAACTGGTGCTCACCAGGTTGAAGGAATATGGCCTTCGAGTTAATCGCCAGAAATGTGAGTTCTTCCAGAAACGGATCTCGTACTGCAGTCATGTCATTGACCAAGAGGGGCTGCACAAGTCACCTGACAAGATAGAAGCTGTCGTGAAGGCCCCCGCTCCGGAAAATGTATCACAGTTGAGATCGTTTCTGGGGTTGATTAATTATTACCACAAGTTTCTGCCAAATCTATCCACGGTGCTGCATCCGCTGAATGCTCTGTTGCGGAAAGAAGTGCCATGGAAGTGGAGCGAGGACTGTAAGAAGGCCTTTCGCAGAAGCAAGGCATTGATTACCTCTGAGGAAATGTTGGCTCATTTCAACCCAACGTTACCTCTTCGTCTAGCTTGTGATGCTTCCCCTTATGGAATTGGAGCAGTACTTTCACACAAGTTACCAAATGGCTCGGAAAGGCCAGTCGCATTTGCGTCCCGATCATTGACCTCCGCTGAGCGAAATTATGCTCAGATAGATAGGGAGGCCCTCAGCCTTGTGTGGGGAGTAAAGAAATTCAATCATTACCTGCAGGGCAAGAAGTTCACATTACTGACAGACCACCAGCCGTTGGTGTCCATATTCAACCCTAACAAGGCCGTTTCCACTATGACAGCGCAAAGGCTACAGAGGTGGTCCGTGTTACTTGGGGCACACCAATATGACATCGAATACAAAAGGTCCAAACAGCATGGAAATGCTGATGGGTTATCGCGCCTACCGTTGCCAGTAGTAGAAGAGGCGGCTACAGTGGACCCGGTAGAGATGTTCCACTCATCCATAGTGGAATGTCTACCAGTAACAAATTCGATGATCGAAAATGAAACAAGAATTGACCCGACTCTCTCACGAGTCTACGATTTAACAGTGGAGGGATGGCCAGCACATGGCGAACCAACGCTGCCCGCATTTTCGCAAAGAAAAGAACAGCTGTCAGTGTGCCGAGGAACCTTGATGTGTGGATCTAGAGTGGTGATTCCACCCAAACTTCAGCATAAGGTGCTAAAGGAGCTTCACGAGGGGCATCTGGGTGGAGTGAAAATGAAGAACCTAGCAAGAGCGTTTGTGTGGTGGCCAGGTATTGATGGAGACATCGAAGAAATAACCAAGAGCTGTCTAGGATGCCAGAAGGTCCAAAACGCGCCACCACAAGCTCCTCTGCATCCATGGGAGTGGCCCTCATCTCCTTGGCAAAGGGTACACGTCGACTTTGCTGGTCCATTTATGGACTCAATGTTTCTAATCGCAGTGGATGCACACTCCAAGTGGCCGGAGGTAATAAAGATGTCCTCCACCACCACGGAAAAAACCATCACAGTATTAAGGACCATATTTGCCAGGAATGGGCTGCCGGAACAGATCTGTTCTGATAATGGACCGCAATTTGTGTCCAAAGAATTCAGGAAGTTCTTAAAAAGGAATGGGGTCAAGCACTACACGTCAGCCCCATACCATCCCGCCACCAATGGATTAGCTGAAAGATTTGTCCAGACCTTCAAGAAGACCATAAAGGCCATGGGTAATGAAGACATCAACCTACAACATAAGGTAGATAACTTCTTGTTGGCGTACAGGAATGCAACACATGCGGTCACAAACCAAACTCCCGCCATGATGTTTTTCAATAGAAGACTAAGATGCCGGCTGGATTTGATTAAGCCAAACGTCAGAAGGGACGTAGAGAACCGGCAATTTCAGGGCATGAATGAAAGGCCAACTAGATCCTTTCAGATAGGTCAACAAGTTTTGGCCCGGGACTACCGTACCGAGAAATGGCAGCCTGGAACTATTGGGAAAAGGCTAGGGCCGCTGATGTATACCGTGGACATTGGTGACAGCATAATAAGGCGCCATGTTGACCAGATCATAGGGTCATCCACAAAGGACCAACCTACTCCACAACCTTACATGGCTAATGTTGAAGCAGAGATACCCAGAGCACTTACCTCCGATCTGGTAATACTGGAATCAGATGAACCTGACACTGTCCTTCAAGCCGAATCGACCTTGCCAGAAGAACCTACTACCCCGCCGAAAACTACTACACCACCGAGGCGTTATCCGGACAGAGTCAGGAAGCCTCCAGAGAGACTGAATCTGTGAACTGTTTTGCATAAGTTGTATATATGTTATGATGTTATGTTAATGGGGAATAAGTATGTTGTAAGCTAAAAAGGGAGGATTGTAGTGTATGTAACTGTTTTACCTTTAAGAGAACTATTGTATGTAACCGTCCACCTTTAAGAGAACTATTTTAGGTGTGGCACTACTTTATCTTGGCTGCTGTATACTGTAATACCGACGGTGACCACACCGGTATATAAGTGCTGTGTCAGGATTTATTGGGCAGATTCGCCCTGACCTTCGAATAGTAAAGTCCTGTTAAAGTTACTCTTGTAGTCTGTGTATTAATTCGCCATAATACCTACAGACTTTACACCCCCCCTCTCTCTCTCTCTCTCTCAAATCAATTCAATTCAATTCAAATCGCTTTATTGGCATGATGACAAGTTACATCTTATGTTGCCAAAGCATCGAAAAACATTCATGGTTGTACACAAAAATACAGATCTATCCATACAGTGTATAAACAGATATATCCCTGAGTGTATAAATATACATTCATATAATTTGTATATACTCTTTTCTTATATTTAGTGGTTGTCCCTCTGTTTATGGCAAGCTGTAACGTAGTGTGCCGCTAAGGTTACACAATTTCTCTCTTCCCCTAGTAGGTATGGGAGTTTTTGGTCGTCATTCAAATTTCTGAATTCCGGACATATTTTTGTGAATTTTGGGTAGAAATTCTCCCTTATGCCCTGATATTTTCTACAAGCTGTGAGGAAGCGCATCTCTGTCTCCACCACTCCCTGACTGCAGTGAGAGCATGTCCTGTCCTCTCTTGGTAGCCGGGTCTGCCTGTGTCTACCTTTTTCGATCGCCAGGCTATGTTCACTAAGTCTGTACATTGTCAAGGTTTTTCTCAGTTTGCTATCCTTTACCATGGTCAGGTAATCAGCCATGTTGTATTGTCTGTTTAGGGCCAAGTAGCAATTGAGTTTGCTTTGGGTTTTTGTTGTTTCTGTCCAATATGACAGATATTTTTCCTTTTGCTTAGCGACGATTGTGTTGGGTCGAATTCTTTGTGTTATGCTGTCACTGTCCTGGGGCTGGTTATTGTTAGTAGTGCTAGTAGTTACTTCACTGAGTCGCAGGACTAGTTGACTGAGGGTATTCTTCTTTATGGTCCTCTCTTGGCATTTCAGGGCTTCGTAATGATAGCATTGCGGGTTGCTCATTTCTAGGTGTTTCCAAAATTTGGTGGCTCTTTTTTGGATAGTGATTATTAATGGATATTGGCCTAGTCCTGCCCTGCATGCATTGTTTACAGTTTTCCTTTGAGTCCGGAGGATACTTTTACAGAATTCTGCATGTAGGATCTCAATTGGGTGTTTGTCCCATTTTGCAAATTCTTGTTGTGTTAGCGGTCCCCACACCTCACTGCCATAAAGAGCAATTGGTTCAATTACTGATTTAAAAATTTTGAGCCAAATGCTAATTGGGATTTCTATTTGGATTGATTTTTTAATGGCATAGAAAGCCCTTCTTGCTTTCTCTTTCAGTTCATTCACAGCCAGATGAAAATTTCCCATAGAACTGATTTTTAAGCCCAAGTATGTGTAGTTAGTGGTTTGTTCAATTTTGGTTGTTCCTAGTGTGAAATTTATTTTGGGTCCCTGATGTCTGGATCTTTGCTGGAACACAAGGACTTTGGTTTTTTGGGGATTTATTGTCAGGGCCCAGGTCTGGCAGAACGACTCCAGCAGATCCAGGTTCTGCTGTAGACCCTCCTTAGTTGGTGACAGCAGAACCAGGTCATCTGCATAGAGGAGGAATTTAACCTTGGATTCATATAGGGTGAGGCCGGGTGCTGTAGATTGTTCAAGTAGTTTTACCAGTTCATTTATGTAAATATTAAAGAGTGTCAGTGAGATGGGCGAGCCCTGCGTCACCCCCCGCCCCTGTGGGAAATATTTTGTTTGTTTGTCTCCAATTTTAACTGCACATTTGTTGTTTGTATACATTGATTTAATTACATCATATGTTTCTCCCCCTACCCCGCTTTCGATAAGTTTCAGGAATAAACCGTCGTGCCAGATGGAATCGAAAGCCTTCTGGAAATCTATAAAGCATGCGTAGATTTTGCTTTTGTTTTGATGAACGTGTTTGTCAATTAGGGTCTGTAGGGTGAAGATATGATCTGATGTTCTATAGTTTGGCAGGAATCCAATTTGGCTTTTACTCAAGACATTGTGCTCCTCAAGGAAGTTTATAAGTCTTTTGTTTATGATACTACAGAATACCTTCCCCAGGTTACTGTTTACACAGATGCCTCGATAGTTATTTGGGTCGACTTTGTCCCCACTTTTGTATATGGGCGTTATGAGTCCTTTGTTCCAGATATCAGGGAAGTAACCGACACTCAGAACCAAGTTGAAGAGTTTTAGGATAGCCAGTTTCATTTTATCGTCTGTGTGCTTAATCATCTCGCTTAGTATGCCGTCTGCACCGCAAGCTTTTCCTGGTCGCAGGTCCTTGAGTTTTTCAACTAGTTCTTTTTCTGTTATTATGGAGTCTAGCGGGTTTTGGTTATCTTTTATGGCCATTTCGAGCTTTTCCAGTTTTTTGCATATTTGGTGTTGCTCTGGCCTTAGTGTGTTTTTCTGGTATAATTTTTCAAAGTGGTTTTCCCATGTGTCTCCATTTTGAATGGCCAATTCATCATGTTGTTTTTTGTGTAATGTATTCCAGTTGTCCCAGAAACAATTGGAATCAATGGATTCCTCAATGGAGCTGAGTGTATTCTTAATATATTGCTCTTTTTTGGTTCTGAGTGTGTTTCTGTATTGTGTTAGTGTCTGACAATAAGTAAGGTGTAATTCCTCGTTTTCTGGCTGTCTGTGTTTTTGGGTTTGATATTTTTCTAAGTTTTTTCCTCATGTTATGGCATTCTGGGTCAAACCATTTTTCATAGTTTTTTGTTTTGGGTTTGTTCTTGCGAGCTTTCAAGTTTGACCTTGTTGCCAAATTATCAAAAATATTGTTTAGGTTATTCACTGCCCGGTTTACGCTTTCTTTCTCCTTGCTCTCTCTCCTCCCCCTCTCTCTCTCTCCTCCCCCCCCCCCTCTCTCTCTCTCTCCTCCCTCTCTCTCTCTCTCCCCCTCCCCCGCGTTTTGAGGCGTCCGGTGGTGGTGAAAGGCGCTATATAAATGCAAGTCTTTCTTTCTCTGGTTCTCCCGCTCCCCGCTCGGTGTGTTTCGGTCCCCGAGCCCCCTCCTCGGTCTCATTCTTCCTGCGATCGTCAAATGTGCTCTGTGACCGCGGGATGTCGCCGACCTTCCCCGGGAAGCGTCACCGCTTTCGATGTCATTCTCAGGAGGAGGATTTACTCGCGGCAGTCCCGTCACCTGCCGTGGGCGCCGAGGGGCTGTGCCAGGCGTGAAAACCTCCCACCGCAGGCCAGCCGATCGCTATCCCGTGTCGCCGCCGCGGGAAGGTGCGGACAGCGGGTGATTGGACAGGATGAGGCTTGGCCTTCAGCCTCCCGTCCCCTCCGCCATGGGTCAAACATCCCGCTGGACAGCTGAGAGGGGAGGGAGGGGGGCGGGGGGTTAGAAGAGAGCGACCTAAGGCACTGGCCGGAACGGAGCGGACGGGAGAAAAATTGGAGGGTGTGGGTTGGGGGAGAGAGGAGGAATATTCAGACAGAAGGTTCCAGATCACCCCTGACATGAATCAGTCATTCATGAAAGAAAGACTCATGAAATAATACTGAGTGGCCTGCGGGTGGCGCTGTCCAGGGAGAGTATAAATACTCGGGCACGGGCCCAGCTTGCGCAGGACATTCTTTAACAGGAACTAGTGAAGGACACAACTGGACCTCCATGTTGTAAAACAGTTGATTTAAGCTTTGTTTAACGCTTAGACCAAGTGCCCAGTAGTTTTCTTGCGGCAAACGTGTTAGCGGCGCTCCCTCAGTACCGCCCCTCCGACAGTGCGGCGCTCCCTCAGTACTGCCCCTCCGAAAGTGCGCCGCTCCCTAAGTACCGCCCCTCCGACAGTGCAGCGCTCCCTCAGTACTACCCCTCCGACAGCGCGGCACTCCCTCAGTACTGCCCCTCCGACAGTGCGGCGCTCCCTCAGTACCGTCCCTCCGACAGTGCGGCGCTCCCTCAGTACCGCCCCTCCAACAGTGCAGTGCTCCCTCTGTACTGCCCCTCCGACAGTGCGGCGCTCCCTCAGTACCGCCCCTCCGACAGTGCGGCGCTCCCTCAGTACCGCCCCTCCGACAGTGCGGCGCTCCCTCAGTACCGCCCCTCTGACAGTGCGGTGCTCCCTCAGTACTGCCCCTCCGACAGTGCGGCGCTCCCTCAGTACCTCCCCTCCGACAGTGCAGTGCTCCTTCAGTACTGCCACTCCGACAGTGCGGCGCTCCCTCAGCACTGCCCCTCCGATAGTGCGGCGCTCCCTCAGTACCGCCCCTCTGACAGTGCGGTGCTCCCTCAGTACCACCCCTTCGACAGTGCGGCGCTCCCTCAGTACTGCCCCTCCGACAGTGCGGCGCTCCCTCAGTACTGCCCCTCCAACAGTGCAGCGCTCCCTCAGTACCGCCCCTCCGACAGTGCGGCGCTCCCTCAGTACCGCCCCTCCGACAGTGCTGTGCTCCCTCTGTACTGCCTCTCCGACAGTGCGGCGCTCCCTCAGTACCGCCCCTTCGACAGTGCGGCGCTCCCTCAGTACTGCCCCTCCGACAGTGCGGCACTCCCTCAGTACCGCCCCTCTGACAGTGCGGTGCTCCCTCAGTACCACCCCTCCGACAGTGCGGCGCTCCCTCAGTACCGCCCCTCCGACAGTGCGCCGCTCCCTAAGTACCGCCCCTCCGACAGTGCAGCGCTCCCTCAGTACTACCCCTCCGACAGCGCGGCACTCCCTCAGTACTGCCCCTCCGACAGTGCGGCGCTCCCTCAGTACCGTCCCTCCGACAGTGCGGCGCTCCCTCAGTACCGCCCCTCCAACAGTGCAGTGCTCCCTCTGTACTGCCCCTCCGACAGTGCGGCGCTCCCTCAGTACCGCCCCTCCGACAGTGCGGCGCTCCCTCAGTACCGCCCCTCCGACAGTGCGGCGCTCCCTCAGTACCGCCCCTCTGACAGTGCGGTGCTCCCTCAGTACTGCCCCTCCGACAGTGCGGCGCTCCCTCAGTACCTCCCCTCCGACAGTGCAGTGCTCCTTCAGTACTGCCACTCCGACAGTGCGGCGCTCCCTCAGCACTGCCCCTCCGATAGTGCGGCGCTCCCTCAGTACCGCCCCTCTGACAGTGCGGTGCTCCCTCAGTACCACCCCTTCGACAGTGCGGCGCTCCCTCAGTACTGCCCCTCCGACAGTGCGGCGCTCCCTCAGTACTGCCCCTCCAACAGTGCAGCGCTCCCTCAGTACCGCCCCTCCGACAGTGCGGCGCTCCCTCAGTACCGCCCCTCCGACAGTGCTGTGCTCCCTCTGTACTGCCTCTCCGACAGTGCGGCGCTCCCTCAGTACCGCCCCTCTGACAGTGCGGTGCTCCCTCAGTACCACCCCTCCGACAGTGCTGTGCTCCCTCTGTACTGCCTCTCCGACAGTGCGGCACTCCCTCAGTACCGCCCCTCTGACAGTGCGGTGCTCCCTCAGTACCACCCCTCCGACAGTGCGGCGCTCCCTCAGTACTGCCCCTCCGAAAGTGCGCCGCTCCCTAAGTACCGCCCCTCCGACAGTGCAGCGCTCCCTCAGTACTACCCCTCCGACAGCGCGGCACTCCCTCAGTACTGCCCCTCCGACAGTGCGGCGCTCCCTCAGTACCGTCCCTCCGACAGTGCGGCGCTCCCTCAGTACCGCCCCTCCAACAGTGCAGTGCTCCCTCTGTACTGCCCCTCCGACAGTGCGGCGCTCCCTCAGTACCGCCCCTCCGACAGTGCGGCGCTCCCTCAGTACCGCCCCTCCGACAGTGCGGCGCTCCCTCAGTACCGCCCCTCTGACAGTGCGGTGCTCCCTCAGTACTGCCCCTCCGA
The DNA here is from genome assembly GCF_052327205.1 of Somniosus microcephalus. Taxonomy (NCBI): domain Eukaryota; kingdom Metazoa; phylum Chordata; class Chondrichthyes; order Squaliformes; family Somniosidae; genus Somniosus; species Somniosus microcephalus. Next base: position 29,403,931 of record NW_028225185.1, read on the forward strand.
CAGTGCGGCGCTCCCTCAGTACCTCCCCTCCGACAGTGCAGTGCTCCTTCAGTACTGCCACTCCGACAGTGCGGCGCTCCCTCAGCACTGCCCCTCCGATAGTGCGGCGCTCCCTCAGTACCGCCCCTCTGACAGTGCGGTGCTCCCTCAGTACCACCCCTTCGACAGTGCGGCGCTCCCTCAGTACTGCCCCTCCGACAGTGCGGCGCTCCCTCAGTACTGCCCCTCCAACAGTGCAGCGCTCCCTCAGTACCGCCCCTCCGACAGTGCGGCGCTCCCTCAGTACCGCCCCTCCGACAGTGCTGTGCTCCCTCTGTACTGCCTCTCCGACAGTGCGGCGCTCCCTCAGTACCGCCCCTTCGACAGTGCGGCGCTCCCTCAGTACTGCCCCTCCGACAGTGCGGCACTCCCTCAGTACCGCCCCTCTGACAGTGCGGTGCTCCCTCAGTACCACCCCTCCGACAGTGCGGCGCTCCCTCAGTACCGCCCCTCCGACAGTGCGACGCTCCCGCAGTATCGCCCCTCCGACAGTGCGGCGCTCCCTCAGTACCGCCCCTCCGACAGTGCGGTGCTCCCTCAGTACCGCCCCTCCGACAGTGCGGCGCTCCCTCAGTACCGCCCCTCCGACAGTGCGGTGCTCCCTCAGTACCGCCCCTCTGACAGTGCGCCGCTCCCTCAGTACCGCCCATCCAAGCCCACTAACTCAAGACTGAAGGACTGATTCAATACAGAGACAGTTTTTATTAGATACAGGAAGCTTGTGCCCGGGATCCTTTCGAGGATTTTCCTCAACTGATGCTCATTGCTGGGAAAAGCTCCCAGTCCTTCCACCTGTTCCGTTGACCGGTGAATCCCTCACGAGTGACACTGAGGCACGTCTCCCAGTCACAAACATCGCTACGGCAACACCGAGTACAGTCGACGCAACTTTCAACTTAGGCAGAGGATTTGGTCAACCCATCGGCTGAGAGGAAGAGAGTAAAATGTCGGTTAATTCACTCAGAACCTGTCGCGTTGGGTTCCAAACATAGAAACATAGAAGATAGGAGCAGGAGTCGGCCATTCGGCCCCTCGAGCCTGCTCCGCCATTCAATGAGATCATGGCTGATCATCCAAATTCAGTACCCTGTCCCTGCCTTCTCCCCATATCCCTTGATCCCTTTAGCCTCAAGAAATATATCCAACTCCTTCTTGAATATATTTAATGAACTGGCCTCCACAGCCTTCTGTGGTAGAGAATTCCACAGGTTCACCACCCTCTGGGTGAAGAAATTCCTCCTCATCTCTGTCCTAAATGGCTTACCCCTTATCCTTAGACTGTGACCCCTGGTTCTGGACTCCCCGACCATCGGGAACATCCTTCCTGCATCTAGTCTGTCTGGTCCTGTTAGAATTTTATAAGTTTCAATGAGATCCCCTCTCATTCTTCTAAACTCCAGCGAGTATAAGCCCAATCGACCCAATCTCTCCTCATACGTCATTCCTGCCATCCCAGGTATCAGCCTGGTGAATCTTCGCTGCGCTCCCTCCATGGCAAGAACATCCTTCATCAGATAAGGCGCCCAAAACTGCACACAATACTCAAGGTGTGGCCTCACCAAGGCCCTGTACAACTGCAGCAAGACATCCTTGCTCCTGTACTTGAACCCTCTCGCTACGAAGGCCAACATACCATTTGCCTTCTTAACCGCCTGCTGCACCTGCATGCTTACCTTCAGCGACTGGTGCACAAGGACACCCAGGTCTTGTTGCACTTCCCCTTCTCCCAATCTATTGCCGTTCAGATAATAATCTGCCTTCCTGTTTTTGCCACCAAAGTGGATAACCTCGCATTTATCCACATTATACTGCATCTGCCATGCTTCTGCCCAATCACCCAACCTGTCCAAATCATACTGGAGTTTCTCGGCATCCTCCTCTCAGCACACACGCCCACCCAACTTTGTGTCGTCTGCAAACTTGGAGATATTACATCTAGTTCCCTCGTCTAGATCATTAATATATATTGTGAATAGCTGGGGTCCTAGCACCGATCCCTGCGGTACCCCACTAGTCACTGCCTGCCACTTGGAAAAAGACCCGTTTATTCCAACTCTTTGCTTCCTGTCTGCCAACCGGGAAACCGAACTTCAACAAGCTCACAGATACAGCGAATATTCTTTGTCCTCTCGCCAACCTTCCCTCCTGATGGGGGCTCCTTGTTTGATCTGATTGAGGTTTATGAGATGGTGACGGGCCTAGATTGTGCTCCTGTTGACAGCTTGTGCCAGTTCATTGGGTTAGGGGAGGACCAAGGGGGCCACAATTCTAATTTGTGTGAGGCCAGATCTCGGGTTAGATATCCGGGGGCGGTTCTCCTCCTAGACAATAGCGGGCCTCTGGAACAGGTGGCCCTCGCGTGCGGTGGACGGCGACTGGCTGAATTCCCTCGGGCGAGAACGGGACCTGTTTTTTTGGGGGGTTGGGTCAGAGATCACCTCTTACAGGAGGGCAGATGCTGCTGGGAATTTCAGGGCCCATGTGATCTCCCGGAGTCGACTCCGACCGCCTCGATGGGTGGGAGAGGATTTTCCCAGATCTTTCTCCCCCCAGATTGGCCCGGGGTTTTATTGCCTGATCTGGCTTCTCTCCTCGCCCTGGAGATTGCGCGGTTTCTGCTGGGGTGGGCGGTGCGTATGTCATGATAGACGAGGTATCGCCACCGTGTGGGACAGGCTGGGTGGCCCGGATGGTCTTTGCCTGTCCCTGTGTTCGTACGTTCATACGTAAGTCCAGTCCCACAGCCACTGGAACCCCTCTGGCAGCCCGTGCTGGGAGCCAGTTGTCCTGTGTGACTCTGGACTACGCCAACAGTTGGTGGGTTGGGTTTCCCGGCCCGAATCTGGTCCTAGTGTCCACACACGTGCTCGTTCAAGCAACAATCACCAGATCATGGCCAGGACCAGGGATGTTTCTTGATTTCCGCCCCCCGCAGCCCAGGGCACTGAGGACAGTTCTTCCACTCCTACCTCTGACCAGCCGAGATGAAGTATCTCAGTATCTCGGGCCCGAGCCCAGGGACCAAATGTGGGAGCTTCCTCACATCAAGCTCCATTATTCCTGGGTCATCCAAAACTCGCACCGACTCCTGTTCATCCATCTCCCCTGTGCTCGCTGACCTACATTGGCTCCCGGTTAAGCAAGGCCTCGATTTCAAAATTCTCATCCTTGTTTTCAGATCCCTCCGTGGCCTCCTCGCCCCCTCCCTATCTCTGTAACCTCCTCCAGCCCCACAACTTCCTGAGATATCTGCGCTCCTCTAATTCTGGCCTCTTGAGCATCCCTGATTATAATCGCTCAACCATTGGTGGCCGTGCCTTCTGTTGCCTCAGCCCTCAGCTTTGGAATTCCCTCCCTAAACCTCTCCGCCTCTCTCTCCTCCTTTAAGACGCTCTTTAAAACCGACCTGTAGGGGTTCGCAAAATTCCCCTATTTTCCCTGAAGATTGAACATTGCATTTTATTAAAAATGGTACCTCTGAGTTTCGAACTGTGTATGTTCCAAAGAGGTTTGAAAATGGCCGTCAGAAAGCATGGCCAAAAGACAAAAGAAAAGCAGCTAGCAGCTTGGAGTATGTCTGTGTGGGAGGATCTAGCAGTGGCTGTGAGTAAGACGTGCCAATCAAAGGGAGGTTCCCTTCTGAGCAATCGATGTTGTTTATTGACATAAGGGATTACAGCCACTTGAGACTAACCGCAAGAACAATCGGCTCTGTGTACACAGAAATTCAAACTCATTCAAAGCACTCACACACAATGGAGATACTGAAGCCATGGAACGGACTTTTGTTATGGAACAGATCAGTATGAATGAGGTTGTGAATCACCCATCATTCTGAACAATAGGGCAGTTGGATTCCCTTTTGTTTTAGCCCAGGTGAGCTCCGGATGTGGGCGGGAACATTTCGGCCCCACAGTGCAGACACCTTAACCCATTCCAACCACTTTGAATCAGCCAATCACAGCGTTTCTCTTGTGTATTGGAACTTTGGGCGCGAATTTTGCAGACAGCAAAACAAGATGAGCTCACCAGGTATAAAGATAGCTCCTGAGAAGCTATCTCTCTCTTACTTCACTGGACCACAGGTGAGCAGGGTTTCTGACTCCTTAGCGAGGCAACCTAGTAAGGAGTTAGGGGGGTGGTGATTAAGGGGAAATTGCTAAGATTGTTTAATCAACATTGTAGCCACTTACCCCTCGTTTTTGCCATCTGCCTTCCCCCATTTAAGCAATTTTACTGTAATTACTGTGTTCGTGTGGTATAGTTTAATATTTGATTATAGTTTCTTTTAGTTAATAAAGCTTGATTTTTCTCTCATCCAGGCCATTTGTCCGTTTGATATCATTAATTATAAGCCCTCCAGTCAGAACTGGAAGGTGGGGTCGCGATTCGAAACCGCTGTTTAAATTGGTTTACAGAGTAGCAGCAAAGGCTGCTGACCAGGCAAATTACCGTAAACCAGGTAAAAGATGCCCCCCCTACAGACCTCATTGACCAAGTTTTTGGTCACCTGCCCTAATCAAATCAAATCAAAATCAAATCAAATCAACTTTTATTGTCATTGTTAGTGCACAAGTGCAGTACAACGAAATGTAGGCTTGCGGCTCCCGAGAGTGTACAATTTGGATTAGGACACTTAAACATTCAACATACATTTATACATTTGGCTTGCAGTATATTAGCATAAATATGACCATAAGAAAGTGCATTGGCAGATGAGCAGGCTTTAGAGTTTATTTGTGGAGTTCAGTAGGATGACAGCCCTGGGAAAGAAGCTGTTCCTAAATCTGGCCGTACGGGTGCGAATGCATCTGTAGCGTCTTCCAGATGGTAGGAGGGTGAACAGACTGTGGCTGGGGTGGGTAGGGTCTTTGATGATGGACCGTGACCTCCGTAGGCAGCGTTTCTGGTATATGTGCTCTATGGTCGGTAGCCGGGTGCCGGTAATGCGTTGGGCAGTTTTGACTACCCGCTGCAGGGCTTTCCGGTCATGGGAGCTACAGCTGCCGTACCATACCGTGATACAGTTTGTCAGGATGCTCTCTATAGTGCAGCGGTAGAAGTTAGAGAGGATCAGGGGTGACAGATTACATCCCTTCAGCCTCCTCAAGAAATATAGGCGCTGCTGGGCCTTCTTCACCAGAGAGGAGGTGTTGAGGGACCAGGAGAGGTCTTCCGTGATGTGGACTCCGAGGAACTTAAAGCTGTCCACCCTTTCCACCTCCGCCCCATTGATGTGGATGGGGGTGTGACTTCCGCCTTTGGACCTCCTGAAGTCCACGATTATTTCCTTTGTTTTCTTGGTGTTAAGGGCCAGGTTGTTGGCTTGGTGTCAAATTTTTTGTCTTAAAATACTCCTGTGCCGCGCCTTGGGAGGTTTTACTACATTAAAGGCGCTATAGAAATACAAGTTGTTGTTGTTGTTGGTGGTGGTGGTAAGATTGAATTGCCGAGATGGATGTGGTGTATTTGGATTTTCATACTGACAAAGAGCTCTCCGACCTAATCCCACTGTCCAGCTCTCGGTCCGTAGTCCTGTAGGTTCCGGCGCTTCGAGTGCGTATCCAAGTACTTTTTAAATGTGATGAGGGTTTCTGCCTCGACCACCCTTTCAGGCAGTGAGTTCCAGATCCCCACCACCCTCTGGGTGAAGAAAGTTCTCCTCGACTCCCCTCTAATCCTTCTCCCAATGACTTTAAATCTCTGCCCCCCTGGTTACTGTCCTCTCTGCTCAGGGAAATAGGTCCTTCCTATCCACTCTATCCAGACCCTTCATTTTATACACCTCGATTAAATCTCCCCTCAGCCTCCTCTGTTCCAGAGAAAACAACCCCAGCCTCTCCGATCTTCCCTCATCGCTAAAATTCCCCAGTCCTGGCAACATAAGAACATAAGAAATAGGAGCAGGAGTAGGCCAATCGGCCCCTCGAGCCTGCTCCACCACTCAATAAGATCATGGCTGATCTGGTCCTAACCGCCAATCCACTATCACACAACCATCTCCTGAATCTAACAGAATTAGACACACAAAATAGGAGCAGGATCAGGAACATCCTCGGAAATCTCCTCTGTACCCTCTCTATTGCAATCACATCTTTCCTGTAATGTGGTGACCAGAACTACACGCAGTGCTCCAGCTGAGGCCTAACTAGTGTTTTATACAGTTGAAGCATAACCCCCCAGCTCTTGTATTCTATGCCACGGCTAATAAAGGCAGGCATTCCGTATGCCTTCTTAACCACCTTACCTACCTGTCCTGCTACCTTCAGGGATCTGTGGACATGCACTCCAAGGTCCCTTTGTTCCTCTACGTTACTCAGTGTCCTACCATTTAATGTGTATTCCCTTTCCTTGTTAGCCCTCCCCAAATGCATTGCCTCACACTTCTCCGGATTGAATTCCATTTGCCACTGTTCTGCCCACCTGACCAGTCCATTGATATCTTCCTGCAGTCTGCAGCTTCCTTCTTCAGTATTAAAACAAAATTAGTGCTCATGGGATTGGGGGTAATATACTAGCATGGATTGAGGATTGGTTAACAGACAGAAAACAGAGAGTAGGAATAACCGGGTCATTTTCGGGTTGGCAGGCTGTAACTAGTGGGGTACCGCAAGGATCAGTGCTTGGGCCTCAGCTAGTCACAATCTACATCAATGATTTGGATGAGGGGACCAAATGTAATCTATCCAAGTTTGCTGATGATACAAAGCTGGGTGGGAATGTAAGTTGTGAGGAGGATGCAAGGAGGCTTCAAGGGGATATAGACAGGCTAAGTGAGTGGGCAAGAACATGGCAAATGGAATATAATGTGGAGAAATGTGAAGTTATCCACTTTGGTAGGAAAAATAGAAAAGCAGAGTATTTATTAAATGGAGAGAGATTGGGAAATGTTGGTGTTCAGAGGGACCTGGGTGTCCTTGTACACGAATCACTGAAAGTTAACATGCAGGTACAGCAAGCGATTGGGAAAGCAAATGGTATGTTGGCCTTTATTACAAGAGGATTTGAGTATAAGAGTAAAGACGTCTTACTGCAATTATATAGGGCCCTGGTGAGACCACACCTGGAGTATTGGGTACAGTTCTGGTCTCCTTACCTAAGGAAGGATATACTTGCCATAGAGTGAGTGCAACGAAGGTTCACCAGACTGGTTCCTGGGATGGGGGATTGTCCTATGAGGAGAGATTGAGTAGACTGGGCCGATACTCTCTGGAGTTTAGAAGAATGAGAGGTGATCTCATTGAAACATACAAGATTCTGAGGGAGGATTGACAGGGTAGATGCTGAGAGGCTGTTTCCCCCTGGCTGGAGAGTCTCGAACCAGGGGTCACAGTCTCAGGATAAGGGGTCGGCCATTTAGGACTGAGATGAAGAGAAATTTCTTCACTCAGAGGGCGGTGAATCTTTGGAATTCTCTACCCCAGAGGGCTGTGGAGGCTCAGTCGTTGAGTAGATTCAAGGCTGAGATCGAGAGATTTTTGGACTCTCGGGGAATCGAGGGATCGGGCGGGAAAGTGGAGTTGAGGTCGATGATCAGCCATGATCTCATTGAATGGCGGAGCAGGCTCGAGGGGCCGAATGGCCGCCTCCCGCTCCTAATTCTGATGTTCTTGCGGCTTTGACTGCTGACTGGGTTGACAAAAACCGCCCTTACCTGAGGAACCGCTAGACTTGGAGGTGTCGGAAGCGCTGGACCGCCTGCTGGTTTGGCTCGGATTCGATCGACACGGTCCTGCCCGGTTGGTGAACTTTGCTAGAACGAGAAGAACCGGCAGATTGTAAATACTGTATTCCCCCTCCCCAAAATAGTCTTGTGCGGCCAAAATGATTCAGAGTGAAGGACAGTTCATCTCACCCGTCGCTCGAATCTCGAACTGGTTGCAGCCTGAAATGAGAAGGAGAAAGGTTAACAGTTTGACATCAGCCCCTGCAAGTGACGTACGTCTGAATGTACCCTCCCACTTTCTAGTTTACTTCACCTGGGCTCTCTCTGTTCCTCTGCTCCCCTCTCTCTCTCTCTCACACCCTCAGTGGACAAGGATTATCACTGAAACTGGTTAAGCTTTTGAAAGAACGAAAGACTCCCGTCTCTCCAGCGCCTTTCCCCACCTCAGGATGTCCCAAAGCGCTTCACAGCCAATGAAGGACTTTTTTTGAAGTGTGGTCACTGTTGTAATGTAGGAAACGTGGCAGCCAAGTTGCGCACAGCAAGCTCCCACAAACAGCAATGACTGAGAGACGAGAGTGAGACCCACTGAGCCACAGCTGACACACTTTTGCCCCATAATATCTGAAGCATTATTTACAATATTGATCTATTTCAAGGCTGCTTTTATGTTGTCGTTCCCCCAACGATCCCATTAACACGGAGAACATGATGTCCTCTGATATATACCTGGTCGTGTCTAACTCTGACTGCTTCCTTTGGTAAGCACATTCCTTCTCCTGCGACGATCAATTATATTCGTAGTTCTCTTCACATATTGAATCCCCATTTTTAAACACACCGATTATAGGCAGTAGGTCAAACTATTTGGGCCCTTTGTTAAAGTCAGGGTGAAGACTGGTGCCGGCCTAGGCTCCCAACGTAACCTGTAGCATTAACGATAGTTTAGAGTTGGGGAAATAGCTTACGATTGAAGGCGCAGTGATACAGAATCCCAGTCGCCACGGCAACGCTCATTCCCACGATCCCCAACACCGCTCCGATGATGATCAAAGCTTCATTCTCGGCGTTCCTGTTCCGCTCTGAGGGAAGGACAGTTGGGGGGGGGGAAGTCTTGTGATTTCCAGTTTTACTTTGTGCTTTGCAACCTGAACAATAGGACCGTCCCCCCACACCCATCCGGTTACACAGCTGTGAAAGCTACCTGATGTGGCATCGTAGACTGCAATTATACAGGGCCTTGGTGAGACCACACCTGGAGTATTGTGTACAGTTTTGGTCTCCTTACCTAAGGAAGGAGATACTTGCCATAGAGGGAGGGCAGCGAAGGTTCACCAGACTGGTTCCTGGGATGGCCGGATTGTCGTATGAGGAGAGATTGAGTAGACTGGGCCTGTATTCTCTAAAGTTTAGAAGAATGGGAGGTGATCTCATTGAAACAGGAGGACACAAATAACCTTCCAGAGATTTCGGGGAACAATTCAGTGGGCTTTGCGCCCAGTTTCCGCCCAAAGAGGGCTTCTGCGCCACTAGAGGAGCTTGCGCTGATACTCAGCGCTGCGTTAATGGCGGCGGTAGCCGGTAGCGCTGCGCCGACACCGATGACGTCATCGGTGTGCGCAGTGCCCCGGTTCCGCCCCGCTACCGGCCCGACCCCCATATTTAGTTGCGGCCGCCTCTTCCGCAGCGGCCGCAAACAACGTTCAGCAACCGGGGCCGTCCTGCAGCCTTATTGGGGCGAGTTAAGGCGGAGGTGCGGCCGGCCGCTTTTTCGGCGGCCGCCTGCCCGCACCTCCTTCCCCGGCCTCCTCCACCTCCCCCCCGCGGCATTGCCGGCTGCTTTCCGGGAGCCCGGCACTTCTCCGTGGTGCCGGGCTCATTTGCCGGCACTAGCGAGCGGCGATCTCGGAGTTGCAGGCACCTCCCCCGTAAGAGAAGGAGGAAGGCCTGCAGTACCGCAGCCTACCGCTCCGCAGCGGGTGGCGCTGCAGCACCTAGCGTGCCGAAATTCAGTTTCAGCGCCCCAAGCGGGGGCGGCCACACCCTTGAATTGCGGCCGGCTTCGACTTGGGGCGCTGAAACTGAATTTCCGGCGGGCGCACGTGGCTCCGCGCGCAGCGGTAACTTTTGGGCGCAAGACAGCTGGCGGGCCCAACGTGAATTTCTGGCCCATAGGGTCTAATGAGAGGGAGGAACTGAAAGAAATCAGTATTTGTAGGGAAATGGTGTTAGGGAAATTGACGGGATTGAAGGCCGATAAATCCCCAGGGCCTGATAATCTACATCCTAGGGTACTTAAGGAAGTGGCCCTAGAAATAGTAGATGCATTGCTGGTCATCTTCCAAAATTCTATAGACTCTGGAACAGTACCCATGGATTGGAGGGTAGCTAATGTTACCCCACTATTTAAAAAAGGTGGTAGAGAGAAAACGGGGAATTATAGACCGGTAAGCCTGACATCGGTAGTGGGGAAAATGCTAGAGTCCATTATCAAAGATGTAATAGCAGAGCACTTGGAAAACAGTGACAGGATCGGACAAAGTCAACAAGGATTTACAAAAGGTAAATCGCGCTTGACTAATCTACTGGAATTTTTTGAGGATGTAACTGGTAGAATAGATAAGGGAGAACCAGTGGATGTGGTGTATTTGGACTTTCAGAAGGCTTTCGATAAGGTCCCGCATAAGAGATTGGCGTGCAAAGTTAAGGCACATGAGATTGGGGGCAAGGTACTGACTTGGATGGAGAACTGGTTGGCAGACAGGATGCAAAGATTTGGAATAAACGGGTATTTTTCCGAGTGGCAGGCAGTGACTAGTGGGGTACCGCAGGGATCGGTCCCAGGACCCCAGCTATTCACAGTATATATTAATGATCTAGACGAGGGAACTAGATGTAATATCTCCAAGTTTGCAGACGACACAAAGCTGGGTGGGCGTGTGTGCTGTGAGGAGGATGCCGAGAAACTCCAGTGTGATTTGGACAGGTTGGGTGATTGGGCAGATGCATGGCAGATGCAGTATAATGTGGATAAATGTGAGGTTATCCATTTTGGTGGCAAAAACAGGAAGACAGATTATTATCTGAACGGCAATAGATTGGGAAAAGGGGAAGTGCAACGAGACCTGGGTGCCCTTGTGTACCAGTCGCTGAAGGTAAGCATGCAGGTGCTGCAGGCGGTTAAGAAGGCAAATGGTATGTTGGCCTTCATAGCGAGAGGATTCGAGTACAGGAGCAAGGATATCTTGCTGCAGTTGTACAGGGCCTTGGTGCGACCACACCTTGAGTATTGTGTGCAGTTTTGGTCGCCTTATCTGAGGAAGGATGTTCTTGCCATGGAGGGAGTGCAGCGAAGATTCACCAGACTGATACCTGGGATGGCAGGAATGACGTATGAGGAGAGATTGGGTCGATTGGGTTTATACTCGCTGGAGTTTAGAAGAATGAGAGGGGGATCTCATTGAAACTTATAAAATTCTAACAGGACTAGACAGACTAGATGCAGGAAGGATGTTCCCGATGGCGGGGGAGTTCAGAACCAGGGGTCACAGTCTAAGGATAAGGTTTAAGCCATTTAGGACTGAGATGAGGAGGAATTTCTTCACCCAGAGAGTGGTGAACCTGTGGAATTCTCTACCACAGAAGGCAGTTGAGGCCAACTTATTAAATATATTCAAGAAGGAGTTAGATATATTTCTTAAGGCTAAAGGGATCAAGGGATATGGGGAGAAGGCAGGGACAGGGGACTGAATTTGGATGATCAGCCATGATCTCATTGAATGGCGGAGCAGGCTCGAGGGGCCGAATGGCCGACTCCTGCTCCTATCTTCTATGTTTATATGAAACATATCAGATTCTGAGGGGGATTGACAGGGTAGATGCTGAGAGGCTGTTTTCCCCCTGGCTGGAGAGTCTAGAACCAGGGGTCACAGTCTCAGGATAAGGGGTCGGCCATTGAGGACTGAGATGAGGAGGAATTTCTTCACTCAGAGGGCGGTGACTCTTTGGAATTCTCTGCCCCAGAGGGCTGTGGAGGCTCAGTCGTTGAGTCTATTCAAGGCTGAGATCGAGAGATTTTTGGACTCGAGGGATATGGGGATCTGGCGGGAAAGTGGAGTTGAGGTCGATGATCAGCCACGATCTCTTTGAATGGCGGAGCAGGCTCGAGGAGCCGAATGGCCGACTCCTGCTCCTAATTCTGATGGTCTTCTGACAGTGAGCTGGAGGATATGGTAGAAGTTTGGGAGAGACGGTGAAGGAAGTGGATTCTTTGTGAACTTCCATCACTGACTGGGGAGAGGCCTCGAACATGCGGGATATCGAGGTTCCACTTATCTGATTAGCAATGCTGGCGTATTGCCGCCTTTGTCCTATTGCTGCCGGTGTAAACTCTGGGAATGACCCACATCTGGTATGATCTCTGACTGTGATGCTGAGAATCTAATGCAAAGCTCACAGAATGTTTAATTGGACAGAAAGGCCCCTGGGGCTTAGCAAAACGTTAGCAAGTCAAGAGGAATGGCTTCCCCCAAAAGGATAGTCAACTGGTGGAAGTTAGCAATGAACAGGAACACAGTAGACAGAATGGGCGGGGTCACATGGTGATTTTATAAAATTCGCTCATGGGATGTGGGCGTCGCTGGCAAGGCCGGCATTTATTGCCCATCCCTCATCGCCCTCGAGAAGGTGGCGGTGAGCCGCCTTCTTGAACCGCTGCAGTCCCGTGTGGTGAAGGTGCTCCCACAGTGCTGTTAGGGAGGGAGTTCCAGGATTTTGACCCAGCGACGATGAAGGAACGGCCGATATATTTCCAAGTCAGGATAGTGTGTGTGACCTGGAGGGGAACTTGGAGGTGGTGGTGTTCCCATGCGCCTGCTGCCCTTGTCCTTCTAGGTGGAAGAGGTGGCGGGTTTGGGAGGTGCTGCCGAAGAAGCCTTGGCGAGTTGCTGCAGTGCATCTTGTAGATGGTGCACACTGCAGCCACGGTGCGCCGGTGGCGGAGGGAGTGAATGTTTAAGGTGGTGGACGGGGTGCCGATCAAGCAGGCCGCTTTGTCCTGGATGGTGTCGAGCTTCTCGAGTGTTGTTGGAGCTGCACTCATCCAGGCAAGTGGAGAGTGTTCCATCACACTCCTGACTTGTGCCTTGTAGATGGTGGAAAGGATTTGGGGAGTCAGGAGGTGAGACACTCGCCGCAGAATACCCAGCCTCTGACCTGCTCTTGTTGCCACAGTATTTATGTGGCTGGTCCAGTTAAGTTTCTGGTCAGTGGTGACCCCCCAGGATGTTGATGGTGGGGGATTCGGCGATGGTAATGTCATTGAATGTCAAGGGGAGGTGGTTAGACTCTCTCTTGTTGGAGATAGTCATTGCCTGGCACTTCTGTGGCATGAATGTTACCTGCCACTTATCAGCCCAAGCCTGAACGTTGTCCAGGTCTTGTTGCATGCGGGCATGGACTGCTTCATCGGATGAGTTTCTGGAGAGAGTGAGGGATACGGCGATTGATCTTTATGACAACAGGATGGGTTTGTTGGGTCTACTGGCCTTTGCCTGTCTGAGCTTTCCCGAGTCGCTAACCTTACCAAGAGGCACCCTGAGTTTCCCGTTGATGGTCTCGTGTTCCACTTGACAGGAGTACGAAGGGTCAGCATCTCCGTTCAATGAGAGGATGCTCCACACTTGAAACGTGCCGTCCCTTTGAGGTACAACTCGGGTTCTCACTGGTCCGTTGACAGTGACGGCCCCGTTCCTGACCCAGCTCACTGTAATCTCACGGGGGAAGAAATTCTTCACCAAACACACCAAATCATTCCGTCCAGCATTCTTCTGAAGAAAGGCTCTGGTGAAAGTGGGAGCTGAGAAAACAGACAAGAATGGATTGTGGGTTATATTGTGGACAGTGTAGAGGGAGCTTTACTCTGTATCTAACCCGTGCTGTACCTGTCCTGGGAGTGTTTGATGGGGACAGTGTAGAGGGAGCTTTACTCTGTATCTAACCCGTGCTGTACCTGCCCTGGGAGTGTTTGATGGGGACAGTGTAGAGGGAGCTTTACTCTGTATCTAACCCGTGCTGTACCTGCCCTGGGAGTGTTTGATGGGACAGTGTAGAGGGAGCATTACTCTGTATCTAACCCGTGCTGTACCTGCCCTGGGAGTGTTTGATGGGACAGTGTAGAGGGAGCTTTACTCTGTATCTAACCAATGCTGTACCTGCCCTGGGAGTGTTTGATGGGACAGTGTAGAGGGAGCTTTTCTCTGTATCTAACCCGTGCTGTACCTGCCCTGGGAGTGTTTGATGGGACAGTGTAGAGGGAGCTTTACTCTGTGTCTAACCCGTGCTGTACCTGCCCTGGGAGTGTTTGATGGGGACAGTGTAGAGGGAGCTTTACTCTGTATCTAACTCATGCTGTACCTGCCCTGGGAGTGTTTGATGGGACAGTGTAGAGGGAGCTTTACTCTGTATCTAACCCGTGCTGTACCTGCCCTGGGAGTGTTTGATGGGGACAGTGTAGAGGGAGCTTTACTCTGTGTCTAACCCGTGCTGTACCTGCCCTGGGAGTGTTTGATGGGACAGTGTAGAGGGAGCTTTACTCTGTATCTAACCCATGCTGTACCTGCCCTGGGAGTGTTTGATGGGACAGTGTAGAGGGAGCTTTACTCTGTATCTAACCCGTGCTGTACCTGCCCTGGGAGTGTTTGATGGGACAGTGTAGAGGGAGCTTTACTCTGTATCTAACCCGTGCTGTACCTGCCCTGGGAGTGTTTGATGGGACAGTGTAGAGGGAGCTTTACTCTGTATCTAACCCGTGCTGTACCTGCCCTGGGTGTAAGGACCGGAACTCGGTGGACCCAACTGCAGTAAGGCAAACTGAGGCGAAGGTTAGGTTGCAAAACAAAGGTAGACTTTACTTGACATAAACAAAATAACAACAGCACAGAATACAAGCTCGCAGGCCAGCAAGCGGTATAACCAGGCAGTGCAACTCAAGACTGAGCAATGAACATAAACTGAACACCACTTAAATAGTAGGCATCTAACAATGCACAGGTGAATACAATAATGAATAAAGAAGGACCCAATTAAGAGAGTTCATGGAGCCCTCTGGTGGCAAGGCGAGGCAGAATCTGGGTCATTCCTTACACTGGGAGCGTTTGATGGGACAGTAATTGAGCAATTTATTAATTTCAGGCTCTGAATCCACAGACCGTACAAATCTTCCCGAGGGCACAGTTCCTATCGGAATCTTCCTCCAGCCCCACGGTCCAGCCGACACCTCTGAGGCTCGACCGCTGTGTGTCCACCTGTCTCCCTGTCCCACCATCGGTGGAACGGCTTTGCACCGTCGCACCCCTATCTTACAGGCATTCCCTTCCCAAACCCTCTGCCTTACTGCATTCCGCCCCCAAAACCGACCAGATCGTCCTCCCACTCTCTGCTCGCTGTCTGAATTTCTCCCCCGCTCTCTCTGTGTGAACAGAAAGAAATAAACAGGCTTTCATCTCCCCACCGCCTTTCACCACCTCAGGACATCCCAAAGTACTTCACAGCCAATGAAGGACTTTTTTTGAAGTGTGGTCACTGTTGTAATGTAGGAAACGCGGCAGCCAATTTGCGCACAGCAAGCTCCCACAAACAGCAATGTGATAATGACCAGATCATCTGTTTTAGTGATGTTGGTTGAGGGATAAATATTGGCCCCAGGACACCGGGGAGAACTCCCCCCTGCTCTTCTTCCAATAGTGGCCGTGGGATCTTTTACATCCACCCGAGAGAGCAGACGGGGCCTCGGTTTAACGTCTCATCCGAAAGACGGCACCTCAGACAGTGCGACGCTCCCTCAGTACCGCCTCTCAGACAGTGCGACGCTCCCTCAGTACCGCCCCTCCGACAGTGCGGCGCTCCCTCAGTACCGCCCCTCCGATAGTGCGGCGCTCCCTCAGTACTGCCCCTCCGACAGTGCGGCGCTCCCTCAGTACCGCCCCTCCGACAGTGCGGCGCTCCCTCAGTACCGCCCCTCCGACAGTGCGGCGCTTCCTCAGTACCGCCCCTCCGACAGTGCGGCGCTCCCTCAGTACCGCTCCTCCGACAGTGCGGCGCTCCCTCAGTACCGCCCCTCCGACAGTGCGGCGCTCCCTCAGTACCGCCCCTCCGACAGTGCGGCGCTCCCTCAGTACCGCCCCTCCGACAGTGCAGCGCTCCCTCCGTACCGCCCCTCCGACAGTGCGGCGCTCCCTCAGTACCGCCCCTACGACAGTGCGGCGCTCCCTCAGTACCGCCCCTCCGACAGTGCGGCGCTCCCTCAGTACCGCCCCTCCGACAGTGCGGCGCTCCTTCAGTACCGCCCCTCCGACAGTGCGGCGCTCCCTCAGTACCGCCCCTCCGACAGTGCGGCGCTCCCTCAGTACCGCCCCTCCGACAGTGTGGCGCTCCCTCAGTACCGCCCCTTCGACAGTGCGGCGCTCCCTCAGTACCGCCCCTCCGACAGTGTGGCGCTCCCTCAGTACCGCCCCTTCGACAGTGCGGCGCTCCCTCAGTGAGACCCACTGAGTACCGGACGACACCTTGGACGAGTTTGTAAGTGTAAGTTGCTGTGTTTATGAAGTACCTTACCAATTTTTTTCAGTGTGGTGTTGCTCGATCTTGCTGCCTGTTTCGTTTTCTCGCAGACGCGCTCAATAAAGTGTGGAACAGACGCCATGTAATCCTGGTCTGAGTTCCTCTTGTTCACCTCGAGCTGTGCAACAGGCTGAACGGCAACCAGTTGTTTCTTCGCTGCATCGTAGAACATAATGGTGGTGCCGTCGAAAGCATCTTTCCAAAATACATTGGCCAGCTTATTATCGCGATACATGCACCCACATTCCTTCTGATAGACGTGCAGATCTGAAAACGCAAAACGCAACAGAACGTCACAGGAATTGGAGGGCCTCGAAAAGGACGACCGGCTCGTTCTGCCGTCCAGGCCTTGGATCGGGATCGGCCAACTTGGGCAGTCTGATTTTATCCCCAGCGTGGATCTCCCGCGGCATTGCTCCCGGTAAATCAGGTGATACAACCGGAATGCGCTACCGGCTGTATTGTTCTGCTGCTGTTACGTGCAAGGTGTATTATTCTGCTGCTGAGACGGAATTGCTCGGGTCAGCTGGAGGCTAATTGCAGTTCAGCACATCCTGAGGTCAATAAGATCAGGGCTGATCTTCGACCTCAACTCCACTTTCCCGCCCCGATCCCTCGATTCCCCTAGTGTCCAAAAATCTCTCGATCTCAGCCTTGAATAGACTCAACGACTGAGCCTCCACAGCCCTCTGGGGCAGAGAATTCCAAAGATTCACCGCCCTCTGAGTGAAGAAATTCCTCCTCATCTCAGTCCTAAATGGCCGACCCCTTATCCTGAGACTGTGACCCCTGGTTCGAGACTCTCCAGCCAGGGGGGAAACAGCCTCTCAGCATCTACCCTGTCAATCCCCCTCAGAATCTTATATGTTTCAATGAGATCACCTCTCATTCTTCTAAACTCTAGGGAATATCGGCCCATTCTACTCAATCTCTCCTCATAGGACAATCCCCCCATCCCAGGAACCAGTCTAGTGAACCTTCGCTGCACCGCCTCCAAGGCAAGTATATCCTTCCTCAGATACGGAGACCAAAACTGTGCACAGTGCTCCAGGTGTGGTCATCAGCTCCTGGCTAGTAAGCAAGCAGAAAATGTTGGTTGTCATCTTCTGTTCCTTGCAAACTACTGCCCCATTCTTATCTATTCAGCCGGAGAATATCCTGCAATGGCTTCTCTTCACTGTTACCTCTGGCGATCTTCCCAAGGGTCCATCCTCGGCCCGCTCCTATATCTCATCCGCACGTTGCCCCTCGGCGACATTGTCCGAAGACCACGCTGACAGGCTTCAATTGCACGCCGGCGATACCCAGCTCGACCTCACCGCCACCTCCCTCTGAACCCCTCCACTGCCTGGGTGAATGTCAGGCCGCTTGCCTCACCTCCAGGTCCTCCGATTAAACCCGGGGGACAGCCCAAGCCACTGCCTTGGGTCCTCCGCCGCAAACTCCGGCTCCCTCGCCGGCGATTACCGCCCCCTCTGCCCTGGCCGCTGTCTCGGGCCGAACCAGACTGTCCGCGACCTCGGCATCCCCAGCTGAGCATCCGACCCCCGTATCCTCTGCCTCGCAAAGACGGCCGACTTCCAGCTCCGTCACACTCACCCGTGCTTTGATTCATGCTTGCAATCCTGATTTCCGACACTCTTAGAATTGCAGAGTTTGACTGCACAGAGGCCATTCAGCCCATCACTCCTGCGCCAGCCTTCTGACACAACCCTCCACTTAGTTCCACGTACACTTTTAATTTTTCTTCAAATGTTTATCCACTTCCCTTTGAAAAGCCTTAATGTATTCTGCTCCCAGCACAGTTTCTGCTAGAGCGTCCTAGGGCAAATATTGGGTATCGCCCTGTCTGGGGCGCTAATATCGGCCGGGCGCAAAGTTTAGCGCCTGGCGCTAATTATCGCCTCCAACTGCAAAATTCGTCTCTATCGCCCCCCCCTGGAGGTGATTGGAGCGCTAAATCAGGCGCTGCACACCCCTCTTAAGGCGCTAACGTCAGGGAGCGAGGCGCTACCTCAGAGCGCTCCCGAAGCTCAGGCGATGCCCATTACCATGGAAGCCAGACAGACCGGCGCCGGTCAGTTCTTGAAGGGGAGGGGCCACCTTGCTGTTTCTCTAGATCTACCCTATCGGTTCCCCTTAATATCTTGAAAACTTCGATCAGATCACCCCTTAACCTTCTCTGCTCTAAAGAGGACAATCCCAGCTTCTCCAGTCTCTCCACATCACCAAAGTCCCTCATCCCTGGTACCATTCTGGTCAATCTCCCCTTAACCTTCTCTGCTCTAAAGAGAACAATCCCAGTGACGTGCCATCAATAACTCAAAGACAAGGAGTTTAAAGGATTCAACTGAAGGCTTTTAATCACTAAGAACATTGCAGGTCTTTCCACATCGGGTTCGTCTGATAGAATGACTCATACAGCTCTTGAGACCTTTATATAAAAGACAGGGGTGTAGCCAATACACACAATAGGGAAAAGGGGGCGGTACACACAATACAAAGCAGGTAAAACACAGGGGCTGATGAAGGCATATATTTCATCACACCCAGCTTCTCCAGTCTAACTGTACAAATTACTACACGGTGTTATATACAGGTGTGGTCACTACTGGTACTGCAGTATACAGGGGCTGTAAAAGATAGTTCCTCTCTTAAAGGTACATACATTACAGAGAACAATCCCAGCTTCTCCAGTCTCTCCACATCACTGAAGTCCCTCATCCCTGGTACCATTCCGGTCAATCTCCCCTTAACCTTCTCTGCTCTAAGGAGAACAATCCCAGCTTCTCCAGTCTCTCCACATCACTGAAGTCCCTCATCCCTGGTACCATTCTGGTCAATCTCCCCTTAACCTTCTCTGCTCTAAGGAGAACAATCCCAGCTTCTCCAGTCTCTCCACATCACTGAAGTCCCTCATCCCTGGTAACATTCTGGTCAATCTCCCCTTAACCTTCTCTGCTCCGAGGAGAACAACCCCAGCTTCTCCAGTCTCTCCACATCACTGAAGTCCCTCATCCCTGGTACCATTCTGGTCAATCTCCCCTTAACCTTCTCTGCTCCGAGGAGAACAATCCCAGCTTCTCCAGTCTCTCCACATCACTGAAGTCCCTCATCCCTGGTACCATTCTGGTCAATCTCCCCTTCACCTTCTCTGCTCTAAGGAGAACAATCCCAGCTTCTCCAGTCTCTCCACATCACTGAAGTCCCTCATCCCTGGTACCATTCTGGTCAATCTCCCCTTAACCTTCTCTGCTCTAAGGAGAACAACCCCAGCTTCTCCAGTCTCTCCACATCACTGAAGTCCCTCATCCCTGGTACCATTCTGGTCAATCTCCCCTTAACCTTCTCTGCTCTAAGGAGAATGTAGTGTCCGCCTATCAATAACACACGGACTGCAGGAGAACGGTAATAACAGGTGTTTACTGAACAGAGGGTATGCTAGAACTAACTGTACAAATTACTACACGGTGTTATATACAGGTGTGGTCACCACTGGTACTGCAGTATACAGGGGCTGTAAAAGATAGTTCCTCTCTTAAAGGTACATACATTACAATTCCTCCCCTTTTAGATAAACAGTACATAACATTCATTTAACAATTAAATAATAACTAATTACAATTACAATTTTCTTTGCACTATATACATTAGCTGAAAGTAATCATTTATAAATTCAGTCTTTGAGGAGGCTTCCTGATCCTGTCTGGATAGCGCCTTTCTCGAGTATCCTGTTCTTGCGGCGGAGTCGATTCTAGCTCATTGTCATTGGTTGGTTCGTCAGCTTCCAATACCACTGATTCTGAGGTAGACGCAATCTGTACTTCGGGTTCATCACCAGGTACGTATGGGCGAGGCATGGGGTTGACTTGTTCCTGTGACTCTAGAATCTGGTCAACATGGCGTCTCACGATGCTCTCTCCAACGTCCACTGTGTACATTAGTGGTCCCTGCCGTGTGCATATCGTTCCTGGCTGCCATTTTTCTGTTCGGTAGTTGCGGGCCAAGACTGGTTGCCCTATCTTGAAGCTCTTGGTTGGCTTCTCATTGATGTGCTGGAATTGCTTATTCTCAACATCTCGTCTTATGTTTGGTTTGAGCAAATCCAGGCGACATCTTAACCTTCGGTTAAAGAACACCATGGCTGGAGCTTGGTTGGTGACTGCATGTGTCGCATTCCGGTAAGCAAACAAGAAATTATCCACCTTGTGTTGCAGTGGTATGTTGTCGTTATACATCGCCTTTATTGTTTTTTTAATGGTTTGAACAAACCTCTCAGCCAATCCATTTGTGGCTGGATGATATGGGGTGGATGTGTAATGCTTTACCCCATTATTCCTCAAAAACCTCCGGAAATCCTCGGACACAAACTGTGGTCCATTGTCGGAGCAAATCTGTTCTGGCAAGCCATTCCTGGCGAAGATGGTCCGTAGGACTGCAATAGTTTTCTCCGTGGTGGTGGAGGACATTTTGATGACCTCTGGCCATTTTGAATGTGCATCCACGGCGATTAAAAACATTGAGTCCATAAATGGACCAGCAAAATCAATGTGTACCCATTGCCATGGAGATGAGGGCCACTCCCATGGGTGTAGCGGGGCCTGTGGTGGAGCGTTTTGGACTTTCTGGCATCCTGTGCATCTCTTGGTCTTTTCCTCGATTTCTTTATCGATTCCCGGCCACCACACAAATGCCCTGGCTAGGCTCTTCATTTTTACCCCTCCCAGATGACCCTCATGAAGCTCATTGAGCACTCTATCTCTCAACTTGGGTGGAATTACCACTCGGGATCCACACATCAAGGTCCCCCGGCACATTGACAGCTGTTCTCTCCTTGGCGAGAATGCTGGCAACAGTGAGTCGCCATGTGTTGGCCATCCCTTCACCGTCAAATCATAGACCCGAGAGAGTGTCGGGTCATTTCGGGTTTCCTTCTCTATACTTGAGTTTGTAACAGGTAGACATTCGACTATGGTCGAGTGGAATATCTCAACAGGGTCCACTGCAGGTGCTTCCTCCACCGTAGGCAGCGGCAGGTGCAACAGCCCATCAGCGTTTCCATGCTGTTTCGTGCCCTTATACTCTATGTCGTATTGATGTGCCCCTAGAAAAAGGGACCATCTTTGCAGCCGTTGCGCTGTCATCACCGGAACGCCCTTCTTTGGGTTAAAAATGGAGACAAGAGGCTGGTGATCAGTCAGTAAGGTGAATTTCTGCCCGTGCAGATAGTGATTGAACTTCTTCACCCCCCACACTAGGCTGAGGGCCTCCCTGTCAATCTGGACGTAGTTATGCTCGGCTGAGGTTAACGAGCGTGATGCAAAGGCTATTGGCCTCTCTGAACCGTCAAGGAATTTGTGCGACAGCACCGCTCCAATGCCGTAGGGAGACGCATCACATGCCAACCGAATCAGTAGTGTTGGATTGTAGTGGGCCAATACTTCTTTTGAAGTGATTAGGCATTTACATGGCTGAAAGGCACGCTTACACTCATCACTCCATTTCCATGCTACTCCAGTTTGCAGCAGGGCGTTCAGTGGGTGCAGAATTGTAGACAAATTTGGCAAGAACTTATGGTAGTAGTTCACCAACCCGAGGAACGACCTCAGTTGCGACACATTTTCCGGTGCTGGAGCCTTGACTACTGCCTCAATCTTTTCTGGGGACTTATGTAACCCCTCTTCATCAATCATGTGGCCACAATACGAGATTTGTTTCCTGAAAAACTCGCATTTGGGGCGGTTGGCTCGTAGCCCATATCCTTGTAATCCAGTGAGCACCTGCTCCAGGTTGGCAAGGTGTTCACTGTCATTTTCGCCCGTAACCAGGATGGCGTCCAAATAACACTGGGTCCTGGGATCCCTTGCAGGACTTGTTCCATCACCCTCTGCCAAACAGCCGGAGCTGATGCTACCCCGAATACCAGCCGATTGTACTGGTAAAGACCTTTGTGAGTGTTTATCGTGAGGTATTTTCTAGATGCTTCTTCTACTTCCATTTGTAGATACGCTTGGGCCAGATCAATCTTCGTAAAGCATTTCCCTCCAGATAGTGAGGCGAAAATATCTTCTATCCGCGGAAGTGGATATTGTACTGTGTGAAGGATTGGGTTCACAGTTACCTTAAAGTCCCCACAGATGCGAACCTTCTTCGGCTCCCCAGGCGTGCTGCTCAATGATTTCTTCATTACAGGAACGATGGGTGTGGCCCACTCACTCCAGTCCACCTTGGACAGCACACCCGAACGCTCCAGACTCTCCAGCTCTGCTTCGACGGCTGGGCGGATCGCATACGGTACCGGTCTGGCCTTAAAAAATTTTGGGTTTGCGTTATCTTCAATTTTTATCGTTGCCGTTACGCCTTTTAGAGTCCCAAGTCCTTGCTGGAACACCTCTTTTGCGTCAGTTAGAATTTTTGACAGTCGTCCAGGTGTGACGTCGTCATCCTTTTTGTCAGCCACAGTTAGCGCCTGAATGGAATGCCAATCCAATTGTATTTTTCGGATCCATTCACGTCCCAATAATGGTGGCCCTCCATCTTGTAGTATATATAGATACAGTTTCTGTGTTTCCTTGCCGTTGTATTTAACGGGCACCCTTATTTTTCCTCTGGGGTAGACTTTTTGCCCCGTATATGTCTTCAAGACAATGGACGTGTCCTTCAAGGGTATGTGTGAGAATAGCCGCTCGTAGTCTCGTCGATTCATGACTGTTAGGGCTGATCCTGTGTCCAATTCCATCTTTACTTGGGACCCTGCTATCATGAGGGTGACCCAAATGGTTCGGTGATCCTCCTTTGCGATCACGTTGTGTAAGTTTAGACAACTTAGTCTCCTGCTCCCGGAGTCATTATCACTCTTCTGATCTTCTGAACTACTGTCCGTCATCTTTTGTACTTTCTTGTACTTTTCCTTAGTAGTTCTTTTAGTGTTGGTTTTCTTTCCCGACCTGCAGACTCGTGCTATGTGTCCCACTTTTCCACATTGCCTGCATACTTTGTCCTTAAACCAGCAATCCTTCTGGTCATGGGTTGTTCTGCCGCAGCGATAGCACTTTTCTGCTCCATATGCCATTTCATTGGTGCTATATTCTTGCGGTTTCTGTTGTATTTCCGCAGCTCCCCGTGCTGCTGCTTCGTAGGATACTGCCACGCTGAAAGCCTTTTCTAGCGTATGGTCCTTTTCCGAAAGTAGTCGTTTCTGGGTTCCTTCACTCTGGAGCCCGCAGACAAACTTATCCCTTAAGGTATCTGCCAGTCCTGCTCCGAACTGGCAGTGTTTCGATAACTTGCGTAGTTCCGTAAGATAGTCAGCATTACTCTCGTCTTTGTGCTGGTTTCTTTTATGGAACTTGAATCTTTCTGCTATCAGTAGCAGTGTAGGGTTTAGATGTTCCTGTAAGATATTGACAATCTCTTCAAAGCTTTTCTCAATTGGTTTAGCTGGGGTAATTAAATTCCGCAATAGGCCGTACGTTCTCGCGCCCATCAAATTCAATAATACCGACGCCTCCTTTTCATCGGCCACCTCATTTGCCTTGCAGTACACTTCAATTCTTTCCACATACGTGGTCCAGTCTTCTATTTCGTTGTCGAAAGCAGTGATGCTGCCACTCTTCGGCATCTTGGGTGGTTTAAAATGGCGCCTCCCGTGCTTTTCCTTCTTCCCCAATGGATTAAAATGGCGCCTCCCGCGCTTTTCCTTCTTCCCCCTGCTGCCAATGCTGCTCCTAGCGTTCTAAATAGTAATGGCGGCGCCCCACGGCTTTCTGCGCCTCTCTCTTTTGTTAATTAATTTTCTTAGTTTTATTCTTCTTCGACGCTGTCCACTGCGCGTCTCTTTTCCTTCCCCCTTTTTTATTTTCTTTAACGCTGCCCGGCTCTTGAGCACCGGCCGCGCCCTGTGCGCTCCACCCTCTCTTTCTCTTTTCCTTCTCGACGACGCTGCTCGGCCCCCTTGCAGAGCCGCTCGATCGAGCTCTAGCCCGCCGCAGTCCAGGAAGGGTCAGCGCACTACCTGCTACCAGCCCGATTTGCTGGAACACCTTGACTGGAGAGCCAAGCCCAGCTCTCCACAGCTTCCCCTGCGATTCTCTGAACTCCGATGGATCACTGGGCGGTTGCCCACGGTCGACGCCCATTGCTCTGGCTTCGACCTCCAAGAAGCTTCTTTTCAGGGATGGATCCCCGTGAGGTGATGCAGTACTGCAGGTGAGTTTGAACCTGCTCGTCGCCAGTGTAGTGTCCGCGTATCAATAACACACGGACTGCAGGAGAACGGTAATAGCAGGTGTTTACTGAACAGAGGGTATGCTGAAACTAACTGTACAAATTACTACACGGTGTTATATACAGGTGTGGTCACTACTGGTACTGCAGTATACAGGGGCTGTAAAAGATAGTTCCTCTCTTAAAGGTACATACATTACAGAGAACAACCCCAGCTTCTCCAGTCTCTCCACATCACTGAAGTCCCTCATCCCCGGTACCATTCTGGTCAATCTCCCCTTAACCTTCTCTGCTCTAAGGAGAACAACCCCAGCTTCTCCAGTCTCTCCACATCACTGAAGTCCCTCATCCCTGGTACCATTCTGGTCAATCTCCCCTTAACCTTCTCTGCTCGAAGGAGAACAACCCCAGCTTCTCCAGTCTCTCCACATCACTGAAGTCCCTCATCCCTGGTACCATTCTGGTTTGAAGTACAGATTTAGATACACACCGGAAGAGCAGTCAGCTAGAACGTCAGCGCGAGCGAGGGTTTTCAATCACCCACTTACCACTCCAACCCTCTGCCACCTCCAGAACAGAAACCGCCACCACAACAGCAGCCACGACCGTCCAGGCGCAGAGAGCCGGCATCTTGAAAGGGTGGCGATGGATCGCCGCGGAAGTCCGGACTGAAGGTGCGAGTGATTGAAGTGAGCAGTCCGCTAAGACTCACTGTGAATTCCTTAGATACTAACGCTTGATTTATTATCCCGACTCCACCCACCAAAGCTATCAGACTGGAGTCTTCATCTCCAGTTACACCTGTGACAATCATGGGAACCTCCCCTTGACGGACAAGAAATGTTTCAAGAATTAATTGACTTCTTCTTCCTCATGCCTTTCTCAGAGCGTCCATTAAAGGGATGGTTTCTGTTAAAGGGATAATGTTGTAAAAAGTGACTGGCGGGATGCCCTTTGGTGAGGTGTGGCCTGTGTCGATCCTGCGCCACGTGTTGTGCTGAGATGGGTTGGTCACCGGACCACTCCTGATACCCACCAGTGAGGGCTCAAATTCACACTTGTCAGTGGCCTGAGGACCATCAATTGACAGCCATTCACTTGCCCTTCTTGCCGCTTTGGTGCACCGTATGCGCTGCTCACGATGCGGTCTCCTCTACACTGGGGTGACCCAGACGCAGATTGGGCGACCGCTTTGCGGAACGCCTCCGCCCAGTCCGCAAGGGTGACCCCGAGCTTCCGGTCGCCTGTCGCTTTAATTGTCCCCTCCACTCCCACTCTGACCTCGCCGTCCTCGACCTCCTACGCTGTTCCAACGGAAGCTCAACGTAAGCTCGAGGAACAACACCTCATCTTTCAATTAGGCTCTTTATAGCCTTCCGGACTCAACATCGAGTTCAACAATTTCAGATCAGAACGGGGAGATGGAGTTAGGTCGCAGATCAGCCACGAGCTCATTGAATGGCGGAACAGGCTGGAGGGGCTGAACGGCCTCCTCCTGTTCCTAATGTAACAGGCTCGAGGGGGCTGAACGGCCTCCTCCTGTTCCTAATGTAACAGGTTCGCTGGGCTGAATGGCCTCCTCCTGTTCCTAATGTAACAGGCTCGAGGGGCTGAACGGCCTCCTCCTGTTCCTGATGTAACAGGCTCAAGGGGGCTGAACGGCCTCCTCCTGTTCCTAATGTAACAGGCTCGAGGGGCTGAATGGCCTCCTCCTGTTCCTAATGTAACAGGCTCGAGGGGCTGAACGGCCTCCTCCTGTTCCTGATGTAACAGGCTCGAGGGGGCTGAACGGCCTCCTCCTGTTCCT
Source organism: Somniosus microcephalus (assembly GCF_052327205.1). Lineage (NCBI taxonomy): Eukaryota > Metazoa > Chordata > Chondrichthyes > Squaliformes > Somniosidae > Somniosus > Somniosus microcephalus. The sequence goes on from NW_028225185.1 coordinate 29,430,288, forward strand.
AATGCAACAGGCTCGAGGGGCTGAACGGCCTCCTCCTGTTCCTGATGTAACAGGCTCGAGGGCGCTGAACGGCCTCCTTCTGTTCCTAATGTAACAGGCTCGAGGGGCTGAATGGCCTCCTCCTGTTCCTAATGTAACAGGCTCGAGGGGGCTGAACGGCCTCCTCCTGTTCCTAATGTAACAGGCTCGAGGGGGCTGAACGGCCTCCTCCTGTTCCTAATGTAACAGGCTCGAGGGGCTGAATGGCCTCCTCCTGTTCCTAATGTAATAGGCTCGAGGGGCTGAATGGCCTCCTCCTGTTCCTATGTATCTATGTACTCCTCCTCTGGCTGTGGTTTTCCGGATTGGGAATGCCAGGAGAGCTCAGCCTGGGAAGGCCCAACGTTCCTGAACTCCAGACAAGCTCCCCGCTTCATCTGAGCAGTGGCCGTGATCAGTTGGGTAGAAAGCTCACCGCTCGTTTCCAGCCCTTCACTTCGCACAGGTCCCTCCAGGCCGGGTCCCGTCCTACCTCTGCCTGCCTGCTCCAGCCCCAGGTCCATCTGGTCTTCTGGAGCTGGCTGGCTGCGCACCCTCCCCATTCTAACCCCCCCACCCCTCGCCATCCAGTCAGCCAGCGCGCCCCCACGCTTTGCAATTCCCGCCCACCCCCTCCCCCTATTGGCACCTCTCAACCCACTTGCAAAAACTTCCTCAAAAACCGACCTCATTCACCTCGCCTTTGAACATCTCCTCAAACTCGCCTCCCTCCCCAACCCACTGTGTGACGTGCTTTGGGAGGTTTTGCGATGTTAAAGCTGCCTCTATAGAAGGGCAAATTGTAAGTGTATTTAAACATTACCATTTACAGAAGTGAGGATTGTTCCCCCCTGGCTGGAGAGTCTCGAACCAGGGGTCACAGTCTCAGGATAAGGGGTCGGCCATTTCGGACTGAGATGAGGAGGAATTTCTTCACTGAGGGCGGTGAATCTTTGGAATTCTCTACCCCAGAGGGCTGTGGAGGCTCAGTCGTTGAGTCTATTCAAGGCTGAGATCGAGAGATTTTTGGACTCGAGGGGAATCGAGGGATCGGGCGGGAGAGTGGAGTTGAGGTCGAAGATCAGCCGTGATCTCATTGAATGGCGGAGCAGACTCGAGGGGCCGAATGGCCGACTCCTGCTCCTAATTCTGATGTTCTAAGCGTGTTTTTCTGCAGGTGAGTTGGTGAACATGAGTCGGTGAGAAAGTGCGTTCAAACTCTGCTCTTTCCTGATCAACTGGTTTCCCAGATTGAACCGGAGCCAGGAAACAGATGAGTTCGGATTGCAATGACGGGGATTGAGAAACTGACATCCAATGAGGCACTCGGATGGTGAGATTGGCTTACATCGCTGGGAATAGAGTGAAACGGCGTCAGTCAATGTGCTGAGACAGACCAGTAAAGGGAAGGTGTTCTATCCACGCTCTTCGAGAGCTCCTGGACTCGCTGACCAACATGGGACGTTGTGCCTTCCTGATCACCGTGCTCTCGCTCATGACAGCGAGAGGAGCGGATATAGGTGAGTGCATCGTGTGGAAACGTCGGGGGGGGGCGAGGGGGGGGGGTGACAGCTTGAGAGTTCCGCTCCTGGCGAGGAGCTGGCGGGGGGTGGGTGGGGGGGGGGGGTCAGAGGATCGGTCTTTGCGGTGTTCCAGTCCGGCCCCCCGCCGGAACGAGCAGCAAGTTTAGAAAGCTGCGAGACTGTGTAAGGGGTTTTCCTTCCTCGAGAGGTTTCCCAGAGGTTTCTCTCTCTAGAGGCCTCTCTCTCTTGCACAGTAAAACCTTGAGTGGTTCGACCCACTCGCCCCTTAGGTTCTATACTCTGGACTTAGGCGCAGGAACTACAACGTAGAGAAAGCTCGTGTAGACCAAGTTTGATGAATCAAAATGAAACTTTATTGCAAATGGAAAAAAATATATATCAAATCAAATGCAACGCAGATAAGAGTATGGTACATGGGAGGGAAAAACAAACACAAACAAATCATAACAACATTATACTAACTAAGGCAAATACAGTCATCTTATACTCTACAAAGATCATCATGAAATAAGGAAACACACGGAACGTCGAGGGACAACAACTCATGTTAATTGTACCCTTAAATCCACCCCCTTATTAAACCTATCTAGATCTGATTGTGAAGGGCCAGAAACCTGCTCACCAATCCCACTAGGAAGTGCAAGGTTTTGAAAACGAGTCTGTGTTTGGTCCTTTCAAGCGTTTCGTCTCCACGTGGATCGTGGAGCCCCTGCGAGCTGCGCCACACCTCTCTCCTGAGGTGGGGGGTCGGGGGCGGCTGGACACCGGCGGGCCTGGATGTCGGCGAGGTGGAGGATCGTCGGCTCGACCCTGGTCATGGGAGTCTTGGGCTGGTGTGGCCCCTTCTACCTTCAGCTACGGCCCGGGGATGGTCGACGATCTCCCGATAGTCTTCCCCGGGGCGGGACGCTGGTTCCGAAATGACTTTCTTTATACAGTCATAATTATCCTTCTGATTTCTCCAACGGTGGAGCAGAGTCCGCTGATCTTTCCCCACGCCAGCTCCTCTTTGCCCAACTCAAAAGCTGCACCGGCTGCTGGGGCTGCAACGACTGTCCGATTTTAATCTGTCCTTTTCTCGGCTCTCTTTGTGACTGTCCGAGCTTGTTGATTCAAGCTTCCTCCAGCGTCTTCTTCCAAGCTGTTTCTTCCTCCGCAAGCTGCGTGTCCGGGGTGCTGCGCTCCGTGCTCCCTGGTGCCGTGTCGAGTCATGTCCCACTGCCGTATCAACTGCCGAAAAAGTCTCTCCAGATATACCTTTCTTCCCGAGGCCTCACTTCCCGCCCAAAATCAGGTTAGTCTTTGTTTTAACTTTGGCGGGCTTTGAGCACAGCGGGGCAGTTATTATATTTAAAATCATTTTAAGCGGCTGGTAATAGGCCCATCTCTGGTTGGAAATGGTTTTCATTGTTTTGAATGTCCTGCTGATCTCGTTACCGAGCCCTTGGTGTTGTCCTCACGGTGGCATAGTGGTTAGCACTGTTGCCTCACAGCACCAGGGACCCGGGTTCGAATCCGGCCTCGGGCGACTGTCTGTGTGGAGTTTGCACATTCTCCCCGTGTTTGCGTGGGTTTCCTCCGGGTGCTCCGGTTTCCTCCCACAGTCCAAAGATGTGCGGGTTAGGTTGATTGGCTATGATAAATTGACCCTTAGTGTTAGGGGGATTAAATATGTGGGGTTACGGGGATAGGGTGGGATATGTGTTGGTGTAGGGGTTACGGGGATCGGGTGGGATATGTGTCGGTGCAGGCTCGATGGGCCGAAATGGCCTCTATCTGCACTGTGGGGTTTCTGTGATTTCTGTGAATAGATATTGTCCTCTTTCGTCTGGGTCAACATCTTGATGGCCTCTGTCTCCAAGCCGATCTTGAGTGGATCTGCATCTAATCCATATGCATACCTGTGGGTCTGGTTTCGTTCTCTCCGAAACAGCTTCCAGAACTTACTGTGGGTTGAATCCACAAAGCTGTCTGAGGTTGCGCAGGAACCATTTTAAAGTGTCCCAATGAGCCGATCACATGGTATGGTGGCCATTTTGTATGCCCCTTTTTCTGGGCTCCTTTTAAAACAGTCTTTAAAATCACGGCCTCTTCTGCCATTTAACCCTTATTAATATGAAATCCAATTTTGCGAATCCTACAACTGGTAGAAAGCGACACGGCTCCCATCCAACTGAAAAGGCTCGTCGGCTGCAAATTTACCGCTGATGATCCCTTCAAGTAGTGCTGTCGGAAAATTATCGAGGAACAGAGGGCCCTTGGAGCGCAGGTCCACAGATCCCCGAAGGTAGCAGGACAGGTAGAGAAGGTGGTTAAGAAGGCGTACGGAATGCTTGCCTTTATTAGCCGAGGCATAGAATACAAGAGCAGGGAGGTTATGCTCGAACTGTATAAAATACTAGTTAGATCGCAGCGAGAGCACTGCGTGCAGTTCTGGCCACCACATTACAGGAAAGATCTGATTGCACTAGAGAGGAGATGTCCGAGGATGTGGCCAGGACTGGAGAATTTTAGCGATGAGGAGAGATCGGAGAGGCTGGGGTTGTTATAGAAACATAGAAGATAGGAGCAGGAGTAGGCCATTCGGCCCCTCGAGCCTGCTCCGCCATTCAATGAAATCATGGCTGATCATCCAAATCCAGTACCCTGTATTACGTCCGTGTGTAATTGAGACACGGACTGCAGGAGTTGGTTATAACAGGTCTTTACTGAGTGGAGACAAACTGGAACTACTATGCAAAAGTTACTACACAGGCTTATAGACAGAGGTGGTCACTACTGGTACTGCAGTATACAGGGGCTGCAGAATATAGTTCCTTCTGCAAAGTACATACACTACAATTCCTCCCCTTTTAGCAAAACAGTACATAACATTCGATTAATAATTAAATAACATATTTACAATTACAGTTGCTAGATACATTAGCTGAAGTTAAGCAATTATAAGTTCAGTCTTTGAAGCGGCTTCCTGATTCTGTCTGGATAACGCCTCTTTGGGGTATCAGGTTCTTCTGGCAAAGTTGATTCGGGATCAACGTCGTTGTTTGGTTCGTCTGCTTCCAATATCACCGATTCTGAGGTAGATGCAATTGGTACTTCGGTTTCATCACCAGGTGTATCGGATCATGGTGTGGAATTGACGTTTTCCAGTGACTCTAGAATCTGGTCAGCATGGCGTCTTACAATGCTCTCTCCAACGTCCACGGTATACATTAGAGGTCCTTGCCGTGTACAGATCGTTCCTGGCTGCCATTTCTCTGTGCGGTAGTCCCGGGCCAAAACTGGTTGACCTATCTTAAAACTCCTGGTCGGTCTTTCATTCATATTCTGAAACTGCCTGTTCTCCACATCTCTTATGTTTGGCTTAACCAAATCCAAGCGGCATCGTAGTCTTCGATTGAAGAACATCATGGCTGGAGTTTGGTTGGTAACCGCATGTGTCGCATTCCGGTAGGCAAACAAGAAGTTATCCACCTTGTGTTGTAGGGGTATGTCTTCATTACACATCGCCTTGATAGCCTTCTTGAATGTTTGAACGAACCTCTCAGCCAATCCATTGGTGGCTGGATGATATGGGGCGGATGTGTAATGCTTAACACCATTGTTCTTTAAGAACCTCCGGAGCTCTTCAGACACAAATTGTGGTCCATTGTCGGAGCAAATCTGTTCAGGCAGCCCATTTCTGGCGAATATGGTTCGTAAGACTGTGATAGTTTTTTCTGTGGTTGTTGAGGGCATTTTTATTACCTCTGGCCACTTTGAATATGCATCCACCGCAATTAAAAACATCGAGTCCATAAATGGACCAGCAAAATCAATGTGCACCCTTTGCCATGGAGATGAGGGCCACTCCCATGGATGTAGGGGGGCTTGTGGTGGGGCGTTTTGGACCTTCTGGCATCCTGTACAGCTCTTGGTCATCTCTTCAATTTCTCTATCGATTCCCAGCTCTGCCTCGACGGCTGGGCGAATTGCATATGGTACCGGTCTTGCTTTGAAAAACTTGGGAATTGCATTCTCTTCTATTTTTATCGAGGCGGTTACTTTAAGAGTTCCCAGTTCTTGTTGGAATACCTCTTTGGCGTTAGCTAAGATTTTTGACAATTGTCCAGGTGTGACGTCGTCATCCTTTTTACCAGCCACCGTCAGTGCCTGAATGGAGTGCCAGTCTAAACTTATCTTTCTGATCCATTCACGTCCCAATAATGGTGGTCCACCATCTTGCAGTATGTACAGATACAATTTCTGTATTTCCTTGCCATTGTATTCGACAGGCACCCTTATTTTCCCTCTGGGGTATACGTTTTGCCCCGTATACGTCTTCAAGACAATGGATGTCTCTTTCAAGGGTATGTGTGAGAATAGCCGCTCGTAGTCTCGTCGATTCATGACGGTCAGGGCTGATCCTGTATCCAATTCCATTTTGACTTGGGACCCTGCTATCGTGAGGGTGACCCAAATGGTTCGGTGATCCTCTTTTGCGATTACGTTGTGAAGTTTGAGACAGCTTAGTCTCTTGTTCCCGGATTCACTATTGCTCATCTGGTCTTCGGAACTACTGTCCGTCATCTTTTGTACTTTCCTGTACTGTTCCTTAGTAGCCTTTTTGTTGTCGTTAGTCTTCTTCCCAGACCTGCAAACTCGTGCAATGTGTCCCATCTTTCCGCATTGCCTGCATATTTTGTCCTTGGACCAGCAGTCCTTCTGGTCATGGGTTGTTCTGCCGCAGCGATAACATTTTTCAAATCCCCGTGTCATTTCGTGGGTGCCGTATTCCTGTGGCTTTTGCTGTATTTCCGCAGCTCCCCTTGCTGCTGCTTCGTACGATACTGCCACGCTGAAAGCCTTATCTAGCGTCAGCTCTTTCTCTGAGAGTAACCTCTTCTGGGTTCCTTCACTCAGGAGTCCACAGACAAATTTGTCCCGTAGGGTATCTGCCAGTCCTGCTCCGAACTGGCAGTGCTTTGATAGCTTGCGTAGTTCCGTAAGGTAATCAGCATTGCTCTCATCTTTATGCTGATTTCTCCTGTGGAATTTAAATCTTTCTGCTATCAGCAGCGGTGTAGGATTTAGGTGTTCCTGTAGGATATCAACAATTTCGTTAAAACTCTTCGCCATCGGTTTGGCTGGAGTAATCAGGTTCCGCAATAGGCCATACGTTCTTGCGCCCATTAAGTTTAGTAGTACCGATGCCTTTTTCTCATCGGCTACTTCGTTTGCCTCGCAATATACTTTGACTCTTTCCACATACGTGGTCCAGTCTTCTATTGCATTATCGAAGGCAGTGATATTGCCAGTCTTCGGCATCTTGGAAATCTAAGATGGCGCCTCCCGCGCTTTGCCTTCTTCCCCGATTTAACAAAATGGCGCCTCCCGCGCTTTCCGTCTTCCCCGTTGCTGCTAGCGCTGTTGCTGGCGTTTTATGCCTTGATGGCGACGCCCTATGGTCTTCGCGCACTTCCCCCCGCGCTGCTGCTAACGCCGCTCTCCGCGGTTCCCGTGGCAAACTGCAGCTCCTCGCGGCTTTCTGCGCTTCTAATTTCTTTTATTTCCCCGTCGTCGGAGCAACCCTGCGGAACACTTTCCTCCCTCTTCTCGGGTCTGTATGCTGCCCGGCTTCATAGCACCGGCCGCGCCCTGTGTGCTCCACCCTCTCTCTCTCTCTCCTCTTCCCGACAACGCTGCTCGGCCCCGTTGAAAAGCCACCCGATCGAGCTCTAGCCCGCCGCAGCCCAGGAAGGATCAGTGTACTACCTGCCACCAGCCCGATTAGCTGGAACACCATCGACAGGATAACCAAGCCCCGCTCTCGACAGCCTCTCCTGCAAATCTTCAACTCCGATGAATCAGAGGTGGTTGCCCACGGTCGACGCCCGTTTCTTCTGTTTGTTTTTTTGTTTTTTCTTTCTTCCTTCTGGCCTTGACCTCTGACAACTTCGCTTCAGGGATGGATCCCCATGAGGTGGTGCAGACTGTAGGTAAGTTCGGATCTGCTCGTCGCCAGTATTATGTCCGTGTGTAATTGAGACACGGACTGCAGGAGTTGGTTATAACAGGTCTTTACTGAGTGGAGACAAACTGGAACTACTATGCAAAAGTTACTACACAGGCTTATATACAGGGGTGGTCACTACTGGTACTGCAGTATACAGGGGCTGCAGAATATAGTTCCTTCTGCAAAGTACATACACTACACCCTGTCCCTGCTTTCTCCCCATACCCCTTGATCCCTTTAGCCTTAAGAAATATATCCAACTACTTCTTGAATATATTTAATGAATTGGCCTCTACTGCCTTCTGTGGTAGAGAATTCCACAGGTTCACCACTCTCTGGGTGAAGAAATTCCTCCTCATTTCTGTCCTAAATGGCTTACCCCTTATCCTTAGACTGTGACCCCTGGTTCTGGACTCCCCCGACCATCGGGAACATCCTTCCTGCATCTAGTCTGTCTAGTCCTGTTAGAATTTTATAAGTTTCGATGAGATCCCCTCTCATTCTTCTAAACTCCAGTGAGTATAAGCCCAATCGACCCAATCTCTCCTCATACGTCATTCCTGCCATCCCAGGTATCAGCCTGGTGAATCTTCGCTGCACTCCCTCCATGGCAAGAACATTCCTCCTCAGATAAGGCGACCAAAACTGCACACAATACAGAGGAGGCTGAGGGGAGATTTAATCGAGGTGTATAAAATGATGAGGGGCCCTGGATAGAGTGGATAGGAAGGACCTATTTCCCTGAGCAGAGAGGTCAGTAACCAGGGGGGGCAGAGATTTAAAGTCATTGGGAGAAGGATTAGAGGGGAGTTGAGGAGAACTTTCTTCACCCAGAGGGTGGTGGGGGTCTGGAACTCACTGCCTGAAAGGGTGGTCGAGGCAGAAACCCTCATCGCGCGCCCTCGGAAATCCCCTGCATAGCCTCTGCGATAAACACCAGTGCCTCATCGCTCTGCGATTTCTCTGCTGTTTTCCCTCCTCAGACTATGAAATTATAGCCGCCAGGCTGTATTACGGTTACACGCCGGATTCAGACAGAACGGCGGACACATTCAGCATCAACTCCGCTCCCGTCTTGTCCTACAATTACAGCACCCGATCCTTTATCATCGCCGGGAATGTGACAGACGGGGTCGAGGAGCTGGGCCATGAAGGAGTGAAGTTTTTCACACAGTTGATCCGCAGGTTCCAGACGCAGTTCCGAGGACTCACCAAGGAAATCCTGAAGCAATTCAGCTCAAAGATTCTCATAAGTAAGTCAATCATTCGCCCCTTTCAAAGCTACTGGCAGTGACCAGCCAACGTTTTTTTCTTCGTTTCTGGGATGTGGGCATCGCTGGCGAGGCCCAGCATTTATTGCCCGTCCCTAGTCGCCCTCGAGAAGGTGGTGGTGAGCCGCCTTCTTGAACCGCTGCAGTCCCGTGTGGTGAAGGTGCTCCCACAGCGCTGTCAGGGAGGGAGTTCCAGGATTTTGACCCAGCGACGATGAAGGGACGCCCGATATATTTCCAAGTCGGGATGGTGTGTGACTCGGAGGGGAACTTGGAGGTGGCGGTGTTCCCGTGCGCCTGCTGCCCTTGTCCTTCTAGGTGGTAGAGGTGGCGGGTTTGGGAGGTGCTGCCGAAGAAGCCTTGGCGAGTTGCTGCAGTGCATCTTGTAGATGGTCCACACTGCAGCCACGGTGCGCCGGTGGTGGAGGGCGTGGATGTTTATTTAAGGAGTTATTTTACCACTTCCAAAAAAAATATATTCCACTGAGAAGAAAAGGGTGTAAAAGAAAAGACAGCCATCCGTGGCTAAGTAAAGAAATTAAGGATAGTATTCGACTAAAAACAAGGGCATATAAGATAGCCAAATCTAGTGGGAGGATAGAGGATTAGGAAAACTTTAAAAGACAGCAAAAAATAACAAAAAGATTGATTAAGAAAGGGAAGATAGATTATGAAAGTAAATTAGCAAAAAATATAAAAACAGATAGTAAGAGTTTTTATAGTTATATAAAAAGAAAAAGGGTGGCTAAAGTAAATGTTGGTCTCTTAGAGGATGAGACCGGGAAATTAATCGTGGGAAATATGGAGATGGCAAAAACACTGAATGAATATTTTATATCAGTCTTTACAGTAGAAGACACTAAGAATATCCCAACACTGGACAAACAGGGGGCTAAAGGGGGGGAGGAGCTAAACACGATCAAAATCACTAAGGAAGTGGTACTCGGTAAAATAATGGGACTCAAGGCGGATAAATCACCTGGACCTGATGGCTTACATCCTAGGGTCTTGAGGGAAGTGGCGGTAGGGATTGTGAATGCATTGGTAATAATTTTCCAAAACTCCCTGGACTCGGCAATGGTCCCGGCAGACTGGAAAACTGCTAATGTAACACCCTTATTTAAAAAGGGCAGTAGACAGAAGGCTGGAAACTATAGACCAGTTAGCCTAACATCTGTGGTAGGTAAAATTTTGGAGTCCATTATTAAGGAGACAGTAACAGGACATTTGGATAATCATAATTTAATAAGACAAAGTCAGCATGGTTTTATGAAGGGGAAGTCATGTTTGACAAATTTGCTGGAGTTCTTTGAGGAAGTAACATATAGGGTGGATAAAGGGGAACCAGTGGACGCAGTGTATTTAGACTTCCAAAAGGCATTTGACAAGGTGCCACACAAAAGATTATTGCTTAAGATAAAAAATCACGGGATTGGGGGTAATATTCTGGCATGGATAGAGGATTGGCTATCTAACAGAAGGCAGAGAGTTGGGATAAATGGTTCATTCTCAGACTGGCAATCAGTAACTAGTGGTGTTCCGCAGGGGTCAGTGCTGGGTCCCCAACTCTTTACAATCTATATTAACGATTTGGAGGAGGGGACCGAGTGTAACATATCAAAGTTTGCAGATGATACAAAGATGGGAGGGAAAGTAGTGAGTGAGGAGGACATAAAAAACCTGCAAGGGGACATAGACAGACTAAGTAAGTGGGCAGAGATTTGGCAGATGGCATACAATACTGGAAAGTGTGAGGTTATGCACTTTGGCAGGAAAAATCGTGGAGCAAGTCATTATCTTAATGGCAAGAAACTGGAAAGTACTGAAGCACAAAGGGTTCTGGGGGTCCTGGTGCACAAAACTCAAAAGTTAGTATGCAGGTGCAGCAAGTGATTAAGAAGGTCAATGGAATGTTGGCTTTCATTGCTAGGGGGATAGAATATAAAAATAGGGAGGTATTGCTTCAGTTGTACAAGGTATTGGTGAGACCGCACCTGGAATACTGCGTACAGTTTTGGTGTCCATACTTAAGAAAGGACATACTTGCTCTCGAGTCAGTACAAAGGTGGTTCACTCGGTTAATCCCGGGGATGAGGGGATGGACATATGAGGAGAGGTTGAGTAGATTGGGACTCTACTCATTGGAGTTCAGAAGAATGAGAGGCGATCTTATTGAAACATATAAGATTGTGAAGGGGTTGGATCGGGTGGATGCGGGGAGGATGTTCCCGATGATGGGTGAAACTAGAACTAGGGGGCATAGTCTTAGAATAAGGGGCTGCTCTTTCAAAACTGAGATGAGGAGGAACTACTTCACTCAGAGGGTGGTAGGTCCATGGAATATGCTGCCCCAAAAAGCTGTAGAAGCTACATCATTACATAAATTTAAAACAGAAATAGACAGTTTCCTAGAAGTAAAGGGAATTAAGGGTTATGGGGAGCGGGCAGGAATTTGGACATGAGTCTAGGTTCGGATCGGGCATGGGCCTGTGGGTAGCGGAGCGGGCCCAGGGGCCGTGTAGCCTGATCCTGCTACTATTTCGTGTGTCTAATTCTGTTAGATTCAGGAGATGGTTGTGTGATAGTGGATTGGCGGTTAGGATCAGATCAGCCATGATCTTATTGAACGGCGGAGCAGGCTCGAGGGGCCGATTGGCCTACTCCTGCTCCTATTTCTTATGTTCTTATGTTCTTATTATGTTCTTAAGGTGGTGGATGGGGTGCCGATCAAGCGGGCTGCTTTGTCCACATTAACATTAGTGCACCAACATTCATTGAGACGGGCAGGGTGAGACCTGGGCTCAAGTCCCGTCCTGCTCAGGTCCTAAGCTGGGCCGCGTTGGGTGGAGAGCTGGCCAGCAGAGGTTGGAGCGTCTTCTCACGGGGAGCAATCAAAGAGAAGCGTCTATCCCGGACGGCTGGTATTAGGAATGCTTCAGTGACAGTCTAGCAGGGCCTTGTGCCCACCCGCTCGAATCCTGGGGGCCTATTTTAACCTTACCCGTCCTGGCGGAAACTGTGCAGTTAAAATGGCTGACCCGCTGAGTCCAACTGAATTTCCCGCCGACGGTTAAAATCCCCTCCTGGGAATAAGAGGCGGAGCAACGAAGGTTCACTAGATTGATTCCTGGGATGAGACGGATTGTCCTATGAGGAGAGATTGAGTAGATTGGGCCGATACTCTCTGGAGTTTAGAAGAATGAGAGGTGATCGCATTGAAACATATAAGATTCTGAGGGGGGTTGACAGGGTGATGGGCCTTCAATAACCACAAAACTAGAAGTTATAGACTTAAACAAGTTGGCTTTTAATCACTAAGATCAGAGCTAACATCTCAACACGCCGACTGGTTCACAGGAATGAGTCATACAGATCCTGGGATCTTTATGTAAGAGACGTCAGGGGCGGAGCCAAGAGCCAAGACCTGGAACCTCCCAGGTTAGTCGGGAAAGAGGAAGTGAAACTATACACAGTGGGGGAGGGTAATATACATGAGTGCAAAACGAATACAGGATCAAGACAAACAGATTTCATTACACAGGGTAGATGCTGAGAGGCTGTTTCCCCCTGGCTGGAGAGTCTAGAACCAGGGGTCACAGTCTCAGGGTAAGGGGTTGGCCATTCAGGACTGAGATGAGGAGGAATTTCTTCACTCAGAGGGCAGTGAATCTTTGGAATTCTCTCCCCCAGAGGGCTGTGGAGGCTCAGTCGTTGAGTCTATTCAAGGCTGAGATCGAGAGATTTTTGGACTCTCGGGAATCGAGGGATATGGAGATCGGGCGGGAAAGTGGATTTGAGGTCGATGATCAGCCGCGATCTTATTGAATGGCGGAGCAGGCTCGAGGGGCCGAATGGCCGACTCCTGCTCCTCATTCTCCCCGGTGTCCTGGTCAATATTTATCCCTCATCCAACATCACTAAAAAACAGATGATCTGGGTCATTATCAGATTGCTGTTTGTGGGAGCTTGCTGTACGCAAATTGACTGCCGCGTTTCCTACATTGCAACAGTGACCACATTTCAAAAAAAGTCCTTCATTGGCTGTGAAGCGCTTTGGGACGTCCTGAAGTGGTGAAAGGCGCTGGAGAAATGGGAGTCTGTCTTTTAAATGTCCTTCTCTAACCGTGCCTTTGTTCAGCTCTCTAACTCCTCTCCCAGCTCCTGCTCGGGTTCCCGGGACCCCTGTAAAACAAGGCAACGTTTTGTTATGTGAAAGCGCGATAAAAGTTCAAGCCGGTGTCACAGGTAACCACATCGCATCTGTTACAGAACAGCCGCAGTTAGCAATCTACACCGAGGGAAATTACGCACCACGGCAGTCCAACACCCTGTACTGCTACGCGGAGAAATTCTTCCCGTACGAAATTGAGATGAAGTTCCTAGTCAACGGGAGGCCTTTCGCTGGGCCGGTCCATTCATTCCCGATCGTATTTGAGGAAGATTGGGCATTCAACACCTTCAAATACATCAGAATTGAGCCACAAGATGGGGACACCTACAGCTGCCAAGCCGCTCACATCAGTCTCGATAAACCACTAACGGTTTCGTTAGGTACGTCACGTGTTCAATGACTGTCGACTGCCTTTGGAAAATACACGGGATCAGAGGGTGGGGGATCCCCTGTAAATACTGCCACACTCCCGGGGATCCCCTGTAAATACTGACACATTCCCGGGGACCTCCTGTAAATACTGACACACTCCCCGGGGACCCCCCTGTAAATACTGACACACTCCTGGGGACCCCTGTAAATACTGACACACGCCCGGGGAACCATGTAAATACTGACACACTCCCGGGGACCCCCTGTAAATACTGACACACTCCCCGGGGACACCCTGTAAATACTGACACACTCCCGGGGACCCCCTGTAAATACTGTCACACTCCCGGGGACCCCCTGTAAATACTGACACACTCCCGGGGAACTCCTGTAAATACAAACACATTCCTGGGGACCCCCTGTAAATACTGACACACTCCCGGGGACCCCCTGTAAATACTGATACACCCCCGGGGACCCCCTGTAAATACTGACACACTCCCCGGGGACTCCCTGTAAATAATGACACACTCCCTGGGGACCCTCTGTAAATACTGACACACTCCCGGGGACCCCCTGTAAATACTGACACACTCCCCGGGGACTCCCTGTAAATAATGACACACTCCCTGGGGACCCTCTGTAAATACTGACACACTCCCGGGGACCCTCTGTAAATACTGACACACTCCCGGGGACCCCATGTAAATACTGACACACTCCTGGGGACCCTCTGTAAATACTGACTCACTCCCGGAGACCCCATGTAAATACTGACACACTCCCGGGGACCCCCTGTAAATACTGACACACTCCCGGGGACCCCCTGTAAATACTGACACACTCCCCGGGGACCCCCTGTAAACACTGACACACTCCCGGGGACCCCCTGTAAATACTGACACACTCCCGGGGACCCCCTGTAAATACTGACACACTCCCGGGGACCCCCAGTAAATACTGACTCCCGGGGACCCCCTGTAAATACTGACACACTCCCGGGGACCCCGTGTAAATACTGACACACTCCCGGGGACCCCCTGTAAATACTGACACACTCCCGGGTCCCCCTGTAAATACTGACACACTCCCGGGGACCCCTTGTAAATACTGACACACTCCTGGGGGCCCCCTGTAAACACTGACACACTCCCGGGGACCCCCTGTAAACACTGACACACTCCCGGGGTCCTAGCACCGATCCCTGCGGTACCCCACTAGTCACTGCCTGCCACTTGGAAAAAGACCCGTCTATTCCAACTCTTTGCTTCCTGTCTGCCAACCAGTTCTCTATCTGGATGGTCGAATGCCTGCTTACAGAAACAAAGGATGATTTGCGCTGTGCTGAATTTCTCCACAGGTCAGCCCCCTCTGCCGCTCTACTCTGGGACCATTGTCTGCGCTGTGGGAGTTGTTGCTGGAGTCATTGGATTGGCGATAACGCTGTACCTGATCACTAAAATACTCAATCGGTGAGATGCTTTCCACTTTCCTGCCTTTCTGCGACTCGGCCCATTCCCTCATTCTCTCAATGTCCGGGCATTTAGAAAGCAACGGCTTCAAATTATGTCTCGTGAATTCTTTTGCAGGCGGGGAAATCTGTGCGCTGGGCGGTCGCGCCAGCAGAGGGCCAAGGATGGAAACGTCACTGCTAAAGGTCGGTGCAATTAATCCCCACCGATAACCCCATCAATTTTAACCGGCATGCTCCTGTTCACCAGGCACAGCGCTGGTTTAATACCAACTGCCGGGAAAAGTAAACCTGGCTCAAGTGGTGTGAGACATTGTTCAACTGCCCTTATTCCACCAACCAAGCAGTCACTGAAACCTCGTAGATTAACCCCAAATGGAGGGAGACAAACCCAGGAGATAATGGACACAAGTCTGCTGCAAGACTCCAACACCAACTGGCAATACATTACAAGCGTTTAATGGGAGTGTTTGATGGAGACAGTGTAGAGGGAGCTTTATTCTGTATCTAACCCGTGCTGTACCTGCCCTGGGAGTGTTTGATGGGACAGTGTAGAGGGAGCTTTACTCTGTATCTAACCCGTGCTGTACCTGCCCTGGGAGTGTTTGATGGGACAGTGTAGAGGGAGCTTTACTCTGTATCTAACCCCGTGCTGTACCTGCCCTGGGAGTGTTTGATGGGGACAGTGTAGAGGGAGCTTTGCTCTGTATCTAACCCGTGCTGTACCTGCCCTGGGAGTGTTTGATGGGACAGTGTAGAGGGAGATTTACTCTGTATCTAACCCGTGCTGTACCTGCCCTGGGAGTGTTTGATGGGACAGTGTAGAGGGAGCTTTACTCTGTATCTAACCCGTGCTGTACCTGCCCTGGGAGTGTTTGATGGGACAGTGTAGAGGGAGCTTTACTCTGTATCTAACCCGTGCTGTACCTGCCCTGGGAGTGTTTCATGGGACAGTGTAGAGGGAGCTTTACTCTATATCTAACCCCGTGCTGTACCTGCCCTAGGAGTGTTTGATGGGGACAGTGTAGAGGGAGCTTTACTCTGTATCTAACCCGTGCTGTACCTGCCCTGGGAGTGTTTGATGGGACAGTGTAGAGGGAGCTTTACTCTGTATCTAACCTGTGCTGTACCTGCCCTGGGAGTGTTTGATGGGGACAGTGTAGAGGGAGCTTTACTCTGTATCTGATCCGCTTTCAAAACACCTTACTGCCATTTCCTTTTCAAGATATACGTTTTAATAAAAAGTTTTGTCGTCTGCTTTTTCTCCAGATCAGACTTAATTTGGAGCAGAGACTGGCCGTCTTCACCTGTGGGGACTTTATGGGTCGTTCTGTGTCACATAACGTTATGCTAATTATTAATTGGGGAGCCATTGATTGTTGGTGGTGTGTTTTTAGATCGTAACCAAAATACTTAAAAAGGGGACTGGGGGGAATCTGCTTTGTCGACTCTTGCAATAATCAAGAAAGAGAATTGCACCAGGCTTGTGGTTTCTTGGCCAATGCCTCTGTTGTGAAGGACGTGGACGACACTAAGCTCTACCTCTCTGGCGGTTCGCTTGGCCCTGCCAATTGTCTGCGTTGGACAGGCTGTCCCGCGAAGGGCAAAAACGGGATAAGGGACCAAATCGGCCGGTTCTGGTGGCGTTGGCCAGGACACCGGGGCCCCACCCACTGCTTTCAGTAAATGGTATAAAATTACAGGATCGCATAGCACAGAAGGAGGCCATTCGGCCCATCGTGCCTGTGCCGGCTCTTTGAACGAGCTCTCAAATTAGTCCCACTCCCCCCTGCTCTTTCCCCACAGCCCGGCACATTTTTAATTTTCAAATATTTATCCAATTTCCCTTTTGAAAGTTACTATTGAATCTGCTCCCACCGCCCTTTCAGGCAGCGCATTCCAGATCACAACAACTCGCTGTGTAAAAAACATTCTCCTCATCTCCCCCTCTGGTTCTTTTACCGATTATCTTCAATCTGTGTCCTCTGGTTACCGACCCTCCTGCCACTGGAAACAGTTTCTCCTTATTTACTCCATCAAAACCCTTCATGATTTTGAACACCTCGATTAAATCTCCACTTAACCTTCTCTGCTCGAAGGAGAACAACCCCAGCTTCTCCAGTCTCTCCACATCACTGAAGTCCCTCATCCCTGGTACCATTCTGGTCAATCTCCCCTTAACCTTCTCTGCTGTAAGGAGAACAACCCCAGCTTCTCCAGTCTCTCCATATCACTGAAGTCCCTCATCCCTGGTACCATTCTGGTCAATCTCCCCTTAACCTTCTCTGCTCTAAGGAGAACAATCCCAGCTTCTCCAGTCTCTCCACATCACTGAAGTCCCTCATCCCTGGGACCATTCTGGTCAATCTCCCCTTAACCTTCTCTGCTCTAAGGAGAACAACCCCAGCTTCGCCAGCCTCTCCACGTCACTGAAGTCCCTCATCCCTGGTACCATTCTGGTCAATCTCCCCTTAACCTTCTCTGCTCTAAGGAGAACAACCCCAACTTCTCCAGTCTCTCCATATAACTGAAGTCTCTCATCCATGGTACCATTCTGGTCAATCTCCCCTTGACCTTCTCTGCTCTAAGGAGAAAAATCCCAGCTTCTCCAGTCTCTCCACATCACTGAAGTCCCTCATCCCTGGTACCATTCTGGTCAATCTCCCCTTAACCTTCTCTGCTCTAAGGAGAATAATCCCAGCTCTTCCAGTCTCTCCACATCACTGAAGTCCCTCATCCCTGGTACCATTCTGGTCAATCTCCCCTTAACCTTCTCTGCTCTAAGGAGAACAATCCCAGCTTCTCCAGTCTCTCCACATCACTGAAGTCCCTCATCCCTGGCACCATTCTGGTCAATCTCCCCTTAACCTTCTCTGCTCTAAGGAGAACAATCCCAGCTTCTCCAGTCTCTCCACATCACTGAAGTCCCTCATCCCTGGTACCATTCTGGTCAATCTCCCCTTAACCTTCTCTGCTCTAAGGAGAACAATCCCAGCTTCTCCAGTCTCTCCACGTCACTGAAGTCCCTCATCCCTGGTACCATTCTGGTCAATCTCCCCTTAACCTTCTCTGCTCTAAAGAGAACAACCCCAGCTTCTCCAGTCTCTCCACATCACTGAAGTCCCTCATCCCTGGTACCATTCTGGTCAATCTCCCCTTAACCTTCTCTGCTCTAAGGAGAATAATCCCAGCTCTTCCAGTCTCTCCACATCACTGAAGTCCCTCATCCCTGGTACCATTCTGGTCAATCTCCCCTTAACCTTCTCTGCTCTAAGGAGAACAATCCCAGCTTCTCCAGTCTCTCCACATCACTGAAGTCCCTCATCCCTGGCACCATTCTGGTCAATCTCCCCTTAACCTTCTCTGCTCTAAGGAGAACAATCCCAGCTTCTCCAGTCTCTCCACATCACTGAAGTCCCTCATCCCTGGTACCATTCTGGTCAATCTCCCCTTAACCTTCTCTGCTCTAAGGAGAACAATCCCAGCTTCTCCAGTCTCTCCACGTCACTGAAGTCCCTCATCCCTGGTACCATTCTGGTCAATCTCCCCTTAACCTTCTCTGCTCTAAAGAGAACAACCCCAGCTTCTCCAGACTCTCCACATCACTGAAGTCCCTCATCCATGGTACCATTCTGGTCAATCTCCCCTTAACCTTCTCTGCTCTAAGGAGAACAATCCCAGCTTCTCCAGTCTCTCCACGTCACTGAAGTCCCTCATCCCTGGGACCATTCTGGTCAATCTCCCCTTAACCTTCTCTGCTCTAAGGAGAACAACCCCAGCTTCGCCAGCCTCTCCACGTCACTGAAGTCCCTCATCCCTGGTACCATTCTGGTCAATCTCCCCTTAACCTTCTCTGCTCTAAGGAGAACAACCCCAACTTCTCCAGTCTCTCCATATAACTGAAGTCTCTCATCCATGGTACCATTCTGGTCAATCTCCCCTTAACCTTCTCTGCTCTAAGGAGAACAATCCCAGCTTCTCCAGTCTCTCCACATCACTGAAGTCCCTCATCCCTGGTACCATTCTGGTCAATCTCCCCTTAACCTTCTCTGCTCTAAGGAGAATAATCCCAGCTCTTCCAGTCTCTCCACATCACTGAAGTCCCTCATCCCTGGTACCATTCTGGTCAATCTCCCCTTAACCTTCTCTGCTCTAAGGAGAACAATCCCAGCTTCTCCAGTCTCTCCACATCACTGAAGTCCCTCATCCCTGGCACCATTCTGGTCAATCTCCCCTTAACCTTCTCTGCTCTAAGGAGAACAATCCCAGCTTCTCCAGTCTCTCCACGTCACTGAAGTCCCTCATCCCTGGTACCATTCTGGTCAATCTCCCCTTAACCTTCTCTGCTCTAAAGAGAACAACCCCAGCTTCTCCAGACTCTCCACATCACTGAAGTCCCTCATCCATGGTACCATTCTGGTCAATCTCCCCTTAACCTTCTCTGCTCTAAGGAGAACAATCCCAGCTTCTCCAGTCTCTCCACGTCACTGAAGTCCCTCATCCCTGGGACCATCCTGGTCAATCTCCCCTTAACCTTCTCTGCTCTAAGGAGAACAACCCCAGCTTCTCCAGCCTCCACGTCACTGAATCCCCTTGCCGTTGGACCAAGACCTTTGCTCCTTATCCTTCTGACCAAAACGTATTACATCGCACTCATCTATGTTGAAGCCCATTTGCCATTTACATGCCCAGTCTGCAAGTTTATTGGCGTCTTTTTGTATTTTGTCGCGGGCCTGCTCTGTATTTATTATACTCCTCAATTTGGTGTCATCCGCAAATTTTGAAACTGCACTGCCGATTCCCGAGACCAAATTGTTTAGGTAGATGGCGAACAACAGTGGGTCCCAGCACCGATCCTTGTGGAACACCACTTCCCCACCATTTCCCAATCTGACTAGCTGCCTTTAATCCCTACTCTCTCTTGTCACTCACACCCATCATAATGAAGTGTTTCGAGAGACTGGTCCTGGCTCACATCAAAGCCAGTGTTCCCGCCTCTCTTGACCAACACCAGTTTGCCTATCGTGCAAACAGGTCAACGGAGGATGCAATCACAACTGCTCTACACTCGGCACTGAATCACTTAGATGGTAAGGAGACCTACATCAGAATGCTGTTCATAGACTACAGCTCAGCATTCAACACTATCATCCCCAACAATCTGGCCACCAAACTCCACACTCTTGGCCTAAACACTTCCCTCTGCAACTGGACCCTGGACTTCCTAACTAACAGACCCCAGTCTGTCAAATTAGGTAACCACACCTCCCCCCCCCCCCGACCCTGAACACGGGGGCCCCACAAGGTTGTGTGCTGAGCCCCCTCCTCTACTCCCTCTTCACCCACGACTGTGTGGCTGTTCATGGTTCCAACACCATCATCAAGTTTGTGGATGATACCACGGTAGTAGGCCAGATCACCAACAACGATGAGTCAGCCTACAGGGAGGAGGTCCAGCATCTCGTGAAGTGGTGCGCCGATAACAACCTGGCCCTTAACATCAAGAAAACCAAAGAAATCATTGTGGACTTCAGGAAGTCTAAAGGCGGAAGTCACACCCCCATCCACATCAATGGGGCTGTGGTGGAAAGGGTGGACAGCTTTAAGTTCCTCGGAGTCCACATCACGGAAGACCTCTCCTGGTCCCTCAATACCTCCTCTCTGGTGAAGGCGGCCCAGCAGCGCCTATATTTCCTAAGGAGGCTGAAGGGATTTAACCTGTCACCCCTGATCCTCTCTAACTTTTACCGCTGCACAATAGAGAGCATCCTGACGAACTGTATCACAGTTTGGTATGGCAGTTGTAGCTACTGTGACCGGAAAGCCCTGCAGCGGGTAGTCAAAACTGCCCAACGCATTACCGGCACCCGGCCACATATACCAGAAACGCTGTTTACGGAGGTCACGGACCATCATCAAAGACCCTACCCACCCCAGCCACAGTCTGTTCGCCCTCCTGCCATCTGGGAGACGCTACAGATGCATTCGCACCCGTACGACCAGATTTAGGAACAGCTTCTTTCCCAGGGCTGTCATCCTACTGAACTCCACAAATAAACTCTAAAGCCTGCACATCTGCCAATGCACTTTATTAGGGTTATGTTGATGTTAATGTATTACAAGCCAAATGTATGTTGAATGTTTAAATGTCTTAATCTAAATGTACACTCTCGGGAGCCGCAAGCCTACATTTCGTTGTACTGCACTTGTGCACTAACAATGACAATAAAAGTTGATTTGATTTGATTTTTGATTTGGTCTGGTTTGGAGACAGCTCGTTATCCATTCTACTACTTGTCCCCTGACTCCACATGTTCTGATGTGTGTACTGGGTGGTAGCTTAGCGAAGGCCTTTTGGAAATCCAAATGTATTACCTCTACTGCATTACCCTTATCTACCCTTTCTGGTACTTCTTCAAAGTTTTCATTAAGTTTGGTCAAGCATGAGCTTCCCTTTTGGAATCCGTGCCGACTACTCATTATTATATTTTCAGTTTCTAGATTCTGGATGTTTTTCTGTTGCTTCTTTGAGTGAGGATTCCATTATAGAACGGTTGCAGCACAGGAGGGAGGCCATTCGGCCCGTCGAGCCCGTGCCAGCTCTCTGCAAGAGCACCTCAGCCAGTCCCACTCCCCCGCCCTTTCCCCGTAGCCCTGCAAATGTTTTTCCTTCAGGTATTTATCCAACTCCCTTTTGAAAGCCGCGATTGAGTCTGCCTCCACCACCCTCGCGGGCAGCGCATTCCCGATCCTAACCACTCGCTGCGTAATAAAGTTTTTCCTCATGTTGCCTTTGATTCTTCTGCCAATCACCTTAAATCTGTGTCCTCTGGTTCTCGACCCTTCCGCCAATAGGAACAGATTCTCTCTATCTACTCTGTCCACACCCCTCGTGATTTTGACCCAAGATGATTGGAGACCAGGCTCTACTCCGTATACTCCACTAGGAAGTCACGTGCTTACTCGAAACGTGTTCTTTTTTTTTAGTCGTTCATGGGATGTGGGCGTCGCTGGCAAGTCCAGCATTTATCGCCCATCCCTAGTCACCCCTTGAGAAGGTGGTGGTGAGCCGCCTTCTTGAACCGCTGCAGTCCCGTGTGGTGAAGGTGCTCCCACAGCGCTGTTAGGGAGGGAGTTCCAGGATTTTGACCCAGTGATGATGAATGAACAGCGATATATTTCCAAGTCAAGATGGTGTGTGACTTGGAGGGAACTTGGAGGTGGTGGTGTTCCCACGCGCCTGCTGCCCTTGTCCTTCTAGGTGGAAGAGGTCACGGATTTGGGAGGTGCTGCCGAAGAAGCCTTGGCGAGTTGCTGCAGTGCATCTTGTAGATGGTCCACACTGCAGCCACGGTGCGCCGGTGGTGGAGGGAGTGAATGTTTAAGGTGGTGGATGGGGTGCCCATCAAGCGGGCTGCTTTGTCCTGGATGGTGTCGAGCCTCTCGAGTGTTGTTGGAGCTGCAACTCATCCAGGCAAGTGGAGAGTATTCCATCACACTCCTGACTTGTGCCTTGTAGATGGTGGAAAGGCTTTGGGGAGTCAGGAGGTGAGACACTTGCCGCAGAATACCCAGCCTCTGAGCTGCTCTTGTTGCCACAGTATTTATGTGGCTGGTCCAGTTAAGTTTCTGGTCAATGGTGACCCCCCAGGATGTTGATGGTGGGGGATTCGGCGATGGTAATGCCGTTGAATGTCAAGGGGCGGTGGTTAGACTCTCGCTTGTTGGAGATAGTCATTGCCTGGCACTTCTGTGGTGTGAATATTACCTGCCCCTTATCAGCCCGAGACTAAACGTCATCCAGGTCTTGTTGCATGCGGGCATGGACTGCTTCATTCAGTACTGTTTTGCATTCAGTTTGGTGCTCTACTGAATTAGGAACCCAACATTTAACATAAGCCTCCTTTGTCTGTTATATCTTCAATATCTCTTTGTTGTTTCCATTTCCCAATCCCTTTCAGCACTGCTTAGATTGGCACACATTATTCCTGCTTTATTTCCCTGCAGCTGTGGAGACCCCCTTGTCATTGCCGAGTGAGGCTCCAGCCCATGGGAAACTTTTGATTGTTTAAAAAAATTCTTCCCCGTAGAGAGCGACACCTTCGCGTCGCGGTTTCTCAAATACCTGAAGGCTCTGAGCGAGAGTCGGCAGAGCAAGCGATCTGGTGGTGTGGTAAATAGCGAGGAGGGAAGCCTCAGGCTACAGGACGATATAGACGGGTTGGTCAGATGGGCAGAACAGTGGCAAATGGAATTTAACCCTGAAAAGTGTGAGGTTGTGGCAGAGCCACCAGGGGACTCTGATCTAATGTACATAATTATCTTTAACAAATTATTAGCTACAGAATGAATCTGTATCTTTGTTCATATTATTGCATGTACATAGCGCGGTCCCTTTAAGAATGAGACCAAACGCGATGACGTCATCACGTTGATCACGTGATCCTCCAGCGGCGGGAAAACGTCATGACGTCATGACGTCAGGCTGGGGAGCCGCCCTAGCCAGTCCTCGTGGAGCCAGCAAAGAGTACAGACCTGTAATTTAGTTCTCCTGTGTTTTCGTGTTAAACTCTGTTGAATAGTATTAAACATCGTTTGTTTGATAGACTGACTCGACCTCAGTCCTTTAGTTAGGAATCTAGCCATTCCTACAAGGTGATGCATTTTGGGAGGACTAACAAGGCAAGGGAATACACAATAAATGGTAGGACCCTAGGAAGGACAGAGGATCAGAGGGACCTTGGTGTGCATGTACATAGATCCCTGAAGGCAGCAGGACAGGTAGATAAGGTGGTTAAAAAGGCATATGGGATATTTGCCTTCATTAGCCGAGGCATAGAATATAAGAGCAGGGAGGTTATGATGGAGCTGTACAAAACGCTAGTTAGACCACAGCTGGAATACTGTGTGCAGTTCTGGTTGCCACACTATAGGAAGGATGTGATTGCACTGGAGCGGGTGCAGAGGAGATTCACCAGGATGTTAGCTATCTTACTGCCCACTCGCTTAACCGGCCTGTATCCCTCAACAGGCTCATTGTGTCCTCCTCACAGCTTACTGCCCCGCCTAGCCTTAGAAACATAGAAGATAGGAGCAGGAGTCGGCCATTCGGCCCCTCGAGCCTGCTCCGCCATTTAATGAGATCATGGTTGATCATCCAAATTCAGTACCCTGTCCCTGCTTTCTCCCCATATCCCTTGATCCCCTTAGCCTTAAGAAATATATCTAACTCCTTCTTGAATATATTTAATGAATTGGCCTCTACTGCCTTCTGTGGTAGAGAATTCCACAGGTTCACCACTCTCTGGGTGAAGAAATTCCCCCTCATCTCTGTCCTAAATGGCTTACCCCTTATCTTTAGACTGTGGCCCCTGGTTCTGGACTCCCCCGCCATCGGGAACATCCTTCCTGCATCTAGTCTGTCTAGTCCTGTTAGAATTTTATAAGTTTCAATGAGATCCCCTCTCATTCTTCTAAACTCTAGCGAGTATAAGCCCAATCGACCCAATCTCTCCTCATACGTCATTCCTGCCATCCCAGGTATCAGTCTGGTGAATCTTCGCTGCACTCCCTCCGTGGCAAGAACATCCTTCCTCAGATAAGGCGACCAAAACTGCACACAATACTCAAGGTGTGGTCTCACCGAGGCCCTGTACAACTGCAGCAAGACATCCTTGTTCCTGTACTCGAACCCTCTCGCTACGAAGGCCAACATACCATTTGCCTTCTTAACCGCCTGCTGCACCTGCATGCTTACCTTCAGCGACTGGTGCACAAGGACGCCCAGGTCTCGTTGCACTTCCCCTTCTCACAATCTATTACCGTTCAGATAATAATCTGCCTTCCTGTTTTTGCCATGCATCTGCCCAATCACCCAACCTGTCCAAATCATACTGGAGTTTCTCTGCATCCTCCTCACAGCACACACGCCCACCCAGCTTTGTGTCGTCTGCAAACTTGGAGATATTACATCTAGTTCCCTCGTCTGGATCATTAATATATATTGTGAATAGCTGGGGTCCTAGGACCGATCCCTGCGGTACCCCACTAGTCACTGCCTGCCACTCGGAAAAAGACCCGTTTATTCCAACTCTTTGCTTCCTGTCTGCCAACCAGTTCTCTATCCAAGTCAGTACCTTGTCCCCAATCCCATGTGCCT
Source organism: Somniosus microcephalus (assembly GCF_052327205.1). Lineage (NCBI taxonomy): Eukaryota > Metazoa > Chordata > Chondrichthyes > Squaliformes > Somniosidae > Somniosus > Somniosus microcephalus. The sequence continues at coordinate 29,455,289 of NW_028225185.1, forward strand.
TAACTTTACACGCTAATCTCTTATGCGGGACCTTATCAAAAGCCTTCTGAAAGTCCAAATGCACCACATATCCAACTCCTTCTTGAATATATTTAATGAATTGGCCTCAACTGCCTTCTGTGGTAGAGAATACCACAGGTTCACCACTCTCTGGGTGAAGAAATTCCTCCTCATCTCTGTCCTAAATGGCTTACCCCTTATCCTTAGACTGTGACCCCTGGTTCTGGACTCCCCCGCCATCGGGAACATCCTTCCTGCATCTAGTCTGTCTAGTCCTGTTAGAATTTTATACGTTTAAATGAGATCCCCTCTCATTCTTCTAAACTCTAGCGAGTATAAGCCCAATCGACCCAATCTCTCCTCATACGTCATTCCTGCCATCCCAGGTATCAGTCTGGTGAATCTTCGCTGCACTCCCTCCGTGGCAAGAACATCCTTCCTCAGATAAGGCGACCAAAACTGCACACAATACTCAAGGTGTGGTCTCACCAAGGCCCTGTACAACTGCAGCAAGACATCCTTGTTCCTGTACTCGAACCCTCTCGCTACGAAGGCCAACATACCATTTGCCTTCTTAACCGCCTGCTGCACCTGCATGCTTACCTTCAGCGACTGGTGCACAAGGACGCCCAGGTCTCGTTGCACTTCCCCTTCTCACAATCTATTACCGTTCAGATAATAATCTGCCTTCCTGTTTTTGCCATGCATCTGCCCAATCACCCAACCTGTCCAAATCATACTGGAGTTTCTCTGCATCCTCCTCACAGCACACACGCCCACCCAGCTTTGTGTCGTCTGCAAACTTGGAGATATTACATCTAGTTCCCTCGTCTGGATCATTAATATATATTGTGAATAGCTGGGGTCCTAGGACCGATCCCTGCGGTACCCCACTAGTCACTGCCTGCCACTCGGAAAAAGACCCGTTTATTCCAACTCTTTGCTTCCTGTCTGCCAACCAGTTCTCTATCCAAGTCAGTACCTTGTCCCCAATCCCATGTGCCTTAACTTTACATGCTAATCTCTTATGCGGGACCTTATCAAAAGCCTTCTGAAAGTCCAAATGCACCACATATCCAACTCCTTCTTGAATATATTTAATGAATTGGCCTCAACTGCCTTCTGTGGTAGAGAATACCACAGGTTCACCACTCTCTGGGTGAAGAAATTCCTCCTCATCTCTGTCCTAAATGGCTCACCCCTTATCCTTAGACTGTGACCCCTGGTTCTGGACTCCCCCGCCATCGGGAACACCCTTCCTGCATCTAGTCTGTCTAGTCCTGTTAGAATTTTATACGTTTCAATGAGATCCCCTCTCATTCTTCTAAACTCCAGCCTTGAAGTTTACGTGAATCTAAAGTTCTCCCCGGGGTTTCCCGACTGCCGTTCGCCTCGTTTGCCCGTCGAGGGACATGCACTCGCTGCGGACCCGGTGGCTGGAACACCACCCAGGCCCGCGACAGCACGCCGTCCCGCTGGAACCGCGGGTGCCATTGCCGGTTCGCTGGAAGTTTTTGTGAAGCCGAGAGTGTAAACAACCGGCCAGAAAGTCCCCGCGAGGAACTCACTCACGGCTGCTGAACAAGCAGTCGATTGTGTCGAAACAGGTAAATCCTGCTTCGCTTGCTCCAGCTAGTCGTGCAAGTGGAGTTGGCAAAGATTTGTGTTGTTAAACCTCGAGCTATTAATAGCTCGATTTGATGGGGTTATTGGAAAGTTCAGCATCCGACCACGTTCCAACAGGGACAGAACGCGTTGTTGAGACGATTGGATTGGCCTGTTTTCTGTGTGCTAAGCGATGTGTGGTTTAGATCAGTCCCCAGGTGCGCTTCACAGGATCGTAAATCAGGCAGAATCTGACAGCGAGCCACACAAAGAGATATTAGGGAGAGGTGACCTAAAGCTGGGTCAAAGAGATCAGTTTTAAGGAACGTCTTATGTTTCTCCAGCGCCTTTCACGACCACCGGACGTCTCAAAGCCCTTCACAGCCAATGAAATACTTTTTTCAAAGTGTGGACACTGTTGTAATGTGGGAAATGCAGCAGCCGATTTGCGCACAGCAAGCTCCCACAAACAGCAATGTGATAATGAGCAGATCTTCTGTGTTTGTTATGTTGATTGAGGGATAAATATTGGCCCCAGGATACCGGGGAGAACTCCACCCTGCTCTTCTTCGAAATAGTGCCAGGGGATCTTTTACATCAACCTGAGAGGGCAGACAGTGCGGCGCTCCCTCAGTACTGCCCCTCCGACAGTGCGGCGCTCCCTCAGTACTGCCCCTCCGACAGTGCTGCGCTCCCTCAGTACCGCCCCTCCGACAGTGCGGCGCTCCCTCAGTACCGCCCCTCAGACAGTGCGGCGCTCCCTCAGTACTGCCCCTCCGACAGTGCGGCGCTCCCTCAGTACTGCCCCTCCGACAGTGCTGCGCTCCCTCAGTACCGCCCCTCCGACAGTGCGGCGCTCCCTCAGTACCGCCCCTCAGACAGTGTGGCGCTCCCTCAGTACTGCCCCTCCGACAGTGCGGCGCTCCCTCAGTACTGCCCCTCCGACAGTGCTGCGCTCCCTCAGTACCGCCCCTCCGACAGTGCGGCGCTCCCTCAGTACCGCCCCTCAGACAGTGCGGCGCTCCCTCAGTACCGCCCCTCCGACAGTGCGGCGCTCCCTCAGTACCGCCCCTCCGACAGTGCGGCGCTCCCTCAGTACCGCCCCTCCGACAGTGCGGCGCTCCCTCAGTACCGCCCCTCCGACAGTGCGGCGCTCCCTCAGTACCGCCCCTCCGACAGTGTGGCGCTCCCTCAGTACCGCCCCTCCGACAGTGCGGCGCTCCCTCAGTACCGCCCCTCCGACAGTGCGGCGCTCCCTCAGTACCGCCCTTCCGGCTGTGCGGCGCTCCCTCAGTACCGCCCCTCCGACAGTGCGGCGCTCCCTCAGTACCGCCCCTCCGACAGTGCGGCGCTCCCTCAGTACCGCCCCTCCGACAGTGCGGCGCTCCCTCAGTACCGCCCCTCCGGCAGTGCGGCGCTCCCTCAGTACCGCCCCTCCGACAGTGCGGCGCTCCCTCAGTACAGCCCCTCCGACAGTGCGGCGCTCCCTCAGTACCGCCCCTCCGACAGTGCGGCGCTCCCTCAGTACCGCCCCTCCGACAGTGCGGCGCTCCCTCAGTACAGCCCCTCCGACAGTGCGGCGCTCCCTCAGTACCGCCCCTCCGACAGTGCGGCGCTCCCTCAGTACCACCTCTCCGACAGTGCGGCGCTCCCTCAGTACCGCCCCTCCGACAGTGCGGCGCTCCCTCAGTACCGCCCCTCCGACAGTGCGGCGCTCCCTCAGTACTGCCCCTCAGACAGTGCGGCGCTCCCTCAGTACTGACCCTCCGACAGTGCGGCGCTCCCTCAGTACTGCCCCTCTGACAGTGCGGCGCTCCCTCAGTACTGCCCCTCCGCCAGTGCGGGGCTCCCTCAGTACCGCCCCTCCGACAGTGCGGCGCTCCCTCAGTACTGCCCCTCCGCCAGTGCGGCGCTCCCTCAGTACCGCCCCTCCGACAGTGCGGCGCTCCCTCAGTACCGCCCCTCCGACAGTGCGGCGCTCCCTCAGTACTGCCCCTCCGCCAGTGCGGGGCTCCCTCAGTACCGCCCCTCCGACAGTGCGGCGCTCCCTCAGCACTGCACTGAGGTGTCAGCCTAGCTTTATGTGCTCAAGTCCCTGGAGTGGGACTTGAACCCACAACCTTCTGACTCAGAGGCGAGTGTGCTACCAACTGAGCCACAGCTGACACAAGGCGGCGAGTGAGGCGGAGAGGTTTAGGGAGGGAATTCCAGAGCTCGGGGCCCGGGCGGCTGAAGGCACGGCCGCCAATGGTGGAGCGATGGGAATCGGAGGGTGGGCGAGAGACCAGAATTGGAGGAGCGCTGAGATCTCGGTGCGGGGAGGGGGTGGGGTAGTGGGGCTGGAGGAGGTTACAGAGATAGAGGGAGGGTTGTAGGGGCTGGAGGAGGTTACAGAGATAGGGAGGGGTGTAGGGGCTGGAGGAGGTTACAGAGATAGGGAGGGTTGTAGGGGCTGGAGGAGGTTACAGAGATAGGGAGGGTTGTAGGGGCTGGAGGAGGTTACAGAGATAGGGAGGGTTGTAGGGGCAGGAGGAGGTTACAGAGATAGGGAGGATTGTGGGGCTGGAGGAGGTTACAGAGATAGGGAGGGGTGTAGGGGCTGGAGGAGGTTACAGAGATAGGGAGGGTTGTAGGGGCTGGAGGAGGTTACAGAGATAGGGAGGGTTGTAGGGGCAGGAGGAGGTTACAGAGATAGGGAGGATTGTGGGGCTGGAGGAGGTTACAGAGATAGGGAGGCGTGTAGGGGCTGGAGGAGGTTACAGAGATAGGGAGGGTTGTAGGGGCTGGAGGAGGTTACAGAGATAGAGGGAGGGTTGTAGGGGCTGGAGGAGGTTACAGAGATAGAGGGAGGGGTGTAGGGGCTGGAGGAGGTTACAGAGATAGGGAGGGTTGTAGGGAGCTGGAGGAGGTTACAGAGATAGGGAGGGTTGTAGGGGCTGGAGGAGGTTACAGAGATAGGGAGGGTTGTAGGGAGCTGGAGAAGGTTACAGAGATAGGGAGGGCTGTAGGGGCTGGAGGAGGTTACAGAGATAGGGAGGGTTGTATGGAGCTGGAGGAGGTTACAGAGATAGGGAGGGTTGTAGGGGCTGGAGGAGGTTACAGAGATAGGGAGGGTTGTAGGGGCTGGAGGAGGTTACAGAGATAGAGGGAGGGCCTCCTCCTGCTCCTATTTTCCTATGTTTCTAATAGGAGCCCATCTTCTGCTCGGTGCTGACCCTTGGCATCCACAGAAGGTTCTTAACCATTCATCACCTTCTCAAAAACAGACGAGGCGAATTCCCAGTCCAGATCACATCCTCTGCCTAACTCTTGCTCTGAGGCTTCAGGTTATTTAACAAACCACAGAAAGCAGTGTCGCTATTTACTCCGAAGGAATGTAAACCAAACATTGGCCACGGACTGAGTCGATAAGATTCACTAGCGTGACAAGGGGATTTCCACAGATACAAGGAAATGAAGGCAGAGTAACTTGAGCCAAGGTAGGCCTGTAACCTTAGGCTATGTGGAAAGGGGACTATTTACTGAATGCACGACCTGCTACATTAGGAACAGGAGGAGACCGTTCAGTCCCTCGAGCCTGTTACATTAGGAACAGGAGGAGGCCATTCAGCCCCCTCGAGCCTGTTACATTAGGAACAGGAGGAGGCTGTTCAGCCCTTTGAACTTGTTACATTAGGAACAGGAGGAGGCCATTCAGCCCCCTCGAGCCTGTTACATTAGGAACAGGAGGAGGCCATTCAGCCCCCTCGAGCCTGTTACATTAGGAACAGGAGGAGGCTGTTCAGTCCCCTCGAGCCTGTTACATTAGGAACAGGAGGAGGCTGTTCAGTCCCCTCGAGCCTGTTACATTAGGAACAGGAGGAGGCCATTCAGCCCCTCGAACCTGTTACATTAGGAACAGGAGGAGGCCATTCAGCCCCTCGAGCCTGTTACATTCGGAACAGGAGGAGGCCATTCAGCTCCTCGAGCCTGTTCTAGATTTCCCCACGAGGGGAAACATCTTCTCTGCATCTACCCTGTCGAGCTCCCTCAGTATCTTATATGTTTCGATAAGATCACCTCTCATTCTTCTAAACTCCAACGAGTATCGGCCCAGCCTGCTCAACCTTTCCTCATAAGTCAAACCCCCTCATCTCTGGAATTAACCTCGTGAATCGTCTCTGAACTGCCTCCAATGCAAGTATATCCTTCCTTAAATACGGAGACCAAAACTGTACGCAGTACTCCAGGTGCGGTCTCACCAATACCCTGTACAGTTGTAGCAGGACTTCCCTGCTTTTATACTCCAACCCCCTCGAAATAAAGGCCATTCCATTTCCCTTTTTGATTACTTGCTGTACCTGCATGCTAACTTTTTGTGTTTCATGTACAAGGACCCCCAGGTCCCTCTGAACTGCAGCATTTTGTAATCTCTCTCCATTTAAATAACAGTTCGCTCTTTTATTTTTCCTGCCAAAGTGGATAACCTCGCACTTTTACCCCATTGTCCGCCTGCTGATGCGGCCCTCCCGACGGCGGGAAAATCCCGCCAGGGTCAGCGAGGCGAGCTGTGGGTCTGCTGCAGTGTAAGTGTGCAAATGACAGCTGCATAGGTAGTGCGAAGGCTGCAATGGGACACTGGTAAGTGTGACAGGTGAGAGAATGCAGTGAAAAATATTTTTATTCTGTTTATATACATCTGCAGGTGGCAAGATTCGATGTTTCTGGGAAGCCTCTTCCGATCGGGAGAATTGACAGATGGCTTCTGCAATCTCACATGCAGCTGCCATCTGTTTTCTCCTGAGGAGAGAGTCGTTGGTGAGCCTGGGTGCAAGGGCTCACCTTTGGACAGTGAGTGACAGCAGGGCGTGGCTTAACAAGGCCAATCAGGGGGAAAATAGCGTCAGCTCGTCGGATGTCGCTGGGGGCGGGACTAGAACACAGAAACCAGCAGTCCCGCCCCCAACACGCCTCCTCGGATAAGATCCCGGCCCATCTGTTCAGGCCGAGCATTCACGATCCCGACAGCTCTCGGAGTGAAAGGAATCTCTCCTCCTCTCCCCTCTCGATCTTTTTCCGAGGATTTTTGAGTCTATGACCGCTGGCTATTGGCGCCACTTGTTAAAAAAATATATAACGAGATCCGGGTATCGCATTTATAATAACTTTAATCGAGGATCGTTATGCAGACAGATGGAGAGCTTGTTAATACAGAATACAGCGGAGACAAGATCGACAGGGCCTTGCACTCACTGAAAGGTGTGCGGAGAAGGTTCAAATCCCATTTGCCATAAATTGGAATCACGTGAGAAGTCTGGTCTGACACTCCGGGCGCGGTCTTGCCAGCCCTGGGGAGGCGGGTTTGGAGGCAGGACTGCCGGAGAAATGGCAGAATCTGGGGGCGGGTGCCAGGTTCTGTCTCCTTGGGGGCAGGAAGGGGATTAGTGCCAATTATCTGCCTGTTATCCCCGTTTTACCCAGACATGTGCGGGCTTCCCAACGTCAGGGGGAGCGGAGCTAAACACGATCACAATCACTAAGGAAGTGGTACTCGGTAAAATAATGGGACTTAAGCCGGATAAATCCCCTGGACCTGATGGCTTACATCCTAGGGTCTTGAGGGAAGTGGCGGTAGGGATTGTGGATGCATTGGTAATAATTTTCCAAAACTCCCTGGACTCAGCAAAGGTCCCGGCAGATTGGAAAACTGCTAATGTAACGCCCTTATTTAAAAAGGGTAGTAGGCAGAAGGCTGGAAACTATAGACCGGCTAGCCTAACATCTGTGGTAGGTAAAATGTTAGAGTCCATTATTAAGGAGACAGTAACGGGACATTTGGATAAACATAATTTAATAGGACAAAGTCAGCATGGTTTCATGAAGGGGAAGTCATGTTTGACAAATTTGCTTGAGTTCTTTGAGGAAGTAACATACAGGGTGGATAAAGGGGAACCAGTGGACGTAGTGTATTTAGACTTCCAAAAGGCATTTGACAAGGTGCCACACAAAAGATTATTGCTCAAGATAAAAAATCACAGGATTGGGGGTAATATTCTGGCGTGGGTGGAGAATTGGCTCTCTAACAGAAGGCAGAGAGTTGGGATAAATGGTTCATTCTCAGACTGGCAATCAGTAACTAGTGGTGTTCCGCAGGGGTCAGTGCTGGGTCCCCAACTCTTTACAATCTATATTAACGATTTGGAGGAGGGGACCGAGTGTAACATATCAAAGTTTGCAGATGATACAAAGATGGGAGGGAAAGTAGTGAGTGAGGAGGACATAAAAAACCTGCAAAGTGACATAGACAGGCTAAGTAAGTGGGCAGAGATTTGGCAGATGGAATACAATACTGGAAAGTGTGAGGTTATGCACTTTGGCAGGAAAAATCATAGAGCAAGTTATTATCTTAATGGCAAGAAACTGGAAAGTACTGAAGTACAAAGGGATCTGGGGGTCCTGGTGCACGAAACTCAAAAGGTTAGTATGCAGGTGCAGCAAGTGATCAAGAAGGCCAATGGAATGTTGGCTTTTATTGCTAGGGGGATAGAATATAAAACTAGGGAGGTATTGCTTCAGTTGTACAAGGTATTGGTGAGACTGCACCTGGAATACTGCATACAGTTTTGGTGTCCATACTTAAGAAAAGACATACTTGCTCTCGAGTCAGTACAAAGAAGGTTCACTCGGTTAATCCCGGGGATGAGGGGGTGGACATATGATGAGAGGTTGAGTAGATTGGGACTCTACTCATTGGAGTTCAGAAGAATGAGAGGCGATCTTATTGAAACATATAAGATTGTGAAGGGGCTTGATCGGGTGGATGCGTTGAGGATGTTCCCGATGGTGGGTGAAACTAGAACTAGGGGGCATAATCTTAGAATAAGGGGCTGCCCTTTCAAAACTGAGATGAGGAGAAACTTCTTCACTCAGAGGGTAGTAGGTCTGTGGAATTTGCTACCCCAAAAAGCTGTGGAAGCTACATCATTAAATAAATTTAAAACAGAAATAGAGAGTTTCCTAGAAGTAAAGGGAATTAAGGGTTACGGGGAGCGGGCAGGAAATCAGACATGAGTCTAGGTTCGGATCGGTCATGGCCCTGTGGGTGGCGGAGCGGGCCCAGGGGCCGTGTAGCCTGGTTCTGTTCCTACTTCTTGTGTTCTAATTCTGTGTTAGATTTCAGGAGATGGTTCTATCACAGGGATTAGTGGAGCCCTCGGGAACAGGCTGCCAGCTAGGAGTCCTTCAAGAGTAAATTGGGCCTGTTCCTGGCTGGGGTGGAGATCATCTTTTACAGAAGGTAAGTATTGCAGGAAATACAGGGACAGAGTGATCTCCCGGACTAGTTTCGATCGCCTAGATGGGTCGGAGAGGAATTTCCCAGATTTTTTCTCCCAAATTGGCCATTGGGTTTTTATCTGGTTTTTCGCCTCTCCCGGGAGATCACATGGGTTCGGGTGGGATGGAGAGTGATAGAAGATTTGAGGTTAGGATCAGATCAGCCATGATCTTATTGAATGGTGGAGCAGGCTCGAGGGGCCGATTGGCCGACTCCTGCTCCTATTTCTTATGTTCTTTTGTTCTTATAAAAGCAGCCTTGAAATAGATCAATATTGAAAATAATGATTCAGATATTATGGGGCAAAAGTGTGTCAGCTCTGGCTCAGGGGGTCTCACTGTCGTCTCTCAGTCAGAAGGTTGTGGGTTCAAGTCCCACTCCAGAGACTTGAGCACGAAAATCTAGGTTGACGCTCCAGTGCAGTACTGAGGGAGCGCCGCACTGTCGGAGGAGCAGTACTGAGGGAGCGCCGCACTGTCGGAGAGGCGGTACTGAGGGAGCGCCGCACTGTCGGAGGGGCGGTACTGAGGGAGCGCCGCACTGTCGGAGGGGCGGTACTGAGGGAGCGCCGCACTGTCGGAGGGGCGGTACTGAGGGAGCGTCGCATTGTCGGAGGGGTGGTACTGAGGGAGCGCCGCACTGTCGGAGGGGCGGTACTGAGAGAGCGCCGCACTGTCGGAGGGGCAGTGCTGAGGGAGTACCGCACTGTCAGAGGTGCCGTTTTTCGGATGAGACGTTAAACCGAGGCCCCTGTCTGCCCTCTCAGGTGGATGTAGAAGATCCCACGGCCACTATTGGAAGAAGAGCAGCGGGAGGGTTCTCCCCAGTGTCCTGGGCCCAATATTTATCCCTCAACCACAGATGATCTGGTCATTATCACATTGCTGTTTGTGGGAGCTTGCTGTGCGCAAATTGGCTGCCGTGTTTCCTACATTACAACAGTGACCACACTTCAAAAAAAGTCCTTCACTGGCTGTGAAGCACTTTGGGACGTCCTGAGATGGTGAAAGGCGCTGGAGAAATGGGTGGCATAGTGGTTAGCACTGTTGCCTCACAGCGCCAGGGACCCGGGTTCGAATCCGGCCTCGGGTGACTGTCTGTGTGGAGTTTGCACATTCTCCCCGTGTTTGCGTGGGTTTCCTCCGGGTGCTCCGGTTTCCTCCCACAGTCCAAAGATGTGCGGGTTAGGTTGATTGGCTATGATAAAAAAAAAATTGATCCTTAGTGTTAGGGGGATTAAATACGTGAGGTTACGGGGATAGGGTGGGATATGTGTTGGTGTAGGGGTTACGGGGATCAGGTGGGATATGTGTCGGTGCAGGCTTGATGGGCCGAAATGGCCTCTATCTGCACTGTGGGGTTTCTGTGGTTTCTATGGTTTCTGAGTCTGTCTTTGACTTTCTCATCTGCTCCCCTAGTGGTCCTTTGCTCATGCTCCTATCTTCCATGTTTCTATGTATCTCAAAGCGTTGACCCTCGCTGGGATTCCTCAGGGGCTTCACCAGGGAGCCCATCCTCCTTGCTATTTGACTGTGGGGGCATCGCCTCCAAGCATGAATCTCGCTGCCGCGGGGGTCGGGAGAGGGTGGGAAATAGAAAAAACGGAAAATTTCCACTATTAAAATGGATATTTAATAATAGAAACGACCGGCGTGTCAGAGCTGTGACAAGAAAAAGAACGGTTTTAACATTTCATAGAAACATAGAAGATAGGAGCAGGAGTCGGCCATTCGGCCCCTCGAGCCTGTTCCGCCATTTAATGAGACCATGGCTGATCATCCAAACTCAGTACCCTGTCCCTGCCTTCTCCCCATATCCCTTGATCCCTTTAGCCTTAAGAAATATATCCAACTCCTTCTTGAGGGCGAGGGGTTGGGAGATGAGAGATCTGCAGAGTGTCCCAGAGATTGTCCTGCCCAGGCACAGACTCTGAGGCTCAGGAGCCAATCACTGGGGATTCTTGGTGTTTTGGGCCAATGTGCAATTTGCTCCCTGGGGCTCCCAGTGCGCATGCGCGCCTCGCCGCGCCGCGCCGGCTCGATAGCGCCCCCTGGCCGCCCTCGCTGGCCGCCGGCGGTACTGCAGCCCGGGCCCGGAAAAACAAACCCACACCGGAGGCGGAAAAACTCCCGGCCGGTTTTCCAAACCGGTTTTCCAGGATTCAGGCCGAGCCCGCGGATCTTTTGGCTGCCGCTCCCGAGCCTCTGGGTGGTGGGGAAAAGGTCAGGCGGGCGTGAGTCGGATGGCTGGCGGCGGGTGTGGTGCCGGGGGGTCCTGCGGTGAGTGAGGGTGAGACACTCAAGATGGCGGTGGGCGGGGGAGACTTTGCGGGGTGGGTGGTTACGGGGGAGGGGGACACTCAAGATGGGGCTCAGGGGGAATGGGGACACTCAAGATGGCGCTGAGGGGGCTAGGGATACTCAAGATGGCGCTGAGGAGGAAAGATGACACTCAAGATGGCACTGAGGGGCTGAGGACACTCAATATGGCGCTGAGGGGTAATGGGGACACTTAGGATGGGGCTGAGGGGGAATGGGGACACTCAAGATGGGGCTGAGGGGGAATGGGGACACTCAAGATGGGGTTGAGGGGGAATGGGGACACTCAAGATGGCGCTGAGGGCGATAGGGACACTCAAGATGGCGGTGAGGGGGAGTGGGGACACTCAAGATGGCACTGAGGGGGATAGGGACACTCAAGATGGCGCTGAGGGGGAATGGGGACACTCAAGATGGCGCTGAGGGGGAATGGAGACACAAGATGGTGCTGAGGGGGATTGTGACACTCAAGATGGGGCTGAGGGGGAATGGGGACACTCAAAATGGCGCTGAGGGGGTAGGGACACTCAAGATGGGGCTGAGGGGGTAGGGACACAAGATGGGGCTGAGGGGGTAGGGACACTCAAGATGGGGCTGAGGGGGATTGAGACACTCAAGATGGGGCTGAGGGGGATTGGGACACTTAAGATGGCGCTGAAGGAGAATGGGGACACTCAAGATGGCGCTGAGGGGAAATAGGGTTACTCAAGATGGCGCTGAGGGGGTAGGGACACTCAAGATGGGGCTGAGGGGGAATGGGGACACTCAGGATGACGCTGAGGGGGTAGGACACTCAAGATGGGGCTGAGGGGGATAGGGACACTCAAGATGGCGCTGAGGGGGTAGGGACACTCAGGATGGGGCTGAGGGGGAATGGGGACAATCCGAACGAGCCCAAGGGCGGGCGTGGGTGGTTGGGGGAAGATGGGGCCGGCACGGGCTCGACGAGTCGAGCAGCCTCCTTCCGTCCCCCTGTGACCGTTCTAGGATGATGAGGTGCTCCTCGACTGTAGAGACTCAGAATTGCTTCTTTTCAAATATCAATGATTGTTAGAGGAATACAGGGAGGTTATGCTTGAACTGGATAAAACACTAGTTAGGTCACAGCTAGAGCACTGCGTGCAGTTCTGGTCACCACATTACAGGAAGGATGTGATCGCACTAGAGAGGAGATTTATGAGGATGTTGCCAGGACTGGAGAATTTTAGCGATGAGGGAAGATCGGAGAGGCTGGGGTTGTTTTCTCTGGAACAGAGGAGGCTGAGGGGAGATTTAATCGAGGTGTATAAAATGATGAGGGGGCCCTGGATAGAGTGGATAGGAAGGACCTATTTCCCTGAGCAGAGAGGTCAATAACCAGGGGGGCAGAGATTTAAAGTCATTGGGAGAAGGATTAGAGGCGAGTTGAGGAGAACTTTCTTCACCCAGAGGGTGGTGGGGGTCTGGAACTCACTGCCTGAAAGGGTGGTCGAGGCAGAAACCCTCATCACATTTAAAAAGTACTTGGATGTGCACTCGAAGCGCCGGAACCCACAGGGCTACGGACCGAGAGCTGGACAGTGGGATTAGGCCGGAGAGCTCTTTGTCGGCCGGCACGGACACGAGGGGCCGAATGGCCTCCCTCTGTGCCGTGAATTTCTACAATTCTGTGAATGTGCCGATCGGAGATATCAACCCGCCTCTTAATAACTGGGCCGGAGGCTCTGAGCAAGGAGCGGGGCAGTGGGATTCGTTCTCAATGGCCCTGGTGCAGATTGCCCCAGACAGGATGGTCAAGTGGCCTCCTCCTGCTCCGCAAACCTCTAGATGCAGGAAGGATGTTTATGATGGCCGGGGAGTCCAGAACCAGGGGTCACAGTCTAAGGATAAGGGGTAAGCCATTTAGGACAGAGATGAGGAGGAATTTCTTCACCCAGAGAGTGGTGAATCTGTGGAATTCTCTACCACTGAGGGCGGTGGAGGCCAGTTCATTAAATATATTCAAAAAAGAGTTGGATATATTTCTTAAGGTTAAAGGGATCAAGGGATATGGGGAGAAGACAGGGACAGGGTACTGAATTTGGATGATCAGCCATGATCTCATTGAATGGCGGAGCAGGCTCGAAGGGCCGAATGGCCGACTCCTGCTCCTATCTTCTATGTTTCTAATGGCTTGCATGTTTTTTTTGTCAGTATGGTTTTTTTTCTGTGCGAGCGGTCCTCGATATGGGATCTAAAAAAAAAATCCACACCGTGATCACGACACGATTTGTGCGTTGCAGTTACTGAGTGAAGATGGGCCGATCGTCGAAAGATAAACGGGACATTTATTACCGCCTCGCGAAAGAGGAGGGCTGGCGAGCAAGAAGCGCCTTCAAACTACTGCAGCTGGATGAAGAGTATAAACTTTTCCAAGGTATGAATCGCTCTTTGTAAGCGCTGTGTAACTAGAACATAAGGAATAGGAGCAGGAGTCGGCCATTCGGCCCCTCAAGCCTGCTCCGCCATTCAATAAAATCATGGCTGATCTTCGACCTCAACTCCATTCACCAGCCCTATCGCCATATCCCTCGATGCCCTTACTAGTCAGAAATCTATCGACTTCTGTTTTGAATATACCCAATGACTGAGCCTCCACAGCCCTCTGGAGTAGAGAACTCCAAAGATTCACCACCCTCTGTGTGAAGAAATTCCTCCTCATCTCAGTCCTGAATGGCCGACCCTTTATCCTGAGGCTGTGGCCCTGGTTCTAGATCCCCTTGAAGCCTCTTCACATCCTCTTCACAACTGACCACTGCCACCTAGCTTTATATCATCAGCAAATTTGGAAATGTTACATTTAGTCCCCTCATCCAAATCATTGATATAGATTGTAAATAGAAACATAGAAGATAGGGGTAGGCCATTCGGCCCCTCGAGCCTGCTCCGCCATTTAATGAGATCATGGCTGGTCATCCAAATTCAGTACCCGGTCCCTGCTTTCTCCCCATATCCCTTGATCCCTTTAGCCTTAAGAAATATATCTAACTCCTTCTTGAATATATTTAATGAATTGGCCTCAACTGTCTTCTGTGGTAGAGAATTCCACAGGTTCACCACTCTCTGGGTGAAGAAATTCCTCCTCATCTTAGTCCTAAATGGCTTACCCCTTATCCTTAGACTGTGACCCCTGGTTCTGGACTCCCCCGCCATCGGGAACATCCTTCCTGCATCTAGTCTGTCTAGTCCTGTTAGAATTTTATAAGTTTCAATGAGATCCCCTCTCATTCTTCTAAACTCCAGCGAGTATAAGCCCAATCGACCCAATCTCTCCTCATACATCATTCCTGCCATCCCAGGTATCAGCCTGGTGAATCTTTGCTGCACTCCTTCCATGGCAAGAACATCCTTCCTCAGATAAGGCGACCAAAACTGTACACAATACTCAAGGTGCGGTCTCACCAAGGCCCTGTACAACTGCACCAAGACATCCTTGTTCCTGTACTCGAATCCTCTCGCTATGAAGGCCAACATACCATTTGCCTTCTTAACTGCCTGCTGCACCTGCATGCTTACCTTCAGCGACTGGTGCAGAAAGACACCCAGGTCTCGTTGCACTTCCCCTTTTCCCAATATATTGCCGTTCGGATAATCTGCCTTCCTGTTTTTGACACCAAAGTGGATAACCTCGCATTTATCCACATTATACTGCATCTGCCATGCATCTGCCCAATCACCCAACCTGTCCAAATCATCAATGGCTTGGAAGTGCAGGGGAGGAGAGCGTCTGACTTGGCTGCGATGGCTCCTGCGGTCGAATAGCCTGCTGAGATTGGCCGTCGGTGGGAGGCGGGGCAGGGGGGGTGCTGGTTCCACACGAGGGATGGCCACAAGGGACGGGACATGTCCCCGGTGCACATGGAGCTTGTATCCCAAGTGAATTCACGAGATCAGGCAGGAAAACGAACAAACGATGTTAGAAATCCGGGTGCAGGGGGTGTGGAAAATGTCTGCGGGAGCGGGCGGAGGAAAGAACGCTTTGTGTTGCTCGCTCTTTCAAAGGTTTTAAATGTTTTAACTCTGTTAAATGTAAAGTCAGTAAATTTACGTTTCCTCCCCCCCGCTCTCCTAGGAGTCTGCAGGGCGGTGGATCTGTGCGCAGCCCCCGGGAGCTGGAGTCAAGTCCTGAGCCGCAAACTCAAGTAAGTGTCAGACTTCCCCTGCTTTCAACCGCGCCGTTTTTCCCGTCCATGATTTAGAAAATCTTGCGTCCCGGCCACACTTCCTGCCCAACGACCTCACTTCCTGCCCACCGACTTCACTTCCTGTCCACCGACCTCACCTCCGGGTGTCAGGATCTTTGGTCGCACTTTGTCTGTCAGCATTTACCATTGTAAACTGCTCCATCAACCTTGCCCATTCAGTTTTGCTGTAAACTGTCATGGTGCAGTTGCAGGGACCGGCCACTGGGTGGCTCTGGGGAAGCAGTGTTATTTTTGCTATGTAAACTGTCGCGGTGCAGTTGCAGGGACTGGCCACTGGGTGGCTCTGGGGAAGCAGTGTTATTTTTGCTATGTAAACTGTCACGGTGCAGTTGAAGGGACCGGCCACTGGGTGGCTCTGGGGTAGCAGTGTTATTTTTGCTATGTAAACTGTCACGGTGCAGTTGCAGGGACCGGCGACTGGGTGGCTCTGGGGAAGCAGTGTTATTTTTGCTATGTAAACTGTTGCGATGCAGTTGCAGGGACTGGCCACTGGGTGGCTCTGGGGAAGCAGTGTTATTTTTGCTATGTAAACTGTCGCGATGCAGTTGCAGGGACTGGCCACTGGGTAGCTCTGGGGAAGCAGTGTTATTTTTGCTATGTAAACTGTCACGGCGCAGTTGCAGGGACCGGCCACTGGGTGGCTCTGGGGCAGCAGTGTTATTTTTCCTATGTAAACTGTCACGGTGCAGTTACAGGGACTGACCACTGGGTGGCTCTGTGGTGCAGAGTTTTCCGAATCGCTTCCAACTCCTTAACTGACCGCGGCCAACATCCACAGGAAATTTATGAGGTTATTCGCCAAAAACCCCACACCCACCTCATTATTTTCTGTTCCGACACACAGAAGGGAAGAGGGCAAGAGCTCGGAAATCAAAATCGTTGCCGTCGACCTCCAGGCAATGGCTCCTCTCCCTGGGGTCATCCAGATCCAGGGAGACATCACCAAGGTAACACAAGCAATGGTAGATAATCAGAAATCGGTCTGTTTCCCCCCTACCCCATCCTGCATTTCTCCAGCGCCTTTCACCACCTCAGGACATCCCAAAACGCTTCACAGCCAATGAAGGACTTTTTTTGAAGTGTGGTCACTGTTGTAATGTGGGAAACGCGGCAGCCAATTTGCGCACAGCAAGCTCCCACAGACAGAAATGTGATAAAGGGCCCAGATCAGGAGCAGGAGTCGGCCATTCGGCCCCTCGAGCCTGCTCCACCATTCAATGAGATCACGGCTGATCATCGACCTCAACTCCACTCTCCCGCCCGATCCCCATATCCCTCGATTCCCCTCGAGTCCAAAAATCTATCGATCTCAGCCTTGAATAGACTCAACGACTGAGCCTCCACAGCCCTCTGGGGCAGAGAATTCCAAAGATTCACCGCCCTCTGAGTGAAGAAATTCCTCCTCATCTCAGTCCTCAATGGCCGACCCCTTATCCTGAGACTGTGACCCCTGGTTCTGGACTCCCCCCGCCATCGGGAACATCCTTCCTGCATCTAGTCTGTCTGGTCCTGTTAGAATTTTATAAGTTTCAATGAGATCCCCTCTCATTCTTCTGAACTCCAGCGAGTATAAGCCCAATCGACCCAATCTCTCCTCATACGTCATTCCTGCCATCCCAGGCATCAGTCTGGTGAATCTTCGCTGCACTCCTTCCATGGCAAGAACTTCCTCAGATAAGGCGACCAAAACTGCACACAATACTCAAGGTGTGGTCTCACTAAGGCCCTGTACAACTGCAGCAAGACATCCTTGTTCCTGTACTCGAATCCTCGCTACGAAGGCCAACATACCATTTGCCTTCTTAACCGCCTGCTGCACCTGCATGCTTACCTTCAGCGACTGGTGCACAAGGACACCCAGGTCTCGTTGCACTTCCCCTTCTCCCAATCTCTTGCCATTCAGATAATAATCTGCCTTCCTGTTTTTGCCACCAAAGTGGATAACCTCGCATTTATCCACATTATACTGCATCTGCCATGCATCTGCCCAATCACCCAACCTGTCCAAATCACACTGGAGATTCTCGGCATCCTCCTCACAGCACACACGCCCACCCAGCTTTGTGTCGTCTGCAAACTTGGAGATATTACATCTAGTTCCCTCGTCTAGATCATTAATATATATTGTGAATAGCTGGGGTCCTAGGACCGATCCCTGCGGTACCCCACTAGTCACTGCCTGCCACTCGGAAAAAGACCCGTTTATTCCAACTCTTTGCTTCCTGTCTGCCAGCCAGTTCTCAATCCAAGTCAGTATCTTACCCCCAATCCTATGTGCCTTAACTTTACACGCTAATCTCTTATGCGGGACCTTATCGAAAGCCTTAGGACTGAGATGAGGAGGAATTTCTTCACTCAGAGGGCGGTGAATCTTTGGAATTCTCTGCCCCAGAGGGCTGTGGAGGCTCAGTCGTTGAGTCTATTCGAGGCTGAGATCGAGAGATTTTTGGACTCTCGGGGAATCGAGGGATATCGGGATCGGGCGGGAGAGTCGAGTTGAGGTCGAAGATCAGCCCTGATCTTATTGAATGGCGCAGCAGGCTCGAGGGGCCGAATGGTCGACTCCTGCTCCTAATTCTGATGTTAATTAGGGACGAGCAACAAATGCCGGTCTTGCCAGCATCGCCCACATGGCGGGAATGAACTAAAAACCGTGGCTGCTTATCTCTTCCTGTCTTTGTAGGTTTCGACTGCCCAGGAGATCGTCCGCCATTTTGAGGGACAGGCGTCAGACTTGGTGGTTTGTGACGGAGCCCCAGACGGTATGATTACAGTTCACCCGCATACAGGCTCGTGGCGGTGGACAGTTCGGCGCAGTCTCGGGTCGCTTCCAATCGGAGGGGGGGGGGTCAACCAGCGAAAAAAACCTCTCCTAACTTGATGCTGAATCGGAGCTTTACTCTGTATCTGACCCGTGCTGTACCTGCCCTGGGAGTGTTTGATGGGGACAGTGTAGAGGGAGCTTTACTCTGTATCTAACCCGTGCTGTACCTGCCCTGGGAGTGTTTGATGGGACAGTGTAGAGGGAGCTTTACTCTGTATCTAACCCGTGCTGTACCTGCCCTGGGAGTGTTTGATGGGGACAGTGTAGAGGGAGCTTTACTCTGTATCTAACCCGTGCTGTACCTGCCCTGGGAGTGTTTGATGGGGACAGTGTAGAGGGAGCTTTACTCTGTATCTAACCCGTGCTGTACCTGCCCTGGGAGTGTTTGATGGGACAGTGTAGAGGGAGCTTTACTCTGTATCTAACCCGTGCTGTACCTGCCCTGGGAGTGTTTGATGGGACAGTGTAGAGGGAGCTTTACTCTGTATCTAACCCGTGCTGTACCTGCCCTGGGAGTGTTTGATGGGGACAGTGTAGAGGGAGCTTTACTCTGTATCTAACCCGTGCTGTACCTGCCCTGGGAGTGTTTGATGGGGACAGTGTAGAGGGAGCTTTACTCTGTATCTAACCCATGCTGTACCTGCCCTGGGAGTGTTTGATGGGACAGTGTAGAGGGAGCTTTACTCTGTATCTAACCCGTGCTGTACCTGCTCTGGGAGTGTTTGATGGGACAGTGTAGAGGGAGCTTTACTCTGTATCTAACCCGTGCTGTACCTGCCCTGGGAGTGTTTGATGGGACAGTGTAGAGGGAGCTTTACTCTGTATCTAACCCGTGCTGTACCTGCCCTGGGAGTGTTTGATGGGACAGTGTAGAGGGAGCTTTACTCTGTATCTAACCCGTGCTGTACCTGCCCTGGGAGTGTTTGATGGGGACATTGTAGAGGGAGCTTTACTCTGTATCTAACCCGTGCTGTACCTGCCCTGGGAGTGTTTGATGGGACAGTGTAGAGGGAGCTTTACTCTGTATCTAACCCCGTGCTGTACCTGCCCTGGGAGTGTTTGATGGGACAGTGTAGAGGGAGCTTTACTCTGTATCTAACCCGTGCTGTACCTGCCCTGGGTGTGTTTGATGGGGACAGTGTAGAGGGAGCTTTACTCTGTATCTAACCCGTGCTGTACCTGCCCTGGGTGTGTTTGATGGGACAGTGTAGAGCGAGCTTTACTCTGTATCTAACCCCGTGCTGTACCTGCCCTGGGAGTGTTTGATGGGGACAGTGTAGAGGGAGCTTTACTCTGTATCTAACCCCGTGCTGTACCTGCCCTGGGAGTGTTTGATGGGACAGTGTAGAGGGAGCTTTACTCTGTATCTAACCCGTGCTGTACCTGCCCTGGGTGTGTTTGATGGGGACAGTGTAGAGGGAGCTTTACTCTGTATCTAACCCGTGCTGTACCTGCCCTGGGTGTGTTTGATGGGACAGTGTAGAGCGAGCTTTACTCTGTATCTAACCCCGTGCTGTACCTGCCCTGGGAGTGTTTGATGGGACAGTGTAGAGGGAGCTTTACTCTGTATCTAACCCCGTGCTGTACCTGCCCTGGGAGTGTTTGATGGGGACAGTGTAGAGGGAGCTTTACTCTGTATCTAACCCGTGCTGTACCTGCCCTGGGAGTGTTTGATGGGGACAGTGTAGAGAGAGCTTTACTCTGTATCTAACCCCGTGCTGTACCTGCCCTGGGAATGTTTGACGGGACAGTGGGAGCTGGGTTTGAAGCAGTGAACCGGATGAAAATCTCTCGACAGTGAGGTGTTGTGGAATGAAGGTGTGATCGGGATTCAGTTACAGACTAGATAGGAGGGATGAAGCTGGTCAATATTTCTCTCAATCAATGGTGCTGTGACCTTGAAATTAATGCTTTATTTTAATATCCCTCTCGGTTGCAGTAACCGGTTTGCACGATATCGATGAGTACATCCAAGCTCAACTCCTGCTAGCGGTAAGTGCTGTCAAAATACCTTTATCACGATTAACGGCTGTTTGTCCAGTGTCCCCTCACCAGGCGATTGGGACGGACGATGGCTGTGCGGGACTGTAAGTCAAAGAGGTTTGAGACAGTTTACCAGTGAGTGTGCGTGTAAGAGGCCCGATAAAGAAAGACGGACTCGCATCTCTCCAGCGCTTTTCACCACCTCAGGACGTCCCAAAGCGCTTCACAGCCAATGAAGGACTTTTTGAAGTGTGGTCACTGTTGTAATGTAGGAAACGCGGCAGACAATTTGCGCACAGCAAGATCCCACAGACAGCAATGTGATAATGGCCAGATCATCTGTTTTTAGTGACATTGATTGAGCGATTGGCACTCCGACAGTGTGGCGCTCCTTCAGTACCGCCCCTCCGACAGTGCGGCGCTCCCTCAGTACCGCCCCTCCGACAGTGCGGCGCTCCCTCAGTACCGCCCCTCCGACAGTGCGGCGCTCCCTCAGTACCGCCCCTCTGACAGTGCGGCTCTCCCTCAGTACCGCCCCTCCGACAGTGCGGCGCTCCCTCAGTACCGCACCTCCGACAGTGCGGCGCTCCCTCAGTACCGCCCCTCCGACAGTGCGGCGCTCCCTCAGTACCGCCCCTCTGACAGT
The DNA here is from genome assembly GCF_052327205.1 of Somniosus microcephalus. Lineage (NCBI taxonomy): Eukaryota > Metazoa > Chordata > Chondrichthyes > Squaliformes > Somniosidae > Somniosus > Somniosus microcephalus. Next base: position 29,476,203 of record NW_028225185.1, read on the forward strand.
GCGGCGCTCCCTCAGTACCGCCCCTCCGACAGTGCGGCGCTCCCTCAGTACCGCCCCTCTGACAGTGCGGCGCTCCCTCAGTACCGCCCCTCCGACAGTGCGGCGCTCCCTCAGTACCGCCCCTCCGACAGTGCGGCGCTCCCTCAGTACCGCCCCTCCGACAGTGCGGCGCTCCCTCAGTACCGCCCCTCCGACAGTGCGGTGCTCCCTCAGTACCGCCCCTCCGACAGTGCGGCGCTCCCGCAGTACCGCCCCTCCGACAGTGCGGCGCTCCCTCAGTACCGCCCCTCCGACAGTGCGGCGCTCCCTCAGTACCGCCCCTCCGACAGTGCGGCGCTCCCTCAGTACCGCCCCTCCGACAGTGCGGCGCTCCCTCAGTACCGCCCCTCCGACAGTGCGGCGCTCCCTCAGTACTGCACTGGGAGTGTCAGCCTAGATTTTTGTGCTCGAGTCTCTCGACCGGGGCTTGAACCCTCAACCTTCTGAAGGGTCAGCTGGGTTTGGGAACCGTTTCCCCGTGAGTGCGTCTCTGAACTAGCTCGGGATGGTTACCACTGCACCGTCTAAGAGCACTACCCTCCCAGATCTTCTGTTGTATCACATCTTTGGTGGCAAAAACAGGAAGGCAGATTATTATCTGAATGGCAATAGATTGGGAGAAGGGGAAGTGCAACGAGACCTGGGTGTCCTTGTGCACCAGTCGCTGAAGGTAAGCATGCAGGTGCAGCAGGCGGTTAAGAAGGCAAATGGTATGTTGGCCTTCATAGCGAGAGGATTCGAGTACAGGAGCAAGGATGTCTTGCTGCAGTTGTACAGGGCCTTGGTGAGACCACACCTTGAGTATTGTGTGCAGTTTTGGTCGCCTTATCTGAGGAAGGACGTTCTTGCCATGGAGGGAGTGCAGCGAAGATTCACCAGACTGATACCTGGGATGGCAGGAATGACGTATGAGGAGAGATTGGGTCGATTGGGCTTATACTCGCTGGAGTTTAGAAGAATGAGAGGGGATCTCATTGAAACTTATAAAATTCTAACAGGACTAGACAGACTGGATGCAGGAAGGATGTTCCTGATGGCGGGGGAGTCCAGAACCAGGGGTCACAGTCTAAGGATAAGGGGTAAGCCATTTAGGACAGAGATGAGGAGGAATTTCTTCACCCAGAGAATGGTGAACCTGTGGAATTCTCTACCACAGAAGGCAGTTGAGGCCAATTCATTAAATATATTCAAGAAGGAGTTAGATATATTTCTTAAGGCTAAAGGGATCAAGGGATATGGGGAGAAAGCAGGGACAGGGTACTGAATTTGGATGATCAGCCATGATCTCATTGAATGGCGGAGCGGGCTCGAGGGGCCGAATGGCCGACTCCTGCTCCTATCTTCTATGTTTCTATGTTTTGTTTCTTTTCCAGCTGCCTCAGATTAGGGAAGCGGAAGGCAGCCCTGTTGAAGCTTACGACAAATCACTGACAAGGGGGCTGGAGTATAAAAGCAGGGAAGTCTTGCTACAACTGTACAGGGTATTGGTGAGACCGCACCTGGAGTACTGCGTACAGTTTTGGTCTCCTTATTTAAGGAAGGATATACTTGCATTGGAGGCGGTTCAGAGACGATTCACTCGGTTAATTCCAGAGATGAGGAGGTTGTCTTATGAAGGGGTTGTCTTATGAGGAAAGGTTGAGCAGGTTGGGCCTATACTCATTGGAGTTTAGAAGAATGAGAGGGAATCTTATCGAAACATATCAGATACTGAGGGGGCTCGACAGGGTAGATGCAGAGAGGATGTTTCCCCCCGTGGAGGGATCTAGAATTACGGGGCACAGTTTCAGAATAAGGGAGACGGAGATGATGAGGAATTTTTTCCGAGGGTGGTGAATCTTTGGAATTCTCTGCCCCAGAGGGCTGTGGAGGCGGAGTCGTTGAATATATTCAAGGCGGTGATCGACAGACATTTCAACTACGAGGGAGTCCAGGGGTGTGGGGAGAGAGCGGGGAAGTGGAGTTGAGGCCAAGATTGGATCAGCCACGATCTTATTGAATGGCGGCGCGGGCTCGAGGGGCCAACTGGCCGACTCCTTGCTCCTGTTTGTTCTTATGATAATGGCCCAGAACTTGGTGTCGGGGGCTTGCCGCGCGTGCAAGCCCCCGATCTGCACTCACCCTGCGCGCTGACATCTGAAGCCCGGGCCTGCTTGCATTTCCTGATCCAGCGGCGTAGTTAGTGCGATGTGCCGGCTGGGATCAGGTGAGCACTGTACAACCAATCAGGGGAGGGGAAACTTCATTCATGAGTTTGAGAGTAAGAGCTGTCAAACTCATGAAAACTACGGGGGCCCAAAACACTATTTAAACTTTAAATAAAAATTTAAAAAACATCCCAATCATTAAATTAAGTATAAATAAGTTTAAAAAAATAATTTAAACAATAATTTTTTTTTTGAAAAAAATAAATTTTTAATAAAAAGGGTCTAAAACTAAACTTACTTTATTGTAGATTCTTTAAAATAATAAACCTGTGGAAAAAAAAATTCTAAATTGCACTAAAACACCACTTACCTGTAAAAATAAATACTTACGTGTGCTTTTTACAAGCGTAAAGACCGGAGTCCTTTAGACATGCGCAAATCCCCCAAAACAGAGGAAATCCAAGACGCACGCGCTGCCCCCTACAGCGCACGCGCTAGCCTCTTCACCTCTTGGGTTAGAGGAGAGGAAATGCCGGTTTTCAGCGCATGCGCTGTGCATGCTGAAAACCGGCATTTCCTCCGGCCAGACGCGTGAGTACCCCTTCCGTACTCACGTGTTTGAGGAGGAATTACTGCCCCCTTATGTTCTGAGGCAATCCGCAGGGATCCCTGAGGTAATAAAACTCACTACGGACTTGGTTTGAGTATAAAGCAAGGCTTTAATCAACTTGTTTCAAAACATGGAGGTCTAGTTATCTTTCACTAGTTCCTGTTTACACAATGTCCTGGGCAAGCTGGGCCCACGCCCGAGTATTTATACTCCTTGGACGGCGCCACCAGCTGGCCGTCCAGTGTTATTTCATGAGTCTTTCTTCGTGGATCATAAGATTCATAACACTCCCCGTAGATAACGGGAGCTCTGCGTCGCTTTTCGGTATTGATTGTGCTCCGTGGGGAAGGTGCTAACTGTGGTGCGTTCCCCGTCTCCCTTTCCAGGCTCTGAACATCACCACCCACGTGCTGAAACAAGGAGGGACCTTCGTCGCTAAGGTAGGCGTCCGTACGGACCTCGCGCACGCGCTCCGGCCTCCTTTCGTGCCGAGGGATGTTTCCTGCAGGTTCACTGCGGCCGCGGCAGGACGGCCGATCTCTCTCGCTGGCGGAACACTCCTTTTTTTCTGCGTTTATTGCTTTGCGCCAATCGCGGCCTTTTCCGTCCCGTACAAAGAGCAGAAACGCGGGTGACACAACAGAAACTCTGTGGATTTTTTTTTTATTCGTTTATGGGATGTGGGCATCGCTGGCGAGACCCAGCATTTATTGCCCATCCCTCGTCGCCCTCGAGAAGGTGGTGGTGAGCCGCCTTCTTGAACCGCTGCAGTCCCGTGTAGTGAAGGTGCTCCCACAGCGCTGTTAGGGAGGGAGTTCCAGGATTTTGACCCAGCGACGATGAAGGAACGGCCGATATATTTCCAAGTCGGGATGGTGTGTGTGACTTGGAGGGGAACTTGGAGGTGGTGGTGTTCCCCTGCGCCTGCTGCCCTTGTCCTTCTAGGTGGAAGAGGTCGCGGGTTTGGGAGGTGCTGCCGAAGAAGCCTTGGCGAGTTGCTGCAGTGTATCTTGTAGATAGTCCACACTGTAGCCACGGTGCGCCGGTGGTGGAGGGAGTGAATGTTTAAGGTGGTGGATGGGGTGCCGATCAAGCGGGCTGCTTTGTCCTGGATGGTGTCGAGCTTCTCGAGTGTTGTTGGAGCTGCACTCATCCAGGCAAGTGGAGAGTATTCCATCACACTCCTGACTTGTGCCTTGTGGAAAGGCTTTGGGGAGTCAGGAGGTGAGACACTCGCCGCAGAATACCCAACCTCTGACCTGCTCTTGTTGCCACAGTATTTATGTGGCTGGTCCAGTTAAGTTTCTGGTCAATGGTGACCCCGAGGATGTTGATGGTGGGGGTTTCGGCGATGATAATGCCGTTGAATGTCAAGGGGAGGTGGTTAGACTCTCGCTTGTTGGAGATAGTCATTGCCTGGCACTTGTGTGGCGCGAATGTTACCTGCCACTTATCAGACCGAGCCTGAATGTTGTCCAGGTCTTGTTGCATGTGGGCATGGACTGCTTCATTACAACGGGAGGGGCAGAGAGAGCATCCAGTCGGAGGGATGGGGAGAACGTGAAATTAAAGGGTGGAACGTTATACAGAGGCAGACACTCCCGCGCTTTTAGCCGCGCGCCGAATTGTTTCCGATTGCCACCCTCGCCCGATCTTAAAACCCCGACTGCTTCGCCACTCCGACAGATCTTCCGCGGGAAGGACGTGACACTGCTGTACTCGCAGCTGAAGATCTTCTTCAACGAGGTCACGTGCGCCAAGCCGCGGAGCAGCCGGAACTCCAGCATCGGTAAGAGTCGGGCGTCAGGGAACTAGATGTAATATCTCCAAGTTTGCAGATGACACAAAGCTGGGTGGGCATGTGTGCTGTGAGGAGGATGCCGAGAAACTCCAGTATGATTTGGACAGGTTGGGTGATTGGGCAGAAGCAATATAACGTGGATAAATGCGAGGTTAACCACTTTGGTGTAAAAAACAGGAAGGCAGATTATTATCTGAATGGCAACAGATTGGGAGAAGGGGAAGTGCAACGAGACCTGGGCGTCCTTGTGCACCAGTCACTGAAGGAAAGCATGCAGGTGCAGCAGGCGGTTAAGAAGGCAAATGGTATGTTGGCCTTCGTAGCGAGAGGGTTCGAGTACAGGAACAAGGATGTCTTGCTGCAGTTGTACAGGGCCTTGGTGAGACCACATCTTGAGTATTGTGTGCAGTTTTGGTCGCCTTATCTGAGGAAGGATGTTCTTGCCATGGAAGGAGTTCAGCGAAGATTCACCAGACTGATACCTGGGATGGCAGGAATGACGTATGTGGAGAGATTGGGTCGATTGGGCTTGTACTCGCTGGAATTTAGAAGAATGAGAGGGGATCTCATTGAAACTTATAACATTCTAACAGGAACTAAACAGACTAGATGCAGGAAGGATGTTCCCGATGGTCGGGGAGTCCAGAACCAGGGGTCACAGTCTAAGGATAAGGGGTAAGCCATTTAGGAGAGATGAGGAGGAATTTCTTCACCCAGAGAGTGGTGAACCTGTGGAATTCTCTACCACAGAAGGCAGTAGAGGCCAATTCATTAAATATATTCAAGAAGGAGTTAGATATATTTCTTAAGGCTAAAGGGATCAAGGGATATGGGGAGAAGGCAGGGACAGGGTACTGAATTTGGATGATCAGCCATGATCTCATTGAATGGTGGAGCAGGCTCGAGGGGCCGAATGGCCTACTCCTGCTCCTATCTTCGATGTTTCAATGTGTCTTTCTCTTCCGCAGAAGCGTTTGTGGTGTGCCGCGGTTACTCGCCGCCCGAGGGCTACGTGCCGAACATGTCTAACCCGCTGCTGGACCACTGCTACGGTAAGGACGGGCTCCGGCAGCACCGCCAGTCAGGGAACCCCGTCGCGCGTCCCTCCCGGGAATCCAGCTCATCCCGCCACCGCGGGAACCGATCACCCCTTTTAGAGTCATGGGGCAGGATTTTCATTCAAGTGTCGGATAGGAGGCGGGACTACAACTTTCGGGGTTGTAGTCCCACCTCCATCGAGATGCGGTCAACCCACGCGATTTTAACTTGATTGACCTTGTTGAGCCAACCCAGTGGCCAATTAAGGGCCACCCAGTAACAGGTGACGTCACAGATTGACATTTCATCTGTCAAGTGGTTTTGACAGATGAAATATCAGCGTTTGACAACTGTTTGAAGCTGTCAAACACTGACAGTCTTACTTCTAACCTGAGTCCTTCTCCACAGACTCAGTTAGAAATCTCTCCGGCACAGAAAGCTGAAGGCTGTCACTTTTGACAGTTCGCGGCCATTCTGCTTTCTGTGCCGGTGAGATGAGGGACTCCCGAGACCTAAAGGAAGGAAGGCTGAAAAGGTAAGAAAAGGTCATTTAAACTTCTTTAAACACTTTACACACACCAAACACACTTACCTCTGCACACATGCACCCATCACTCACCTGAACACCGGACATCTCGACCCCTCCAAGTCCTTCAACCCGACGGCCCGCCTCGCTAACTTGCCGTGGTTTGGCGCCGTCGGGAATCCCACACTTCAACCTTAAAAATAGGGATTAGGCTAAAAACTACCTGTTAACTACCTGTTAACAGGCAGTTAACTGGCACTAATCCCCTTCCCGCCTCGGCTAGGCGGGTCCCAGTGCGGGTACCCGCCTCCATTGAAACTGGCACGGAGGCGGGTTTGGGTGCGGGATGGGATTTTAACCCCCCGCACGCCTCCAGTCCCGACTCCACGGCCCAATGAAAACCCTGCCCATAGAGTCAAAGGGCTCGATTTTCCAAGCCCTTTGGAGGCGGGAAAATTGCAGAATCGGGAGGCAGGAACCCATCCCACCCCCAACCCGCCTCCGTGCCAATGTCCCAGGCGGCGGGTACCCGACCTGTGCTGGGAGCCGCCTCCCCGAGGCGGGAAGGAGATTAGTGCCAATTAACTGCCTGTTAACAGGTAGTTAACAGGTAGTTTTTGGCCTAATCCCTATTTTTAACCCTGAAGTGTGGGCTGTCCGACGGCTCCGAACCACGCCAAGTTAGCGAGGCGGACCGTCGGTCTGCAGGGGTTGGAGGGGTCGAGATGTCCGTTGTGCAGGTGAGTGATGGGTGCATGTGTGCAGAGGTAAGTGTGTGAGGTAAGTGTAAAGTGTTTTAATAAGTTTTACTTACCTTTACTTTCTCCTGCAGGCTTCCTCCCTTCAGTTCTCGGGAGTCCCTCAGCTCACCGGCACAGAAAGCAGAATGGCCGCTGAACTGTCAAAAGCTGCAGCCTCTGCTTTCTGGTCTGGAGAGCTCTCTAATTGAGTCTGTGGAGAAGGACTCAACTTAGAAGACAGATTGTCAGTGTTTGACAGCTTCACAGAGCTGTCAAAGGCTGATTTTTCATCTGTCAAAAGCTCTTGACAGATGAAATGTCAATCGCTGATGTCACCAGTAACCAGGTGTCCCTTAATTGGCCTGCTGAGCCCGCTGGGCGGGGCTTAACAAGGTCAATCAAGGGAAGATAGCGTGGGTTGGCCACAAGTCGATGGAGGCGGGACTACAACCCAATAACTGGGAGTCCCGTCTCCATCACATCCCCATTGACAAAATCGAGCCCATAGAGTTATACAGCACAGGAAGAGGCCCTTCGGCCCATCGTGTCCACGCCGGCCATCAAGCCCTGTCTATTCTAATCCCATTTTCCAGCACTTGGTCCGTAGCCTTGTATGCTGTGGCATTTCAAGTGCTCATCTAAATGCTTCTTGAATGTTGTGAGGGTTCCTGCCTCGACCACCCTTTCAGGCAGTGAGTTCCAGATTCCAACCACCCTCTGGGTGAAAAAGGTTTTCCTCAAATCCCCTCTAAACCTCCTGCCCCTTACCTTGAAACTATGCCCCCTGGTTATTAACCCCTCTACTAAGGGGAAAAGTTCCTTCCTATCCACCCTATCTATGCCCCTCATAATTTTGAACACCTCAATCAGGTCCCCCCCCTCAGCCTTCTCTGCTCCAAGGAAAACAACCCCAGCCTGTCCAGTCTCTCTTCATAGCTGAGGCGCTCCAGCCCAGGTAACATCCTGGTGAATCTCCTCTGCACCCTCTCCAATGCAATCACATCCTTCCTATAGTGTGGCGACCAGAACTGCACACAGTATTCCAGCTGTGGCCTAACTAGCGTTTTGTACAGCTCCATCATAACCTCCCTGCTCTTATATTCTATGCCTCGGCTAATGAAGGCAAGTATCCCATATGCCTTTTTAACCACCTTATCTACCTGTCCTGCTGCCTTCGGGGATCTATGTACATGCACACCAAGGTCCCTCTGATCCTCTGTCCTTCCTAGGGTCCTACCATTCATTGTGTATTCCCTTGCCTTGTTAGTCCTCCCAAAACGCATCACCTCACACTTTTCAGGGTTAAATTCCATTTGCCACTGTTCTGCCCATCTGACCAACCCGTCTATATCGTCCTGTAGCCTGAGGCTTCCCTCCTCGCTGTTTACCACTCCACAATCGCAGAACAGTCGGGCACAGGAGGAGGCCGTTCCGCCCCGGCGAGCCTGCATTGGCTCGTTCCAAGAGCAATCCGGTTATTCCCACTTCCCCACCCCGCCCCGGCTTTTTCCCCCATATCCCTGCAAGTACAATGCATAGTGGTTAGCACTGTTGCCTCACAGCGCCAGGGACCCGGGTTCGAATCCGGCCTCGGGTGACTGTCTGTGTGGAGTTTGCACATTCTCCCCGTGTTTGCGTGGGTTTCCTCCGGGTGCTCCGGTTTCCTCCCACAGTCCAAAGATGTGCGGGTTAGGTTGATTGGCCATGATAAAAATTGACCCTTAGTGTTAGGGGGATTAAATATGTGGGGTTACAGGGATAGGGCTTGGGTGGGATGGCTGTCGGTGTAGGGACCGGGTGCTAGGGTTTGGATGATCAGCCATGATCTCATTGAATGGCGGAGCAGGCTCGAAGGGCCGAATGGCCTACTCCTGCTCCTAGTTTCTATGTTTCTATGTGAGGTTATTCACTTTGGGAGAAAGAATGGAAAAACAGAATATGGAGCGTAAGAGTAAGGAAGTCTTGCTACAATTGTACAGGGCCTTGGTGAGACCACACCTGGAGTACTGGGCACAGTTCTGGTCTCCTTATCTGAGGAAGGATATACTTGCCTTGGAGGGAGTGCAACGAAGGTTCACTAGATTGATTCCTGGGATGGGGGGATTGTCCTATGAGGAGAGATTGAGCCGATACTCTCTGGAGTTTAGAAGAATGAGAGGTGATCTCATTGAAACATATCAGATTCTGAGGGGGATTGACAGGGTAGATGCTGAGAGGCTGTTTCCCCCCTGGCTGGAGAGTCTAGAACCAGGGGTCACAGTCTCAGGATAAGGGGTCGGCCATTTAGGACTGAGATGAGGAGGAATTTCTTCACTCAGAGGGCGGGGAATCTTTGGAATTCTCTGCCCCAGAGGGCTGTGGAGGCTCAGTCGTTGAGTCTATTCAAGGCCGAGATCGATAGATTTTTGGACTCGAGGGGAATCGAGGGATCGGGCGGGAGAGTGGAGTTGAGGTCGAAGATCAGCCGTGATCTTATTGAATGGCGGAGCAGGCTCGAGGGGCCAAATGGCCGACTCCTGCTCCTAATTTTTATGCTCTTTCTAAGTATTTCTCCAATTCTCTTTCGAAGGCTACTGTTGAATCCGTCTCCACCACCCGATCAGGCGGCGCGTTCCAAATCCCAACCACTCGCTACGTAAAATCTTCTCCCTCATGTTCGTTTGCTGATCGCCTTAAATCTGTGCCCTCTCGTATTCATTCCTGGGATGTGGGCGTCGCTGGCAAGGCCCGGCATTTATTGCCCGTCCCTCACCGCCCTCGAGAAGGTGGTGGTGAGCCGCCTTCTTGAACCGCTGCAGTCCCGTGTGGTGAAGGTGCTCCCACAGCGCTGTCAGGGAGGGAGTTCCGGGATTTTGACCCAGCGACGATGAAGGAACGGCCCGATATATTTCCAAGTCGGGATTGGTGTGTGTGGCTCGGAGGGGGCGGTGTTCTCGTTATCGCCCCTTCGGCCATTGGAAACAGTCGGGCATCACGCTGTCGGGAAAGGCTGCTCACAGTCTGCGCTCAGCGAGGGCCCCGCCGTCGCCAGCCTTCAGTGAGTTAAGGCGCCTCCACTGCCCCTTAATCGGCTGCTGGTTGAATTGAGCTGCAGAGGTCCACAGAGAATAATTCAGCGAGAGGCAGAGGGGGAGAAGCGCGGTAGAGCGGAGCTCCCCTGACAATACTCCGCTCCACTTCCCCGCCACTCTCACTGCGTCCCTGCCCGTTAAATCAGCTCACAGTGCAGGCAACAAATCAAAATAAAGACCCATTCAGCTCATCGAGCTGGACGCGCTGATTAAAAGCAACAGTGCACTGACACACTTCCCAGCTATTTATAAACCTTTTATTTTTAAATTCATTCTGGGGATATGGCAAGGCCGGCGTTTATTGCCCATCCCTAATCGCCCTTGAGAAGGTGGCGGTGAGCCGCCTTCTTGAACCGCTGCAGTCCCGTGTGGTGAAGGTGCTCCCACAGTGCCGTTAGGGAGGGAGGGTGCGGGGGCCACGGCAGACGTGAGCGGAGGGTCTGTGAGCGTCCGTAGCGCTCTCACCTCGGTGACAGGAGGTGGTTGTGGGTTCGAGCCCCACTCTATCGAGCCCCATAATCCAGGCCCGACACTCCGCCCAGTGCCGGTACTGAGGGAGCGCCGCACTGTCGGAGGGGGAGTACTGAGGGAGGGCCGCACTGTCGGAGGGGCGGTACTGAGGGAGCGCCGCACTGTCGGAGGGGCGGTATTGAGGGAGCGCCGCACTGTCGGAGGGGCGGTACTGAGGGAGCGCCGCACTGTCGGAGGGGCAGTACTGAGGGAGCGCCGCACTGTCGGAGGGGCGGTACTGAGGGAGCGCCGCACTGTCGGAGGGGCGGTACTGAGGGAGCGCCGCACTGTCGGAGGGGCGGTACTGAGGGAGCGCCGCACTGTCGGAGGGGCGGTACTGAGGGAGCGCCGCACTGCCGGAGGGGCGGTACTGAGGGAGCGCCGCACTGTCGGAGGTGCCGTCTTTCGGGTGGGATGTTAAAAGTCCCACGGCCACTATTTCGAAGAAGAGCAGGGGGGAGTTCTCCCCGGTGTCCTGGCCAGTATTTACGACTCGACCAACATCACCAGTGCAGACAAAGAGTAGACGATGTCTTTTGGCGTTGCTGGTTGAGAGGAGAATGTTTACCAGAACTCCCTGCTCATCTTCCAGCAGTGCCAATATGACTTTTTACATTCAACTGAACAAGCAGAGAGGGGCCTAAGAGAGACCCCAGCTCTGCCAATGCAGCACTCCGTCAGTACTGCACTGAAGTGTCAAGACATGTTGAGTTTATATTTATTCGATCCTGGGATGTGGACGTCGCTGGCGAGGCCCAACATTTATTGCCCATCCCTAGTCGCCCTTGAGAAGGTGGTGGTGAGCCGCCTTCTTGAACCGCTGCAGTCCATGTGGTGAAGGTGCTCCCACAGCGCTGTTAGGGAGGGAGTTCCAGGATTTTGACCCAGCGACGATGAAGGAACAACAATATATTTCCAAGTCAGGATGGTGTGTGAGACTCGGAGGGGCTGGTGTTCCCGTTGTTAACCCTTCAGCCATTGGAACCAGTTTCTCTTTATTGATCGGATTTCATTCCCTCTTTTATTTTATTTTTTTGCAGATGTGGACTTCAACCAGCTCGAAGGTCCCAACCGGGTGATCGTGCCCTTCCTCGCGTGCGGCGACCTCAGCGCGTACGACTCTGACAAGACCTACCCCTTGCAGGTAGGACCGACGATCTACTGTCGCGGAGACCGAGAGAGAACCGGGTGCAAAACTAAAGAGAACTATTTCCGCTGGTTTGGGGAGTCCAGGACTAGGGGGCACGGCCTAAAAATTAGAGCCAGACCTTTCAGGAGTGAAGTTAGGAAACACTTCGACACACAAAGGGTGGTAGAAGTTTGGAACTCTCTTCCGCAAACGGCAATTGATGCTGGATCAATTGTTCATTTAAAATCGGAGATTGATATATTTCTGTTCACCAAAGGTATTAATGATACGGGGCAAAGGCGGGTAGATGGAGTTAGATCACTGAACAGCCATGATCTGATTGAATGGTGGAGCAGGCTCGAGGGGCTGAACGGCCTCCTCCTGTTCCTAATGTAACAGGCTCGAGGGGCTGAACGGCCTCCTCCTGTTCCTAATGTAACAGGCTCGAGGGGGCTGAACGGCCTCCTCCTGTTCCTAATGTAACAGGCTCGAGGGGGGCTGAACGGTCTCCTGTTCCTAATGTAACAGGCTCGAGGGGCTGAATGGCCTCCTCCTGTTCCTAATGTAACAGGCTCGAGGGGGCTGAACGGCCTCCTCCTGTTCCTAATGTAACAGGCTCGAGGGGCTGAATGGCCTCCTCCTGTTCCTAATGTAACAGGCTCGAGGGGATGAATGGCCTCCTCCTGTTCCTAATGTAACAGGCTCGAGGGGCTGAACGGCCTCCTCCTGTTCCTAATGTAACAGGCTCGAGGGGCTGAACGGCCTCCTCCTGTTCCTAATGTAACAGGCTCGAGGGGCTGAACGGCCTCCTCCTGTTCCTAATGTAACAGGCTCGAGGGGCTGAACGGCCTCCTCCTGTTCCTAATGTAACAGGCTCGAGGGGGCTGAACGGCCTCCTCCTGTTCCTAATGTAACAGGCTCGAGGGGCTGAACGGCCTCCTCCTGTTCCTAATGTAACAGGCTCGAGGGGCTGAACGGCCTCCTCCTGTTCCTAATGTAACAGGCTCGAGAGGCTGAACGGCCTCCTCCTGTTCCTAATGTAACAGGTTCGAGGGGGCTGAACGGCCTCCTCCTGTTCCAAATGTAACAGGCTCGAGGGGCTGAACGGCCTCCTCCTGTTCCTAATGTAACAGGCTCGAGGGGGCTGAACGGCCTCCTCCTGTTCCAAATGTAACAGGCTCGAGGGGCTGAACGGCCTCCTCCTGTTCCTAATGTAACAGGCTCGAGGGGGCTGAACGGCCTCCTCCTGTTCCTAATGTAACAGGCTCGAGGGGGCTGAACGGCCTCCTCCTGTTCCTAATGGAACAGGCTCGAGGGGCTGAACGGCCTCCTCCTGTTCCTAATGTAACAGGCTCGAGGGGCTGAACGGCCTCCTCCTGTTCCTAATGGAACAGGCTCGAGGGGCTGAACGGCCTCCTCCTGTTCCTAATGTAACAGGCTCGAAGGGCTGAACGGCCTCCTCCTGTTCCTAATGTAACAGGCTCGAGAGGCTGAACGGCCTCCTCCTGTTCCTAATGTAACAGGCTCGATGGGCTGAACGGCCTCCTCCTGTTCCTAATGTAACAGGCTCGAGGGGGCTGAATGGCCTCCTCCTGTTCCTAATGTAACAGGCTCGAGGGGCTGAACAGCCTCCTCCTGTTCCTAATGTAACAGGCTCGAGGGGGCTGAACGGCCTCCTCCTGTTCCTAATGTAACAGGCTCAAGGGGGCTGAACGGCCTCCTCCTGTTCCAATATTGTTTTGGGCCATTGGAGCTCTTCAGGGAACGGTAGAATGGTTGCAAGGCGCAGTGTGTCGGAAAGTCATGGGTTCGAGGCCCGGCTCCAGAGACTCAAGAGCATAAAATCCAGGCCAACGCCCCCCTGTTCTTCTTCCAATAGTGGCTGTGAAATCTTTTACGTCCACTTGAGAGGGCAGACAGGGCCTCAGTTTAACGTCTCTTTCTGAAAGACGGCACCTCCGACAGTGCGGCACTCCCTCAGTACCGCCCCTCCGACAGTGCGGCGCTCCCTCAGTACCGCCCCTCCGACAGTGCGGCGCTCCCTCAGTACCGCCCCTCCGACAGTGCGGCGCTCCCTCAGTACTGCCCCTCCGACAGTACGGCGCTCCCTCAGTACCGCCCCTCCGACAGTGCGGCGCTCCCTCAGTACCGCCCCCTCCGACAGTGCGGCGCTCCCTCAGTACCGCCCCTCCGACAGTGCGGCGCTCCCTCAGTACCGCCCCTCCGACAGTGCGGCGCTCCCTCAGTACCGCCCCTCCGACAGTGCGGCGCTCCCTCAGTACCGCCCCTCCGACAGTGCGGCGCTCCCTCAGTACCGCTCCTCCGACAGTGTGGCGCTCCCTCAGTACCGCCCCTCCGACAGTGCGGCGCTCCCTCGGCACCGCCTCTCCGACAGTGCGGCACTCCCTCAGTACCGCCCCTCCGACAGTGCGGCGCTCCCTCAGTACCGCCCCTCCGACAGTGCGGCGCTCCCTCAGTACCGCCCCTCCGACAGTGCGGCGCTCCCTCAGTACCGCCCCTCCGACAGTGCGGCGCTCCCTCAGTACTGCCCCTCCGACAGTGTGGCGCTCCCTCAGTACCGCCCCTCCGACAGTGCGGCGCTCCCTCGGCACCGCCTCTCCGACAGTGCGGCGCTCCCTCAGTACTGCCAGTCTGGATTATGGGGCTCGAGTCTCTGGAGTGGGGATCGAGGGTGAACCTCGGCCGACACCAGATGGATATGGGGAACGGTTTCTGGGTTTTCTGCTTAAGCGACTTTCGTGTTCCTGCCTCCTCTCTCTAGTTGGATCCCCACAAGGAGTATACCTACACCCCGCCCACCCAGCCTCCCATCTGTCCCCCGTATCAAGAGGCCTGTTTCTTAAAGAAGAACAACCTGCTCGTGAAGGAGAGACCCGCCCTGCCCTCGGAGGGACCCACCTCGCTCTCGGAGAGACCCCCCCTGCCCTCGGAGGGACCCGCCCTGCCCTCGGAGGGATCCGCCTCGCTCTCGGAGAGACCCCCCCTGCCCTCGGAGGGACCCACCTCGCTCTCGGAGAGACCCCCCCTGCCCTCGGAGGGATCCGCCTCGCTCTCGGAGAGACCCGCCCTGCCCTCGGAGGGACCCACCTCGCTCTCGGAGAGACCCGCCCTGCCCTCGGAGGGACCCACCTCGCTCTCGGAGAGACCCCCCCTGCCCTCGGAGGGATCCGCCTCGCTCTCGGAGAGACCCGCCCTGCCCTCGGAGGAACCCGCCTCGCTCTCGGAGAGACCCGCCCCGCCCTCGGCCGAGCGGGATGGCATCACCGAAGCCATCAGGAGCCTGACTGTGATGGAAGGGTCCGAAGATTTTAAAATTGGAGGAACACTTTGAGCTGAAACGTTTTAATCAAAGTTGCCCATTTGTTTTTAAATTGGTGAGCAATTAAAATATAAAGAACTAAACGTGGAAGTATTAACATTCGGGGTTTACCACAGGATGGTGGGAAGTGCGATGGTATAATTCCACTAAACTGCGAGGTTATAACCATCAGGAAAGACTGAACAGGCTCTAGAAAAGAGAAGGCTGAGGGGTGACCTGATGGAGGTCTTTAAGATTATGAAGGGGGTTCGATAGGGTAGACCTAGAGATGTTTCCACTTGTGAGGGAGACCAGAACTAGGGGCCGTCAATATAAGAGAGTCACTAATAAATCCAACCGGGAATTCAGGAGAAACTTCTTCACCCAGAGAGTGGTGAGAATGTGGAACTCGCTACCACAGGGAGTGGTCGAGGTGAATAGTGTAGATGTATTTAAGGGGAAGCTGGATAAACACACGAGGGAGAAAGGAATAGGAGGAGATGGTGATGGGGTGAGATGAAGAGGGGCGGGAGGAGGCTGGTGTGGAGCAGGAACACCGGCACGGAGCAGAGGGGCCGAATGGCCTGTTTCTGGGCTGGACAGGCCCACGTAAACTGCAGATCCCCGTACCACACTCTCTGGGCCCCTGGCAGATCTGCTGAGCCTGGCCGGAGAGTGGGGTACTGAGCGAGCAGGCTCGGCTGTGATGCCCGGCGCAGCTGAATAGCTGGTGCTTAACTGACTGACTGGCGCGTGTGGGTCGGAGGGGAGAGGGCCTGCAAACAGCCGTGACCCAAGCGGGGAGGAAACTTAGAGAGAGAGAGAGACAACGGCCGCATTGTATAATTTAATTTTTATTATTAAATACCAACATCGTTCACCCTTTTACAAGCACAGCACCTCACACACAGCGTCGCCCCGCTCTGTCGCGTCCGCCCTCGCGACTCGGGACGCGTGCTACAATCCCCTTTAACAGAGCAACAGCTTACGAAAATCTACCGGCCCGCCGCGCACACCCTACGGGACTTTCTCGCGCTCGGCCGTAGATCTCCCGCGCGACGAAATATATATTAAATAGAGGAGAGGGGGATTTGGGGGACACTGGTCAGATTACTGCCTTTAAGTACGAGCGAGTTCGACCAGCGTTTTAAGTCCGTGATACAGCCCGTTTTTCCTTAAATTGGAAACTTGATCGCACGTTGAGAGATAAAATAGTGTTTACAAAGATTTTATTAAATAAACAACGAGGCCTTGGACAACGTGGGCCACTTTCCATACCTCGGGAGCCTACTGTCAACAAGGGCAGACATCGACGACGAAGTCCAACACCGCCTTCAGTGTGCCAGTGCAGCCTTCGGTCGCCTGAGGAAGAGTGTGTTTGAAGACCAGGACCTCAATCCCGGCACTAAGCTCATGGTCTACAGAGCAGCAGTGATACCCGCCCTGCTGTATGCCTCAGAGACATGGACCATGTACAGCAGGCACCTCAAAGCACTGGAGAGGTACCACCAACGCTGCCTCCGCAAGATCCTGCAAATCCATTGGCAGGATAGGCGCACCAACGTCAGTGTTCTCCCTCAGGCCAACATCGAAGCTTTGACCACGCTCGATCAGCTCCGATGGACAGGTCACATCGTCTGCATGCCCGATACGAGACTCCCAAAACAAGCGCTCTACTCGGAGCTCCGGCACGGCAAGAGAGCCCCAGGTGGGCAGAGGAAACGCTTCAAGGACACCCTCAAAGCCTCCTTGGAAAAAGTGTAACATCCCCACCGACACCTGGGAATCCCTGGCCCCAAGACCGCGCAAAGTGGAGGAGAAGCATCCGGGAAGGCGCCGAACACCTCGAGTCTCTTCGCCGGGAGCAAGCGCAAGGAGCGCACGTCAACCCAAGCACCCTGTCCACCCGCCCCTTCAACCACCGTCTGCCCCACCTGTGACAGAGACTGTAGGTCCCGCATTGGACTCATCAGTCACCTGAGAACTCATTGTTAATGTGGAAGCAAGTCGTCCTCGGCTCCCGAGGGACTGCCTAAGATTAAATAAACCGCGATAGCGTCTTTAAAAAATGTACAAACGAACTCAGCCGTTCTGAGACCTCGTTCACTCGCGTGTGCTCAATGCGCTGTCTCCTCCCTCTCT
This sequence comes from Somniosus microcephalus, assembly GCF_052327205.1. Lineage (NCBI taxonomy): Eukaryota > Metazoa > Chordata > Chondrichthyes > Squaliformes > Somniosidae > Somniosus > Somniosus microcephalus. The sequence continues at coordinate 29,493,275 of NW_028225185.1, forward strand.
TGCCTTCAGAAAGGCAGCTGTTCAATTATCCGGCACCTCGAAAGAGCTTCGCGGGCGATCGATTTATCGGACGCACGCAGGCAAACGGGGCGAGTCGCCTGGCCCGCAGCAAGAGCCCACGGTGCTGCAGTGGGGGGAGCGGGCTCGGCCTGCATTATGTGCCCTTGTTGGGGAGGGGCGGACTTGAACCCACAAGGCGGGGGGAGGAAAGAGTGCAGCCCATTGAGCCACATCGCTTGCTGATCGGGGAATTGAAATCTGAGGGTGGGCGGTTTCCCAGCAAACAAGACGGTTACAGTTTTCCGCCTTTTTACAGAAGTGGCGAAAGCTCACCAGGATAAGGCCCACAGCTCATCGCCCCCCGCCGCCCCAGGACCGGGACCAGGGGGGGGCTGGGGCACAGCCAGAAAGAAAGGACTCGCGTCTCTCCCCCGCCTCTTCCCACCTCGGGTTGTCCCAAAGCGCTTCACAGCCAATGAAGGACTTTTTTTGAAGTGTGGTCACTGTTGTAATGTGTGAAACGCGGCAGCCAATTTGCGCACAGCAAGCTCCCACAAACAGCAATGTGATAAATGACCAGATCATCTGTTTCAGTGATGTTGGGTGAGGGATAAATATTGGCCCCAGGACACCGGGGAGAATTCTCCCCTGCTCTTCTTCCAATAGTGGCCGTGGGATCTTTTACATCCACCCAAGAGGGCAGACGGGGCCTCGGTTTAACGTCTCATCTGAAAGACGGCACCTCCGACAGTGCGACACTCCCTCAGTACTGCCCCTCCGACAGTGCGGCGCTCCTTCAGTACCGCCCCTCCGACAGTGCGGCGCTCCCTCAGTACTGCCCCTCCGACAGAGCGGCGCTCCTTCAGTACCGCCCCTCCGACAGTGCGGCGCTCCCTCAGTACCGCCCCTCCGACAGTGCAGCGCTCCTTCAGTACTGCCCCTCCGACAGAGCGGCGCTCCTTCAGTACTGCCCCTCCGACAGTGCGGCTCTCCCTCAGTACTGCCCCTCCGACAGTGCGGCTCTCCCTCAGTACTGCCCCTCCGACAGTGCGGCTCTCCCTCAGTACCGTCCCTCCGACAGTGCGGCGCTCCCTCAGTACCGCCCCTCCGACAGTGCGGCGCTCCCTCAGTACTGCCCCTCCGACAGTGCGGTGCTCCCTCAGTACCGCCCCTCCGACAGTGCGGCGCTCCCTCAGTACTGCCCCTCCGACAGAGCGGCGCTCCTTCAGTACCGCCCCTCCGACAGTGCGGCGCTCCCTCAGTACCGCCCCTCCGACAGTGCAGCGCTCCTTCAGTACTGCCCCTCCGACAGAGCGGCGCTCCTTCAGTACTGCCCCTCCGACAGTGCGGCTCTCCCTCAGTACTGCCCCTCCGACAGTGCGGCTCTCCCTCAGTACTGCCCCTCCGACAGTGCGGCTCTCCCTCAGTACCGTCCCTCCGACAGTGCGGCGCTCCCTCAGTACCGCCCCTCCGACAGTGCGGCGCTCCCTCAGTACTGCCCCTCCGACAGTGCGGTGCTCCCTCAGTACCGTCCCTCCGACAGTGCGGCGCTCCCTCAGTACCGCCCCTCCGACAGTGCGGCGCTCCCTCAGTACCGCCCCTCCGACAGTGCGGCGCTCCCTCAGTACCGCCCCTCCGACAGTGCGGCGCTCCTTCAGTACCGCCCCTCCGACAGTGCGGCGCTCCCTCAGTACCGCCCCTCCGACAGTGCGGCGCTCCCTCAGTACCGCCCCTCCGACAGTGCGGCGCTCCCTCAGTACCGCCCCTCCGACAGTGCGGCGCTCCCTCAGTACCGCCCCTCCGACAGTGCGGGGCTCCCTCAGTACCGCCCCTCCGACAGTGCGGCGCTCCCTCAGTACCGCCCCTCCGACAGTGCGGCGCTCCCTCAGTACCGCCCCTCCGACAGTGCGGCGCTCCGTCAGTACCGCCCCTCCGACAGTGCGGCTCTCCCTCAGTACCGCCCCTCCGACAGTGCGGCGCTCCCTCAGTACCGCCCCTCCGACAGTGCGGCGCTCCCTCAGTACCGCCCCTCCCACAGTGCGGCGCTCCCTCAGTACCCGCCCCTCCGACAGTGCGGCGCTCCCTCAGTACCGCCCCTCCGACAGTGCGGCGCTCCCTCAGTACCGCCCCTCCGACAGTGCGGGACTCCCTCAGCACTGCACTGGGAGTGTCAGCCTAGATTTTTGCGCTCGAGTCTCTGGAGTGGGGCTAGAACCCACAACCTTCTGACCCAAGATGTGAGTGCCGCCCGGCCTTGGTCTAGTGCTATAAGCAGTGGGGAGGGGAGGGGGGGGAGGGCAGCAGGTAAGTTTGGAATGGAGAAGTTCAGCACCATGCGTCTCGGCAAGCCACAACAGGGCAGGAAGATCCAGACTTCCGCTCCCCCCCACCCCGACCCCGGGTCCATGGGCCGACTTGGTTAGGCTCGGGCAGGAAGGGTGGCCAACAACTCCCGGCCAGGGTTCGGGCTCCTGCTCCACTCCCCACCCCCCCCCCGCGTCACCCCTCCGCCCTGGCCCCAGCCCCGAGCAGTTCGGGCAAGGCTGGGGAGCAGAGAGGAGGAAGGGGTGTACCTGGGACACTTTTACCTGTAGTTTCGGGGAGAGAGGAGGAAGGGGTGTACCTGGGACACTTTTACCTGTAGTATCGGGGAGAGAGGAGGAAGGTGTGTACCTGGGACACTTTTACCTGTAGTTTCGGGGAGAGAGGAGGAAGGTGTGTACCTGGGACACTTTTACCTGTAGTTTCGGGGAGAGTGGGGGGAGAGAGGAGGAAGGGGTGTACCTGGGACACTTTTACCTGTAGTTTCGGGGAGAGTGGGGGGAGAGAGGAGGAAGGTGTGTACCTGGGACACTTTTACCTGTAGTTTCGGGGAGAGAGGAGGAAGGTGTGTACCTGGGACAGTTTTACCTGTACTATCGGGGAGAGAGGAGGAAGGTGTGTACCTGGGACACTTTTACCTGTAGTTTCGGGGAGAGTGGGGGGAGAGAGGAGGAAGGGGTGTACCTGGGACACTTTTACCTGTAGTTTCGGGGAGAGAGGAAGGTGTATACCTGGGACACTTTTACCTGTAGTTTCGGGGAGAGAGGAGGAAGGTGTGTACCTGGGACACTTTTACCTGTAGTTTCGGGGAGAGAGGAGGAAGGTGTGTACCTGGGACACTTTTACCTGTAGTATCGGGGAGAGAGGAGGAAGGTGTGTACCTGGGACACTTTTACCTGTAGTTTCGGGGAGAGTGGGGGGAAGAGAGGAGGAAGGGGTGTACCTGGGACACTATTACCTGTAGTTTCGGGGAGAGTTGGGGGAGAGAGGAGGAAGGGGTGTACCTGGGACACTATTACCTGCAGTTTCGGGGAGAGTGGGGGGAGAGAGGAGGAAGGTGTGTACCTGGGACACTTTTACCTGTAGTTTCGGGGAGAGTGGGGGGAGAGAGGAGGAAGGGGTGTACCTGGGACACTTTTACCTGTAGTTTCGGGGAGAGTGGGGGGAGAGAGGAGGAAGGGGTGTACCTGGGACACTATTACCTGTAGTTTTGGAGAGAGGAGGAAGGGGTGTACCTGGGACACTTTTCCTTGCCCACCAGCAGCCAGCACCGAGCAACCTTTGGGTTAGAAGGTTGGGGCGGGGAAGCCTGGCAGTCGGTCACCCAGGGAGACCCAAACCTCAGGCCAAGTTAATTCTAGAGAACTCTGAATATTGCAGCTGTTTCGAATGTATATATATATATATATATATATATATATTACTATTTTATATTATATATATAAAAACTCCCGTCAGCTGGTCATGCAAAGGAAGCTCTCGAGTGGGACGGTCGGCCTCCCTACTTCTGCTCCCGTCGCCAGATGATGACCATGCCCTTGGCGTCACTGGAGGCCAGCAAGCTCTCATCGCAGTTAAAGCTGACATCGAGCACGGCCGCGCTGTGACCCTGGAGCTTGTTCACGATCGCCTTGGTGGCTCGCTCCACGTCGAAAAAGTAGACGCACATGTCCTCGCTGCCGGTGACTGCGGGCGGAGAGAGAGAGGAAACCCGTCAGTGGCTCGCAGGGTGAGTCCTCGCAGGTTAGATACAGAGTAAAGCTCCCTCTACACTGTCCCATCAAACACTCCCAGGGCAGGTACAGCACGGGTTAGATACAGAGTAAAGCTCCCTCTACACTGTCCCATCAAACACTCCCAGGGCAGGTACAGCACGGGTTAGATAGAGAGTAAAGCTCCCTCTACACTGTCCCCATCAAACACTCCCAGGGCAGGTACAGCACGGGTTAGATACAGAGTAAAGCTCCCTCTACACTGTCCCATCAAACACTCCCAGGACAGGTACAGCACGGGTTAGATACAGAGTAAAGCTCCCTCTACACTGTCCCATCAAACACTCCCAGGGCAGGTACAGCACGGGGTTAGATACAGAGTAAAGCTCCCTCTACACTGTCCCATCAAACACTCCCAGGGCAGGTACAGCACGGGGTTAGATACAGAGTAAAGCTCCCTCTACACTGTCCCATCAAACACTCCCAGGGCAGGTACAGCACGGGTTAGATACAGAGTAAAGCTCCCTCTACACTGTCCCATCAAACACTCCCAGGGCAGGTACAGCACGGGTTAGATACAGAGTAAAGCTCCCTCTACACTGTCCCCATCAAACACTCCCAGGGCAGGTACAGCACGGGTTAGATACAGAGTAAAGCTCCCTCTACACTGTCCCCATCAAACACTCCCAGGGCAGGTACAGCACGGGTTAGATACAGAGTAAAGCTCCCTCTACACTGTCCCATCAAACACTCCCAGTGCAGGTACAGCACGGGTTAGATACAGAGTAAAGCTCCCTCTACACTGTCCCCATCAAACACTCCCAGGGCAGGTACAGCACGGGTTAGATACAGAGTAAAGCTCCCTCTACACTGTCCCATCAAACACTCCCAGGGCAGGTACAGCACAGGTTAGATACAGAGTAAAGCTGCCTCTACACTGTCCCCATCAAACACTCCCAGGGCAGGTACAGCACGGGTTAGATACAGAGTAAAGCTCCCTCTACACTGTCCCCATCAAACACTCCCAGGGCAGGTACAGCACGGGTTAGATACAGAGTAAAGCTCCCTCTACACTGTCCCCATCAAACACTGCCAGGGCAGGTACAGCAAGGTGCTCAATACACGCAGATTAACTGGTTACAGGAACGAATGTAAAGCTGCCCAGGTTGAGCGCTGTGCTTGTACCCGAGTCTCCTACAGTGCTGCCCAAGACACGAAACTCCGCGAGCTCTTACCCACACAAGCCCCCTGTCGGAAAGACATCAGGGGGCAGAAGATGCTGCGCACAGGGTTGGAGCTCTGCTGGATTTCGAAGGTCCTCTTCAGCTGTAGCGTCCCTTCATTGTCCACCACCCTGTGGACAGAAGACCGGGTCAGTGAAAGCACCCTTGACAGGAATCCCCACAGCCCAGGAACACTCACACCGCACAGGGAGAGGCCAGGAACACTCACACTGCACAGAGATAGTCCAGGAACACTCACACTGCACAGAGACAGTCCAGGAACACTCACACTGCACAGAGACAGTCCAGGAACACTCACACTGCACAGGGAGAGGCCAGGAACACTCACACTGCACAGAGACAGTCCAGGAACACTCACACTGCACACGGACAGTCCAGGAACACTCACACTGCACACGGACAGTCCCGGAACACTCACACTGCACAGAGACAGTGCAGGAACACTCACACTGCACAGAGACAGTCCAGGAACACTCACACTGCACACGGACAGTCCCGGAACACTCACACTGCACAGAGACAGTCCAGGAACACTCACACTGCACACGGACAGTCCCGGAACACTCACACTGCACAGAGACAGTGCAGGAACACTCACACTGCACACGGACAGTCCAGGAACACTCACACTGCACAGAGACAGTGCAGGAACACTCACACTGCACAGAGACAGTCCAGGAACACTCACACTGCACACGGACAGTCCAGGAACACTCACACTGCACAGGGACAGTGCAGGAACACTCACACTGCACAGAGACAGTCCAGGAACACTCACACTGCACAGAGACAGTGCAGGAACACTCACACTGCACAGAGACAGTCCAGGAACACTCACACTGCACACGGACAGTCCCGGAACACTCACACTGCACAGAGACAGTGCAGGAACACTCACACTGCACACGGACAGTCCAGGAACACTCACACTGCACAGAGACAGTGCAGGAACACTCACACTGCACAGAGACAGTCCAGGAACACTCACACTGCACACGGACAGTCCAGGAACACTCACACTGCACAGGGACAGTGCAGGAACACTCACACTGCACAGAGACAGTCCAGGAACACTCACACTGCACAGAGACAGTGCAGGAACACTCACACTGCACAGAGACAGTCCAGGAACACTCACACTGCACAGAGACAGTCCAGGAACACTCACACTGCACAGGGAGAGGCCAGGAACACTCACACTGCACAGAGACAGTCCAGGAACACTCACACTGCACACGGACAGTCCAGGAACACTCACACTGCACAGAGACAGTCCAGGAACACACTCACTGCACAGAGACAGTGCAGGAACACTCACACTGCACAGAGACAGTCCAGGAACCCTCACACTGCACAGAGACAGTCCAGGAACACTCACACTGCACACGGACAGTCCAGGAACACTCACACTGCACACGGACAGTCCAGGAACCCTCACACTGCACAGAGACAGTCCAGGAACACTCTCACTGCACAGAGACAGTCCAGGAACACACACACTGCACAGAGACAGTCCAGGAACACTCACACTGCACACGGACATTCCAGGAACACTCACACAGCACACGGACAGTCCAGGAACACTCACACTGCACACGGACAGTCCAGGAACACTCACACTGCACACGGACAGTCCAGGAACACTCACACTGCACACGGACAGTCCAGGAACCCTCACACTGCACACGGACAGTCCAGGAACCCTCACACTGCACACGGACAGTCCAGGAACCCTCACACTGCACAGAGACAGTCCAGGAACACTCACACTGCACACGGACAGTCCAGGAACACTCACACTGCACACGGACAGTCCAGGAACACTCACACTGCACACGGACAGTCCAGGAACACTCACACTGCACAGAGACAGTCCAGGAACACTCACACTGCACAGAGACCGTCCAGGAACACTCACACTGCACACGGACAGTCCAGGAACCCTCACACTGCACACGGACAGTCCAGGAACCCTCACACTGCACACGGACAGTCCAGGAACACTCACACTGCACACGGACAGTCCAGGAACACTCACACTGCACACGGACAGTCCAGGAACACTCACACTGCACAGAGACAGTCCAGGAACACTCACACTGCACACGGACAGTCCAGGAACCCTCACACTGCACACGGACAGTCCAGGAACACTCACACTGCACAGAGACAGTCCAGGAACACTCACACTGCACACGGACAGTCCAGGAACACTCACACTGCACACGGACAGTCCAGGAACACTCTCACTGCACACGGACAGTCCAGGAACACTCACACTGCACACGGACAGTCCAGGAACACTCACAATGCACAGAGACAGTCCAGGAACACTCTCACTGCACAGAGACAGTCCAGGAACCCTCACACTGCACACGGACAGTCCAGGAACCCTCACACTGCACACGGACAGTCCAGGAACCCTCACACTGAACAGACAGTCCAGGAACCCTCTCCTTACCTGTAGAGCAGCAGCTTGTTGACGCAGGCGTTGACCAGCAGGGAGGGGTCGCGTGCCTCGCGACTGATCCAGGACCGGGCGGAGATACTGGTTATGGAACTGCCCTCACTCACCACCAGACGCTTCGCTTTGGTCAGCTTGCCTGTGGGCAGAGGCGGTAAAGCACACAGTTTACACAGAGTGCGAGAGAGAGAGAGAGAAACAGAGAGAGGGAGAGGGAGAGAGAGGGGGCAGAGAGAGAGAGAAAGGGGGAGAGAGAGAGAGAGGGGGGGAGAGAGAGAGAGAGTGTGTGTGGAGCGTGTGTGAGAGAGAGTGAAAGAGGAGAGCAAGTGAGAGCAAGCAGACGTCAGGTTCAGTGGCGGGCTTGGCTGTGATGCCCTTGACGGTCGAATTGCCTGATGACCCGCACCCTCCAGGTTTGCAGGTGAACAAGCGAGACTCGGGCGAGTTGCCAGAAGGGGGCGCCCGGGGTCGGGCCAAGGGCAAGATCAGCCTCGCCCGCGAGGCCTCCCGCAGTCGAATACCCCACTGAGACCGAGGTGCCAAGGTACGGGAGGGCGCCCATGGAACCCGCGGCCCAGCGAGTTGACAAAAAAACAACAGAGGAAGAGAGAGAGAGGGATCGGGCCCACGAAGCCGCACAGCGCGATCCCGGCCCGCCTACCTGTGGCCATGTCGAAGATGAAGGAGAAAATGCTGCCCCGGTCGTCGCCGGCCCAGAGGATGCGGCCGGGCGAGTCAAAGGACAAGGCGAGGACGCGGCCCGTCAGCTTGCTAGAGCCTCCCTTTACCTTCTTGCCGGTGGAGATGTTCATGACGTGGACATTGTGCTTGTTGTTCCCGACCTGCGACCCATGCGGGGCAGACACACAGAGCGATCAGGTTAGGGGTCAAGACGCTCGCTGCAGGAGCGGCATTCAAAAAAGTCGCGCATTTCCCGCCCTCAAGCCTTACTACCTGTGCTCTCATTTTGCTCATGTTTCCCCATTCGGTTTTGCTATGTCAACTGTCAGGGTGTACCTGCCAGCTCCGGCCACCAGGTGGCGCCGTGGAGTGAGTTTCTGACGTCTCCCTCCCAGCTCCCCGATTGAGAACACAACCTTGTCGCCAACTGACTGTCCCCCAGTCTCCACTGAGACCCCAGGGAGCACCTCCCCACCCGCCCGCCTTCTTCCAACAGTGCCCGTGGGATCTGTTACTCAAGTGGGCGGAGAGGGGCCTCGGTTTAACATCTTTCCAGAAAGACGGCCCCTCCGACAGTGCGGCATTCCCTCAGTACTGCCCCTCCGACAGTGCGGCGCTCCCTCAGTACCGCCCCTCCGACAGTGTGGCGCTCCCTCAGTACCGCCCCTCCGACAGTGCGGTGCTCCCTCAGCACCGCCCCTCCGACAGTGCGGAGCTCCCTCAGTACCGCCCCTCCGACAGTGCGGCGCTCCCTCAGCACCGCCCCTCCGACAGTGCGGCGCTCCCTCAGTACTGTCCCTCCGACAGTGCGGCGCTCCCTCAGTACTGCCCCTCCGACAGTGCGGCCCTCCCTCAGTACCGCCCCTCCGACAGTGCGGCGCTCCCTCAGTACCGCCCCTCCGACAGTGCGGCGCTCCCTCAGTACTGCCCCTCCGACAGTGCGGCGCTCCCTCAGTACCGCCCCTCCGACAGTGCGGCGCTCCCTCAGTACCGCCCCTCCGACAGTGCGGCGCTCCCTCGGCACCGCCCCTCCGACAGTGCGGCACTCCCTCAGTACCGCCCCTCCGACAGTGCGGCGTTCCCTCAGTACTGCCCCTCCGACAGTGCGGCGCACCCTCAGTACCGCCCCTCCGACAGTGCGGCGCTCCCTCAGTACCGCCCCTCCGACAGTGCGGCGTGTCACAGCCGAAACCTTTGGGACATCCCAAGGCGCTCTCGTTACCCGCCCCGCCGCACCTACCACAGTCAGGTTGTTGTTGATGGGCTGGAAGGTGCAGCACAGCAGCTCGGAGCAGTCCGGGTCGGCTATCTCCCGGATGCACTTGCCGTCCTCGGTGGCCCAGATGCACATGGTGGCATCCAGCGAGGTGGTGACGATGATGTCGTTGGAGAGGGACCAGGCGAAGTCGGTCACGCCCCGGGCGTGGCCCTTCAGCACCCGCAGCACGGCCGGCGGAGTGGGCACCAGCTGCAAGATGGAGACTGTCCCGTCCAGCGAGCAGCAGGCCAGGCGGTTCTTGTCGTCATTCGCAAACTGCACTTTGGGAACTGCGGGGGGAGGAGCCAGAGAACCATTTACTTCAATCCACACGTTAATAAATCGAGAGGGCGCAGCAGAACCTAAATGGTAACGCTTTTTAAAAAAGGGGGTGGAGCAGGAACAGAGAGAGACAGGCGTTCACAGACACAGAACATGACAAGTTGATCAGAGAATCTTAGAGCACGAGAAAGGAGCAGGAGTCGGCCATTCGGCCCCTCGAGCCTGCTCCGCCATTTAATGAGATCATGGCTGATCATCCAAATTCAGTACCCGGTCCCTGCCTTCTCCCCATATCCCTTGATCCCTTTAGCCTCAAGAAATATATCCAACTCCTTCTTGAATATATTTAATGAATTGGCCTCAACTGCCTTCTGTGGTAGAGAATTCCACAGGTTCACCACTCTCTGGGTGAAGAAATTCCTCCTCATCTCTGTCCTAAATGGCTTACCCCTTATCCTTAGACTGTGACCCCTGGTTCTGGACTCCCCGACCATCGGGAACATCCTTCCTGCATCTAGTCTGTCTCGTCCTGTTAGAATTTTATAAGTTTCAATGAGATCCCCTCTCATTCTTCTAAACTCCAGCGAGTATAAGCCCAATCGACCCAATCTCTCCTCGTACGTCATTCCTGCCATCCCAGGTATCAGCCTGGTGAATCTTCACTGCACTCTCTCCATGGCAAGAACATCCTTCCGCAGATAAGGCGACCAAAACTGCACACAATACTCAAGATGTGGTCTCACCAAGGCCCTGTACAACTGCAGCAAGACATCCTTGCTCCTGTACTCAAATCTTCTCGCTACGAAGGCCAACATACCATTTGCCTTCTTAACCACCTGCTGCACCTGCATGCTTACCTTCAGCGACTGGTGCACAAGGACACCCAGGTCTCGTTGCACTTCCCCTTCTCCCAATCTGTTGCCGTTCAGATAATCTGCCTTCCTGTTTTTGCCACTAAAGTGGATAACCTCACATTTACCCACATAGAGAAGGAGGCCAATTCCCCTTTTGAAAGTTACTATTGAATCTGCTCCCACCGCCCTTTCAGGCAGCGTGTTCCAGATCACAACAACTCGCTGCGGAAAAAACATTCTCCTCATCTCCCCTCTGGTTCTTTTGACCCAGGACACCGGGGAGCACTCTTCGAAATAGTGGCCGTGGGATGTTTCACGTCCACCTGAGAGGGAAGACGGACCTCGGTTTAATGTCTCATCCCGAAAGATGGCCCCCTCTGACAGTGCGGCTCTCCCTCAGTGCCGCCCCTCCGACAGTGCGGCGCTCCCTCAGTACCGCCCCTCCGACAGTGCGGCGCTCCCTCAGTACTGCCCCTCCGACAGTGCGGCGCTCCCTCAGTACCGCCCCTCCGACAGTGCGGCGCTCCCTCAGTACCGCCCCTCCGACAGTGCGGCGCTCCCTCAGTACCGCCCCTCCGACAGTGCGGCGCTCCCTCAGTACCGCCCCTCCGACAGTGCGGCGCTCCCTCAGTACCGCCCCTTCGACAGTGCGACGCTCCCTCGGTACTGCCCCTCCGACAGTGCGGCGCTCCCTCAGTACCACCCCTCCGACACTCCCTCAGTACCGCCCCTCCGACACTCCCTCAGTACTGCCCCTCCGACAGTGCAACACTCCAGTAGGGAGTGCCAGCCTAGATTTTTATGCTCGAATCTCTGGAGTGGGGACCTGACCCCACCACATTCTGGCTGAGAGGCGAGTGCGCTACCCGAAGCGGCCGCTCGCCGGGGTCGACTCTCTCCCCGCCTCTTACCCCGCGGACCGCCCGCCGCGCCCTTACCCGCTTCATCCACGTGCTGGTCGAAGATGTGGTACATTCCAGCGAAGGCGTAGTTCTCGCTCAGCGTGGTATCGCCCGCCATCGCGCGACTGGCCTCCGCTACAGAGGTCGGAACCACACTGCCCGGCGACCTGAGAGAGAGAGAGAAAGAAAGACTCCCATTTCTCCAGCGCCTTTCACCACCTCAGGACGTCCCAAAGCGCTTCACAGCCAATGAAGGACTTTTTGAAGTGTGGTCACTGTTGTAATGTAGGAAACGCGGCAGCCACGAGCAGCAATGTGATAATGACCAGATCATCTGTTTTTAGTGATGTTGGTTGAGGGATAAATATTGGCCCCAGGACACCGGGGAGAACTCCCCCCTGCTCTTCTTCCAATAGTGGCCGTGGGATCTTTTACATCCACCCGAGAGGGCAGACGGGGCCTCGGATTAACGTCTCGTCCGAAAGACGGCACCTCTGTGGCGAGAGAAACACAGAGTTAACGTTTCAGCTCGATGACCTTTCGTCAGAACTGGAAAACGTTGGCCAACTTTTTCCAATTCGGACGAAAGGTCATCGAACTGAACCGTCCACTCTGTTTATCTCTCCACAGAACCTGGCTGGCCCCGCTGACTGTTGCCAGCATTTTCTCAGGTAAAAATATGAAGAACCTAAGAGCATCAGAATTAGGAGCTGGAGTCGGCCATTCGGCCCCTCGAGCCTGCTCCGCCATTCAATAAGATCACGGCTGATCTTCGACCTCAACTCCACTCTCCCGCCCCGATCCCTCGATTCCCCTCGAGTCCAAAAATCTCTCGATCTCAGCCTTGAATATACTCAACGACTGAGCCTCCACAGCCCTCTGGGGCACCGAATTCCAAAGATTCACCGCCCTCTGAGTGAAGAAATTCCTCCTCATCTCAGTCCTAAAATGGCCGACCTCTTATCCTGAGACTGTGCCCCCTGGTTCTAGACTCTCCAGCCAGAGGGGAAACAGCCTCTCAGCATCTACCCTGTCAATCCCCCTCAGAATCTTGTATGTTTCAATGAGATCACCTCTCATTCTTCTAAACTCTAGAGAGTATCGGCCCAATCGACTAAAGCTGGTGCTACACAGCACAAACCAACAGGCATAAACATATTCAACCTTTTAGAAACATAGAACATCGAAAAATAGGAGCAGGAGTCGGCCCTTCGAGCCTGCTCCGCCATTCAATATGATCATGGCTGATCCTCTATCTCAATACCATATTCCCGCTCTCTCCCCATACCCCTTGATGCCTTTTGTGTCTAGAAATCTATCTATCTCCTTCTTAAATATATTCAGTGACTTGGCCTCCACAGCCTTCTGTGGTAGAGAATTCCACAGGTTCACCACCCTCTGAGTGAAGACATTTCTCCTCATCTCAGTCCTAAATGTCCTACCCCGTATCCTGAGACTGTGACCCCCTCGTTCTAGACCCCCCCAGCCAAGGGAAACACCCTCCCTGCATCCAGTCTGTCTAGCCCTGTCAGAATTTTATATGTTTCAATGAGATCCCCTCTCATTCTTCTAAACTCTAGTGAATACAGGCCTAGTCTACTCAATCTCTCCTCATACGACAGTCCTGCCATCCCAGGAACCAGTCTGGTGAACCTTCGCTGCACTCCCTCTATGGTAAGTTTAACTAGAATAGCCTGCCTTCAAGGGATTCGGGAACAGATAGGTCACAGGCTCTTATCCACGACCTGTATCTTTGATGTGGGCAAAATAAAGCGTATAAAGGGGCAAGGATTTCGACAGTTGGACTGATACTGAAAGCCATTCTCTGTGTAGAGTATAAATCGATCACCTGCGCTGCATATCAATAAAGTCTGTTCCCTATACGTCTCGTGCTTATTCGAAGTGTGTCGTTGTGAAACATAGATGGATGCCGGTTGACGAACAGTTCAGAGAATCTTACAGCGCAGGAGGAGGCCATTCGGCCCATCGTGCCTGTGCCGGCTCTTTGAACGAGCTCTCCAATCAGTCCCACTCCCCCCTGCTCTTTCCCCACAGCCCGGCACATTTTCCCCCTCAAGTATTTCTCCAATTCCCCCTTTTGAAAGTTACTATTGAATCTGCTGCCACCGCCCTTTCAGGCAGCGCGTTCCAGATCACAACAACTCGCTGCGTAAAAAACATTCTCCTCATCTCCCCTCTGGTTCTTTTACCGATTATCTTCAATCTGTGTCCTCTGGTTACCGACCCTCCTGACACTGGAAACAGTTTCTCCTTATTTACTCCATCAAAACCCTTCATGATTTTGAACACCTCAATTAAATCTCCCCTTAACCTTCTCTGCTCTAAGGAGAACAACCCCAGCTTCTCCAGTCTCTCCACGTCACTGAAGTCTCTCATCCCCGGTACCATTCTGGTCAATCTCCCCTTAACCTTCTCTGCTCTAAGGAGAACAACCCCAGCTTCTCCAGTCTCTCCACATCACTGAAGTCCCTCATCCCTAAACCATTCTGGTCAATCACCCCTTAACCTTCTCTGCTCTAAGGAGAACAACCCCAACTTCTCCAGTCTCTCCACATCACTGAAGTCCCTCATCCCTAAACCATTCTGGTCAATCTCCCCTTAACCTTCTCTGCTCTAAGGAGAACAACCCCAGCTTCTCCAGTCTCTCCACGTCACTGAAGTCCCTCATCCCTGGTACCATTCTGGTCAATCTCCCCTTAACCTTCTCTGCTCTAAGGAGAACAATCCCAGCTTCTCCAGTCTCTCCACATCACTGAAGTCCCTCATCCCTGGTACCATTCTGGTCAATCTCCCCTTAACCTTCTCTGCTCTAAGGAGAACAACCCCAACTTCTCCAGTCTCTCCACATCACTGAAGTCCCTCATCCCTAAACCATTCTGGTCAATCTCCCCTTAACCTTCTCTGCTCTAAGGAGAACAACCCCAACTTCTCCAGTCTCTCCACATCACTGAAGTCCCTCATCCCTAAACCATTCTGGTCAATCTCCCCTTAACCTTCTCTGCTCTAAGGAGAACAACCCCAGCTTCTCCAGTCTCTCCACATCACTGAAGTCCCTCATCCCTAAACCATTCTGGTCAATCTCCTCCGCACCCTCTCCAAGGCCCTTGACATCCTGAAGTGCGGTGCCCGGAATTGGACACAATACTCCAGCTGAGGACCATCCAGCGATTGGTGAAGGGTTTAGCGGTAACCCAATCTGACGCTGAATGTTGAAGGCAACAGGTGAACGTTAGCGGTGGCGGGAGGAGCACTCACTTGTCCTCGTAGACGGCTCGATTCATCTGCGCCTGCAGCTGGTACGACCCCCGGCTCACTGAGCGCCTGTGGCCTCGCGCTCCCTGGGCTCGCAGGTCGTCCTCAAAGTCCTGCGGAGGGACGGGTAGGGAAAAAAACACAAGAGGCAGGTGAAAGGATAGGGTCATCGACACATGGTGGGAGGTGGGGGGGGGGGGGGGGGAAAAAGAGAGGGGTGAAAAAAAAATCACAGGAGGCAGAACTCCGTCAATTGCAAGACCAAACGCAGTCATTTGAAAAAATTAGGCATCTACGTATAAAAGTCAGCAACCCACTCAGAGGGCCGAGACCCCGACAGCGGCGAGATTTTGAGGTAAATCAAGTAGTGGTTCGGCAATACCGCCAAGCTGCTCGATTGTAGAGGGAGGCGAGGCGGTCCCGCGGGCTGGAGGCCGCGGAGAAAGAATTCATTTGAGTTGAGCGATTGTTGCGGGGAGGGGGGAAATCAGCGAGGATTCAGCAAGGAGGAAGAGTGGAGGACAAAGCGGAGGAGGGAGGAAGGTGTGGAGGGGCACTGATCAGAGGAGGAGAGGGGAGGGGGGGAGGCGAGGGGGAGGGGGGGAGGGCGAGGGGGAGGGGGGGGCGGCGGCGAGGGGGAGGGGGGGAGGCGAGGGGGAGGGGGGGAGGCGAGGGGCGGCGGCGAGGGGGAGGCGAGGGGGAGGGGGGGCGGCGAGGGGGAGGGGGGCGGCGAGGGGCAGCGAGGGGGAGGAAGAGGCAGCGAGGGAGAGGAGGAGGAGGAGGCGACGAGGGAGAGGAGGAGGAGGAGGCGGCGAGGGAGAGGAGGAGGAGGGCCGGGGGGTAGAGGAGGAGGAGGAGGCGAGGGGGAGAGGAGGAGGGCCGAGGGGTAGAGGAGGAGGAGGAGGACCGAGGGTTAAGGAGGAGGAGGCGGCGAGGGTTGAGGAGGAGGGCCGAGGGGTAGAGGAGGAGGAGGGCCGAGGGGTAGAGGAGGAGGAGGGCCGAGGGGTAGAGGAGGAGGAGGCGAGGGGGAGAGGAGGAGGAGGGCCGAGGGTTGAGGAGGAGGAGGCGAGGGGGAGAGGAGGAGGGCCGAGGGGTAGAGGAGGAGGAGGTGAGGGGGAGAGGAGGAGGGCCGAGGGGTAGAGGAGGAGGCGAGGGGGAGAGGAGGAGGGCCGAGGGGTAGAGGAGGAGGAGGCGAGGGGGAGAGGAGGAGGAGGACCGAGGGTTAAGGAGGAGGAGGCGGCGAGGGTTGAGGAGGAGGGCCGAGGGGTAGAGGAGGAGGAGGGCCGAGGGGTAGAGGAGGAGGAGGGCCGAGGGGTAGAGGAGGAGGAGGAGGAGGAGGCGAGGGTGAGAGGAGGAGGAGGGCCGAGGGTTGAGGAGGAGGGCCGAGGGAGAAAGCTGGGGGGCCAGGGAGGAATCACTGGTAGGACTGCAGCACTACGAGATCACGTGGGTCTGATTCTTGACCAGAAAGTGGGCGGGGAGGAGAGAGAATCACAAACACACACACACACAGAGAGTTGGGCAACCTCACACATCTCCCAGCAAAACACGCCATTGCCCGAGACCTCACAACAGGTCACTTACCCACCCGTTCAGCCACGGAACGGTGCGTGCAGGGTCCTGAAAGGAGGGGATAAAAATTAATTGAAGCCGTTTGGTGGTGGGGGGGGGGGGGGGGGGGGTGGGGGGGAAGAAAAAAAATAAAACAAAAGATGTCATAGCATGATCCCCCAATCACCCCACCCTTTATTTTGATATCTCCTCCCCTCGCCTGAAGGCGCCGTCTCTCGCTGGGGGTACGGGTCCCTCCGATACCGCACCCAACTCACCATTCCTCCTGCCCGAGTCTAGACGGCGAGTGAGCTGAGCAATTCGACCGTCACACACTCTCTCGCTCGCAAACACGCTCGCGCTCTCTCACTCGCAAACACGCTCGCACTCACACGCTCTCAAACACGCTCGCGCTCTCACGCTCGCAAACACGCTCACGCTCACACGCTCTCAAGCTCGCACTCTCGCTCGCAAACACGCTCGCACTCACGCTCGCAAACACGCTCTCGCTCGCAAACACGCTCGCACTCACACGCTCGCAAACACGCTCTCTCGCTCGCAAACACGCTCGCACTCACGCTCGCAAACACGCTCTCTCGCTCGCAAACACGCTCGCACTCTCTCACAATCTCACACGCTCGCACTCTCACTCGCTCGTGCACACGCTCGCACTCTCACACTCTCACGCTCGCAAACACGCTCGCACTCACACTCTCGCTCGCAAACACGCTCTCACATACTCTCTTGTTCGCACACACTCGCACTCTCACACACACTGGCTCTCTCTCTCTCTCTCCCCCCCACACACACACTGGCTCTCTCCTCTCTCTCACATACACACACACTCTCTCTGTCTCCCTCTCTCTCTCTCTCTCGCTGTCTCTCTCTCGCTGTCTCTCTCTCGCTGTCTCTCGCGCTGTCTCTCTCTCGCTGTCTCTCTCTCGGTCTCTCTCTCTCTCTCTCTCTCTCTCTCTCTCTCGCTGTCTCTCTCTCTCGCTGTCTCTCTCTCTCTCTCTCGCTGTCTCTCTCTCTCTCTCGCTGTCTCTCTCTCTCGCTCTCTCGCTGTCTCTCTCGCTCTCGCTGTCTCGCTCTCGCTGTCTCTCTCGCTGTCTCTCTCTCTCTCTCTCGCTGTCTCTCGCTGTCTCTCTCTCGCTGTCTCTCTCGCTGTCTCTCTCTCGCTGTCTCTCTCTCGCTGTCTCTCTCTCGCTGTCTCTCTCTCTCTCGCTGTCTCTCTCTCTCTCGCTGTCTCTCTCTCTCTCGCTGTCTCTCTCTCTCTCGCTGTCTCTCTCTCTCTCGCTGTCTCTCTCTCTCTCGCTGTCTCTCTCTCTCTCGCTGTCTCTCTCTCTCTCGCTGTCTCTCTCTCTCTCGCTGTCTCTCTCTCTCTCGCTGTCTCTCTCTCTCTCTCTCGCTGTCTCTCTCTCTCTCTCTCGCTGTCTCTCTCTCTCTCTCTCGCTGTCTCTCTCTCTCTCTCTCGCTGTCTCTCTCTCTCTCTCTCGCTGTCTCTCTCTCTCTCTCGCTGTCTCTCTCTCTCTCTCTCGCTGTCTCTCTCTCTCTCTCTCGCTGTCTCTCTCTCTCTCTCTCGCTGTCTCTCTCTCTCTCTCGCTGTCTCTCTCTCTCTCGCTGTCTCTCTCTCGCTGTCTCTCTCGCTGTCTCTCTCGCTGTCTCTCTCGCTGTCTCTCTCTCTCGCTGTCTCTCTCTCTCGCTGTCTCTCTCTCTCGCTGTCTCTCTCTCTCGCTGTCTCTCTCTCTCGCTGTCTCTCTCTCTCTCTCGCTGTCTCTCTCTCTCTCGCTGTCTCTCTCTCTCTCGCTGTCTCTCTCTCTCTCGCTGTCTCTCTCTCGCTGTCTCTCTCTCTCTCGCTGTCTCTCTCTCTCTCTCGCTGTCTCTCTCTCTCTCGCTGTCTCTCTCTCTCGCTGTCTCTCTCTCTCGCTGTCTCTCTCTCTCGCTGTCTCTCTCTCTCGCTGTCTCTCTCTCTCGCTGTCTCTCTCTCTCGCTGTCTCTCTCTCTCGCTGTCTCTCTCTCTCGCTGTCTCTCTCTCTCGCTGTCTCTCTCTCTCGCTGTCTCTCTCTCTCGCTGTCTCTCTCTCTCGCTGTCTCTCTCTCTCGCTGTCTCTCTCTCTCGCTGTCTCCCTCTCTCGCTGTCTCTCTCTCTCGCTGTCTCTCTCTCGCCCTCTCACACTGGCGCTCGACAGCCACCAGGAACTGCGGTTCACCCTCCCTCTCCCGGGGTTGGCCCGGCCGATCGCGACGCCCGCGCCCGAGCCCACCGCCATCAGCTCAGGGGCGAGGGAGGGGGAGGATGGAACCGGGGAATCCCGCGGCCCACGATAGCACGAGGCGAAGGGTCTCGGTCAGCCCGTCTCTCCCCCACAGCCCCCCGTTTACCTCCATGCGGTCGAGGGTGGTGCGACTGCTCCTGACGCTGTTGCTGTGGGCGCGGAAGCTGCTCTGCTCCGACAGGGCTCCGTAGCGCTGGGCGAGCAGCTGGCTGCGCAGCTTCAGGTAGTGGCGCCGCACGAGGGGGTCGAAGCCGCCCTTTGCATTCTCCCGCAGGAGCTGGCTACGGCGGCGGATGTACTGCGTGCGGAACTGCGGAAAGTTGGAGGTCCGGTAGGCGTTATACCTGGCCACGGCGAAAAAGAACAAGAGCAGAGGAAGGGTCAGCCAGGAGCTGCAGAAGCATCTACTTAAACACTGAAAGGGATTTAATGTGCAGGGCTGTGGGGAAAGAGCAGGGGGGAGTGGGACTAATTGGAGAGCTCGTTCAAAGAGCTCGTTCAAAGAGCTGGCACAGGCACGATGGGCCGAATGGCCTCCTCCTGTGCTGCGAGATTCATTAGGGGAGGTTGATCGAGGGAGGAATGTTCGGGGGTAACTCCCCCCTGCACTTCTTCCAATAGTGGCCGTGGGATCTTTTACATCCACCTGAGAGGGCAGGCGTGGCCTCGGAAAGACAGTGCGGCGCTCCCTCAGTACTGCCCCTCCGACAGTGCGGCGCTCCCTCAGTACCGCCCCTCCGACAGTGCGGCGCTCCCTCGGTACCGCCCCTCCGACAGTGCGGCGCTCCCTCGGTACCGCCCCTCCGACAGTGCGGCGCTCCCTCGGTACCGCCCCTCCGACAGTGCGGCGCTCCCTCAGTACCGCCCCTCCGACAGTGCGGCGCTCCCTCAGTACCGCCCCTCCGACAGGGCAGCGCTCCCTCAGTACCGCCCCTCCGACAGTGCAGCGCTCCCTCAGTACCGCCCCTCCGACAGTGCGGCGCTCCCTCAGTACTGCCCCTCCGACAGTGCGGCGCTCCCTCAGTACTGCTCCTCCGACAGTGCGGCGCTCCCTCAGTACCGCCCCTCCGACAGTGCAGCGCTCCCTCAGTACCGCCCCTCCGACAGGGCAGCGCTCCCTCAGTACCGCCCCTCCGACAGGGCGGCGTTCCCTCAGTACCGCCCCTCCGACAGGGCGGCGTTCCCTCAGTACAGCTCCCAACTGAGCCGAGGAGAACTTCCGGCTCTTCCGATACTGCCGTGGAATCATCAACATCCACCCAATCCCCCAGAGGAGAGGCTGTTTCCCCCCTGGCTGGAGAGTCTAGAACCAGGGGTCACAGTCTCAGGATAAGGGGTCGGCCATTTAGGACTGAGATGAGGAGGAATTTCTTCACTCAGAGGGCGGTGAATCTTTGGAATTCTCTGCCCCAGAGGGCTGTGGAGGCTCAGTCGTTGAGTCTATTCAAGGCCGAGATCGATAGATTTTTGGACTCTAGGGGAATCGAGGGATCGGGCGGGAGAGTGGAGTTGAGGTCGAAGATCAGCCGTGATCTTACTGAAGATCATCTGGCCTACTCCTGCTCCTAATTCTATGTTATGAAGAAGCCTACCAGGGTCCCGGTTTCACAGGCGGGCGGCGATGGTGCGGGACCCGGGTATTTGGAGGGTGAGCAGGAGGAAGAGAGAGGGCAGACGATCAGAGGAACGCAGCGACAGCAGGCTGGAGGCCTCGTCGGGGAGCCCAGCCCTGCTGATCGACCTGGGTTCTGCACAACAATCACTGGGCCTCAGTCCCAGGCCGCATCCTCCCTGGGGCCCCAAGACTTACCTGGCGTCAACAGCTAACACCTGCTGCCAGACTGCTGCCATCCCACAGGTGCCGGCGACTCTTCAGGGATTTCTGGGATCCGCACAGCGGCCCCTCTGCAACAGAGAGAAAGGAGCAAAGATTTTTTAAAAACAATTGACACCTGCGGATAGGTGGGGGGCGACCGTATACGGAGGGGCAGTACTGAGGGAGCGCCGCACTGTCGGAGGGGCGGTAACGAGGGAGCGCCGCACTGTCGGAGGATCGGTACTGAGGGAGCGCCGCACTGTCGGAGGGGCGGTACTGAGGGAGCGTCGCACTGTCGGAGGGGCGGTACTGAGGGAGCGCCGCACTGTCGGAGGGGCGGTACTGAGGGAGGGCAGCACTGTCGGAGGGGCGGTACTGAGGGAGCGCCGCACTGTCGGAGGGGCGGTACTGAGGGAGCGCCGCACTGTCGGAGGGGCGGTACTGAGGGAGCGCCGCACTGTGGGAGGGGGCGGTACTGAGGGAGCGCCGCACTGTGGAGGGGCAGTACCGAGGGAGCGCCGCACTGTCGGAGGGGCAGTACCGAGGGAGCGCCGCACTGTGGGAGGGGCGGTACTGAGGGAGCGCCGCCCTGTCGGAGGGGCGGTACTGAGGGAGCGCTGCACTGTGGGAGGGGCGGTACTGAGGGAGCGCCGCCCTGTCGGAGGGGCGGTACTGAGGGAGCGCCGCCCTGTCGGAGGTGGGGAAAGGCGCTGGAGAGATGGGAGTCTTTTTTCTTAAACTCGAGTACAGTTTCCTGTACTTCTCCACTTGACAGTGTTTAAAGCTCTTTAGTATACCGACAGCGCTGCTCACGATGCGGTCTCCTCTACACTGGGGAGACTAAAGGCAGATTGGGCGGCCGCTTTGCGGAACACCGCCGTTCAGTCCGTAAGGGTGACCCCGAGCTTCCGGTCGCCTGTCACTTTACATAGAAACATCGAAGATAGGAGCAGGAGTAGGCCATTCGGCCCCTCGAGCCTGCTCCGCCATTCAATGAGATCATGGCTGATCATCCAAATTCAGTACCCTGTCCCTGCCTTCTCCCCATATCCCTTGATCCCTTTAGCCTTAAGAAATATATCCAACTCCTTTTTGAATATATTTAATGAACTGGCCTCAACTGCCTTCTGTGGTAGAGAATTCCACAGGTTCACCACTCTCTGGGTGAAGAAATTCCTCCTCATCTCAGTCCTAAATGGCTTACCCCTTATCCTTAGACTGTGACCCCTGGTTCTGGACTCCCCGACCATCGGGAACATCCTTCCTGCATCTAGTCTGTCTAGTCCTGTTAGAATTTTATACGTTTCAATGAGATCCCCTCTCATTCTTCTAAACTCCAGTGAGTATAAGCCCAATCGACCCAATCTCTCCTCATACGTCATTCCTGCCATCCCAGGTATCAGTCTGGTGAATCTTCGCTGCACTCCCTCCATGGCAAGAACATCCTTCCTCAGATAAGGCGACCAAAACTGCACACAATACTCCAGGTGTGGTCTCACCAAGGCCCTGTACAACTGCAGCAAGACATCCTTGTTCCTGTACTCGAATCCTCTCGCTACGAAGGCCAATTCTCCGCTCCACTCCCCCTCTGACCTCGCCGTCCTCGGCCTCCTAGCAACGTAAGCTCGAGGGACAGCACCTCGTCTTTCGATTGGGCCCTTTACAGCCTGCCAGACTCGACATCGAGTTCAACAATTTCAGATCAGAACCTCGGCCCCTATTTTTTCGGCCGGCAGCTGTTGACGATTCTGCCCTTCCCATTTACTCCTCCGGGATCCATCTTTTGTTTCTGAACGTGTCCTGTTACCCTCTCCTCTCGCCTCGCACCATCACCCTTTTGTCAGTTAATCTCTCCCGCCTTCCACCCGATCTCGGACCTTCCCTTTTGTTCATTCCTCCCCCCTTTCCCCGCCTCCGCTTAAAACCGGTCACATCTCTCACTTCCCCAGTGCAGAGGATCAGAGGGACCTTGGAGCGCAGGTCCACAGATCCCTGAAGGTAGAGAAGGTGGTTAAGGCGGCGTACGGGATACTTGCCTTTATTAGCCGTGGCATAGAATACAAGAGCAGGGGGGTTATGCTTCAATTCAATTCAATTCAATTCAATTCAATTCAATTCAATTCAAATCAAATCAAATCGCTTTATTGGCATGACAAGGTACATCTTATGTTGCCAAAGCATCGAAAAACATTCATGGTTGTACACAAAAATACAGATCTATCCATACAGTGTACAAACAGATATATTCCTGAGTGTATAAATATACATTCATATAATTTGTACAATTCAATTCAAATCGCTTTATTGGCATGACAAGGTACATCTTATGTTGCCAAAGCATCTAAAAACATTCATGGTTGAACACATAAACGCAGATCTATCCATACAGTGTATAAACAGATATATCCCCGAGTGTATAAATATACATTCATTATTATTTGTATATACTCTTTTCTTATATTTAGTGGTTGTCCCTCTGTTTATGGCAAGCTGTAACATAGTGTGCCGCTAAGGTTACACAATTTCTCTCTTCCCCTAGTAGGTATGGGAGTTTTTGGTCGTCATTCAAATTTCTGAATTCAGGGCATATTTTTGTGAATTTTGGGTAGAAATTCTCCCTGATGCCCTGATAGTTTCCACAAGCTGTGAGGAAGTGCATCTCTGTCTCCACCACTGCCTGACTGCAGTGAGAGCATATCCTGTCCTCTCTTGGCAGCCGGGTCTGTCTGTGTCTGCCTTTTTCGATGGCCAGGCTATGTTCACTAAGTCTGTACATTGTCAAGGTTTTTCTCAATTGGCTATCTTTTACCGTGTATAAAACATTAGTTAGGTCACAGCTAGAGTACTGTGTGCAGATCTGGTCACCACATTACAGGAAGGATGTGATTGCACTAGAGAGGGTACAGAGGAGATTTCCGAGGATGTTGCTGGGACTGGAGAATTTTAGCGATGAGGGAAGATCGGAGAGGCCGGGGTTGTTTTCTCTGGAACAGAGGAGGCTGAGGGGAGATTTAATCGAGGTGTATAAAATGATGAGGGGCCCTGGATAGAGTGGATAGGAAGGACCTATTTCCCTGAGCAGAGAGGTCAGTAACCAGGGGGGCAGAGATTTAAAGTCATTGGGAGAAGGATTAGAGGGGAGTTGAGGAGAACTTTCTTCGCCCAGAGGGTGGTGGGGGTCTGGAACTCACTGCCTGAAAGGGTGGTCCAGGCAGAAACCCTCATCACATTTAAAAAGTACT
The DNA here is from genome assembly GCF_052327205.1 of Somniosus microcephalus. NCBI lineage: Eukaryota > Metazoa > Chordata > Chondrichthyes > Squaliformes > Somniosidae > Somniosus > Somniosus microcephalus. Next base: position 29,517,151 of record NW_028225185.1, read on the forward strand.
TGGATACGCACTCGAAGCGCCGTAACCCACAGGGCTACGGACCGAGAGCTGGACAGTGGGATTAGGCTGGAGAGCTCTTTGTCAGCCGGCACGGACACGAGGGGCCGAATGGCCTCCTTCTGCGCCGTGAATTTCTATGTTTCCAGTTCTGTCGAAGGGTCATCGACCTGAAACGTTAACTCTGTTTCTCTCTCTCCACAGATGCTGCCTGACCGGCTGAGTGTTTGCAGCATTTTCGGTTTTTATTTCAGATTTCCAGCATCCGCAGTATTTTGCCTTTGCAATTAAGTCTTGCTACAATTGTACAGGGCCTTGGTGAGACCACACCTGGAGTACTGGGCACAGTTCTGGTCTCCTTATCTAAGGAAGGATATACTTTCCTTGGAGGCGGTGTAATGAAGGTTCACTAGATTGATTCCTGGGATGAGGGGGTTGTCCTATGAGGAGAGATTGGGTAGGCTGGGCCGATACTCTCTGGAGTTTAGCAGAATGAGAGGTGATCTCATTGAAACATACAAGATTCTGAGGGGGATTGACAGGGTAGATGCTGAGAGGCTGTTCCCCCCTGGTTGGAGAGTCTCGAACCAGGGGTCACAGTCTCAGGATAAGGGGTCGGCCATTGAGGACTGAGATGAGGAGGAATTTCTTCACTCAGAGGGCGGTGAATCTTTGGAATTCTCTGCCCCAGAGGGCTGTGGAGGCTCAGTCGTTGAGTCTATTCAAGGCCGAGATCGAGAGATTTTTGGACTCAAGGGATTGGGCGGGAAAGTGGAGTTGAGGTCGATGATCTGCGGATCCAAAGATGTGCGGGTTAGGTTGATTGGCTATGATAAATTGACCCTTAGTGTTAGGGGGATTAAATACGTGGGGTTACGGGGATCGGGTGGGATATGTGTCGGTGCAGGCTCGATGGGCCGAAATGGCCTCTATCTGCACTGTGGGGTTTCTGTGATTCTGTGATCAGCCGTGATCTTATTGAATGGCGGAGCAGGCTCGAGGGGCCGAATGGCCAACTCCTGCTCCTATTTCTTAAAAATTGAAACAAAAGGAACATAGCAACAGGAGGAGGCCGTTCAGCCCCCTCGAGCCTGTTACATTAGGAACAGGAAGAGGCCATTCAGCCCCTCGAGCCTGTTACATTAGGAACAGGAGGAGGCCGTTCAGCCCCTCGAGCCTGTTGCATTAGGAACAGGAGGAGGCCATTCAGCCCCTCGAGCCTGTTACATTAGGAACAGGAGGAGGCCATTCAGCCCCCTCGAGCCTGTTACATTAGGAACAGGAGGAGGCCATTCAGCCCCTCGAGCCTGTTACATTAGGAACAGGAGGAGGCCATTCAGCCCCTCGAGCCTGTTACATTAGGAACAGGAGGAGGCCGTTCAGCCCCTCGAGCCTGTTACATTAGGAACAGGAGGAGGCCATTCAGCCCCTCGAGCTTGTTACATTAGGAACAGGAGGAGGCCGTTCAGCCCCTCGAGCCTGTTACATTAGGAACAGGAGGAGGCCGTTCAGCCCCTCGAGCCTGTTACATTAGGAACAGGAGGAGGCCATTCAGCCCCCTGGAGCCTGTTAGATTAGGAACAGGAGGAGGCCATTCAGCCCCTCGAGCCTGTTACATTAGGAACAGGAGGAGGCCATTCAGCCCCCTCGAGCCTGTTACATTAGGAACAGGAGGAGGCCATTCAGCCCCCTCGAGCATGTTACATTAGGAGGCCATTCAGCCCTCTCGAGCCTGTTATATTAGGAACAGGAGTAGGCCATTCAGCCCCCTCGAGCCTGTTACATTAGGAACAGGAGGAGGCCATTCAGCCCCTTGAGCCTGTTACATTAGGAACAGGAGGAGGCCATTCAGCCCCTTGAGCCTGTTACATTAGGAACAGGAGGAGGCCATTCAGCCCTCTCGAGCCTGTTACATTAGGATCAGGAGAAGGCCGTTCAGTCTCCTCGATCCTGTTACATTAGGAACATGAGTCGGCCATTCAGCCCCTCGAGCCTGTTACATTAGGAACAGGAGGAGGCCGTTCAGCCCCCTCGAGCCTGTTACATCAGGAACAGGAGGAGGCCATTCAGCCCCTCGAGCCTGTTACATTAGGAACAGGAGGAGGCCGTTCAGCCCCTCGAGCCTGTTGCATTAGGAACAGGAGGAGGCCGTTCAGCCCCCTCGAGCCTGTTGCATTAGGAACAGGAGGAGGCCGTTCAGCCCCCTCGAGCCTGTTACATTAGGAACAGGAGGAGGCCGTTCAGCCCCCTCGAGCCTGTTACATTAGGAACAGGAGGAGGCCGTTCAGCCCCCTCGAGCCTGTTACATTAGGAACAGGAGGAGGCCGTTCAGCCCCCTCGAGCCTGTTACATTAGGAACAGGAAGAGGCCGTTCAGCCCCCTCGAGCCTGTTACATTAGGAACAGGAGGAGGCCGTTCAGCCCCTCGAGCCTGTTACATTAGGAACAGGAGGAGGCCATTCAGCCTCTCGAGCCTGTTACATTAGGAACAGGAGGAGGCCATTCAGCCCCTCGAGCCTGCTCTGCTATTCAATGAGATTGTGGCTGATCTGTGTCCTAACTCCATCTACCCGCCTTTGGTCCAGGTCCCTTAATACCTTTGGTTAACAAAAATCTACCAGTCAGATTTTAAATGAACTGATCCAGCATCAATTGCCGTTTGCGGAAGAGAGTTCCAAACTTCTACCACCCTTTGTGTGTCGAAGTGTTTCCTAATATCACTCCTGAAAGGTCTGGCTCTAATTTTTAGACTCTGCCCCCTCGTCCTGGACTCCTCCCCCCCAAATATGTATTTTTTAAATTAAACAAACATCGCTGGCAGGTTTAACACCGTATAACTGGCATTAAAAGACAAGGAAGCAGCAAGTGAATCTTTTGCAAAAACCTATTATTAAACGAAACAATGCAACAATTGCTAAACTGAAAGAAAGCTGTATTTTTTTTAGTTAATTAAACCTTGCTGGAACATTCAACACAATCAAATTCGGCATTAAAAGATGACAAAGTAAGAAGTGCAAAAAACTTCACAGAATCGTAGGAAGGTTACAGCGCAGGAAGAGGCCATTCGGCCCGTCGAGCCCACGCCGGCTCTCTGCAAGAACACTTCAGCTAGTCCCACTCCCCCCCCGCCCTTTCCCCATAGCCCTGACAATTTTTTTTCCTTCAGGTACTTATCCAATTCCCTTTTGAAAGCCACGATTGAGTCTGCCTCCACCGCCCTCTCAGGCAGTGCAGTCCAGATCCTAACCACTCGCTGCGTAAAAAAGTTTTTCCTCATGTCGCCTTTGGTTCTTCTGCCAATCACCTTAAATCTGTGTCCTCTGGTTCTCGACCCTTCCGCCAATGGGAACAGTTTCTCTCTATCTACTCTGTCCAGACCCCTCATGATTTTGAACACCTCTATCAAATCTCCCCTTAACCTTCTCTGCTCTAAGGAGAACAATCCCAGCTTCTCCAGTCTCTCCACGTCACTGAAGTCCCTCATCCCTGGTACCATTCTGGTCAATCTCCCCTTAACCTTCTCTGCTCTAAGGAGAACAATCCCAGCTTCTCCAGTCTCTCCACATCACTGAAGTCCCTCATCCCTGGTACCATTCTGGTCAATCTCCCCTTAACCTTCTCCGCTTTAAGGAGAACAATCCCAGCTTCTCCAGTCTCTCCACATCACTGAAGTCCCTCATCCCTGGAACCATTCTTGTAAATCTTTTCTGCACCCTCTCTAAAGCCTTCACATTCGTCCTAAAGTGCGGTGCCCAGAATTGGACACAATACTCTAGTTGAGGTCGAACCAGTGCTTTATACAGGTTCATCATAATTTCTTTGCTTTTGTACTCTATTCCTCTATTTATGAAGCCCAGGATCCCGTATGCTTTTTTTTAACCGTTTTCTCAACCTGCCCTGCCACCTTCAACGATTTGTGCACATTTATCCCCAGGTCTCTCTGTTCATGCACCCCCTTTAGGATTGTACCCTTTAGTTTATATTTCCTCGCCTCGTTCTTCCTACCAAAATGTATCAATTTGCCCTTTTCTGCATTAAATTTCATCTGCCACGTGTCCGCCCATTCCACCAGCCTGTCTGTGTCCTCTTACATAGAAACATAGAAGATAGGAGCAGGAGTAGGCCATTCGGCCCCTCGAGCCTGCTCCGCCATTCAATGAGATCATGGCTGATCATCCAAATTCAATACCCTGTCCCTGCCTTCTCCCCATACCCCTTGATCCCTTTAGCCTTAAGAAATATATCCAACTCCTTCTTGAATATATTTAATGAATTGGCCTCGACTGCCTTGTGTGGTAGAGAATTCCACAGGTTCACCACTCTCTGGGTGAAGAAATTCCTCCTCATCTCAGTCCTAAATGGCTTACCCCTTATCCTTAGACTGTGACCCCTGGTTCTGGACTCCCCGACCATCGGGAACATCCTTCCTGCATCTAGTCTGTCTAGTCCTGTTAGAATTTTATACGTTTCAATGAGATCCCCTCTCATTCTTCTAAACTCCAGCGAGTATAAGCCCAATCGACCCAATCTCTCCTCATACGTCATTCCTGCCATCTATCACTCTCTACTTATTCTGAAATTAGACAATGGAACATCAGAAATAGGAGGCGTCGGCAACAAGTGCATCTTTTTGGAAATACTCATTATGAAATCAGACACTGGAACAATTGAGAGAATCAAAAAAAAGTTGTTTTAATTAATTAAAACCTGGCTGGAATGTTTAAATGGTGCACCAACTTCTACCGGTGCACCATCGAGAGTATCCTGTCCGGCTGCATCACTACCTGGTATGGCAACTGCACCGCCACAGACCGCAAGGCTCTACAGGTGGTGGTGAAAGCTGCACAACATACTATAGGAATTAAACTACCTGCTGTGCAGGATATCTACCCCGAGAGACCTGGGGTAGATAGCTACCCCAGCCACAGTCTGTTCGCCCTCCTGCCATCTGGGAGACGCTACAGATGCATTCGCACCCGAACGACCAGATTCAGGAACAGCTTCTTTCCCAGGGCTGTCATCCTACTGAACTCCACAAATAAACTCTAAAGCCTGCACATCTGCCGATGCACTTTATTATGGTTATGTTAATGTTAACATACTACAAGCCAAATGTATGTTGAATGTTTAAATGTCTTAATCCAAATGTACACTCTCGGGAGCCGCAAGCCTACATTTCGTTGTACTGTACTTGTGCACTAACAACGACAATAAAAGTTGATTTGATTTGAGGTGCCGGGGGAAGGCCCTGAGAATCATCAAAGACACGAGTCACCCCAGCCACAACCTCTTGCCCTGCTCCCGTCCGGTAAGAGATACCGAAGCATACGGTCTCGTACCAGCAAGTTTCGAAACAGTTTCTACCCCCAGGCCATAAGACTCATGAACGATTAATTTATTATTTATTACTGTTTTATTTATTATTACTGTATTTCTATTAGTATTTTTATCATTGTTATGCCATATTTATTCCAATGTTGGGAGGACTCGTAAAAATCAACATTTCATTGTGCAGTACACACGTCTGCTGCATATATGACAAATAAAATTGAATTGAATTGAATTAAGAGCAAAAATTTGGCATTGAAAGATCAGGGTGCAACAAGTGCATCGTTTTGCAAAAACGTATTATAAAAATCAGACAATGCAACTATCGAGCGAGAGAGAAAGCAAAATAAAACCCATTTTTCTTTTTTAAATTAATTAAACCAGGCTGGAAAGTTTAAGAGCAAATTTTTTAAAAATTGGCATTAAAAGATCAGGGAACAACCGGTGCATCTTTTGCAAAAAAAAAATCTAAAATCAGAGAATGCTAAATGGCAAAAAAAAATGTGAGTAAAGACCTCCTTCCTGACCAAATATTGCAGCCTTGCTCAGAGACATCAGGCACTTCCGCATTGAGAGGGAGGTGGCTGCCTTCCGGCGGAAGTCCCGCTCCCACCCCAGAGCGGGCGCTGATTGGCCGGCCGGCAAGTGCGAGGCGAGCTCGGACGCTGATTGGTCAGAGCGCCGCGTCCATCAAGGAGCCTGGGCGGGTAAGGCGACGCTCCATTCAAATACTAACCGATCGCGCTTCTTTTTCATATCCTTCGATCAAATGTCAATTACGGCTTTTTTATTAAAAGTAAATCAGTGGGGGAGCGAGGGGAAAAGAGCTCACCATTTTCTGTCCGACGGCGTCGTCTCCCTCACAGAATCGGCGAGAGTCCGACTGACGTCAGGCTGTCCGCTCCGAGAGCGGGCGGCGCCCCTCCCCGCGTCACGTGATGCTGCCCCTCCTCCTGCCCGCCTTCAGCTCCGCCCCGGTTCTCCCGTATCACGGGGTCTCTTCCTCCTCAATCTATTGGCCGCAGCCTCCACTGTCACACGCTTCTCCTGTCCGCCTTCAACTCCGCCCCGGTTGTCCCGTGTCACGGGGTCTCTTCCTCATCATTCTATTGGCCACAGCCTCCACTGTCACGCGCTTCTCGACTCCGCCTTCAGCTGCGCCCCGGTTCCCCGTGTCACGGGGTCTCTTCCTCATCATTCTACTGGCCGCCACCTCCACCACTGTCACGTGCTCCTATACCCTACCTTCAGCTCGGCCCCGGTTCTCCCGTGTCACGGGGTCTATTCCCGCATTCTATTGGCCGCCGCCGACTCCACTGTCACGTGGTGCTAAAGCCTCTTTCTTCCCCCCGCCCCGGCTCCGCCTCACGTGACCTGACTCCCCTCCCCCACCCCCACCGTTGCCAAGCAGCACTTGCGGCCTTGGTTACCGCCCTCCTCCAAGCCTACGAGTGAGAGTGATGGGCCAAAATGGACACCAAACTTGCATAAAAGAAAGTATTTCAAATGCTGTTCTGCAAATTTTCCATCATATCATTTTTTTCATTTATATCTACGGTATATTAAAGATCGCACTCCGGTGCTCGCTTCCGCCAGCCACCCCACCGGTGTAAACTCCTATCCCAGTTATAATGGAAATTTCCTATGTAAATGATTATGCTGTGATTACAGCCTCCGGCCAGTGGCGGTGCTGCTCCTTGTCCTTCAATGGCCTCCCCTGCCCTCCGTCACATGGTTTTCCCCCTTTACATCAGGACATAGGAACAGGAGGAAGCCGTTCAGCCCCTCCAGCCTGTTACATTAGAAACAGGAGGAGACCATTCAGCCCCTCAAGCCTGTTACATTAGGAACAGGAGGAGGCCATTCAGCCCCCTCGAGCCTGTTACATTAGGAACAGGAGGAGGCCATTCAGCCCCTCGAGCCTGTTACATTAGGAACAGGAGGAGGCCGTTCAGCCCCTCGAGCCTGTTACATTAGGAACAGGAGGAGGCCGTTCAGCCCCTCGAGCCTGTTACATTAGGAACAGGAGGAGGCCGTTCAGCCCCTCGAGCCTGTTGCATTGGATCAGGAGGAGGCCATTCAGCACCTCGAGCCTGTTCCGCCATTCATTGAGATCATGGCTGATCTGCGACAAACTCCATCTACCCGCCTTCGCCACATATCCCTTAATACCTTTGAATAACAAAAATCCATCAATCTCAAAATTAAAATGAACGATTGACCTAACATCAATTGCCGTTTGCGGAAGTGAGTTCCAAACTTCTACCACCCTTTGTGTGTAGAAGTGTTTTCTAACTTCACTCCTGAAAGGTCTGGCTCTAATTTTTAGACTCTGCCCCCTAGTCCTAGACTCCCCAACCAGCAGAAATAGTTTCTCTCTCTCTACCCTATCAGTTCCCCCTCAATATTGATCACTTTGCTCAGATCACCCCTTAACCGTTCAAATTCTAGGCAATACAACCGTAGACACCTTCAGTGGCCCCTGTCAAGTGGTTTTGGTGAGACCACACCTTGAGTATTGTGTGCAGTTTTGGTTGCTTTATCTGAGGAAGGATGTTCTTGCCATGGAGGGAGTGCAGCGAAGATTCACCAGACTGATACCTGGGATGGCAGGAATGACGTATGAGGAGAGATTGGGTCGATTGGGCTTATACTCGCTGGAGTTTAGAAGAATGAGAGGGGATCTCATTGAAACTTATAAAATTCTAACAGGACTAGACAGACTAGATGCAGGAAGGATGTTCCCGATGGCGGGGGAGTCCAGAACCAGGGGTCACAGTCTAAGGATAAGGGGTAAGCCATTTAGGACTGAGATGAGGAGGAATTTCTTCACCCAGAGAGTGGTTAACCTGTGGAATTCTCTTCCACAGAAGGCAGTTGAGGCCAATTCATTAAATATATTCAAGAAGGAGTTGGATATATTTCTTAAGGCTAAAGGGATCAAGGGATATGGGGAGAAGGCAGGGACCGGGTACTGAATTTGGATGATCAGCCACGATCTCATTGAATGGCGGAGCAGGCTCGAGGGGCCGAATGGCTGACTCCTGCTCCTATCTTCTATGCTGCCTGATTCGCTGAGTGTTCCCAGCATTTTCTGTTTATATACCAGTGGCAGTGGCCACCCCCCCACCCCCCGTCTCGTGGTGAAGCCCCTCCCTGCCTCTCCCCACCCCTTGGCTTGTCTCACGTGACCTCACTCCCATTGCCAAGGAGGAGTGAGGCCTTGGTTACCGCCCTCCTCCAAGCCTGCCCCCAATGCCAATGGTTTTTTTTTTAATGATGAGCCAAAATGGGCACAAGACTGAGTTGAAATGATTTGAAATACTTTTCTTTTCAAAAATGAGCCTATTTTACACCGAAAGGTGGGATTCTTCTCCCCCCACCCAACACCGCCGCTGCAACTTATCCACCATCATTTCCGAGCAGCCAAATGCATTTTTTTAAAATTTACAATAAAGATCGCAGTTCCGCGCTCGCTTCCTGCCACCTTCCCCTCCACCCCCCACTGTTGTAAACTCCGATGCCAGTTATAATTGAAATTTCCTATGTAAACGGTCACACTGTGATTACAGCCTCCGGCCAGTGGTGGCACTGCTGCGCCGCCGTTTTGTAAGAAAGAAAGACTCGCATTGCTCCAGCGCCTTTCACCGCCTCAGGACGTCCCAAAGCACTTCACAGCCAATGAAGGACTTTTTTTCACTGTTGTAATGTGGGAAATGCGGCAGCCAATTAGCGCAGAGCAAGCTCCCACAAACAGCAGATAATGACCCAGATCATCTGTTTTTAGTGATGTTGGTTGAAGGATAAATATTGGCCAGGACACCGGGGAGAACTCACCCCCTGCTCTTCTTCGAAATAGTGGCCGTGGGATCTTTTTCATCCACCTGAGAGAGCAGACGGGGCCTCGGTTTAATGCCACATCCGAAAGTTGGCACCTCCAACAGTGCGGCGCTCCTTCAGTACCGCCCCTCTGACAGTGTGGCGCTCCCTCAGTACCGCCCCTCCCACAGTGCGGCGCTCCCTCAGTACCGCCCCTCCGACAGTGCGGCGCTCCCTCAGTACCGCCCCTCCGACAGTGCGGCGCTCCCTCAGTTCCGCCCCTCCGACAGTGCGGCGCTCCCTCAGTACCGCCCCTCCGACAGTGCGGCGCTCCCTCAGTACCACCCCTCCGACAGTGCGGCGCTCCCTCAGTACCGCCCCTCCGACAGTGCGGCGCTCCCTCAGTACCGCCCCTCCCACAGTGCGGCGCTCCCTCAGTACCGCCCCTCCGACAGTGCGGCGCTCCCTCAGTACCGCCCCTCCGACAGTGCGGCGCTCCCTCAGTACCACCCCTCCGACAGTGCGGCGCTCCCTCAGTACCGCCCCTCCGACAGTGCGGCGCTCCCTCAGTACCGCCCCTCCCACAGTGCGGCGCTCCCTCAGTACCGCCCCTCCGACAGTGCGGCGCCCCCTCAGTACCGCCCCTCCGACAGTGCGGCGCTCCCTCAGTACCGCCCCTCCGACAGTGCGGCGCTCCCTCAGTACCGCCCCTCCCACAGTGCGGCACTCCCTCAGTACTGCCCCTCCGACAGTGCGGCGCTCCCTCAGTACCGTCCCTCCGACAGTGCGGTGCTCCCTCAGTACCGCCCCTCCGACAGTGCGGCGCTCCCTCAGTACCGCCCCTCCCACAGTGCGGCACTCCCTCAGTACTGCCCCTCCGACAGTGCGGCGCTCCCTCAGTACCGTCCCTCCGACAGTGCTGCATCCACCCCTGTGTCGTGCCATATCACAGCGTCCTCCTGGGCGCAAAGGTGAAATGAGAGAGACCACAAAATATTCCAAACTCTACTAATAAATTTATGCATAAACATATCAGACATATCACATGCATTCTAATAACTAGTGACCCTTCCGCCTGCCATAGTTGAATAGCTGTCCTTGTGTGCAAGGTGTGAGATGTGGGTGAGTGTGCTGGGGGTGTGGTGCATTGAGCAGCGTGTGGTACGTAGCATTTGTTGAAGCCTTCACTCAGCCTGACCACCCGTGTGAGCTCCTTAAACTTCCTCCTGCACTGGGTGTGGGTCCTGGGGACCGCAGAGCTGCCCATGATCTTATCGGATGGCGGAGCAGGCTCGAGGGGCCGTTTGGTCTACACCTCTTCCTATTTTGTATGTTCTTATGTTCAGAGAACGGTTACAGCACAGGAGGAGGCCATTCGGCCCGTCGAGCCCGTGCCGGCTCTCTGCGAGAGCACTTCAGCTAGTCCCACTCCCCCCGCCCTTTCCCCGTAGACCTGTGAATTTCTTCCCCTCAGTTACTTATCCAATTCCCTTTTGAAAGCCACGATTGAGTCTGCCTCCATCACCCTATCAGGCAGCGCATTCCAGATCCTAACCACTCGCTGCGTAAAAGAGTTTTTCCTCATGTCGCCTTTGGTTCTTTTGCCAATCACCTTAAATCTGTGTCCTCTGGTTCTCGACCCTTCCGCCAATGGGAACAGTTTCCCTCTATCTACTCTGTCCAGATCCCTCATGATTTTGAACACCTCTATCAAATTTCCTCTCAACCTTCTCTGCTCCAAGGAGAACAACCCCAGCTTCTCCAGTCTCTCCACGTCACTGAAGTCCCACATCCCCGGTACCATTCTGGTCAATCTCCCCTTAACCTTCTCTGCTCTAAGGAGAACAATTCCAGCTTCTCCAGTCTCTCCACATCACTGAAGTCCCTCATCCCTGGTACCATTCTGGTCAATCTCCCCCTTAACCTTCTCTGCTCCAAGGAGAACAACCCCAGCTTCTCCAGTCTCTCCACATCACTGAAGTCCCTCATCCCTGGTACCATTCTGGTCAATCTCCCCTTAACCTTCTCTGCTCTAAGGAGAACAATCCCAGCTTCTCCAGTCTCTCCACATCGCTGAAGTCCCTCATCCCCGGTACCATTCTGGTCAATCTCCCCTTAACCTTCTCTGCTCTAAGGAGAACAATCCCAGCTTCTCCAGTCTCTCCACATCACTGAAGTCCCTAATCTCTGGTACCACTCTTGTAAATCTTTTCTGCACACTCTCTAAGGCCTTCACATCCTTCCTAAAGTGCGGTGCCCAGAATTGGACACAATACTCCAGTTGAGGCCGAACCAGTGTTTTATAAAGGTTCATCATAAATTCCTTGCTTTTGTACTCTATACCTCTATTTATGAAGCCCAGGATCCCGTGTGCTTTTTTAAACCGCTTTCTCAACCTGCCCTGCCACCTTCAACGATTTGTGCACATATACCCCCAGGTCTCTCTGTTCATACACCCCCTTTAGGATTGTCCCCTTTAGTTTATATTGCCTCTCCTCGTTCGTCCTACCAAAATGTATCACTTCACACTTTTCTGCGTTAAACTTCATCTGCTACGTGTCCGCCCATTCCACCAGCCTGTCTGTCTTCCTGAAGTCTATCACTATCCTCCTCAGTGTTCACTATACTTCCAAGTTTTGTGTCATCTGCAAATTTGGAAATTGTGCCCTGTACACTCAAGTCCGAATCATTAATATAGATCAAGAAAAGCAGTGGCCCTAGTACCCACCCCCGGGGAACACCACTGTGTACCTTCCTCCAGTCCCAAAAACAACCGCTCACCACTGCTCTCTGTCTCACGTCACTTAGCCAATTCCTACAAGAGCGATACAGTGCAGAAGGAGGCCATTCGGCCCATTGTGCCATTCCTTCGGACTGTCTCAGCATCTGTAACACAGTGTTGTGTCTGCGTGCGACACAGGTCTACCGAGGTAAAATGGTAAAAAAAAAAATTCAAAGTTATCGTTGAGGTAAATAATCTCAGGCCAACATCCCCAGCATCGAAGCTTTGACCACGCTCGATCGTACCTCGGGAGCCTACTGTCAACAAGGGCAGACGTCGACGACGAAGTCCAACACCGCCTTAGAGTCATAGAGTCATAGAGTGATACAGCATGGATAGAGGCCCTTCGGCCCATCGTGTCCATGCCGGCTATCAAGCTCTGTCTAATCTAATCCCATATTCCAGCATTTGGTCCGTAGCCTTGTATGCTATGGCATTTCAAGTGCTCATCCAAATGCTTCTTGAATGTTGTGAGGGTTCCTGCCTCCACAACCCTTTCAGGCAGTGAGTTCCGGACTCCAACCACCCTCTGGGTGAAAAAGTTCTTTCTCAAATCCCCTCTAAACCTCCCGCCCTTTACCTTGAATCTATGCCCCCTAGTTATTGACCCTTCTACTAAGGGAAAAAGCTCCTTAGTATCCATCCTATCTATGCCCCTCATAATTTTGTACACCTCAATCATGTCCCCCCTCAGCCTCCTCTGCTCCAAGGAAAACAAACCCAATCTGCCCAGTCTCTCTTCATAGCTGAAGCGCTCCAGCCCTGGTAACATCCTGGTGAATCTCCTCTGCACCCTCTCCAAAGCTATCACATCCTTCCTGTAGTGTGGCGACCAGAACTGCACACAGTATTCCAGCTGTGGCCTAACCAGTGTTTTATACAGCTCCATCATAACCTCCTTGCTCTTATATTCTATGCCTCGGCTAATGAAGGCAAGTATCCCATATGCCTTTTTTACCACCTTATCCACCTGTTCCGCCGCCTTCAGGGATCTGTGTACTTGCACACCCAGATCCCTCTGACCCTCTGTCTTGCCTAGGGTGTTACCATTCATTGTGTATTCCCTTGCCTTGTTAGTCCCCCCAAAGTGCATCACCTCGCACTTTTCCGGGTTAAATTCCATTTGCCACTGTTCTGACCAACCCATCTATATCGTCCTGCAGACTGAGACTACCCTCCTCGCTATTTACCACCCTACCAATTTTTGTATCATCCGCGAACTTACTGATCATACCTTTTACATTCATATCCAAGTCATTAATGTAGACCACAAACAGCAAGGGACCCAGCACCGATCCCTGTGGTACCCCACTGGCCACAGGCTTCCAGTCACAAAAACAACCTTCGACCATCACCCTCTGCCTTCTGCCACTAAGCCAGTTTTATATCCAATGTGCCAAGGCACCCTGGATTCCATGGGCTCTTACCTTCTTGACCAGTCTCCTGTGCGGGACTTTATCGAAGGCCTTACTGAAATCCATGTATACCACATCCACTGCGTTACCCTCATCCACACACCTAGTCACCCCCTCAAAAAATTCAATCAAATTAGTCAGACATGATCTTCCCTTGACAAAGCCATGTTGACTATCCCTGATTAATCCTTGCCTCTCCAAGTGGAGACTAATTTTGTCTCTCAGAATTTTTTCCAATAATTTTCCTACCACTGATGTTAGGCTCACTGGCCTGTAGTTCCCCGGTTTTTCCCTACTCCCCTTCTTGAATAATGGTACTACATTAGCGGTTCTCCAGTCCTCTGGCACATCCCCTGTGGCCAGAGAGGTTCTGAATATATGTGTTAGAGCCCCCGCAATCTCTTCCTTTGCCTCACACAGCAGCCTGGGATACATTTCGTCCGGGCCTGGGGATTTATCCATTTTTAGGCCTGCTAAAACCGCCAATACCTCTTCCCTCTCGATGTTAATATGTTCGAGCATATCACAGTCCCCCCGCCCTATTTCTATGTCTACATCGTCCCTCTCCATAGTGAAAACAGATGCAAAAAATTCATTTAGAACCCCTCCTACATCTTCCGGCTCCACACACAGATTGCCACTTTTGTCCCTAATGGGCCCTATTTTTTCCCTAGTTATCCTCTTACCCTTAATATACTTATAAAAACATCTTAGGATTTTCCTTTATTTTGCTCACCAGTGTTATTTCATGGCCCCTCCTTGATCTCCTAATTTCTTTTTTAAATATCCCCCTGCACTTTTTGTACTCCTCTAGGGCTTCCTCCGTCTTTAGCCTTTTGTATCTGCCAAAAGCCCTCCTTTTTTTTCTAATCCATTCTCGTATATCCCCTGACATCCAAGGTTCCCTGTGGTTTTTGGAACCACCCTTGACCTTTACGGGAACATGTTGCCATTGTATGATCTCAATCTCCCTTCTGAAAGCCTCCCATTGCTCCGATGCGGATTTTCCTACAAGTAGCTGATCCCAGTCCATTTTGGCCAGATCCTGCCTTATCCTATTAAAATCGGCCTTCCCCCAATTTAGAACCTTTATTTCCGGCCCATCCCTTTCCTTTTCCATGACCTTCAGTGTGCCAGTGCAGCCTTCGGTCGCCTGAGGAAGAGAGTGTTTGAAGACCAGGACCTCAAACCCGGCACCAAGCTCATGGTCTACAGAGGAGTAGTGATACCCGCTGATGTAATAAAACTGACTACACATTTGGTTTGAGCATAAAGTAAGGCTTTAATCAACTGGTTTCAGAACATGGATGTCTAGTTGTACTTCACTAGTTCCTTGTCTTACAAAATGTCCCTGTAAAACTGGGGCCGACGCCCGAGTATTTTTACTCCTTGGACGGCGCCACCAGCTGGCCGTCTAGCGTTATTTCACGAGTCGTTTCTTGATGAATGATGAGATTTATAACACCCGCCCTCCTGTATACCTCAGAGACATGGACCATGTAACATAGAAACATCGAAGATAGGAGCAGGAGTCGGCCATTTGGCCCCTCGAGCCTGCTCCACCATTTAATGCGATCATGGCTGATCATCCAAATTCAGTGCCCTGTCCCTGCCTTCTCCCCATACCCCTTGATCCCTTTAGCCTTAAGAAATATATCCAACTCCTTCTTGAATATATTTAATGAATTGGCCTCAACTGCCTTCTGTGGTAGAGAATTCCACAGGTTCACCACTCGCTGGGTGAAGAAATTCCTCCTCATCTCTGTCCTCAATGGCTTACCCCTTATCTTTAGACTGTGACCCTTGGTTCTGGACTCCCCCGCCATCGGGAACATACTTCCTGCATCTAGTCTCTCTAGTCCTGTTAGAATTTTTTATAAGTTTCAATGTACAGCAGACACCTCAAAGCACTGGAGAGGTACCACCAATGCTGCCTCCGCAAGATCCTGCAAATCCATTGGCAGGATAGGCGCACCAACGTCAGTGTTCTCGCTCAGGCCAACATCCCCAGCATCGAAGCTCTGACCACGCTCGATCAGCTCCGATGGATGGGTCACATTGTCCGCATGCCCGATACGAGACTCCCGAAACAAGCGCTCTACTCGGAGCTCCGACAGGGCAAGAGAGCCCCAGGTGGGCAGAGGAAACGCTCCAAGGACCACCCTCAAAGCCTCCTTGGAAAAAGTGCAACATCCCCATCAACACCTGGGAATCCCTGGCCCAAGGCCGCGCAAAGTGGAGGAGAAGCATCCGGGAAGGCACCGAACACCTCGAGTCTCTTCGCCGGGAGCAAGCAGAAGCCAAGCGCACTTCAACCCAAGCACCCTGTCCACCCGCCCCTTCAACCACCGTCTGCCCCACCTGTGACAGAGACTGTAGGTCCCGCATTGGACACATCAGTCACCTGAGAACTCATTCTTAGCGTGGAAGCAAGTCGTCCTCAGTTCCCAAGGGACTGCCCAAGAAGAGGAAATAATCGTGACAGTGGGCAGGAGCTTCAGACCATCGTCACATCTTTACTGGGATCCTGGTAGTTAATCTGTGCCTGCACCTGGACAGTGTTCATTTCAAGAGGTGCAGAATCCTGGACCGGAGGTGCATCCCAGAGCGAGCTTTGCTTCCTTGTTGCGTTTTCGGTTAGCGGCGCCGAGACAAAGCGGGCGTCGGCTAGCGGTCCCCTGGCTGCCTTGAAGTCAAACCGATCCAGAGGGGCGTGCTCAATCCGGCACAGGGCATCATCCGTGTCGCTGCTGTAACTGGGGCTGACCCCCGGCGAGAGCTCCGCCGGCTCGGAGAAACCAGGGCCGCGGTCGGCCCACTCGGTCTGCACGGACCTGTGGACCCTGGCCTCGGGCACATCACCGTCCGAGCGTTCGTCCGGCTCCACCTTCCTGAAGCAGTAGCGGGCCAGCATGCTGATGAAGAACATCTCGACGATCACCGAGTAATGGAAAATAACTGCGGGAGAGGCAGAGTGTTACGGTAAGGAAGCAGTCAGTCAAAAAAAAT
Source organism: Somniosus microcephalus (assembly GCF_052327205.1). NCBI lineage: Eukaryota > Metazoa > Chordata > Chondrichthyes > Squaliformes > Somniosidae > Somniosus > Somniosus microcephalus. The sequence goes on from NW_028225185.1 coordinate 29,533,500, forward strand.
TAAAGACTCGCGTTTCACGACCACCGGACGTCCCAAAGCGTTTTACAGCCAATGAAGGACTTTTTTTGAAGTGTGGTCACTGTTGTAATGTGGCAAACGCGGCAGCCAATTTGCGCACAGCAAGCTCCCACGAACAGCATTGTCATAATGACCCAGATCATCTGTTTTTAGTGATGTTGATTGAGGGATTAATATTTACTCAGTGCCGCCCCTCCGACAGTGTGGCGCTCTCTCAGTGCCGCCCCTCCGACAGTGCGGCGCTCCCTCAGTACTGCCCCTCCGACAGTGCGGCGCTCCCTCAGTACTGCCCCTCCGACAGTACGGCGCTCCCTCAGTACTGCCCCTCCGACAGTGCAGCGCTCCCTCAGTACCGCCCCTCCGACAGTGCGGCACTCCCTCAGTACCGCCCCTCCGACAGTGCGGTGCTCCCTCAGTACTGCCCCTCCCACAGTGCGGCGCTCCCTCAGTACCACCCCTCCGACAGTGCGGCGCTCCCTCAGTACCGCCCCTCCGACAGTGCGGCGCTCCCTCAGTACCGCGGCTCCGACAGTGCGACGCTCCCTCAGTACCGCCCCTCCGACAGTGCGGCGCTCCCTCAGTACCGCCCCTCCGACAGTGCGGCGCTCCCTCAGTACCGCCCCTCCAACAGTGCGGCGCTCCCTCAGTACTGCCCCTCCGACAGTGCGGCGCTCCCTCAGTACAGCCCCTCCGACAGTGCGGCGCTCCCTCAGTACCGCCCCTCCGACAGTGCGGCGCTCCCTCAGTACCGCCCCTCCGACAGTGCGGCGCTCCCTCAGTACCGCCCCTCCGACAGTGCGGCGCTCCCTCAGTACCGCCCCTCCGACAGTGCGGCGCTCCCTCAGTACTGCCCTCCGACAGTGCGGCGCTCCCTCAGCACCGCCCCTCCGACAGTGCGGCGCTCCCTCAGTACTGCCCCTCCGACAGTGCGGCGCTCCCTCAGCACCGCCCCTCCGACAGTGCGGCGCTCCCTCAGTACCGCCCCTCCGACAGTGCGGCGCTCCCTCAGTACTGCCCTCCGACAGTGCGGCGCTCCCTCAGCACCGCCCCTCCGACAGTGCGGCGCTCCCTCAGTACAGCCCCTCCGACAGTGCGGCGCTCCCTCAGTACCGCCTCTCCGACAGTGCGGCGCTCCCTCAGTACCGCCCCTCCGACAGTGCGGCGCTCCCTCAGTACCGCCCCTCCGACAGTGCGGCGCTCCCTCAGTACCGCCTCTCCGACAGTGCGGCGCTCCCTCAGTACCGCCTCTCCGACAGTGCGGCGCTCCCTCAGTACCGCCCCTCCGACAGTGCGGCGCTCCCTCAGTACTGCCCCTCCGACAGTGCGGCGCTCCCTCAGCACTGCACTGGAGTGTCAGCCTAGATTTTTGTGCTCGAGTCTCTGGAGTGAGACTTGAACCCACAACCTTCTGACTCAAAGGCGAGGGTGCTGCCCAGTGAGTCACTGGCTGACACTGTCATCCAGGCACTCCTTTCAGAGACTGTGTACAGTCCATTCAATCATGGGGTCACCTCAACCCAACCCATTTAATCTCGGAAAATCTTTGCAAACATTCCCTCAGCCCACTCACTGTCTCCAAAGTTAAATCAGGCAAAACTCCAGAATACGCAAGGAAAAAGATTTGTATTTATATCACGCCTTGTCATGTCTGTCAGGATATGCCAAATAGCTTCACATCAATAAATTACTTTGAAGGTGTACACAGCAACCATTTTGCACACAACAGGAGCGATTATCAAACAAAATTTGACACCGAGCCACATAAGGAGATATTAGGGACTGGTGACCAAAAGCTTGGTCAAAGAGGTCGGTTTTAAGGAGCGTCTTAAAGGAGGAGAGAGAGGCGGAGAGGTTTAGGGAGGGAATTGCAGAGCTCGGGGCCCTGGCGCGGTCGCCAATGGTGGAGTGATGGAAAACGGGGGGTTGCGCGAGAGGCCAGAATTTGAGGAGCGCAGAGGTCTTGGAGGGTTGTCGGGGCTGGAGGAGGTTACAGAGATAGGGAGGGGGGGCGAGGAGGCCACAGAGGGGTTTGAACACAAGGATGAGAATTTTTAAATCGAGGCGTTGCCGGACTGGGAGCCAATGGAGATCAGTGAGCACAGTGGGTGATGTGTGAGCGCCGCACTTTCTTTTATTCGTTCACGGGATGTGGGTGTCGCTGGCAAGGCCGGCATTTATCGCCCATCCCTAGTCGTCCTCGAGAAGGTGGTGGTGAGCCGCTTTCTTGAACCGCTGCAGTCCGTGTGGTGAAGGTGCTCCCACAGTGCTGTTAGGGAGGGAGTTCCAGGATTTTGACCCAGCGACGATGAAGGAACGGCCGATATATTTCCAACTCAGGGTGGTGTGTGACTTGGGGGGGAACTTGGAGGTGGCGGTGTCCCCGTGCGCCTGCTGCCCTCGTCCTTCTAGGTGGAGGAGGTCGCGGGTTTGGGAGGTGCTGCCGAAGAAGCCTTGGCGAGTTGCTGCAGTGCATCTTGTAGATGGTCCACACTGCAGCCACGGTGCGCCGGTGGTGGAGGGAGTGAATGTTTAAGGTGGTGGATGGGGTGCCGATCAAGCGGGCTGCTTTGTCCTGGATGGTGTCGAGCTTCTCCAGTGTTGTTGGAGCTGCACTCATCCAGGCAAGTGGAGAGTATTCCATCACACTCCTGACTTGTGCCTTGTAGATGGTGGAAAGGCTTTGGGGAGTCAGGAGGTGAGACACTCGCCGCAGAATACCCAGCCTCTGACCTGCTCTTGTGGTCACAGTATTTAGGATACGGGGCACCAGAGTTTTTTGGTACTTGACATATGTTCCATCTCCCGCCAGTAGCTGCAACCTTTCCTGCCTCCCTCGTTCTTGCCCTTTCTCCTGCAAGCCACAGGCTTTCAAAAGCCACGCTCGGTGTCACCTCACCTTATGCCACAAGGTGCTTCCAACCTTCGTAATGTCCTGTGCGATGGGGGAAAATCTTAGAAACATAGAAGATAGGAGCAGGAGTCGGCCATTCGGCCCCTCGAGCCCGCTCCGCCATTTAATGCGATCACGGCTGATCATCCAAATTCAGTACCCTGTCCCTGCCTTCTCCCCATATCCCTTTAGCCTTAAGAAATATATCTAACTCCTTCTTGAATATATTTAATGAATTGGCCTCAACTGCCTTCTGTGGTAGAGAATTCCACAGGTTCACCACTCTCTGGGTGAGGAAATTCCTCCTCATCTCTGTCCTAAATGGCTTACCCCTTATCCTTAGACTGTGACCCCTGGTTCTGGACTCCCCCGCCATCGGGAACATCCTTCCTGCATCTAGTCTGTCTAGTGCTGTTAGAATTTTATAAGTTTCAATGAGATCCCCTCTCATTCTTCTAAACTCTAGCGAATATAAGCCCAATCGACCCAATCTCTCCTCATACGTCATTCCTGCCATCCCAGGTATCAGTCTGGTGAATCTTCGCTGCACTCCCTCCATGGCAAGAACATCCTTCCTCAGATAAGGCGACCAAAACTGCACACAACACTCAAGGTGTGGTCTCACCAAGGCCCTGTACAACTGCAGCAAGACATCCTTGTTCCTGTACTCGAATCCTCTCGCTATGAAGGCCAACATACCATTTGCCTTCTTAACCGCCTGCTGCACCTGCATGCTTACCTTCAGCGACTGGTGCACAAGGACACCCAGGTCTCGTTGCACTTCCCCTTCTCCCAATCTATTGCCGTTCAGATAATAATCTGCCTTCCTGTACATTGTACTGCATCTGCCATACATCTGCCCAATCGCCCAACCTGTCCAAAATCGTACTGGAGTTTCTCGGCATCCTCCTCACAGCACACACGCCCACCCAGCTTTGTGTCATCTGCAAACTTGGAGATATTACATCTAGTTCCCTCGTCTAGATCATTAATATATATTTCAAGTACAGGAGCAAGGATGTCTTGCTGCAGTTGTACAGGGCCTTGGTGAGACCACACCTTGAGTATTGTGTGCAGTTTTGGTCGCCTTACCTGAGGAAGGACGTTCTTGCCATGGAGGGAGTGCAGCGAAGATTCACCAGGCTGATACCTGGGATGGCAGGAATGACGTATGAGGAGAGATTGGGTCGATTGGGCTTATACTCGCTGGAGTTTAGAAGAATGAGAGGGGATCTCATTGAAACTTATAAAATTCTAACAGGACTAGACAGACTAGATGCAGGAAGGATGTTCCCGATGGCAGGGGAGTCCAGAACCAGGGGTCACAGTCTAAGGATAAGGGGTAAGCCATTTAGGACAGAGATGAGGAGGAATTTCTTCACCCAGAGAGTGGTGAACCTGTGGAATTCTCTACCACAGAAGGCAGTTGAGGCCAATTCATTAAATATATTCAAGAAGGAGTTGGATATATTTCTTAAGGCTAAAGGGATCAAGGGATATGGGGAGAAAGCAAGGACAGGGTACTGAATTTGGATGATCAGCCATGATCTCATTAAATGGCGGAGCAGGCTCGAATGGCCGACTCCTGCTCCTATCTTCTATGTTTCTATGTATTGTGAATAGCTGGGGTCCTAGCACCGACCCCCTCCCCACCCCCATCCTCACCATGGTTCCCCGTGAACGTCAAACCCACTGTACTGGCGTCGAGGACTTACTCTGAGAGCGCATGTCAACGGAGAAGGGCGGAAAGCAAGGGATGGCGCCGAGCACGCCCATGGTCTCCAGGATTCCGCTCTGCAGCCCGAACAGGACCAGCACCACGATGATGCAGATGAACTTCCCCTGCAGGCTGTAGCCCCGGAGCGAGCTCTTGGAGGCCTTGTAGAACAGGAGATAGCCGTAGAACGAGAGGAAGGTGGAGACGCCGATGATGATGTTCACGTAGGAGTTGGGTTTGAGGAAGTCAACCTGCAACGGGCCCAAGACATGTCACGCCTGCTCTTCACCGCCCGGGGACTCCTCCCTCGCGTCACATAAAAACAAAACTGCCTTCCCCATCCCAACTCGTATCAAGCACAAGTCTATAGACTCTGGAACAGTACCCATGGATTGGAGGGTAGCTAATGTTACCCCACTATTCAAAAAAGGTGGTAGAGAGAAAACAGGGAATTATAGACCGGTAAGCCTGACATCGGTAGTGGGGAAAATGCTAGAGTCCATTATAAAAGATGTAATAGCAGAGCACTTGGAAAACAGTGACAGGATCGGACAAAGTCAACATGGATTTACAAAACGTAAATCGCGCTTGGCTAATCTACTGGAATTTTTTGAGGATGTAACTGGTAGAATAGATAAGGGAGAACCAGTGGATGTGGTGTATTTGGACTTTCAGAAGGCTTTCGATAAGGTCCTGCATAAGAGATTGGCGTGTAAAGTTAAGGCACATGGGATTGGGGGTAAGGTATTGACTTGGATAGAGAACTGGTTGGCAGACAGGAAGCAAAGAGTTGGAATAAACGGGTCTTTTTCTGAGTGGCAGGCAGTGACTAGAGGGGTACCGCAGGAATCGATGCTAGGACCCCAGCTATTCACAATATATTTAAATGATCTAGATGAGGGAACTTGAAGTAATATCTCCAAGTTTGCAGACGACACAAAGCTGGGTGGGCGTGTGTGCTGTGAGGAGGATGCCGAGAAACTCCAGGGTGATTTGGACAGGTTGGGTGATTGGGCAGATGCATGGCAAATGCAGTATAATGTGGATAAATGTGAGGTTATCCACTTTGGTGGCAAAAACAGTAAGACAGATTATTATCTGAACGGCAACAGATTGGGAAAAGGGAAAGTGCAACGAGACCTGGGTGTCCTTGTGCACCAGTCGCTGAAGGTAAGCATGCAGGTGCAGCAGGCGGTTAAGAAGGCAAATGGTATGTTGGCCTTCGTAGCGAGAGGGTTCGAGTACAGGAACAAGGATGTCTTGCTCCAGTTGTACAGGGCCTTGGTGAGACCGCACCTTGAGTATTGTGTGCAGTTTTGGTCGCCTTATCTGAGGAAGGATGTTCTTGCCATGGAGGGAGTGCAGCGAAGATTCACCAGACTGATACCTGGGATGGCAGGAATGACGTATGAGGAGAGATTGGGTCGATTGGGCTTATACTCGCTGGAGTTTAGAAGAATGAGAGGGGATCTCATTGAAACTTACAAAATTCTAACAGGACTAGACAGACTAGATGCAGGAAGGATGTTCCCGATGGCAGGGGAGTCCAGAACCAGGGGTCACAGTCTAAGGATAAGGGGTAAGCCATTTAGGACTGAGATGAGGAGGTATTTCTTCACCCAGAGTGTGGTGAACCTGTGGAATTCTCAACCACAAAAGGGCAATTGAGGCCAATTCATTAAATATATTCAACAAGGAGTTAGATATATTTCTTGAGGCTAAAGGGATCAAGGGATATGGGGAGAAGGCAGGGACCGGGTACTGAATTTGGATGATCAGCCATGATCTCATTAAATGGCGGAGCAGGCTCGAGGGGCCGAATGGCCGACTCCTGCTCCTATCTTCGATGTTTCTATGTTTCTGTATCTAACCCGTGCTGTATCTGCCCTGGGAGTGTTTGATGGGACAGTGTAGAGGGAGCTTTACTCTGTATCTAACCCGTGCTGTACCTGCCCTGGGAGTGTTTGATGGGGACAGTGTAGAGGGAGCTTTACTCTGTATCTAACCCATGCTGTACCTGCCCTGGGAGTGTTTGATGGGATAGTGTAGAGGGAGCTTTACTCTGTATCTAACCCGTGCTGTACCTGCCCTGGGAGTGTTTGATGGGACAGTGTAGAGGGAGCTTTACTCTGTATCTAACCCGTGCTGTACCTGCCCTGGGAGTGTTTGATGGGACAGTGTAGAGGGAGCTTTACTCTGTATCTAACCCGTGCTGTACCTGCCCTGGGAGTGTTTGATGGGGACAGTGTAGAGGGAGCTTTACGCTGTATCTAACCCGTGCTGTACCTGCCCTGGGAGTGTTTGATGGGGACAGTGTAGAGGGAGCTTTACTCTGTATCTAACCCGTGCTGTACCTGCCCTGGGAGTGTTTGATGGGACAGTGTCGAGGGAGCTTTACTCTGTATCTAACCCGTGCTGTACCTGCCCTGGGAGTGTTTGACGGGACAGTGTAGAGGGAGCTTTACTCTGTATCTAACCCGTGCTGTACCTGCCCTGGGAGTGTTTGATAGGACAGTGTAGAGGGTGCTTTACTCTGTATATAACCCGTGCTGTACCTGCCCTGGGAGTGTTTGATGGGACAGTGTAGAGGGAGCTTTACTCTGCATCTAAAAAGTGCTGTACCTGCCCTGGGAGTGTTTGATGGGGACAGTGTAGAGGGAGCTTTACTCTGTATCTAACCCGTGCTGTACCTGCCCTGGGAGTGTTTGATGGGACAGTGTAGAGGGAGCTTTACTCTGTATCTAACCCGTACTGTACCTGCCCTGGGAGTGTTTGATGGGGACAGTGTAGAGGGAGCTTTACTCTGTATCTAACCCATGCTGTACCTGCCCTGGGAGTGTTTGATGGGGACAGTGTAGAGGGAGCTTTACTCTGTATCTAACCCGTGCTGTACCTGCCCTGGGAGTGTTTGATGGGACAGTGTAGAGGGAGCTTTACTCTGTATCTAACCCGTACTGTACCTGCCCAGGGAGTGTTTGATGGGGACAGTGTAGAGGGAGCTTTACTCTGTATCTAACCCATGCTGTACCTGCCCTGGGAGTGTTTGATGGGGACAGTGTAGAGGGAGCTTTACTCTGTCTCTAACCCCGTGCTGTACCTGCCCTGGGAGTGTTTGATGGGACAGTATAGAGGGAGCTTTACTCTGTATCTAACCCGTACTGTACCTGCCCTGGGAGTGTTTGATGGGGACAGTGTAGAGGGAGCTTTACTCTGTATCTAACCTGTGCTGTACCTGCCCAGGGAGTGTTTGATGGGACAGTGTAGAGGGAGCTTTACTCTGTATCTAACCCGTGCTGTACCTGCCCTGGGAGTGTTTGATGGGGACAGTGTAGAGGGAGCTTTACTCTGTATCTAATCCCGTGCTGTACCTGCCCTGGGAGTGTTTGATGGGACAGTGTAGAGGGAGCTTTACTCTGTATCTAACCCGTGCTGTACCTGCCCTGGGAGTGTTTGACGGGACAGTGTAGAGGGAGCTTTACTCTGTATCTAACCCATGCTGTACCTGCCCGGGGAGTGTTTGATGGGGACAGTGTAGAGGGAGCTTTACTCTGTATCTAACCCTGTGCTGTACCTGTCCTGGGAGTGTTGATGGGACAGGGTGGAGGGAGCTTTACTCTGTATCTAACCCGTGCTGTACCTGCCCTGGGAATGTTTGATGGGGACAGTGTAGAGGGAGTTTTACTCTGTATCTACCCTGTGCTGTACCTGCCCTGGGCGTGTTTGATGGGGACAGTGCAGAGGGAGCTTTACTCTGTATCTAACCCCGTGCTGTACCTGCCCTGGGAGTATTTGATGGGGACAGTGTAGAGGGAGCTTTACTCTGTATCTAACCCATGCTGTACCTGCCCGGGGAGTGTTTGATGGGGACAGTGTAGAGGGAGCTTTACTCTGTATCTAACCCGTGCTGTACCTGCCCTGGGAGTGTTTGATGGGACAGTGTAGAGGGAGCTTTACTCTGTATCTAACCCGTACTGTACCTGCCCTGGGAGTGTTTGATGGGGACAGTGTAGAGGGAGCTTTACTCTGTATCTAACCCGTGCTGTACCTGCCCTGGGAGTGTTTGATGGGACAGTGTAGAGGAAGCTTTACTCTGTATCTAACCCATGCTGTACCTGCCCTGGGAGTGTTTGATTGGGACAGTGTAGAGGGAGCTTTACTCTGTCTCTAACCCGTGCTGTACCTGCCCTGGGAGTGTTTGATGGGACTAGTGTAGAGGGAGCTTTACTCTGTATCTAACCCGTACTGTACCTGCCCTGGGAGTGTTTGATGGGGACAGTGTAGAGAGAGCTTTACTCTGTATCTAACCCTTGCTGTACCTGCCCTGGGAGTGTTTGATGGGGACAGTGTAGAGGGAGCTTTACTCTGTATCTAACCTGTGCTGTACCTGCCCAGGAGTGTTTGATGGGACAGTGTAGAGGGAGCTTTACTCTGTATCTAACCCGTGCTGTACCTGCCCTGGGAGTGTTTGATGGGGACAGTGTAGAGGGAGCTTTACTCTGTATCTAACCCCGTGCTGTACCTGCCCTGGGAGTGTTTGATGGGACAGTGTAGAGGGAGCTTTACTCTGTATCTAACCCGTGCTGTACCTGCCCTGGGAGTGTTTGATGGGACAGTGTAGAGGGAGCTTTACTCTGTATCTAACCCATGCTGTACCTGCCCGGGGAGTGTTTGATGGGGACAGTGTAAAGGGAGCTTTACTCTGTACCTAACCCTGTGCTGTACCTGTCCTGGGAGTGTTTGATGGACAGTGTAGAGGGAGCTTTACTCTGTATCTAACCTGTGCTGTACCTGCCCTGGGAGTGTTTGATGGGACAGTGTAGAGGGAGCTTTACTCTGTATCTAACCCGTGCTGTCCCTGCCCTGGGAGTGTTTGATGGGACAGTGTAGAGGGAGCTTTACTCTGTATCTAACCCGTGCTGTACCTGCCCTGGGAGTGTTTGATGAGGACAGTGTAGAGGGAGTTTTACTCTGTATCTAACCTGTGCTGTACCTGCCCTGGGCGTGTTTGATGGGGACAGTGTAGGGGGAGTTTTACTCTGTATCTAACCTGTGCTGTACCTGCCCTGGGAGTGTTTGATGGGGACAGTGCAGAGGGAGCTTTACTCTGTATCTAACCCGTGCTGTACCTGCCGTGGGAGTGTTTGATGGGGACAGTGTAGAGGGAGCTTTACTCTGTATCTAACCCGTGCTGTACCTGCCCTGGGGGTAAGAGGCCACACGGTCTCTAAGCGAGAGCGGGCTGGTCACGCTCGGGGATTTGCAGGAGATACTCACATCTCCGTAATCGTACTGCTCGTCAGTCCACAACACGAGCATGACGAAGAGCAGTATGGTCCTGACCACCGATAACTGGAACACGGCCGCTGTCATCCACCTCAGACTCAACCTGAGGAAGAAGAAAGGTAACCTCCTATTACCTCGCAGCCCCAGGTCAAACGTGTGGCAACCTACTTCCCCTGTCCATAACATCGCCTGTCTCCGCCCCGCCTCAGCTCCTCCGCTGCTGAAACCCTCGTCTGTAACTTTGTCCCCTCCAGACTCGACTGTTCCGGCGCTCTCCTCGCCCGGCTTCAATCCTTCCACCCTCCGTAACCATCAACTCATCTAAAACTCAGCTGCCCCGTGTCCCTAACTCACACCAAGTCCCGTTCACCCATCACCTCCCTGTGCTCGCTGCCCCGTGTCCTAACTCGCACCAAGTCCCGTTCACCCATCACCCCCTGTGCTCGCTGCCCCGTGTCCTAACTCACACCCAGTCCCGTTCACCCATCACCCCCTGTGCTCACTGCCCCGTGTCCTAACTCACACCCAGTCCCGTTCACCCATCACCCCGTGCTCACTGCCCCGTGTCCTAACTCACACCCAGTCCCGTTCACCCATCACCCCCTGTGCTCACTGCCCCGTGTCCTAACTCACACCCAGTCCCGTTCACCCATCACCCCCTGTGCTCACTGCCCCGTGTCCTAACTCACACCCAGTCCCGTTCACCCATCACCCCCTGTGCTCACTGCCCCGTGTCCTAACTCACACCCAGTCTCGTTCACCCATCGCCCCCTGTGCTCACTGCCCCGTGTCCTAACTCACACCCAGTCTCGTTCACCCATCGCCCCCTGTGCTCACTGCCCCGTGTCCTAACTCGCACCGAGTCCCGTTCACTCATCACCCCCTGTGCTCACTGCCCCGTGTCCAAACTCGCACCCAGTCCCGTTCACCCATCACCCCCTGTGCTCACTGCCCCGTGTCCTAACTCACACCCAGTCCCGTTCACCCATCACCCCCTGTGCTCACTGCCCCGTGTCCTAACTCGCACCGAGTCCCGTTCACCCATCACCCCCTGTGCTCACTGCCCCGTGTCCTAACTCACACCCAGTCCCCTTCGCCCATCACCCCCTGTGCTCACTGCCCCGTGTCCTAACTCACACCCAGTCCCGTTCACCCATCACCCCCTGTGCTGACTGCCCCGTGTCCTAACTCACACCCAGTCCCGTTCACCCATCACCCCGTGCTCACTGCCCCGTGTCCTAACTCTCACCCAGTCCCGTTCACCCATCACCCCCTGTGCTCACTGCCCCGTGTCCTAACTCACACCGAGTCCCGTTCACCCATCACCCCCTGTGCTCACTGCCCCGTGTCCTAACTCACACCCAGTCCCGTTCACCCATCACCCCTTGTGCTCACTGCCCCGTGTCCTAACTCACACCCAGTCCCGTTCACCCATCACCCCCTGTGCTCACTGCCCCGTGTCCTAACTCACACCCAGTCCCGTTCACCCATCACCCCCTGTGCTCACTGCCCCGTGTCCTAACTCACACCCAGTCCCGTTCACCCATCACCCCCTGTGCTCGCTGCCCCGTGTCCTAACTCACACCCAGTCCCGTTCACCCATCACCCCCTGTGCTCACTGCCCCGTGTCCTAACTCACACCCAGTCCCGTTCACCCATCACCCCCTGTGCTCACTGCCCCGTGTCCTAACTCACACCCAGTCCCGTTCACCCATCACCCCCTGTGCTCGCTGCCCCCGTGTCCTAACTCACACCCAGTCCCGTTCACACCATCACCCCCCTGTGCTCACTGCCCCGTGTCCTAACTCACACCCAGTCCTGTTCACCCATCACCCACTGTGCTCACTGCCCCGTGTCCTAACTCACACCCAGTCCCGTTCACCCATCACCCTCTGTGCACGCTGACCTACACTGGCTCCTGGTCCGGCAACACCTCGATTTCAAAATTCTCCTCCTCGTCTTCAGATCCCTCCATGGCCTCCTCGCCCCCATCCCTATCTCTGTAACCTCCTCCAGTCCCCACAACCCCCCTCTCCCAAACTCTCCAATCCTGACTCTGGCCTCTTGCACAGCACCCCAACCTCCCCCCACCACACCCCCCTCTCCACCACTGGTCGCCAAGTCTTCAGCTATCTCGGCGCTAAGCTGTGGAATTTGCTCCAAAACCCTTCCCCTCTCCGTCTCTGCACCTTTAAGACCCTCCTTAAAACCCAACTCTTCAACCAAGCGTTACATCCTTCGTCCTAGCTCTCTCTCTCTCACTCTCTCTCTCTGTCTCTCTCTCTGTTTCTCTCTCTCTCTCTCTGTCTCTGTCTCTCCAATTCCAATTCCAATTCCAATTAAAATGCTTTATTGGCATGAAAGTTTACAGAGAACCATATTGCCAAAGCTTACATAGCAAAAAGGTACAGTTTTCCAACATTCTGTAGGTGTCAATCGATTTGACATTTGTTGGGTACATACAATATTACTTTTAAACAATATTAATTTTAAACAGTCTTTGTACTTCATTTGGTACGTTCAATATTAATTTTAAACAGTCTTAATTTTAAACAGTCCTCAGGTTGTGACATGTTGTTACATATTTGGCCCCAAGGTATGGTCTGTCTCCTTCTCCTAGGACTAATCTCAATTTTGACAGATCATCCAATTCCTTGAAATCTGGGGTTGTTTGGCTTAGCTTGTTGAATAATATGTTTCTTGATGTGTTGAATTTTTCGCATTTTAGGAGGAAATGCATTTCTGTTTCAACCTCGCCAGCCAGACATTGATCGCATATTCTATTCTCTCTAGGCTGCCAGGATTTCTTGTATCTGCCTTTTTCAATTTCCAGTTGGTGGTCGCTTAGTCTGTACCTGGTGAGGGTCTGTCTCTGTTTTGTGTCTCTGATGGTCGTGAGGTAGTCTGCCAGTTTATATTCTCTTTTTAGTTTATATTCTCTCTCTGTCTCTCTCTCTCTCTCCCTCTGTCTCCCTCTGTCTCTCTCTCTCTCTTTCTCCCTCTCTCTCTCTGTCTCTCTCTCCCTCTGTCTCTGTCTCTCTCTCTCTCTCTCTGTCTCTCTCTCTCTCGCTCTGTCTCCCCCTCTCTCTCTCTCTCTCTGTCTCTCTCTCCCTCTGTCTCTCTCTCTCTCTGTCACTCTCTCTCTCTGTCTCTCTCTCTCTGTCTCTCTCTCTCCCTCTGTCTCTCTCTCTCTCTCTGTCTCTCTCTCTCTCTCTCTCTGTCTCTCTCTCTCTCTCTGTCTCTCTCTCTCTGTGTCTCTCTGTCTCTCTCTCTCTCTGTCTCGCTCTCTCTGTCTCTCTCTCTCCCTCTCTCTCTGTCTCTCTCTCTCTCTGTCTCTCTCTCTGTCTCTCTCTCTCTCTGTCTTGCTCTCTCTGTCTCTCTCTCTCCCTCTCTCTCTGTCTCTCTCTCTCTCTCTGTCTCTCTCTCTGTCTCTCTCTCTCTCTGTCTCTCTCTCTCCCTCTGTCTCTCTCTCTCTCTGTCTCTCTCTCTCTCTCTGTCTCTCTCTCTCTCTCTCTCTCTGTCTCTCTCTCTCTGTCTCTCTCTCTGTCTCTCTCTCTCTGTCTCTCTCTCTCTCTCTATCTCTCTCCCTCTCTCTGTCTCTCTCTCTGCTCTCTCTCTCTCTCTCTGTCTTGCTCTCTCTCTGTCTCTCTATCTCTCTCTCTCTCTCTGTCTCTCTCTCTCTCTCTCTATCTCTCTCTCTCTCTCTGTCTCTCTCTCTCTCTGTCTCTCTCTCTCTCTGTCTCTCTCTCTCTCTCTGTCTCTCTCTCTGTCTCTCTCTCTGTCTCTCTCTGTCTCGCTCTCTCTCTCTCTGTCTCTCTCTCAATTCAATTCAATTCAATTCAAATGCTTTATTGGCATGAAAGTTTACAGAGAACCATATTGCCAAAGCTTTCACAACAAAAAAGTACAGTTTTCCAACATTCTGTAGGTGTCAAACAATTTTGACCCTTGTTGGGTACATACCATATTACTTTTAAACAATATTAACTTAAACAGTCTTTGTACATCATTGGGTACATTCAGTATTAATTTTAAACAGTCCTCAGGTTGTGACATGTTGTTACATATTTGGCACCAAGGTATGGTCTGTCTCCTTCTCCCAGGACTAATCTTAATTTTGACAGGTCATCCAAATCTTTGAAATCTGGGGTTGTTTGGCTGAGCTTGTTAAATAATATGTTTCTTGATGTGTTGAATTTTTCACATTTTAGGAGGAAATGCATTTCTGTTTCAACCTCGCCGGTCAGACATTGATCACATATTCTATTCTCTCTAGGCTGCCAGGATTTCTTGTATCTCCCTTTTTCAATTGCCAGTTGGTGGTCGCTTAGTCTGTACCTGGTGAGGGTCTGTCTCTGTTTTGTGTCTCTGATGGTCGAGAGATAGTCTGCCAGTTTATATTCTCTTTTTAGGGCCCGGTAACATTCTAATCTGCTTTGGCTTTTGGTTATTTTGTTCCAATGTTCCAGGTAGGTTTCTTTGCATTGTTTAATGATTTGGTTCACTCGGATTGGTGTTTGGACGGCAGTGTTGGTCTGGGACTGGTCAGGGTCCGGCTGAGTAGGAGTACTTAGTTTCAGTAGCAGCTGACTCAGGGGACTCTTTTCTGGGTTTAGCTCTTGGGTCTGGAAGGCTTTAAAATGAAGGGTGTCTGGGGAGCTAGTTTTGAGGTGATTTAGGAATTTTAGTGCTCGTTTTTGGATGTTTATTATCAGTGGGTATCTGCCTAGTTCGGCTCTGCATGCATTTGTTGGTGTTTTCCTTTGGGTGCGAAGGATGCTTCGGCAAAATTCTGCATGTAGGGCTTCTATTGTGTGTTTTTCCCATTTAGTGTAGCTATGATGATTTAGCGGGCCCCATACTTCACTACCGTACAGCGCAATGGGCAGGATTATGCTGTCAAATATTTTGAGCCAGATTTTGATTGGGATTTGGATGTTGTAGAATTTTCTTTTTATTGCATATAGGGCTCTTCGGGCTTTTTCTTTTAGTGCATTCACTGCTATGCTGAAGCTCCCTGATGCTGTAATGGTTAGACCAAGGTAAGTGTAGCTCATAGTGTGTCCTATGATGGTATCACTGAGAGTAAACTGGTATTTGTTTTCCTGACACCTGGGCCTTTTTTGAAAAATCATGATGTTGGTTTTCTTTAGATTTACTGTTAGAGCCCAGTTTTGGCAGTATTTGTCGAGTAGGTCTAGTTGTTGCTGTAATCCCTGTTCTGTGGGAGACAGCAGAACCAGGTCGTCCGCATAGAACAGGGATTTCACTTCTCCATCCAGGAGACAGAGAACCGGTGAATCGCTTTGCTCCAGCATGTCTGCTAATTCATTTATGTATATGTTGAACAGGGTCGGGCTCAAATTGCAGCCCTGCCGGACGCCTCTTCTCTGGGTGAAGAAACCGGTGCGTTTGTCTCCAATTTTGACCCCGCATTTATTTTTCAGATACATCGATTTAATAAGGTCATAGACTTTGCCCCCTATTCCGCACTGAAGAAGTTTATAATAGAGCCCTTCGTGCCAGATAGAGTCAAAGGCTTTCTTGAAGTCAATGAAACAAGCGAATATTTTCCCATTTTTTGTTTGGTGTATATGTTTTTCAATGAGAGTGTGAAGGGTATAGATATGGTCGGTGGTGCGGTGTTTTGGAAGAAAGCCTATTTGATTTTTTCTGAGGATATTATGTTTGTTAAGAAAATCCAGTAATCTACTATTTAGAATACTGCAGAATAATTTCCCTAGACAACTGTTGACACAGATGCCGCGGTAGTTATTTGGGTCTGATTTGTTTCCACTTTTATATATGGGAGAGATGAGACCTTGGCACCAGATATTGGGAAAACAGCCTGAACGTAATATGATGTTGAATAACTTGAGTACCGCACCCCGCATCTCCATATTGCTGAACTTGAGCATTTCATTTTTGATGTTGTCTGGACCACAGGCTTTCTTTAGGTGGAGAGATTTTGTTTTTGTGGCCAGTTCTTTCCATGTGATTGGGGAGTCTAGAGGGTTTTGGTTGTCTTTAATTGTTGCTTCTAATGTGTGGAGTTTTTCTGTGACATGATGTTGACTTGGGTTTGTTTCGTTTATTGGGAAGTCTTTGTAGAGGTTTTCAAAATGTGTTCTCCAGATGTCGCCATCTTGGATTGGTAATGCTTGCAATTGTGTTGTACTCAGGTTATTCCACATTTCCCAGAATTGATTTGGATTAGTGGAGTTTTCAATTTCTTCGAGTATTTTGTGGGTATAATTTTGTGTTTTGTTCCTAATGGTGTGTTTATATCTTTTGAGGGTCTCATTGTATCTAATACGTAGGTCTGGATTGTTTGGTTGGCGATGCTTTTGGTTTGATATTTTTCTCAGGTCTTTTCTGGCATTTTTGCATTCGTGGTCAAACCATTTCTCATTTTTATTTTGTCTTTTGTAACGTTTCCTCTTCTGTTTCACAAGGTCGGCTTTTACAGCTGCCTCATGGAAGATCATATTTATATCCTCTATGACCATATTTACACCATCTCTGGTGATCTCATATAGATTTTCTTTAAATTTTGATATTTTACTTGTGAGATCAGGTGAATTTAGTGCTGTGATGAATTTATCTCCACTGTCTGGGGCCCATCTGTATGTCTGGTTTATTTTATGTAGCTTACTGGGTTCCTTTTTTGTGTCTGTAGTTTGGGCAGAAAGTTTAAGGTACACATTTATTTGGTTATGGTCTGAGAGGGGGGATTGCTGCCTGACAGTGAATGCGTTGATATCGCAGGGGTCCAGGTCAGTGATTGTATAATCCACCACACTAGACCCAAGAGTTGAGGAATATGTGAGTCTCCCTAAGGAGTCCCCTCTGAACCTACCGTTGACTATGTACAGGCCTAAGGCTCGGCAGAGTTGCACTACCTCCCTACCGCTTTTATTTATTTCGCAATCGAGGTTGTTCCGATTTGCGATGGCTGGTGTGACATATAGAGGGGTCTGGCCAAACACATGGTTGTTGCCCTGTGGGTCTATGAAGTCAGGTTCACATCCGGTCCTTGCATTTAGGTCCCCACATAGTAGCACCTTTCCTTGGGCCTGGAAATGGCTGATTTCCATGTGGAGAGTATCAAATAACTCCTCTTCAAAATATGGCGATTCTATTGGAGGTATGTAGATCGCACATAAGTAAACATCGTTTTTTGCTATTCCTATATTTTTATCTAATTTTAGCCATACGTGTGATTTTCCCTGTTTTATCGGTGAGATGTGTTTGTTCAGTTCTCCTTTATACCACACCAGGATTCCCCCGGAGGTTCTGCCCTTGCGTGTCTTAGTGTTCTTTACTGAGGGCACAATGATTTCATGGTACATTGGAGGACAGTGGGTCGGCATGTCCTTTTGGCACCATGTTTCTGTTAACACAATTATATCAATGTCTTTTATAGCTTTTAGGAATTCAGGGTCTGTACTCTTCATCCCAAAAGTTGAGGAGCGGAGACCCTGGATATTCCAGCAGCTTATGTGGAAAGAACGCATTTATATAGTTCAAAAAACGAAATAAAATGGACCTATTTTGTGGGATGAGTGTGGAAACACTATTTTCTATAATGCTAAATGACGATTTAGTATAAATTTCATGAGGCATGCACATATAGCTATCTAATAATAGTAATAGTAATGATAAGATAACAATAATGATAATGATAAAATGACAATATTAATAATTTAGTGCATTCCTCTCTGGCTTTCTATCAGGCTGCTCATCATCGTCATGATCTTTCTCAGTTCTTGGTCTACAGTCTGTGGTCTAGAGGGGGGTCTGGGGTCAGGTATAAAAGCACGGTTCTGTCGTTGGTTTTGTATAGGGGGGTGGGGGACATTGGTGGTCCTGTTTGGGTTAGGGCTCCCAATGGTAGAGGGGGTGGGAGGGCTGCGTCTTTTGGCAGTGTTTATGAGGTTTCTTGCGAAGACCCACATCCGCTGTTTGAGTAGATGTATTTCGTCATAGAGGTCCCTTGTGTTGATGTTTGGATGATGGGCCAGGTAGACGTTGGGGAAGACAGAACATCTCGTGTCGATCTCCCTGTTGGTGTTGTGGATTATATAGGCTGGGGTGTCCTTTCTGGGCAGTAGTGTGGAGATCACGATCCGCGCCTCGGGGAATTCCCTGCTGGCCTTTTCCGCCATCCTGCTCACCGCCCTAGCAGTGCCTTCTCGCTCTCTCTGTCTCGCTCTCTGTCTGTCTGTCTGTCTCTCTCTCTCTCTCTCTCTCTCTCTCTCTCTCTGTCTCGCTCTCTCTCTGTCTCTCTCTCTCTCTCTGTCTCTCTCTCTGTCTCTCTGTCTCTCTCTCTGTCTCTCTCTCCCTCTCTCTCTCTCTCTCTGTCTCTCTCTCACTCTCTGTCTCTCTCTCTGTCTCTCTCTCTGTCTCTCTCTCTCGGTCTCACTCTCTGTCTCTCTGTATCTCTCTCTCTCTCTCTCTCTCTCTGTCTCTCTCTCTCTCCTCTCTGTCTCTCTCTCTCTCTCTCTCTCTGTCTCTCTCTCTCTCTCTGTCTCTCTCTCTGTGTCTCTCTCTGTCTCTCTCTCTCTCTCTGTTCTCTCCCTCCCTCTCTCTGCGGACACTCACCGGTTGACGGAGACCATTGGGAGACAGCAGCAGCAGCAGCAAGGGAAGGGACTGGGTGACACCTTCTCCCCGGCCAACTGCGCCAGCATCCTCGCCTTCCCGCCGAAGAAATCCGTAATCAGTACCAGAAATTTCCAAAGAGTTATGCAATGATAGCTGTCAAAAGAAAAGGCCTGGATTATAAAGTGAAGCCTGGCGCAGAAAATCATAAAAATTTACAGCGCAGAAGGAGGCCATTCGGCCCCTCGTGTCCGTGCGGGCCGACAAAGAGCGCTCCAGCCTAATCCCACTGTCCAGCTCTCGGTCCGTAGCCCTGTGGGTTACGGCGCTTCGAGTGCGTATCCAAGTACTTTTTAAATGTGATGAGGGTTTCTGCCTCGACCACCCTTTCAGGCAGTGAGTTCCAGACCCCCACCACCCTCTGGGTGAAGAAAGTTCTCCTCAACTCCCCTCTAATCCTTCTCCCAATGACTTTAAATCTCTGCCCCCCTGGTTATTGACCTCTCTGCTCAGGGAAATAGGTCCTTCCTATCCACTCCATCCAGGGCCCCTCATCATTTTATACACCTCGATTAAATCTCCCCTCAGCCTCCTCTGTCGCAGAGAAAACAACCCCAGCCTCTCCGATCTTTCCTCATCGCTAAAATTCTCCAGTCCTGGGAGAAAGCAGCAGTTACAGAGTGGCTGGGCTCACATGATCATAAGCACTTGAACAGTTCGGAACAGGCAAAGGTTTTTCAGCCTCTCCCGCCCGAGACGTCATTTACATCCATGTAAGGGACCCACTGAACCGGCCTCGTACCTCATCTCGTCTGGCTGAAGAGCCCGGTGTAGACCAACATGGACCAACATGGGATTCATTGGGAAGGGACTGGGTCCATTGGTATTGTGTACAGTGGGAGTGATTGGGAAGGGGTTGGGTCCATTGGTATTGTGTACAGTGGGAGTGGATGGGAAGGGGTTGTGTCCATTGGGATTGTGTACAATGGGAGTGAAAGGGAAGGGGTTGGGTCCATTGGGATTGTGTACAGTGGGAGTGAATGGGAAGGGGTTGGGTCCATTGGGATTGTGTACAGTGGGAGTGGATGGGAAGGGGTTGGGTCCATTGGGATTGTGGACAATGGGAGTGAATGGGAAGGGATTGGGTCCATTGGGATTCTGTACATTGGGAGTGAATGGGAAGGGGTTGGGTCCATTGGGATTGTGTACAGTGGGAGTGAATAGGAAGGGGTTGAGTCCATTGGGATTGTGTACAGTAGGAGTGAATGGGAAGGGGTTGGGTCCATTGGGATTGTGTACAGTGGGAGTGAATGGGAAGGGGTTGAGTCCATTGGGATTGTGTACAATGGGAGTGAATGGGAAGGGGTTGGGTCCATTGGGATTGTGTACAGTGGGAGTGAATGGGAAGGGGTTGGGTCCATTGGGATTGTGTACAGTGGGAGTGAATGGGAAGGGGTTGGGTCCATTGGGATTGTGTACAGTGGGAGTGAATGGGAAGGGGTTGGGTCCATTGGGATTGTGTACAGTGGGAGTGAATGGGAAGGGGTTGGGTCCATTGGGATTGTGTACAGTGGGAGTGAATGGGACGGGGTTGGGTCCATTGGGATTGTGTACAGTGGGAGTGGATGGGAAGGGGTTGGGTCCGTTGGGATTGTGTACAGTGGGAGTGAATGGGAAGGGGTTGGGTCCATTGGGATTGTGTACAGTGGGAGTGAATGGGAAGGGGTTGGGTCCATTGGGATTGTGTACAGTGGGAGTGAATGGGAAGGGGTTGGGTCCATTGGGATTGTGTACAGTGGGAGTGAATGGGAAGGGGTTGGGTCCATTGGGATTGTGTACAGTGGGAGTGAATGGGAAGGGGTTGGGTCCATTGGTATTGTGCACAATGGGAGTGAATGGGAAGGGGTTGGATCCATTGGGATTGTGTACAATGGGAGTGAATGGGAAGGGGTTGGGTCCATTGGGATTGTGTACAGTGGGAGTGAATGGGAAGGGGTTGGGTCCATTGGGATTGTGTACAATGGGAGTGAATGGGAAGGGGTTGGGTCCATTGGGATTGTGTACAATGGGAGTGAATAGGAAGGGATTGGGTCCACTGGGATTGTGTACAATGGGAGCGAATGGGAAGGGATTGGGTCCATTGGGATTGTGTACAGTGGGAGTGAATGGGAAGGGATTGGGTCCATTGGGATTGTGTACAGTGGGAGTGAATGGGAAGGGATTGGGTCCATTGGGATTGTGTACAATGGGAGTGAATGGGAAGGGATTGGGTCCATTGGGATTGTGGACAATGGGAGTGAATGGGAAAGGACGGGGTCCATTGGGATTGTGGACAGTGGGAGTGGATGGGAAGGGGTTGGGTCCATTGGGATTGTGTACAATGGGAGTGAATGGGAAGGGGTTGGGTCCATTGGGATTGTGTACAGGGGGAGTGAATGGGAAGGGGTTGGGTTCATTGGAATTGTGTACAGTGGGAGTGAATGGGAAGGGGGTTGGGTTCATTGGGATTGTGTACAATGGGAGTGAATGGGAAGGGATTGGGTCCATTGGGATTGTGTACAATGGGAGCGAATGGGAAGGGATTGGGTCCACTGGAATTGTGTACAATGGGAGTGAATAGGAAGGGTTTGGGTCCATTGGGATTGTGTACAGTGGGAGTGAATGGGAAGGGATTGGGTCCATTGGGATTCTGTACAATGGGAGTGAATGGGAAGGGATTGGGTCCATTGGGATTGTGTATAGTGGGAGTGGATGGGAAGGGGTTGGGTCCACTGGGATTGTGTACAGTGGGAGTGAATGGGAAGTGGTTGGGTCCATTGGGATTGTGTACAGTGGGAGTGAATGGGAAGGGGTTGGGTCCATTGGGATTGTGTACAGGGGGAGTGAATGGGAAGGGGTTGGGTCCATCGGGATTCTGTACAGTGGGAGTGAATGGGAAGTGGTTTGGGTCCATTGGGATTGTGTACAATGGGAGTGAATGGGAAGGGGTTGGGTCCATTGGGATTGTGTACAGTGGGAGTGAATGGGAAGGGGTTGGGTCCACTGGGATTGTGTACAATGGGAGTGAATGGGAAGGGGTTGGGTCCATTGGGATTGTGTACAATGGAAGTGAATGGGAAGTGGTTGGGTCCACTGGGATTGTGTACAGTGGGAGTGAATGGGAAGGGGTTGGGTCCATTGGGATTGTGTGCAGTGGAAGTGAATGGGAAGGGGTTGGGTCCATTGGGATTGTGCACAATGGGAGTGAATGGGAAGGGATTGGGTCCATTGGGATTGTGTACAGCGGGAGCGAATGGGAAGGGATTGGGTCCATTGGGATTGTGTACAATGGGAGCGAATGGGAAGGGATTGCGTCCATTGGGATTGTGTACAGTGGGAGTGAATGGGAAGGGGATTGGGTCCATTGGGATTGTGTACAATGGGAGTGAATGGGAAGGGATTGGGTCCATTGGGATTGTTTACAGTGGGAGTGAATGGGAAGGGATTGTGATTGTGTACAGTGGGAGTGAATGGGAAGGGGTTTGGTTCCATTGGGATTGTGTACAATGGGAGTGAATGGGAAGGGGTTGGGTCCATTGGGATTGTCTACAGTGGGAGTGAATGGGAAGGGGTTGGGTCCATTGGGATTGTGTACAGTGGGAGTGAATGGGAAGGGGTTTGGGTCCATTGGGATTGTGTACAGTGGGAGTGAATGGGAAGGGGTTGGGTCCATTGGGATTGTGTACAATGGGAGTGAATGGGAAGGGATTGGGTCCATTGGGATTGTGTACAGTGGGAGTGAATGGGAAGGTGTTGGGTCCATTGGGATTGTGTACAGTGGGAGTGAATGGGAAGGTGTTGGGTCCATTGGGATTGTGTCCAGGGGGAGTGAATGGGAAGGGGTTGGGTCCATTGGGATTGTGTACAGTGGGAGTGAATGGGAAGGGGTTGGGTCCATTGGGATTGTGTATAGTGGGAGTGATTGGGAAGGTGTTGCGTCCATTGTGATTGTGTACAGTGGGAGTGAATGGGAAGGGGTTTGGGTCCATTGGGATTGTGGACAATGGGAGTGAATGGGAAGGGACGGGGTCCATTGGGATTGTGGACAGTGGGAGTGGATGGGAAGGGGTTGGGTCCATTGGGATTGTGTACAATGGGAGTGAATGGGAAGGGGTTGGGTCCATTGGGATTGTGTACAGGGGGAGTGAATGGGAAGGGGTTGGGTTCATTGGAATTGTGTACAGTGGGAGTGAATGGGAAGGGGTTGGGTTCATTGGGATTGTGTACAATGGGAGTGAATGGGAAGGTATTGGGTCCATTGTGATTGTGTACAATGGGAGCGAATGGGAAGGGATTGGGTCCATTGGGAATGTGTACAATGGGAGTGAATAGGAAGGGGTTGGGTCCATTGGGATTGTGTACAGTGGGAGTGAATGGGAAGGGGTTGGGTCCATTGGGATTGTGTACAGTGGGAGTGAATGGGAAGGGGTTGGGTCCATTGGGATTGTGTATAGTGGGAGTGGATGGGAAGGGGTTGGGTCCACTGGGATTGTGTACAGTGGGAGTGAATGGGAAGGGGTTGGGTCCATTGGGATTGTGTACAGTGGGAGTGAATGGGAAGGGGTTGGGTTCATTGGGATTGTGTACAGGGGCAGTGAATGGGAAGGGGTTGGGTCCATTGGGATTCTGTACAGTGGGAGTGAATGGGAAGGGGTTTGGGTCCATTGAGATTGTCTACAATGGGAGTGAATGGTAAGGGGTTGGGTCAACTGGGATTGTGTACAGTGGGAGTGGATGGGAAGGGGTTGGGTCCATTGGGATTGTGTACAGTGGGAGTGAATGGGAAGGGGCTTGGGTCCATTGGGATGGTGGACAATGGGAGTGAATGGGAAGGGGTTGTGTCCATTGGGATTGTGTACAGTGGGAGTGAATGGGAAGGGGTTTGGGTCCATTGGGATTGTGTACAGGGGGAGTGAATGGGAAGGGGTTGGGTCCATTGGGATTGTTTACAGAGGGAGTGAATGGGAAGGGGTTGGATCCATTGGAATTGCGGACAATGGGAGTGAATGGGAAGGGGTTGGGTCCATTGGGATTGTGGACAATGGGAGTGAATGGGAAGGGATTGGGTCCATTGGGATTGTGTACAGGGGGAGTGAATGGGAAGGGGTTGGGTCCATTGGGATTGTGTACAGTGGGAGTGAATGGGAAGGGATTGGGTCCATTGGGATTGTGGACAATGGGAGTGAATGGGAAGGGATGGGGTCCATTGGGATTGTGGACAGTGGGAGTGAATGGGAAGGGGTTGGGTCCATTGGGATTGTGTACAATGGGAGTGAATGGGAAGGGGTCGGGTCCATTGGGATTGTGTACAGTGGGAGTGAATGGGAAGGGGCTGGGTCCATTGGGATTGTGTACAGTGGGAGTGAATGGGAAGGGGTTGGGTCCATTGGGAGTCTGTACAATGGGAGTGAATGGGAAGGGATTGGGTCCATTGGGATTGTGTACAGTTGGAGTGAATGGGAAGGGGTTGGGTCCATTGGGATTGTGTACAGTGGGAGTGAATGGGAAGGGGTTCGGTCCATTGGGATTGTGTATATTGGGAGTGGATGGGAAGGGGTTGGGTCCACTGGGATTGTGTACAGTGGGAGTGAATGGGAAGGGGTTGGGTCCATTGGGATTGTGTACAGTGGAAGTGAATGGGAAGGGGTTGGGTTCATTGGGATTGTGTACAGGGGGAGTGAATGGGAAGGGATTGTGTCCATTGGGATTCTGTACAGTGGGAGTGAATGGGAAGGGGTTTGGGTCCATTGAGATTGTGTACAATGAGAGTGAATGGTAAGGGGTTGGGTCAACTGGGATTGTGTACGGTGGGAGTGGATGGGAAGGGGTTGGGTACATTGGGATTGTGTACAGTGGGAGTGAATGGGAAGGGGTTGGGTCCATTGGGATTGTGTACAGTGGGAGTGAATGGGAAGGGGTTGGGTCCATTGGGATTGTGTACAGGGGGAGTGAATGGGAAGGGGTTGGGTCCATTGGGATTGTTTAGAGTGGGAGTGAATGGGAAGAGGTTGGGTCCATTGGGATTGTGTACAATGGGAGTAAATGGGAAGGGGTTGTGTCCATTGGGATTGTGTACAGTGGGAGTGAATGGGAAGGGATTGGGTCCATTGGGATTGTGTACAGTGGGAGTGAATGGGAAGGGGTTGGGTCCATTGGGAGTCTGTACAATGGGAGCGAATGGGAAGGGATTGGGTCCATTGGGATTGTGTACAGTGGGAGTGAATGGGAAGGGGTTGGGTCCATTGGGATTGTGTACAGTGGGAGTGAATGGGAAGGGGTTGGATCCATTGGGATTGTGTACAGTGGGAGTGAATGGGAAGAGGTTGGGTCCATTGGGATTGTGTACAATGGGAGTGAATGGGAAGGGGTTGGGTCCATTGGGATTGTGTACAGTGGGAGTGAATGGGAAGGGGTTGGGTCCATTGGGACTGTGTACAGTGGGAGTGAATGGGAAGGGGTTGGGTCCATTGGGATTGTGTATAGTGGGAGTGGATGGGAAGGGGTTGGGTCCACTGGGATTGCGTACAGTGGGAGTGAATGGGAAGGGGTTGGGTCCATTGGGATTGTGTACAGTGGGAGTGAATGGGAAGGGGTTCGGTCCATTGGGATTGTGTATAGTGGGAGTGGATGGGAAGGGGTTGGGTCCACTGGGATTGTGTACAGTGGGAGTGAATGGGAAGGGGTTGGGTCCATTGGGATTGTGTACAGTGGGAGTGAATGGGAAGGGGTTGGGTTCATTGGGATTGTGTACAGGGGGAGTGAATGGGAAGGGATTGTGTCCATTGGGATTCTGTACAGTGGGAGTGAATGGGAAGGGGTTTGGGTCCATTGAAATTGTGTACAATGAGAGTGAATGGTAAGGGGTTGGGTCAACTGGGATTGTGTACAGTGGGAGTGGATGGGAAGGGGTTGGGTATATTGGGATTGTGTACAGTGGGAGTGAATGGGAAGGGGCTTGGGTCCATTGGGATGGTGGACAATGGGAGTGAATAGGAAGGGGTTGGGTCCATTGGGATTGTGTACAGGGGGAGTGAATGGGAAGGGGTTGGGTCCATTGGGATTGTTTAGAGTGGGAGTGAATGGGAAGAGGTTGGGTCCATTGGGATTGTGTACAATGGGAGTAAATGGGAAGGGGTTGTGTCCATTGGGATTGTGTACAGTGGGAGTGAATGGGAAGGGATTGTGTCCATTGGGATTGTGTACAGTGGGAGTGAATGGGAAGGGGCTTGGGTCCATTGGGATGGTGGACAATGGGAGTGAATAGGAAGGGGTTGGGTCCATTGGGATTGTGTACAGGGGGAGTGAATGGGAAGGGGTTGGGTCCATTGGGATTGTTTAGAGTGGGAGTGAATGGGAAGAGGTTGGGTCCATTGGGATTGTGTACAATGGGAGTAAATGGGAAGGGGTTGTGTCCATTGGGATTGTGTACAGTGGGAGTGAATGGGAAGGGATTGTGTCCATTGGGATTGTGTACAGTGGGAGTGAATGGGAAGGGGTTGGGTCCATTGGGAGTCTGTACAATGGAAGTGAATGGGAAGGGATTGGGTCCATTGGGATTGTGTACAGTGGGAGTGAATGGGAAGGGATTGGGTCCATTGGGATTGTGTACAGTGGGAGTGAATGGGAAGGGGTTGGGTCCATTGGGATTGTGTACAGTGGGAGTGAATGGGAAGGGGTTGGGTCCATTGGGATTGTGTACAGTGGGAGTGAATGGGAAGGGGTTGGGTTCATTGGGATTGTGTACAGGGGGAGTGAATGGGAAGGGATTGTGTCCATTGGGATTCTGTACAGTGGGAGTGAATGGGAAGGGGTTTGGGTCCATTGAGATTGTGTACAATGAGAGTGAATGGTAAGGGGTTGGGTCAACTGGGATTGTGTACGGTGGGAGTGGATGGGAAGGGGTTGGGTACATTGGGATTGTGTACAGTGGGAGTGAATGGGAAGGGGTTGGGTCCATTGGGATTGTGTACAGTGGGAGTGAATGGGAAGGGGTTGGGTCCATTGGGATTGTGTACAGGGGGAGTGAATGGGAAGGGGTTGGGTCCATTGGGATTGTTTGGAGTGGGAGTGAATGGGAAGAGGTTGGGTCCATTAGGATTGTGTACAATGGGAGTAAATGGGAAGGGGTTGTGTCCATTGGGATTGTGTACAGTGGGAGTGAATGGGAAGGGATTGGGTCCATTGGGATTGTGTACAGTGGGAGTCAATGGGAAGGGGTTGGGTCCATTGGGAGTCTGTACAATGGGAGTGAATGGGAAGGGATTGGGTCCATTGGGATTGTGTACAGTGGGAGTGAATGGGAAGGGGTTGGGTCCATTGGGATTGTGTACAGTGGGAGTGAATGGGAAGGGGTTGGGTCCATTGGGATTGTGTACAGTGGGAGTGAATGGGAAGAGGTTGGGTCCATTGGGATTGTGTACAATGGGAGTGAATGGGAAGGGGTTGGGTCCATTGGGATTGTGTACAGTGGGAGTGAATGGGAAGGGGTTGGGTCCATTGGGACTGTGTACAGTGGGAGTGAATGGGAAGGGGTTGGGTCCATTGGGATTGTGTATAGTGGGAGTGGATGGGAAGGGGTTGGGTCCACTGAGATTGCGTACAGTGGGAGTGAATGGGAAGGGGTTGGGTCCATTGGGATTGTGTACAGTGGGAGTGAATGGGAAGGGGTTCGGTCCATTGGGATTGTGTATAGTGGGAGTGCATGGGAAGGGGTTGGGTCCACTGGGATTGTGTACAGTGGGAGTGAATGGGAAGGGGTTGGGTCCATTGGGATTGTGTACAGTGGGAGTGAATGGGAAGGGGTTGGGTTCATTGGGATTGTGTACAGGGGGAGTGAATGGGAAGGGATTGTGTCCATTGGGATTCTGTACAGTGGGAGTGAATGGGAAGGGGTTTGGGTCCATTGAGATTGTGTACAATGAGAGTGAATGGTAAGGGGTGGGTCAACTGGGATTGTGTACAGTGGGAGTGGATGGGAAGAGGTTGGGTATATTGGGATTGTGTACAGTGGGAGTGAATGGGAAGGGGCTTGGTTCCATTGGGATGGTGGACAATGGGAGTGAATGGGAAGGGGTTGGGTCCATTGGGATTGTGTACAGGGGGAGTGAATGGGAAGGGGTTGGGTCCATTGGGATTGTTTAGAGTGGGAGTGAATGGGAAGAGGTTGGGTCCATTGGGATTGTGTACAATGGGAGTAAATGGGAAGGGGTTGTGTCCATTGGGATTGTGTACAGTGGGAGTGAATGGGAAGGGATTGGGTCCATTGGGATTGTGTACAGTGGGAGTGAATGGGAAGGGGTTGGGTCCATTGGGATCGTGTACAGTGGGAGTGAATGGGAAGGGGTTGGGTCCATTGGGAGTCTGTACAATGGGAGTGAATGGGAAGGGATTGGGTCCATTGGGATTGTGTACAGTGGGAGTGAATGGGAAGGGGGTGGGTCCATTGGGATTGTGTACAGTGGGAGTGAATGGGAAGGGGTTGGGTGCATTGGGATTGTGTACAGTGGGAGTGAATGGGAAGGGGTTGGGTCCACTGGGATTGTGTACAATGGGAGTGAATGGGAAGGGGTTGGGTCCATTGGGATTGTTTAGAGTGGGAGTGAATGGGAAGAGGTTGGGTCCATTGGGATTGTGTAAAATGGGAGTGAATGGGAAGGGGTTGGGTCCATTGGGATTGTGTACAGTGGGAGTGAATGGGAAGGGGTTGGGTCCATTGGGACTGTGTACAGTGGGAGTGAATGGGAAGGGGTTGGGTCCATTGGGACTCTGTACAATGGGAGTGAATGGGAAGGGATTGGGTCCATTGGGATTGTGTACAGTGGGAGTGAATGGGAAGGGGTTGGGTCCATTGGGATTGTGTACAGTGGGAGTGAATGGGAAGGGGTTGGGCCCATTGGGATTGTGTACAGTGGGAGTGAATGGGAAGGGGTTGGGTCGATTGGGATTGTGTACAGTGCGAGTGAATGGGAAGGGGTTGGGTCCATTGGGATTGTTTAGAGTGGGAGTGAATGGGAAGAGGTTGGGTCCATTGGGATTGTGTACAATGGGAGTGAATGGGAAGGGGTTGTGTCCATTGGGATTGTGTACAGTGGGAGTGAATGGGAAGGGATTGGGTCCATTGGGATTGTGTACAGTGGGAGTGAATGGGAAGGGGTTGGGTCCATTGGGAGTCTGTACAATGGGAGTGAATGGGAAGGGATTCGGTCCATTGGGATTGTGTACAGTGGGAGTGAATGGGAAGGGGTTGGGTCCATTGGGATTGTGTACAGTGGGAGTGAATGGGAAGGGGTTGGGTCCATTGGGATTGTGTACAGTGGGAGTGAATGGGAAGGGGTTGGGTCCATTGGGATTGTGTACAGTGGGAGTGAATGGGAAGCGGTTGGGTCCACTGGGATTGTGTACAATGGGAGTGAATGGGAAGGGGTTGGGTCCATTGGGATTCTTTAGAGTGGGAGTGAATGGGAAGAGGTTGGGTCCATGGGGATTCTGTACAATGGGAGTGAATGGGAAGGAATTGGGTGCATTGGGATTGTGTACAGTGGGAGTGAATGGGAAGGGGTTGGGTGCATTAAGTTTGTGTACAGTGGGAGTGAATGGGGAGGGGTTGGGTCCACTGGGATTGTGTACAGTGGTAGTGAATGGGAAGGGGTTGGGTCCATTGGGATTGTGTACAATGGGAGTGAATGGGAAGGGGTTGGGTCCATTGGGATTGTTTAGAGTGGGAGTGAATGGGAAGAGGTTGGGTCCATTGGGATTGTGTAAAATGGGAGTGAATGGGAAGGGGTTGGGTCCATTGGGATTGTGTATAGTGGGAGTGGATGGGAAGGGGTTGGGTCCACTGGGATTGCGTACAGTGGGAGTGAATGGGAAGGGGTTGGGTCCATTGGGATTGTGTACAGTGGGAGTGAATGGGAAGGGGTTCGGTCCATTGGGATTGTGTATAGTGGGAGTGGATGGGAAGGGGTTGGGTCCACTGGGATTGTGTACAGTGGGAGTGAATGGGAAGGGGTTGGGTCCATTGGGATTGTGTACAGTGGGAGTGAATGGGAAGGGGTTGGGTTCATTGGGATTGTGTACAGGGGGAGTGAATGGGAAGGGATTGTGTCCATTGGGATTCTGTACAGTGGGAGTGAATGGGAAGGGGTTTGGGTCCATTGAGATTGTGTGCAATGAGAGTGAATGGTAAGGGGTTGGGTCAACTGGGATTGTGTACAGTGGGAGTGGATGGGAAGAGGTTGGGTATATTGGGATTGTGTACAGTGGGAGTGAATGGGAAGGGGCTTGGGTCCATTGGGATGGTGGACAATGGGAGTGAATGGGAAGGGGTTGGGTCCATTGGGATTGTGTACAGGGGGAGTGAATGGGAAGGGGTTGGGTCCATTGGGATTGTTTAGAGTGGGAGTGAATGGGAAGAGGTTGGGTCCATTGGGATTGTGTACAATGGGAGTAAATGGGAAGGGGTTGTGTCCATTGGGATTGTGTACAGTGGGAGTGAATGGGAAGGGATTGGGTCCATTGGGATTGTGTACAGTGGGAGTGAATGGGAAGGGGTTGGGTCCACTGGGATTGTGTACAATGGGAGTGAATGGGAAGGGGTTGGGTCCATTGGGATTGTTTAGAGTGGGAGTGAATGGGAAGAGGTTGGGTCCATTGGGATTGTGTAAAATGGGAGTGAATGGGAAGGGGTTGGGTCCATTGGGATTGTGTACAGTGGGAGTGAATGGGAAGGGGTTGGGTCCATTGGGACTGTGTACAGTGGGAGTGAATGGGAAGGGGTTGGGTCCATTGGGACTCTGTACAATGGGAGTGAATGGGAAGGGATTGGGTCCATTGGGATTGTGTACAGTGGGAGTGAATGGGAAGGGGTTGGGTCCATTGGGATTGTGTACAGTGGGAGTGAATGGGAAGGGGTTGGGCCCATTGGGATTGTGTACAGTGGGAGTGAATGGGAAGGGGTTGGGTCGATTGGGATTGTGTACAGTGGGAGTGAATGGGAAGGGGTTGGGTCCATTGGGATTGTTTAGAGTGGGAGTGAATGGGAAGAGGTTGGGTCCATTGGGATTGTGTACAATGGGAGTGAATGGGAAGGGGTTGTGTCCATTGGGATTGTGTACAGTGGGAGTGAATGGGAAGGGATTGGGTCCATTGGGATTGTGTACAGTGGGAGTGAATGGGAAGGGGTTGGGTCCATTGGGAGTCTGTACAATGGGAGTGAATGGGAAGGGATTCGGTCCATTGGGATTGTGTACAGTGGGAGTGAATGGGAAGGGGTTGGGTCTATTGGGATTGTGTACAGTGGGAGTGAATGGGAAGGGGTTGGGTCCATTGGGATTGTGTACAGTGGGAGTGAATGGGAAGGGGTTGGGTCCATTGGGATTGTGTACAGTGGGAGTGAATGGGAAGCGGTTGGGTCCACTGGGATTGTGTACAATGGGAGTGAATGGGAAGGGGTTGGGTCCATTGGGATTCTTTAGAGTGGGAGTGAATGGGAAGAGGTTGGGTCCATTGGGATTCTGTACAATGGGAGTGAATGGGAAGGAATTGGGTGCATTGGGATTGTGTACAGTGGGAGTGAATGGGAAGGGGTTGGGTGCATTAAGATTGTGTACAGTGGGAGTGAATGGGGAGGGGTTGGGTCCACTGGGATTGTGTACAGTGGTAGTGAATGGGAAGGGGTTGGGTCCATTGGGATTGTGTACAATGGGAGTGAATGGGAAGGGGTTGGGTCCATTGGGATTGTGTACAGTGGGAGTGAATGGGAAGGGGTTGGGTCCATTGGGATTGTGTACAGTGGGAGTGAATGGGAAGGGGTTGGGTCCATTGGGATTGTGTATAGTGGGAGTGGATGGGAAGGGGTTGGGTCCACTGGGATTGTGTACAGTGGGAGTGAATGGGAAGGGGTTGGGTCCATTGGGATTGTGTACAGTGGGAGTGAATGGGAAGGGGTTGGGTTCATTGGGATTGTGTACAGGGGAGTGAATGGGAAGGGATTGGGTCCATTGGGATTGTGTACAGTGGGAGTGAATGGGAAGTGGTTTGGGTCCATTGAGATTGTGTACAATGGGAGTGAATGGTAAGGGGTTGGGTCAACTGGGATTGTGTACAGT
This sequence comes from Somniosus microcephalus, assembly GCF_052327205.1. Taxonomy (NCBI): domain Eukaryota; kingdom Metazoa; phylum Chordata; class Chondrichthyes; order Squaliformes; family Somniosidae; genus Somniosus; species Somniosus microcephalus. The sequence goes on from NW_028225185.1 coordinate 29,565,157, forward strand.
GGGAGTGGATGGGAAGGGGTTGGGTCCATTGGGATTGTGTACAGTGGGAGTGAATGGGAAGGGGCTTGGGTCCATTGGGATGGTGGACAATGGGAGTGAATGGGAAGGGGTTGGGTCCATTGGGATTGTGTACTGTGGGAGTGAATGGGAAGGGGTTTGGGTCCATTGGGATTGTGTACAGGGGGAGTGAATGGGAAGGGGTTGGGTCCATTGGGATTGTTTACAGAGGGAGTGAATGGGAAGGGGTTGGATCCATTGGGATTGTGTACAGAGGGAGTGAATGGGAAGGGGTTTGGGTCCATTGGGATTGTGTACAGTGGGAGTGAATGGGAATGTGTTGGGTGCATTGGGGTTGTGTACAGTGGGAGTGAATGGGAAGGGGTTGGGTCCATTGGGATTGTGTACAGTGGGAGTGAATGGGAAGGGTTTGGGTCCATTGGAATTGTGGACAATGGGAGTGAATGGGAAGGGGTTGGGTCCATTGGGATTGTGTGCAGTGGGAGTGAATGGGAAGGGGTTTGTGTCCATTGGGATTGTGGACAATGGGAGTGAATGGGAAGGGATTGGGTCCATTGGGATTGTGTACAGTGGGAGTGAATGGGAAGGGGTTGGGTCCATTGGGTTTGTGTACAGTGGGAGTGAATGGGAAGGGATTGGGTCCATTGGGATTGTGGACAATGGGAGTGAATGGGAAGGGACGGGGTCCATTGGGATTGTGGACAGTGGGAGCGAATGGGAAGGGGTTGGGTCCATTGGGATTGTGGACAGTGGGAGTGAATGGGAAGGGGTTGGGTCCATTGGGATTGTGTACAGTGGGAGTGAATGAGAAGGGGTTGGGTCCATTGGGATTGTGTACAGTGGGAGTGAATGGGAAGGGGTTGGGTCCATTGGGATTGGGTACAGTGGGAGTGAATGGGAAGGGGTTGGGTCCATTGGGATTGTGTACAGTGGGAGTGAATGGGAAGGGGTTGGGTCCATTGGGATTGTCTACAGTGGGAGTGAATGGGAAGGGGTTGGGTCCATTTGGATTGTGTACAGTGGGAATGAATGGGAAGGGGTTGGGTCCATTGGGATTGTTTAGAGTGGGAGTGAATGGGAAGAGGTTGGGTCCATTGGGATTGTGTACAATGGGAGTAAATGGGAAAGGGTTGTGTCCATTGGGATTGTGTACAGTGGGAGTGAATGGGAAGGGATTGGGTCCATTGGGATTGTGTACAGTGGGAGTGAATGGGAAGGGGTTGGGTCCATTGGGATTGTGTACAGTGGGAGTGAAGGGGAAGGGGTTGGGCCCATTGGGATTTTGTACAATGGGAGTGAATGGGAAGGGATTGGGTCCATTGGGATTGTGTACAGTGGGAGTGAATGGGAAGGGGTTGGGTCCATTGGGATTGTGTACAGTGGGAGTGAATGGGAAGGGGTTGGGTCCATTGGGATTTTGTACAGTGGGAGTGAATGGGAAGGGGTTGGGTCCATTGGGATTTTGTACAGTGGGAGTGAATGGGAAGGGGTTGGGTCCATTGGGAGTCTGTACAATGGGAGTGAATGGGAAGGGATTGGGTCCATTGGGATTGTGTACAGTGGGAGTGAATGGGAAGGGGTTGGGTCCATTGGGATTGTGTTCAGTGGGAGTGAATGGGAAGGGGTTGGGTCCATTGGGATTTTGTACAGTGGGAGTGTGGTAAACCACTGTAGTTCACTGTGTTCTCTGTTGTTGTTGTTGTTGTTGTTGTTGTCGTTCACTCTTGTTTCACTGTTGTGCCTGACTATGCCTCAGCTGACTCCGCCCCTGGGCTACCGAGTATAAGAGCGGCCGCATGGCAACTCCTGGCATTCGGTCGTCCACTAGAGGCATAGTCCTGATCTGTCTGAAGTGCAATTCAGTAGTTAATAAAAGCCTGTCGTTCTGAACTCTGCCCAGCCTTTTATTAGAATTGATAGCGCATCAGGGAGTGAATGGGAAGGGGTTGGGTCCACTGGGATTGTGTACAATGGGAGTGAATGGGAAGGGGTTGGGTCCATTGGGATTGTTTAGAGTGGGAGTGAATGGGAAGAGGTTGGGTCCATTGGGATTGTGTGCAATGGGAGTGAATGGGAAGGAGTTGGGTCCATTGGGATTGTGTACAGTGGGAGTGAATGGGAAGGGATTGGGTCCATTGGGATTGTGTACAGTGGGAGTGGATGGGAAGGTTTTGGGTCCATTGGGATTGTGTACACTGGGAGTGAATGGGAAGGGGTTGAGTCCATTGGGATTGTGTACAATGGGAGTGAATGGGAAGGGTTTGGGTCCATTGGGATTGTGTACACTGGGAGTGAATGGGAAGGGGTTGGGTCCATTGGGATTGTGTACAGTGGGAGTGAATGGGAAGGGATTGGGTCCATTGGGATTGTGTACAGTGGGAGTGAATGGGAAGGGTTTGGGTCCATTGGGATTGTGTACAGTGGGAGTGAATGGGAAGGGATTGGGTCCATTGGGATTGTGTACAGTGGGAGTGGATGGGAAGGGGTTGGGTCCATTGGGATTGTGTACACTGGGAGTGAATGGAAAGGGGTTGAGTCCATTGGGTTTGTGTACAGTGGGAGTGAATGGGAAGGGGTTGGGTCCATTGGGATTGTGTACAGTGGGAGTGGATGGGAAGGGTTTGGGTCCATTGGGATTGTGTACAGTGGGAGTGAATGGAAAGGGGTTGAGTCCATTGGGTTTGTGTACAGTGGGAGTGAATGGGAAGGGGTTGGGTCCATTTGGGTTGTGTACAATGGGAGTGAATGGGAAGGGGTTGGGTCCATTGGGATTGTGAACAATGGGAGTGAATGGGAAGGGGTTGGCTCCATTGGGATTGTGTACAATGGGAGTGAATGGGAAGGGGTTTGGTCCATTGGGATTGTGTACAGTGGGAGTGAATGGGAAGGGGTTGGGTCCATTGGGATTGTGGACAGTGGGAGTGGATGGGAAGGGACGGGGTCCATTGGGATTGTGTACAGTGGGAGCGAATGGGAAGGGATTGGGTCCATTGGGATTGTGTACACTGGGAGTGAATGGGAAGGGATTGATGCATTTGAGCACAATGTGAGTTGAAGGGAAGGGGAACCAAATGTCCCTTAGTCCTAACTCACTTGGTAGGAGAGTTCTATCTGTCTTCGGAGACCAGGTTCGATACTTACATGGACGCCACAAAACTGCAAAGGGAAGCGGACCTGGGAATGTACATCCCGATCAGTGAGGTCACTGCAAACACCTGGCGGAAACAGAGAGAGGAACATTAGCGATACACCAGACCTGGTGATGCTCACCAACAGACGCTATTTGATGAGGAACGCTCTGTCGCTGTGCCTCCTGAGACTATGGGGCAACACCCTGACGCAACACGTGGAAGAATATTTTATACTTGTGCATATAGCTGGAGGAGCAGAGTTCACAGTGAGGGACCCTCGGCAGAGTGGAAGGGAAGAGCGATGTCAAGAATTAGTGAGGGAGGGGAGATTGAGGGAGGGGAGATTGAGGGAGGGGAGAGTGAGGGAGGAGAGACTGAGGGAGGAGAGACTGAGGGAGGAGAGAGTGAGGGAGGGGAGGCTGAGGCAGGGGAGAGTGAGGGAGGGGAGACTGAGGGAGGGGAGAGTGAGGGAGGGGAGGCTGAGGGAGGGGACAGTGAGGGAGGGGAGGCTGAGGAAGGGGAGAGTGAGGGAGGGGAGACTGAGGAAGGGGAGAGTGAGGGAGGGGAGAGTGAGCGAGGGGAGACTGAGGGAGGGGAGAGTGAGGGAGGGGAGACTGAGGGAGGGGAGACTGAGGGAGGGGAGAGTGAGGGAGGGGAGGCTGAGGGAGGGGACAGTGAGGGAGGGGAGGCTGAGGAAGGGGAGAGTGAGGGAGGGGAGACTGAGGAAGGGGAGAGTGAGGGAGGGGAGAGTGAGCGAGGGGAGACTGAGGGAGGGGAGAGTGAGGGAGGGGAGACTGAGGGAGGGGAGAGTGAGGGAGGGGAGAGTGAGGGAGGGGAGAGTGAGGGAGGGGAGACTGAGGGAGGGGAGTGTGAGGGAGGGGAGTGTGAGGGAGGGTAGAGTGAGGGAGGAGAGACTGAGTGAGGGGAGACTGAGGGAGGGGAGAGTGAGGGAGGGGAGAGTGAGGAAAGGGAGACTGAGGGAGGGGAGAGTGAGGGAGGGGAGACTGGGGGGGGGAGAGTGAGGGAGGGGAGAGTCAGGGTGGGGAGAGTGAGGGAGGGGAGAGTGAGGGAGGGGAGAGTGAGGGAGGGAGACTGAGGGAGGAGAGAGTGAGGGAGGGGAGAGTGAGCGAGGGGAGACTGAGGGAGGGGAGAGTGAGGGAGGGGAGACTGAGGGAGGGGAGAGTGAGGGAGGGGAGACTGAGGGAGGGGAGAGTGAGGGAGGGTAGAGTGAGGGAGGAGAGACTGAGTGAGGGGAGACTGAGGGAGGGGAGAGTGAGGGAGGGGAGAGTGAGGAAAGGGAGACTGAGGGAGGGGAGAGTGAGGGAGGGGAGACTGGGGGGGGAGAGTGAGGGAGGGGAGAGTGAGGGTGGGGAGAGTGAGGGAGGGGAGAGTGAGGGAGGGGAGAGTGAGGGAGGGAGACTGAGGGAGGAGAGAGTGAGGGAGGGGAGAGTGAGGGAGGGGAGACAGGGAGGGGAGACTGAGGGAGGGGAGAGGGAGGGAGGGGAGACTGAGGGAGGGGAGAGTGAGGGAGGGGAGACTGAGGGAGGGGAGAGTGAGGGAGGGGAGACTCAGGGAGGGGAGACTGAGGGAGGGGAGAGTGAGGGAGGGTAGAGGGAGGGAGGAGAGACTGAGTGAGGGGAGACTGAGGGAGGGGAGAGTGAGGGAGGGGAGAGTGAGGAAAGGGAGACTGAGGGAGGGGTGAGTGAGGGAGGAGAGACTGATGGAGGGGAGAGTGAGGGAGGGGTGACTGAGGGACAGGAGAGTGAGTGAGGGGAGAGTGAGTGAGGGGAGAGTGAGTGAGGGGAGAGTGAGGGAGGGGAGAGTGAGTGAGGGGAGAGTGAGTGAGGGGAGAGTGAGGGAGGGGTGACTGAGGGACGGGAGTGTGAGGGAGGGGAGAGTGAGGGAGGGGAGAGTGAGGGGGGGTGACTGAGGGACGGGAGAGTGAGTGAGGGGAGAGTGAGGGAGGGGAGAGTGAGGGAGGGGGGCTGCAACAACAAATTACATTTATATAGCTCCTTTAACATAGTAAAACGTCCCGCGGCGCTTCACAGGAGCGTAAATCAGACACAATTTGACCCCGAGACACATAAGGAGATATTAGGGACAGGTGACCCAATGCTTGGTCAAAGAGGTCAGTTTTAAGGAGAGCCTTAAAGGAGGAGAGAGAGACGGAGAGGTTTAGGGTGGGAATTCCAGAGCTCGGGGTCCTGGCGCGGTCGCCAATGGTGGAGCAATGGAAATCGGGGAGATGCGCAAGAGGCCAGAATTGGAGGGGCGCTGAGATCTCGGAGGGTTATGGGGACTGGAGGAGGTTAGAGAGATAGGGAGAGTGGGGGGGCGAGGAGGCTGTGGAGGGATTTGAAGATGAGGATTGAGAATTTTGAAATCGAAGCGTTGCCGGACCGGGAGCCAATGTAGGTCAGCGAGCACGGGAGCAGGGTGATGGGTGAACGGGACTGGGTGCGAGTTAGGACACGGGGGGGAGGGGGGGGCAGCAGAGTTCTGGATGAGCTCGAGTTGGGAGCGTTGCCCCGAAATAGTCAAGTTGGCCGTTGCTGTTGAGGGGGCCTCACCGGGTAGATCCCGAGGATCCAGAGATTCAGGCACCTGCGCTTGACGCTCCGGATATTCCGAAAGAAAAATCCCATCTCTTCCAAGAAAAGAATCAGGATCACCAAGGTCATGGCAGCGGGCACGATGAAGATCCAGAGCTCGGACTTGATGGCTGAGGGAAGAAAGAGGCGCAGAGTGAGAACGATAAATCTGGGTCGGCCTCTCGAGCCTGCTCTGCCATTCCATCAGATCACGGCTGATCTGTCCCTCAATCCCATTGACCCGCCTTCGCTCCCTCGATAACCCTTACCCAACTATAGATCTCCATCTTCAAAGCTCCATTGGACCTCCAACATCCACAACCATTTTTGGGACACAGAGTTACACAGGAAAAGGAGGAGGCCATTCAGCCCACCTCGAGCCTGTTCCATTAGGAACAGGAGGGGGCCGTTCAGCCCACCTCGAGCCTGTTACATTAGGAACAGGAGGAGGCCGTTCAGCCCCTCGAGCCTGTTACATTAGGAACAGGAGGAGGCCGTTCAGCCCCCTCGAGCCTGTTACATTAGGAACAGGAGGAGGCCGTTCAGCCCACCTTGAGCCTGTTACATTAGGAACAGGAGGAGGCCGTTCAGCCCCCTCGAGCCTGTTACATTAGGAACAGGAGGAGGCCGTTCAGCCCCCTCGAGCCTGTTACATTAGGAACAGGAGGAGGCCGTTCAGCCCCCTCGAGCCTGTTACATTAGGAACAGGAAGAGGCCGTTCAGCCCACGTCGAGCCTGTTACATTAGGAACAGGAGGAGGCCGTTCAGCCCACCTTGAGCCTGTTACATTAGGAACAGGAGGAGGCCGTTCAGCCCCTCGAGCCTGTTACATTAGGAACAGGAGGAGGCCGTTCAGTCCCTCGAGCCTGTTACATTAGGAACAGGAGGAAGCCATTCAGCCCCTCAAGCCTGTTACATTAGGAACAGGAGGAGGCCGTTCAGCCCCTCGAGCCTGTTACATTAGGAACAGGAGGAGGCCGTTCAGCCCACCTCGAGCCTGTTACACTAGGAACAGGAGGAGGCCGTTCAGCCCACCTCGAGCCTGTTACATTAGGAACAGGAGGAGGCCGTTCAGCCCCTCAAGCCTGTTACATTAGGAACAGGAGGAGGCCGTTCAGCCCCTCGAGCCTGTTACATTAGGAACAGGAGGAGGCCGTTCAGCCCCCTTGAGCCTGTTACATTAGGAACAGGAGGAGGCCGTTCAGCCCACCTCGGGCCTGTTACATTAGGAACAGGAGGAGGCCGTTCAGCCCCCTCGAGCCTGTTACATTAGGAACAGGAGGAGGCCATTCAGCCCCTCGAGCCTGTTACATTAGGAACAGGAGGAGGCCGTTCAGCCCCCTCGAGCCTGTTACATTAGGAACAGGAAGAGGCCGTTCAGCCCACCTCGAGCCTGTTACATTAGGAACAGGAGGAGGCCGTTCAGCCCACCTTGAGCCTGTTACATTAGGAACAGGAGGAGGCCGTTCAGCCCACCTCGAGCCTGTTACATTAGGAACAGGAGGGGGCCGTTCAGCCCCCTCGAGCCTGTTACATTAGGAACAGGAGGAGGCCGTTCAGCCCCTCGAGCCTGTTACATTAGGAACAGGAGGAGGCCGTTCAGCCCCTCAAGCCTGTTACATTAGGAACAGGAGGAGGCCGTTCAGCCCCTCGAGCCTGTTACATTAGGAACAGGAGGAGGCCGTTCAGCCCCCTTGAGCCTGTTACATTAGGAACAGGAGGAGGCCGTTCAGCCCCTCGAGCCTGTTACATTAGGAACAGGAGGAGGCCATTCAGCCCCCTCGAACCTATTACTGTAGGAACAGGAGGAGGCCGTTCAGCCCCTCGAGCCTGTTACATTAGGAACAGGAGGAGGCCATTCAGCCCCCTCGAGCCTGTTACATTAGGAACAGGAGGAGGCCATTCAGCCCCTCGAGTCTGTTCCACCATTCAATGAGATCATGGCTGACCTTAATCCATCTACCCGCCTTGGTTCCGTATCCCTCAATACCCCTTACCCAACAAAAATCTATTGATCTCAGTTTTGAAAGCTCCAATTGACCCCCAGCCTCAACAGCTCTTTGGGGGGGAGAGTTCCAGATTTCCACCAGTCTTTGTGTGAAGAAGTGCTTCCTGACATCACCCCTGAACGGCCTGGCTCTAATTTGAAGGTGACGCCCCCCCCCCTTGTTCCAGACTCCCCTTTCGGTTGTAACGTCACTGCCCCGAGTCTCCAGGAGCCGGCGGCCACCGCAGCACACCTGGCCCCTTCCTCTGCTCTGTGTGCCTCAGTACCACGCGGGGCAGGGGCCGTCACCCACGTGAAACAGCCATGGGAGGCCGGGGCGGCCGGGGTGGGGGAGGGGAGGGGAATTATTGCTGTGCGACGGCGAGGCCCCACTAACCCACTCCCAGTCCTGTGAAACCAGCCTAAGGAATTGCAGGCTGTGTGGTAATGTTACTGGTTCTCTGGGAGTAATCAGCCCCCTCAACAATCACAACACCTCACATTTACCCGGCCCCTTTATCGTAGTAAAGGTGCTTCACAGAATTTGACACCGAGCCACATAAGGAGATGTTAGGGACAGGTGACCAAAAGCTGGGTCAGTGAGGTCGGTTTTAAGGAGCGTCTTAAAGGAGGAGAGAGGGAGGCGGAGAGGTTTAGGGAGGGAATTCCAGAGCTCGGGGGCCCTGGCGCGGTCGCCAATGTCGGAGCGATGGAAATCAGGGAGGATGCGCGAGAGGCCGGAATTGGAGGAGCGCAGAGATCTCGGAGGGTTGTCAGGGCTGGAGGAGGTTACAGAGATAGGGAGGGTTGTAGGGGGCTGGAGGAGGTTACAGAGATAGGGAGGGTTGTAGGGGGCTGGAGGAGGCTACAGAGATAGGGAGGGGTGTAGGGACTGGAGGAGGTTACAGAGATAGGGAGGGGTGTAGGGGCTGGAGGAGGTTACAGAGATAGGGAGGGGTGTAGGGGCTGGAGGAGGTTACAGAGATAGGGAGGGTTGTAGGGGGCTGGAGGAGGTTACAGAGATGGGGGGGGTGTAGGGGCTGGAGGAGGTTACAGAGATAGGGAGGGGTGTAGGGGCTGGAGGAGGTTACAGAGATAGGGAGGGTTGTAGGGGGCTGGAGGAGGTTACAGAGATAGGGAAGGGTGTAGGGACTGGAGGAGGTTACAGAGATAGGGAGGGGTGTAGGGGCTGGAGGAGGTTACAGAGATAGGGAGGGGTGTAGGGGCTGGAGGAGGTTACAGAGATAGGGAGGGTTGTAGGGGGCTGGAGGAGGCTACAGAGATAGGGAAGGGTGTAGGGACTGGAGGAGGTTACAGAGATAGGGAGGGGTGTAGGGGCTGGAGGAGCTTACAGAGATAGGGAGGGGTGTAGG